>NW_027362762.1:438637846-439281858 GCF_046119375.1 Phyllobates terribilis | reverse complement strand
AAATATTTCCAAACGTCCTTCACATCGATGGCTTCCATTCACTAACCGGATAGACCCTGGAAACACAGAGAAAAATGTGTCATTTTGTAATTCTAATGGTTGCATATTTTTGTAAACTTCTATTTCACCTTTAGTTATCTTCTGACATTTCAGAGATGTCACATTAATGCTCTGTATCGGAGATTGCTATGAAAATTTTCTGGAACTGATGGGAGTCACAGCTCACGGACATGTCAGAAGATAATTAACGGTTCAATGCTCCTTAGAGTAAAAATTTTTAAAAGTTTTAATACTTCAACAGCTAGGTTATAAGAATATGTTAATAGTCAACTGTATCCAGAATAAATCATTTTATTGCTATTAACAATTGTGCCTTTATTGTAATTTGGCAATTTGTAAAAAAAAGGAGCTATCACCAGGTTTTTGTCACCTAATCTGAGAGCAGCATAATGTAGAGACAGAGACCCTGATTCCAGCAATGTATCATTTACTGGGCTGCTTGCTGTAGCTTTTATCAGCGGGAGATTATCACTAGAGGACTAGTGAACCTGCTGCCATATAATCCTCCATATTCACGTGCTCTGTATAAGCCGGCCCCCAACACTGATTGGCAGCTTTCTGCCTATGCACAGTTTACACAGAAAGCTGCAGAGAATTAGATCTGCAGCAGATAATACAGTGATTTTAGCAAAACTGCAGCAAACATTAAAGTAAGTGATAGATCACTGTAATCACGGTCTCTGACCCTACACTTTGCTGCTCTGAGATAGGGTAGTAAAAACCTAGTGACAGATTCCCTTTAATAACTATTGATGTCTGTTGGATAACTCAGATCTTTATGTCTACACTTATCTTTACATAAAAGGGGCCTCTCTGTGCCTACATTTGAAAAACGATTAACTTCTTTTAGTAAGAGGCCATGTACATGCCAAGGAGCCTTACCCAGAAGTTTAGACCTGATTCCTTTAGAAAGTCGGGTTATTTAAATAATGTAGTTGGCACTAAAAAGCATTTCTTTTAACATTATTTGAAAGGGGTTGTCAGGACTAAAATATTATCTATCTATATTAGAGGTCATCGATGTCCGATCAGTGGGGGTGCATTCACCTGAATAGGAAAAAAGCGAGAACCAAGGAATGGACATGGACATTAAATAATGTATGGAACCATGCTATTCCGGCTCTGTACATTGTTTACATCAGCTGAAACAGACAAAAGCTGATAAGTAGGATTGATGCTAGACCCGCGACAATCTGATACTGATGTGCTATCCAGTCAAAAGTTCATTAATATGTCAGTTCCGGAAAAGCTTTTCAAATATACTGTATTACATTTAGAAAAGTATTTTTTTTTAGGTTAACAATTTTTAAAATAAAACCCATAGGATCAAGTGGGCAGGTGATCTTGAAACTGTTGATTAGTGATGACAATCTTGGATATAGATATCAGTTGGCATACGATGGGTTCTTGGATTCAGAAGATCTACTGCAGTAATAAGTCATTTCAGATTTAAAATATTATAGAATTAATAATTTTAGCAATGTAAAATAAAATTTTAATTCTCTATAATAGGGACTTTGCTTACCATTTGAAGACAAGTCCTATTTTAGGCCCCCACAACACAATCTTTTTTATTAGTTTTCATCAGATCTTTTGATTGTTTATCATGAATGCATTCTAAGAGCCATCAATTTTTAGTTTTCCATTCACAAAGCTGTTTGAAGGCTTGTTTGCAGAACAAGTTTTAGGTTTTATTCTTACCATTTTAGGCTACAAAAATGCACCCTGCGGTATAAATAATTTGTTAATTTTTTGTTCGTGTCAGTACAATTATACGAATATTAAACATGCTGAGCCTCTAGCTGCCGTCAGAACCCATGGACCCTCTGTAACACAGTGGACTGACCAAGGGAACCAGGTACTTCTGTCAAACCCTTACTTGCCACCTATTCAAGTTAGGTACTCCAAGCATACTCTTTCATTAACTGGTATCTTCTAATTGTCTTCCTAAGGGCCACCACTTCCTCCTGCTACCAAATTCAGGCCACATTTCTGCCATAGGTCACGTTACACTCACCTCCATTCTATCTATATGGCATGATATTGTCTACTTGGACATCAGGACACAAGTCACAGGAGAGAGGAAGCCGGAAACTACTTCACTCAACAATGATGTCAAGTGAGCACTTTGGAATTTGTTCCACACTGCAGACTGAAATGTCAGCAACTGTGATATCGTTGCGGGGCCTACTAATCAGTGGAAATGTCGAGAATTCCGCAGGTAATAGGAAGTACACTGTGTTCTGGTCCAGCTGTGACGGAGTACTGTAGGAGTACTGACCAGGGTCCTGAAAATCAATTTGCTCAACTCTAAGAGACTCCATTCCATACATACCATCTTTTGGAGGTGTTGCTGATTTAGTTGTCACATCAAAACTGCTTTCTTTGAAAAACAATTCAGAGTCTTTCACACCTAAGAAATGTAATATATGGTTATTTTTAGATAGAATAATGATGACTAGATATGTGATTTCAACATTCAAGGTCAGAAATAATTTGAGCCTCTGTGCTCTGAAAGCTTGCATATATATATATTTTTTCTGGTTAGCCAATAAAGGTATCACTCCGTGAATACTTTTGTCATTTTTAAGCATAAAAGTATTTACATTGAAGGCTAGAAATAAAAATATACAGCATATTGTGCTATTCATAATCTGGACATGGACATTATTGAAGTGTGCTTCACCCAAAGCACATTTATTTAAGAATACAAAGAAGATTCATTGAAGGGAATGTCTCACAATGTTTTGTTTTTATTTATAATTATTAATTATATTTGCATTTATTTTTAAAACAAAATAAAATGAACTGTTTTACCATTTATTTTTTTTATCAGTTTCTTTTCTGCAGCCATTGGGGCCGCCATTTTTACTTGCTTTTGTGCAGGTGTCTGAGCATGACATTTACACACAGCAAATACAGCAGCCCCTGGCCATAGAAAACTGTGGGTAGTGTATGACCGGATCTCCTATACTTTGGCTGCATCAGCTGTAAACTGTGCACGCACATTGGGCTGCCCAGTTCACAGATGTCTGAGGAGCAAGGTGCCATTTTATTAGAGCCCAGCACAATGAGCTGAGCTACAATTTCCACATGTCACCGTTTACGCAGTGTTCAGCAGTGTGCAGTGATAGGAGGTCTGGGCAGCGGCGGTGAGAGGAGGTCCAGGGTAGCAGCGGTGAGAGGGGGTCAAGGAGCAGCGGCAGTGAGAGGGGGTCCAGGGCAGTGGCTACTAATGCTATACTATCTAGCTGTTCTCACAGCTGGAGGAAGTTGTTTTACTATATAAGCATACGGAGCGTCAGCTCCATAGACTTACATCGTAATAGCAACTTCCGGCTCACACAAACTGCAATGTGATCCAGCTGGTCTGAATCACCTTCATATGACTGAGGGGACCAGAGCAGCGCTGTGAACCAAGTGAAGACGGCGCTCGGTGAGTATATCAATACATTTCACTACAGTACATACAATTTTACGCTGGTTGAGGGAATAAAAAAATTATTGGGAGTTTTTCTTTACAAATAAATTTAAAAAATGAAAATACTTTCTATCGCCGCAGTCTATCAAAATTTAAATTTACGATATATACTAAAGACAGAAAAATAGTCAAAAAGCCAGAACGGATTTTTCGGTCACCCCGTCCTCCCTAGCAAAGTGCAATAAAACCATCATATGTACCCTAAATAAAAGCATTAGCTTGCCACACAAAAAACAAATTGGCACCCCTGCAATTCTGTCAGATAATACTCAGTTTCTTCCTGAAAATTATTGCAATCACAAATTCTTTGGTATTATTATCTTCATTTAATTTGTCTTCAATGAAAAAACACAAAAAGAATTGTCCTAAAGCCAAATTGGATATAATTCCACACCAAACCTAAAAAAGGGGGTGGACAAAAGTATTGGCACTGTTTGAAAAATCATGTGATGCTTCTCTAATTCGTTTAATTAACAGCACCTGTAACTTACCTGTGGCACCTAACAGGTGTTGGCAATAACTAAATCACACTTGCAGCCAGTTAACATGGATTAAAGTTGACTCAACCTCTGTCCTGTGTCCTTGTGTGTACCACATTGAGCATGGAGAAAAGAAAGAAGACCAAAGAACTGTCTGAGGACTTGAGAAACCAAATTGTGAGGAAAGCATGAGCAATCTCAAGGCTACAAGTCCATCTCCAAAGACCTGAATGTTCCTGTGTCTTCCGTGCGCAGTGTCATCAAGAAGTTTAAAGCCCATGGCACTGTGGCTAACCTCCCTAGACGTGGACGGAAAAGAAAAATTGACGAGAGATTGTGCGGATGGTGGATAAAGAACCTCGACTAACATCCAAACAAGTTCAAGCTGCCCTGCAGTCCGAGGGTACAACAGTGTCAACCCGTACTATCCGTCGGCGTCTGAATGTAAAGGGACTGTATGGTAGGATACCCAGGAAGACCCCACTTCTTACCCTGAGACATAAAAAAGCCAGGCTGGAGTTTGCCAAAACTTACCTGAGAAAGCCTAAAATGTTTTGGAAGAATGTTCTCTGGTCAGATGAGACAAAAGTAGAGCTTTTTGGCAAAAAACATCAACATAGAGTGTACAGGAAAAAAAAAGAGGCATTCAAAGAAAAGAACACGGTCCCTACAGTCAAACATGGCGGAGGTTCCCTGATGTTTTGGGGTTGTTTTGCTGCCTCTGGCACTGGACTGCTTGACCGTGTGCATGGCATTATGAAGTCTGAAGACTACCAACAAATTTTGCAGCATAATGTAGGGCCCAGTGTGAGAAAGCTGGGTCTCCCTCAGAGGTCATGGGTCTTCCAGCAGAACAATGACCCAAAACACACTTCCAAAAGCACTATAAAATGGTTTGAGAGAAAGCACTGGAGACTTCTAAGGTGGCCAGCAATGAGTCCAGACCTGAATCCCATAGAACACCTGTGGAGAGATCTCAAAATGAAGTTTGGAGAAGGCACCCTTCAAATATCAGGGACCTGGAGCAGTTTGCCAAAGAAGAATGGTCTACAATTCCAGCAGAGCATTGTAAGAAACTCATTGATGGTTACCGGAAGCGGTTGTTCGCAGTTATTTTGGCTAAAGGTTGTGCAACCAAATATTAGGCTGAGGGTGCCAATACTTTTGTCTGGCCCATTTTTGGAGTTTTGTGTGAAATGATCAATGATTTGATTTTTGCTTCATTCTCTTTTGTGTTTTTTCCTTGCAAGCAAATTAAATGAAGATAATAATACCAAAGAATTTGTGATTGCAATCATTTTCAGGAAGAAACTGAGTATTATCTGACAGAATTGCAGGGGTGCCAATACTTTTGGCCACCACTGTATCTCCATCGATGGTAAAATACGACGGGTTTCAGAAAATGGTGCCACAAACCAAATTTTTTTATGTATTTATTTTTTAAGCTTCTGATTTAAACTAAAACAAAAATCAGTACAAGTTTGATATCGCCGTAATCATACTGACGTGAAGAATGATAACAGGTCATTTTTATCATGCAGTGAATGCTGTAAATAAAATTCCCCCACAAGGAAGGAATTGTGTTGCATTTTTATACTGCACCATGTGGAAGGGGCGCCATTCTAATTTTCACTTCACTTCGCAGAAAAGTCAGAATCAGCGCTAACTAGAATCTTTAATGATACTGTTCACATATCAATATCACATTAAAGTCACCAACAAAATGACTCCGCACTGTGATCCTAAACTTCATCCTCTCTTATCCTTTTGAAGGGGAGGGGAAGAGTGATGTCACACACGTGACGAGATCCAGCCCACATTTATTGCAGTCGTATTGTGAGTTATCAGTGGACTAGGTTTTCCTGAAAAAAATGAACAGCTGCTCCCCCAGTGTTTAAAAGTTGAAAATATCAAACTTTTTTAAGAATTCAATATTTAAAAAAAATTAATACATTAATACTTTTTTTTCAATTGATATTTTTATGACACATTCCATTTAAATAGAACACTTTTAAATGAGTTTTACCACAATAAAAATGGATCTGATCTAAAGGCACTTGGAAAAATAATACACTTCTCAAATAGAATTCAATCAATACCTGAAAGGCACCCTTTTTCTATGTCAGGCTTGGGGTTCATTCAAATGTCAGTTTTTTCATGTAAAGTGCTATTCGTGTTTCTCACAGATAGCACTTGTACGTATTGATAGTCTGTGGGGCTGTTTACATGTTCGTGATTTTTTGTGGACTGAGTTGTTCATGCAAAATCACGGAGAATGTTCCGATTGTCGAATCAAACTCAACAATATGAGTCTCTGAGCGTGTGAAAAAAATCAGACAGCACTCGGATGCCATCACAGACAGTTTTCATAGACAGTTAGATAGCAGAACCGAACCGAAAAAAGGAGGTCAGTCTCATAATAATGGTGTCAAATAGAATAGTACCTACAGAATATATTAACCAGAAGAGCAACCAAAGAGGAGGAGAAAATGATTTGTGGTGCAGCAATAATTTCTTTATTCAGTATTTAAACAGATGATATATACACATAGTGGACAATCTGCTAAGAGGATATAAAGATCACCCCACTTAATAGCCTCTCCATGTAATTCCTAGTGCAATTGAAGGTTAATACACTGGCAACAATAGTTGTATATCAGACCTAATAGGATTATATATGTGAGTAAGCAAACATACAATCTTAAAGAAGTTGTCCACTACTTTATAAGAAGCCTCCAATGTATTCCCCCGGGGCCCAGAAGTGTTTTTGTAGATACCTTGCGGTACCTTTTCTGCCTCTGAGGGGCGCCATCACTGGCCGCTCAGAGGCATCACATGACCCGTCACTGTCACATCAAGTGAGGCGTGACATCAGTGACGCACTCTCCGCGGTGGACGCTGGGCTGTGGGTGGGGTTACTCCATGCGTCACACCCAGCATCCAACGCACGTTTTCCCAGTGAATGAGGAGTGGGAGAGAGCGCGGTGGATGCTGGGTGTGACGCATGGGATAACCCCGCCCACAACCCAGCAGCCACTGGTGGAACGCAGAAGAGGGACCTCCGGCTGCAGCCTGGACTTGTCCTGACGTCAGCGGATGTCAGAGCCGGCTGCAGCCGGGGGTTACGTGATGCCTGTGAGCGGCCAGTGATAGCACCGCTCACAGGAAGAAAAGGCACCACAAGATTAGAGAAACACTTATGGGCCCTGGCGGAATACATTGGGGGACCATATAAAGTAGTGGACAACCCCTTTAATCTCTGGAGGGGAGCAATTATCTAACATATGAGGACTCTTTAGGTTGTTAAGTTAAATAAAAGAAGGTGGAAAAAAAGTTTTCACATTCAAGAAAAACTGCTGAAAATCGGATTAAAATTTTGATGAAACTTGGATGACCCCTTAATGAAAATCTGATGAAAATCATTGATGAATCTCAGCCCATATTTCTAGCACGTAAAAAAAAATTGATGCCTGAATGAAGCCTTACCTATGTAGCCTGATCACTAGCATTCTAAATTGCTTCAAGACATATGAGAACACATGTGTAGCATGGTGTAGGGCAGTAGCTGTGGGTGAGTTACTCGTCTTCCATGCCGCACCACGCTACATGAAAATGAGGGGCTTGGCTAGGTGTGTGTGCTCTTGTTACCTGAGCGATATCTGAAGACCGCATGCTGTCATTGTATTTGTCAGGCCAGGACCAGATATTACAGAGATGAGTGAGGGAGACCAAAGTCAATATATAAACTTATTTTTACTGAACATGAACTTGATAAGAATTATGTATATCAGATTATAGGCACAATTCTTTACAAATTAAGCAGACATGGGCACTTCTCAGTTACATTTAATGACACTTAATTTTCCTTGCACTTCATACTCCTGCACCTCATGACAATCCGGCAAACTATTATGGAAGACTTCATCTTCCCCTGTAAGGGCCACACGGGTCGATGTGTAACGCTACGGCCGCTCACAGCCACTTTCAGTTTCCAACAGACTAATGTGGACCTTGCTGTTTGAGGTATGTCGGTACGACTCTTCACTAGAACCTTGGAAGTCCACTGCTCTCGGTAGAAGAATTTATGTCCCAATATGGCGACCATAGCTTCCTTTCAATATAGACAATTGAGCTTCCTTTCACGGTAGACAACTGTTCACTGGCGTCCTGCTAATACAATTCGTTCTCTGCCTTCAATCACCTTTAAGTGGGCCTTTAGTTCTGTACCATTTAAATGGCCTCTCTGGCTGCTTCGTCTTCGGCCGGGCCAGCACTGCAGCAGTTAACTTCCCTGTGCTGGCCCGGCCACGTCACTGCTAGGAGACGTCACGCAGTGCGCACCTGGCCTGCAGTGCTGCACCGGAAAAAAGCAGGATGACTGGAGCCGAGCCGAGCCGGGGGATGGCGAGTGTGTGTGTGTCTGCGTGTGTGAGTGTGTTTGTATGTATGTATATGTATGTATGTGTGTGTGTGTGTGTGTGTAGGCAGATATCATTGTATGATGTCTGTTTATATGTATTTTTGTGTTTCAAATGTGTTTATGCGTGTATGTATATGTCTGTATATGTTTGTGTGTGTGCGTGACTGCGTGCGGCCTCCTGCTGAGAATAAATGGCGCCGTGCGGCCTCCTGCTGTCTCTGGGGGGGCGCCGTGCGGCCTCCCGCTGTGTATAGATTGCGCCATACGGCCTCCCGCTGTGTATAGATGGTGCCGTGCGGCCTCCCGCTGTGTATAGGTGGCGCCGTGCGGCCTCCTGCTGTGCATAGGTGGCGCCGTGCGGCCTCCCGCTGTGTATAGGTGGCGCCGTGCGGCCTCCCGCTGTGTATAGGTGGCGCCGTGCGGCCTCCCGCTGTGTATAGATGGCGCCGTGTGGCCTCCCGCTGTGTATAGATGGCGCCGTGTGGCCTCCTGCTGTGTATAGATGGCTACGTGTGGCCTCCCGCTGTGTATAGATGGCGCCGTGCGGCCTCCCGCTGTGTATAGATGGCGCCGTGCGGCCTCCTGCTGTGTATAGATGGCTACGTGCGGCCTCCCGCTGTGTTAAGATGGCGCCGTGCAGCCTCCCACTGTGTATAGATGGCGCCGTGCGGCCTCCCGCTGTGTATAGATGGTGCCGTGCTTCCTCCCGCTGTGTATAGATGGCTACGTGCGGCCTCCCGCTGTGTATAGATGGCTACGTGTGCTCAATATTGAGTCATACAATTAATGTAAGGCTATGTGCCCACGATGCAGAAATGCTCCGGAATTTTTTTGAGCGTTTCTGCATCTCCCTGGCAGAAAAAACGCATGCGGATTATACATGTGGATTGTACATGCGGATTGTACATGCGTTTTTCCTGCCAGGGACTTGCGGATGTGAAGCGTTCTTCACATGCATTTCCGCATGCGGGTTGACAAGCGCTTTCCAAGCTATTTTAGCATCACTTGGAAAGTGCTTGACAACTTGGTCACACTATATAAATCCATGCAACCGGCATGGATTTATATAGTTTGACCGTAAAAGAATGGTAAAAAATAAATATATAATTACCTTCTGATGGCCTGCCGACGTCAGCGGTCGCGTGACCCGTCACATGACTAAATGACGTCACGGCAGGTCCTTTTCAGACCATCGCGAGCTGCCGGCAATCCAGGACGCATTGGATAAAGACACCGGGGGCCATCAGAAGGTAAGTATAATATTTATTTTTTATTTTATTCTTTTTTTACAGGTTCTATGGTACCCGGGTCCGGAGGAGAGTCTCCTCTTCTCCAAACCCAGGTACCATCCGCACATTGAAACGCATGGATTCTGCATGTACAGATGCAGTGATGAGGATTCCATGTGTTCCAATGCAAGTCAATGGTGGCGAAAGCGCCGCGCTTACGCAAAATAATTGGTTGTGCTGCGGATTTTTCCGCAATAATAATCCGCAGCGGAAATCTCCGCAGCATGTGAACAGCACATGCGGATTATCATTGGGGAACATGGCAGGCCTTCTACCATGCGTTTTTTAAGCGTTTCTGCAGCGGAACTGCCGCTGCGGAAACGCTTAAAAAACGCATAGTGGGCACACAGCCTAAAAAAAATTTATTATAATTAATATTGTGCCAAATTAATTTCACGTGAACTATCACATGATCTATCACAGGGGATCATGTGACATGTCACGTGATACATCAGGTGTGTTGTGTGTGTGTGTGTGGGGGGGGCGGCCTGCACCTTCTAAACTGCCCGGGGCCCTTGATACTCTTAATCCACCCCTGATCAAGATACAAAGGTATGCCTGATGTAGAAAAAGGGTGCATTTCTGGTATTGAATTCATTTTCTGAAGTGCATTATTCTTCCAAGATCTTTTAGATGGGATGCATTTTTTATGGTGGTAAAACCCTTTTAAAGCACCACTCCAGTGTTTTTTTTTAATGCAGAGCTGTAGTGGTGTCGCTAATCTAAGTTCCCTGCACTTAGTCTAATATGTACCAGCTGCCATCTTCATCTTTTATCGATGTTGCTCCGGTCAGCCTCAGCAGTTTGTGACCAGCCGAATTGCTCCATTGTTTGTTGGGTGAGCCAGAAGTCATAACTCAGCGTGAGTCTATGAGAGCCAGAGCATGGCTCTCATAGACTTACATTGAGAGCATGTGACTGTTACCTCTGAATTCCAGTCAGTCAGAAGTTGGAGTCATGAGATGGCGGATCAGGACTAGAGCAGCGCCAAGAAGAGCTGAAGACAGTGGCTGGTTAGTACAAGTCTAGGTTAAGGGAATTTAGTTTAGTAGCACTACTCCGGCAGTAAAATTCATATATACATATAAATGCAAGAATGTAGAGTAGTTCACTTATTAGTGTGGTACTGTTTGCTCTAAAGCTACTTTCTTTGTTCTTAAAGTGTTCTTTTTATGTCTGAGCTTGACAGATCTGGCCCTGAAACACCATGACACCATTGAGAAGAACCAGGGGCAGACATAACGCCAGTGCACCCTTGCCAGGGCCTTACATAGTGTATTCTCGTTATTTTTGTCTGTCACAGCGCCCTCTTTTATTACAAAGTTATCTCTTGTTAGTTATAAAATGACTGTTGATGGAGCAGCCGGTGACCAGAAGACCAGTTCATCAGTCTCCTCCATCAGAAAAGAAGTTTTCCCATGCTCCATCAGCCATCATTTCATTATATATCTAACAAGAGAAGACGGTATGTAATAAAGAACAGGGGGCTATAAATAATCCAATAGGTAAGGGACGGTGCTGTACATAACAAGAGAGGGCACTGTGTAATAAGGGGCGGCAATGTACATAATAAAGGAGACTATGTAAGAGGTGTATATGTGTGTGTGGCTATAGATAAATCTGTAGCTTTGTCAACCATAAAAGGTGGGGGGCCCAGACACATTTCTTGCACAGGGGCCCCAAGCAGTTAGTGTCCCTCCCTGAGAAGACACAATATAGTAGGCTACATACACGTTGCCTTTTGGTTATACAACCGGCTTATGAATCATATAAAACATATTTACCTTGACAAATTACACCTGCATCTTCATGATGTCCACAATTATGCTGCCCCCAACCTAAGTTGAAGCATTCGATTAGATCTTTCTCTGTACCAACACAATCTACATTATCAAGGAGGATGGGACCACTTCCATAGCCAAAATAACTAAGAGTTGTAGCCACAATGGCGGGACCACAACCCATCTGCTTGCAAACCACCTGTGCGTTGTTGTAATCCCAGTCATCATCACATACAGTTCCCCAAGTATTCTGATAGAGAACTTCCACTCTTCCTTGGCAACTGCTATTTCCATTTACTAGTCTAATACTGCCACCTGGTGGGTAAAAGTGAAGAACAATTAATATAATACAATATGTTAGTTTTTTTTATACAGAGCTGACAGTTTTTACCTACATAAGAATGTTTATTTTATTTAGAACAATTAGTATTGAACAATTATTCTAAATTTGTGGTTAATTGTTTCAATTATGATTATGCTTAATTAAATGTATAATTATGAAAATGCAACCTTGCATAATTTCCTGACCGCATTGAATACTGTTTTTCCAAAAACAATAATATGCCTTTATTTTTCTTTTGCTTCTGTAATGAGGTTCAGTTGGATGTATGAAAGAAGCAAGACAGAAAATAGGCTAGCCAACGCAATAATTCTGTATATTGCCTTCTTTATATTGTTACTATTCTATGTACAGTATAGACCAAAAGTTTGGACACACCTTCTCATTTAAAGATTTTTCTGTATTTTTATGACTATGAAAATTGTACATTCGCACTGAAGGCATCAAAACTATGAATTAACACATGTGGAATTATATACTTAACAAAAAAGTGTGAAACAACTGAAAATATGTCTTATATTCTAGGTTCTTCAAAGTAGCCACCTTTTGCTTTGATGACTGCTTTGCACACTCTTGGCATTCTCTTGATGAGCTTCAAGAGGTAGTCACCGGAAATGGTCTTCACTTCACAGGTGTGCCCTGTCAGGTTTAATAAGTGGGATTTCTTGCCTTATAAATGGGGTTGGGACCATCAGTTGTGTTGTGCAGAAGTCTGGTGGATACACAGCTAATAGTCCTACTGAATAGACTGTTAGAATTTGTATTATGGCAAGAAAAAAGCAGCTAAGTAAAGAAAAACGAGCGGCCATCATTACTTTAAGAAATGAAGGTCAGTCAGTCCAAAAAATTGGGAAACTTTGAAAGTGTCCCCAAGTGCAGTTGCAAAAACCATCAAGCGCTACAAAGAAACTGGCTCACATGAGGACCGCCCCAGGAAAGGAAGACCAAGAGTCACCTCTGCTTCCGAGTCACCAGCCTCAGAAATCGCAGGTTAAGAGCAGCTCAGATTAGAGACCGGGTCAATGCCACACAGAGTTCTAGCAGCAGACACATCTCTTCAACAACTGTTAAGAGGAGACTTTGTGCAGCAGGCCTTCATGGTAAAATAGCTGCTAGGAAACCACTGCTAAGGACAGGCAACAAGCAGAAGAGACTTGTTTGGGCTAAAGAACACAAGGAATGGACATTAGACCAGTGAAAATCTGTACTTTGGTCTGATGAGTCCAAATTTGAGATCTTTGGTTCCAACTACCGTGTCTTTGTGAGACGCAGAAAAGGTGAACGGATGGACTCTACATGCCTGGTTCCCACCATGAAGCATGGAGGAGGAGGTGTGATGGTGTGGGGGTGCTTTGCTGGTGACTCTGTTGGGGATTTATTCAAAATTGAAGGCATACTGAACCAGCATGGCTACCACAGCATCTTGCAGCGGCATGCTATTCCATCCGGTTTGGGTTTTAGTTGGACCATCATTTATTTTTCAACAGGACAATGACCTCAAACACACCTCCAGGCTGTGTAAGGGCTATTTGACCAAGAAGGAGAGTGATGGGGTGCTACGCCAGATGACCTGGCCTCCACAGTCGCCAGACCTGAACCCAATCGAGATGGTTTGGGGTGAGCTGGACCGCAGAGTGAAGGCAAAAGGGCCAACAAGTGCTAAGCATCTCTGGGAACTCCTTCAAGATTGTTGGAAGACCATTTCCGGTGACTACCTCTTGAAGCTCATCAAGAGAATGCCAAGAGCGTACAAAGCAATCATCAAAGCAAAAGGTGGCTACTTTGAAGAACCTAGAATATAAGACATATTTTCAGTTGTTTCACACTTTTTTGTTAAGTATATAATTCCACATGTGTTAATTCATAGTTTTGATGCCTTCAGTGTGAATGTACAATTTTCATAGTCATGAAAATACAGAAAAATCTTTAAATGAGAAGGTGTGTCCAAACTTTTGGTCTGTACTGTAGGTAATTGGCTTCTTTGTCTTGGGAAATTGAGGTCTGTTTAAATTGATTTATAGTAATTACAAAGACGCTTAGTCAAGCTAAAGAAGACGCCATTAGAAATCCTTTCTGACATGATAATTGATCTTGTAACCCTAAAAGCAGGGATACACATGCTTCAATCTATTATAAGCTCTACAATGTACAGTATAAGTCATTTTATGTATGAATCTCATGAGACCAAATATGGACCAAACAGTTCTCTACAAATTGAAAATTCTGTTTTAAAATAAATAATACCATTTATTATGATCTGGACTGGATTGGAGGTTTTACTATTGCAACCACTAGAGGTAGCAGAGGCAGGTAGCGAAGTTAGTAGGGAAGCCAGAGTTCGGTACTCAGGAGACAGCAGTATGGTATGGTATGGAGAACGACAAGGAGCAGGTCGAGGAGGAGGACTAGGAGATAGCTAGTATAGAGCTGGGAGGTCAATAATCTCACAAGGAAGGAGGTACCAGGCCAGGTTTATATAGGGTGTTCAACAGGGTCGGACTGGCCCACCGGGGGACCAGAGGATTCGCCGGTGGGCCCACGTGCTGGCACTGTTAGCTGTCTACAGCATCAGGCACAGCAGTGATAAAATGCCGGCTGATCGGAACAGTGTTTAGTTCAGGAGACATGAGCTGCAGCCTGCAGGAGAAGAGAGAGATTCACCGACAGCTGCACCGCTCTCCCTGGTTGTTCCAGGTGTGGTAGAGCAGTGATCAGGATCCAGCAGGAGTGATCAGCGTTCTGGTCAGTATGAGGAGTGAGCTGCTGTCTGCAGCAGAAGAGATTCAGTGATCCGTGCACCGCTCTCCCAGGATGTCTGATGCTGCTTGGAGGAGCGGTCAGCAGTACTCAGCGGCACTAGTACATGACCTTCTGCAAGCACGGTAGCTCACATGTGTCAGTGCTACTGATTGCTATTCATTGTAACTCCCAGCATTAGACAGGGGTCACTGAATCTCTTCTGCTGCAGGCAGCAGATCACTTCTCATACTGGTATAATGTCCCCCATCCTGGTATAATGTTCCCCATCCTGTTATAATGTCTGCCATCCTGGTATAATGTCCCCATTTTGTAATAATTTTCACATTCTGTGTCCCTTCCGTTCTTTTCCATCACATTTTAAAAATAAAAAAATGATTATTCTTACCTTCCTCCACTCCCATGAAATGTTTCAATATAACAGTATTGTAGTATATAGAGGAAATAATGATCTCATCTGAATCCAGCCTAATGCAGGACTTCACAGGAGTATCAAGATGGGAGCACACAGCTGCTTGGTAACATGCCCGCTGTATAATGCAGTTGCCATATGTTGTGTGTGACTGACTGAGCTCTCCTGTATGACCCCTGATTCACTGAGCCACCCCTATATCACCCCTGACTGACTGAGCTCTCCTGTATCAACCCTGATTCACTGAGCCCCCCCTATATCACCCCTGACTGACTGAGCCATCCTGGTATAATGTCTGCCATCCTGGTATAATTTCTGCCATCCTGGTATAATGTCCCCCACCCTGGTATAATGTTCCCCCACCCTGGTATAATGTTCCCCCATCCTGGTATAATGTTCCCTCACCCTGGTATAATGTCCGCCACCCTGGTATTATGTCCACCATCCTGATATAATGTTCCCCCACCCTGGTATAACATTCCCCCATCCTGGTATAATGTTCCCTCACCCTGGTATAATGTACCCCATCGTGGTATAATGTCCCCCATCTTGGCATAATGTCCCCCATCCTGGTATAATGTCCTCCATCCTGGTATATTGTCCCCCATCCTGATATAATGTCCCCCATTCTGGTTTAATGTCCCCCATCCTGGTATAATGTTCCACCATCCTGGTATAATGTTCCCACACCCTGCTATAACATTCCCTCATCCTGGTATAATGTCCCCCCACACTGGTATAATGTCCTCCATCCTAGTATAATGTCCCCCGTCCTGTTATAATGTCCCCCATTCTGGAATAATGTCGAACATCCTGGTATAATGTCCAACATCCTGACATAATGTTTCCCCATCCTGGTATATTGTTCCCCCACCCTGGTATAATGTTCCCCCATCCTGGTATAATGTTCCCCCACCCTGGAATAATGTCCCCCATTCTGGTATAATGTCCTCCATGCTGATATAATGTCCCCTATCCTGGTATAATGTCCCTCATCCTGGTACAATGTTCCCCCATCCTGGTATAATATACTCCATCCTGATATAATGTTCCCCCACCCTGGTATAATGTTCCCCCATCCTGGTATAATGCTCCCCCACCATGGTATAATGTCCCCCACCTTAGTATAATGTCTGCCATCCTGGTATAATGTCCCCATTTTGTAATAATTTTCACACTCTGGGCCCCTTCTGTTCTTTTCCATCACATTTTAAAAAGAAAAAAATGATTATTCTTACCTTCTCCACTCCCATGAAATGTTTCAATATAACAGTATTGTAGTATATAGAAAAAATAATGATCTCATCTGAATCCAGCCTAATGCAGGACTTCACAGGAGTATCAAGATGGGAGCACACAGCTGCATGGTAACATGCCAGCTGTATAACGCAGTTGCCATATGTTGTGTGTGAAGTGGGCTCTGCTCCTGAGCCAACTCCACACATGGAGATCCTGCTGTAGACGTACTGGTACTGTACGTTCATCTGTGCCAAGGGATTAATGTTTCAAATAGATTTTATGTACACTGCTCAGAAAAATAAAGGGAACACTTAAACAACAGAATATAACTCCGAGTAAATCAAACTTCTGTGAAATCAAACTGTCCACTTAGGAAGCAACACTGATTGACAATCAATTTCATATGCTGTTGTGCAAATGGAAATGACAATAGATGGAAATTATTGACAATTATAAGACACCCTCAATAAAGGAGTGGTTCTGCAGGTGGGGACCACAGACCACATCTAAGTACCAATGCTTTCTGGCTGATGTATTGGTCACTTTTGAATGTTGGTTGTGCTTTCACACTCGTGGGACCATGAGACAGACTCTACAAACCACAGAAGTTGCTCAGGTAGTGCAGCTCATCCAGGATGGCACTTCAATGTGAGCTGTGGCAAGAAGGTTTGCCGTGTCTGTCAGTGTAGTGTCCAGAGGCTGGAGGCGCTACCAGGAGACAGGCCAGTACACCAGGAGAAGTGGAGGGGTCCGTAGGAGGGCAACAACCCATCAGCAGGACAGATACCTCCGTCTTTGTGCAAGGAGAAACAGGAGGAGCACTGCCAGAGCCGTGCAAAATGACCTCCAGCAGGCCACAAATGTGCATGTGTCTGCACAACCGACTCCATGAGGGTGGTATGAGGGCCCGACGTCCACAGATGGGGGTTGTGCTCACAGCCCAACACCGTGCAGGACGCTTGACATTTGCCACAGAACACCAGGATTGGCAAAGTCGCCACTGGCGCCCTTTGCTCTTCGCAGATGAAAGCAGGTTCACACTGAGCACATGTGACAGACATGACAGAGTCTGGAGACGCCGTGGACAGCGATCTGCTGCCTGCAACATCCTTCAGCATGACCGGTTTGGCAGTTGGTCAGTAATGGTGTGGGGTGGCATTTCTTTGGAGGGCCGCACAGCCCTCCATGTGCTCGCCAGAGGTAGCCTGACTGCCATTAGGTACCGAGATGAGATCCTCAGACCCCTTGTGAGACCATATGCTGGTGTGGTTGGCCCTGGGTTCCTCCTAATGCAGGAAAATGCCAGACGTCATATGGCTGGAGTGTGTCAGCAGTTCCTGCAAGATGAGGGCATTGAAGCTATGGACTGGCCCGCCCGTTCCCCAGACCTGAATCCGATTGAGCACATCTGGGACATCATGTCTCGCTCCATCCACCAACGTCACGTTGCACCACAGACTGTCCAGGAGTTGGCGGATGCTTTAGTCCATGTCTGGTAGGAGATCCCACGGGAGACCATCTTCATCAGGAGCATGCCCAGGCATTGTAGGGAGGTCATACAGGCACGTGGAGGCCACATACAATACTGAGCCTCATTTTGACTTGTTTTAAGGACATTACATCAAAGTTGGATCAGCCTGTAGTGTGTTTATCCACTTTAATTTTGGGGGTAACTCCAAATCCAGGCCTCCATTGGTTAATAAATTTGATTTCCATTGATGATTTTTGTGTGATTATTGTTGTCAGCACATTCAACTTTGTACAGAACAAAGTATTCAATGAGAATATTTCATTCATTCAGATCTAGGATGTGTTATTTGAGTGTTCCCTTTATTGTTTTGAGCAGTGTATATGCATGGAGAGAGGATCGACCTCATCCCAGCCCTGGTGGTCTTAAAAAAGGCATGGAATAAATGAATTTATATTGCAACCTTTTTATATGCAAAAAAGTAGTAATTTGTACAAAATTATATAGTTATGCAAAATTTGACACACTGGACGGCAGCTCTTTTTTTAACATTGAGAAGTGTGCTACCATGCTTAAAATGTTGTGCTTATATAATTTGAACCTGTAACGGGTCTGGGAGGTGGAACCTCTGAGCAACTATACAAGGGGGCAGTCCTTGTAAGGAAGCGGGTGGCTCCCAGGGAAGGCGGGCAGGTAGTCACGGCTAGTGACGGGGACAATCTCTGGGTAGAAGGGCAGGAGGTCACGGCAAGTGACGGGGACAGTCTCTTGACAGGCGGGTGGTCACGGCAAGTGACGGCAGAACCTCCAGGTAGGCTAGCAGGCAGGTAGCAGGTGGACGCTCCCAGGTGAGCGGGCAAGAGTCTCTGGACAGGCCGATGGTCACAGCAAGTGACGGCTCCAGGTAGGCTAGCAGGCAGGTAGCAGAGGAGCTCTCCCAGGTGAGCGGGCAAGAGTCTCTGGACAGGCAGGTGGTCACGGCACGTGACGGCAGAGCCTCCAGGTAGGCTAGCAGGCAGGTAGCAGGTGAGCGCTCCCAGGTGAGCGGGCAAGAGTCTCTGAACAGGCAGGTGGTCACGGCAGGTGACGGCAGAGCCTCCAGGTAGGCTAACAGGCAGGTAGCAGGTGAGCACTCCCAGGTGAGCGGGTAAGAGTCTCTGGACGGGCAGATGGTCACAGCACGTGACGGCGGAGCCTCCAGGTAGGCTAACAGGCAGGTAGCAGGTGAGCGCTCCCAGGTGAGCTGGCAAGAGTCTCTGGACAGGCAGGTGGTCACAGCACATGACGGCGGAGCCTCCAGGTAGGCTAGCAGACAGGTAGTAGGTGAGCGCTCCCAGGTGAGTGGGCAGACTGATCCATAGACAGACTGGCAGGGCTGGTAGGCAGACTGTCGGACCGCAGATAGATAAGTAACAGGCAGGAATCTGGCAGGTGACTGGCAGGTGACTGGCAGGTATCTGGCAGGTAACTGGTAACGGGACCTGAGGGCTGAAGCAGAGTTGAAAGGCTTTGCAACAACATTGCTCGGGCACCTCCATTTTGGAGGAGGTGCCTTATATATGGTGAGGTCCTCCGGCCATTGGCCGGGGACTCCTTAGGACGGCGCGCGCGGCCCCTTTAAGAGAGGGGGAGCGCGCGCGCCCTAAGCACAGAGGCCGGGAAGCAGCGCGCGCTGCCAGCAGAGCGGGAGGAAGCCGCCGGGCACGGAGCGGAGAGGTGAGGGGAACGGCGTCCCTGCCTAGCAGGAGGCAGGGACGCCAACGCTACAGTGCCCCCCCCTTTAGGCCCCCCCTTTTTTAGGCCAGAGAGAAATTTAGCAAGGATGAGATGGGCATGGATGTTCTCCCAGGGCTCCCATGTTCTCTCCTCAGGACCAAACCCCTTCCAATCTACCAAAAAAAAAAGTCTTTCCTCTTACCCTCTTAGTGGCCAGAATACTCTCTACCTCAAAGACGTCTTCAGCGGAAACCGGAGCAGGAGGAGTACCTGGATTGTTGGAAAAAGAGTTAAAGACAACGGGTTTGAGGAGAGATATGTGGAAGGAGTTGGGAATCCGTAAGGTGGCCGGGAGTTTTAATTTGTAGGCCACTGGATTAATTTGCCTGAGGATTTCGAAAGGACCGATGAAGCGAGGACCTAACTTGTAGGAGGGTATCTTGAGCCGTACATGTTCGGAAGAGAGCCAAACCTTGTCTCCCGGACGGAATTGAGGCGGATCCAGACGTCTCTTATCAGCATATCGCTTCATCCGCTCGGAGGACAGAAGAAGTGCAGACCTAGTACTCTCCCAAATGGTAGAAAACTCGCTGACAAGAGACTGCGCGGCAGGGTTGTCCACAGAGGCGGAGACAGGAAACGGAATCCGGGGGTGCTGGCCATAGACAATAAAGAACGGGGACTTGGAAGAGGATTCGCTCTCGTGGTTATTGTAAGAGAACTCGGCCCAAGGAAGGAGGTCCACCCAATCAGAATGGTGGGCATTAACAAAGTGCCGGAGATAGCTGGTAAGGATCTGATTGATCCGCTCCACTTGACCATTGGACTGAGGGTGGTAAGCGGAGGAGAAGTCCAGGGTGACGTCCAGCAGTTTACATGTGGCTCTCCAGAAGCGTGAGGTAAACTGAACCCCTGGATCCGACACGATGTGGAGGGGTAGGCCATGGAGACGAAAGATATGGCGGATAAAGTCCTTAGCCAGCTCAGGTGCAGATGGAAGACCAGGCAGGGGAATGAAGTGGGCCATTTTAGAGAAGCGGTCCGCGACCACCCAAATGACAGTACACCCGGCAGAGACAGGAAGATCGGTAATGAAGTCCATAGCGATGTGTTGCCACGGGGCAACAGGTATGGGAAGCGGCAGGAGATGACCAGCTGGTAAGTGTCTGGGAACTTTGTTGCGGCCACAAGATGAACAGGCAGAGACGAAGTCTACCACATCCTTACGCAGGGTAGACCACCAGTAATGCCGGGAAATGAGTAGGAAGGTCTTTTTTTGGCCGGCATGGCCAGCTAGTTTAGAAGAATGACCCCAGCGAAGAACCCTCTCACGGTCTGGAGGCGCCACGAACGTCTTGCCGGGTGGAAGACGAGTCAAATCCAAGGGGGCCACATTCATCACCTTGGAGGGGTTGATAATGTGCATAGGCTCCTCCTCTTGGTCGGAGGACAGGAAGGATCGGGACAAGGCATCAGCTTTGACATTTTTGTCCGCCGGGCGGAAATGAAGGATGAAATGGAAGCGGGCAAAAAACAAAGACCACCGGGCCTGACGTGGATTAAGTCTCTGGGCATTTTGGAGATATGCCAGGTTCTTGTGATCCGTGTAGATGATCACCGGGTATAGAGCCCCTTCAAGCAGGTAACGCCACTCCTCCAGCGCCAATTTAACGGCTAGCAGTTCTCGATCTCCTATGGAGTAATTGCGCTCAGAGGAGGAGAAGATTTTAGAGAAAAAGCCGCAGGTTACCATTCTCCCGGAGGAAGACTTTTGGGTGAGCACTGCTCCGGCTCCAGAGGAGGAGGCATCAACCTCCAGGTAGAACTGTTTGTTGCAGTCCGGACGGTGCAGCACAGGGGCTGAGGAGAAGGCTTGTTTCAGGGAAAGGAAGGCCTCCTCAGCTTCGGATGATCATACCTTGGGATTTGCTCCTGTTATGTTCTGCTACCAGAGCTAAGGAAAGAGAGGAGATCTGTCCCTACGATAGAACTCAGCTTAATCCCTACGATGTAACAGGGAACCTGATCCTGCGATCAGACCTGCTAAAGTCCTAAGCTAGTCTGTACGGAGACCTATAGATGTGAGGAAGGAATCCCTACAAGTACTAAGGACTGGGAGGAATATGGGACACCTCCTAACAGAAATAGTAGCAGACAGACGAACAAACAAAATATATAGAACATAGAGGTCAGTAGACCAAGCAAACTAACAGAGCAAGACACAGAGCACAGGCTAGCTAGAAAGTAGATATACAATGAAGTCCAGCAAAGCCAGAAGGGCGGAGCAGGATTAAATAGGCCAACAAGGTCATGTGACCAGCAAAGGAAAAAAAACTAAGAGCAAGGTTCTAACAGCTCCCTTACGGGTGAGCGCAGATATGAGCGCAGTCCGTGACGAGAAGTGAGGAATGAAGAGACGATAGTAATTAGCGAAGCCCAGGAATCGCTGTATCGCCTTCAAGCCCTCCGGACGGGGCCACTTTAGGACAGCAGAGAGCTTCTCGGGATCCATTCGCAAGCCTGTCTGGGAGATAACATAGCCCAGAAAAGGAAGAGAGGTCTGCTCAAAAAGGCACTTCTCGTATTTAGCATAGAGGTGGTTCTGCCTGAGCCTAAGCAGGACCTGACGAACATCCCTCCGGTGTGTGGGAAGATCCGGAGAGAAGACCAAGATGTCGTCCAGGTATACCACCACGCAGGAGTAAAGAAGGTCACGGAAGATGTCGTTGACCAGTTCTTGGAAGACGGCGGGAGCATTGCAGAGACCGAAGGGCATCACACGGTACTCATAGTGTCCGTCCCGGGTATTAAATGCTGTTTTCCACTCGTCTCCCTGACGGATACGGACCAGGTTATATGCTCCACGTAGATCCAGCTTGGAAAAGATCCTGGCGCCTTTAAGGCGGTCAAATAACTCAGAGATGAGCGGAAGGGGGTATTTATTTTTAACCGTGATCAGATTGAGTCCTCTATAGTCAATACAGGGGCGAAGCGAGCCATCTTTTTTTTTGACAAAGAAGAATACGGCTCCAGCCGGGGAAGTAGACTTCCGGATGAATCCCCTGGCCAGATTCTCCTCTATGTACTCAGACATGGCCCGGGTTTCTGCCGCAGACAACGGATAAATACGCCCACGGGGTGGAGTGGCGTCGGGTACCAGGTAGATCGGGCAATCATATGGCCTATGAGGTGGCAATGTCTCTGCTTCTTTCTTACCGAAGACGTCAGCATAGGGCCAGTAAGGAGCCGGAAGACCGGGTAAATTAGCTGGGATAGGTGGAGGACGAACCGGACGAACCGGAACCAGGCAGGTCTTATGGCAGGCCGGCCCCCATCGGAGTACTTCACCGGAATGCCAGTTCAACACGGGTTCATGTGTCTGGAGCCAAGGTAGACCTAGCAATAGGGAGTGGGAGAGTCCGGACAACACATGGAAGGAGATTACCTCAGAGTGCAGCATTCCCACCTGCAGGGTTATGGGTTCCGTGACGAGCAGGATGGTCACCGGAAGGAGTCTTCCATCCACGGAGGCGACTGACAAAGGTTCAGCCAGAGACTTGGTGGGAATACGGTATTTCTCAACCAGGGACTGAGAGATGAGGTTCCCAGCGGACCCAGAGTCCAGGTGGGCGAGTTCAAAGTGACGGTTCTCTCCCCAGGAGATAGATACAGACAAAGTCAGGGTTGGAGAGGACTTATTTTTGTCTAGGGCGACCTCTCCGAGCGGTCCTAGACACTGGAGTTTCCCGGCCTCTCCGGGCAGGAACGAATCAGGTGCTCCTTACTGCCACAATAGAAGCAGCTCCCCTCGGCTCGGCGTGACTCTTGGCGAGATTTGACCAACTTGGTCTGGTTGATCTGCATGGACTCGAGTGAGTGCGCCCGGGGAGTGACAGAAGAGGAGACAGGTTTCTGGAAAGTAGGCGCTAGGCGGGGAAACCTTCTCTCACGGGTGGTCTCTTTGGTACGTTCTTGAAACCGGATGTCAATCCGGGTAGCCAGAGACACCAGGTCATCCAGGGTGGTAGGAATGTCCCGACCGGCGAGCTCATCTTTAATCCGAAAGGCCATCCCAGAAGACGGACACCAGGGCCTCATTATCCCAGGCAAGCTCAGAAGCGAGGGTGCGGAATCGTATGGCATATTGGCCCACGGTGAGACTCCCTTGGCGGAGACGTAGCAAAGAGGAGGCAGATGAGGTCTTTTGTCCCGGTTCATCGAAGACCCTTCGGAAAGCAGTGAGGAAAGACGACAGGTCGGACACCAGGGGATCCCCTCTCTCCCACAGAGGGTTAAGCCATGCCAGTGCCTCCCCAGTGAGATGGGACATGATGAATGCCACTCTGGCTCGGTCGGAGATAAACTGGTGGGCCAGGAGTTCAAAGTGCAGGGTGCACTGGTTTATGAAGCCCCGAGCTTGAGCGGGGTCGCCTCCGAAGCGAGGAGGTGCAGAAAGCCGGGGACCGGGGCAGGATGCCATGGTATTGGTGGGCAGCGGCGCTGCCGGGTTGCGAGTCAAGACACTAGCGGTGGTTGCTGGTGGAGCAGTCAGAGTGTCCAGGCGAGAGTTGACGTTCCGCAGGTGGCTCAGGATGGACTCTTGTTGGGACCTCTGACGGGACAGTTCATGGCATAGGTCCGAGAGCGAGGGAGTTTGGGTGCCACCGGGTTCCATGGCCCGAGCAAACTGTAACGGGTCTGGGAGGTGGAACCTCTGAGCAACTATACAAGGGGGCAGTCCTTGTAAGGAAGCGGGTGGCTCCCAGGGAAGACGGGCAGGTAGTCACGGCTAGTGACGGGGACAATCTCTGGGTAGAAGGGCAGGAGGTCACGGCAAGTGACGGGGACAGTCTCTTGACAGGCGGGTGGTCACGGCAAGTGACAGCAGAACCTCCAGGTAGGCTAGCAGGCAGGTAGCAGGTGGACGCTCCCAGGTGAGCGGGCAAGAGTCTCTGGACAGGCCGATGGTCACAGCAAGTGACGGCTCCAGGTAGGCTAGCAGGCAGGTAGCAGAGGAGCGCTCCCAGGTGAGCGGGCAAGAGTCTCTGGACAGGCAGGTGGTCACGGCACGTGACGGCAGAGCCTCCAGGTAGGCTAGCAGGCAGGTAGCAGGTGAGCGCTCCCAGGTGAGCGGACAAGAGTCTCTGAACAGGCAGGTGGTCACGGCAGGTGACGGCAGAGCCTCCAGGTAGGCTAACAGGCAGGTAGCAGGTGAGCACTCCCAGGTGAGCGGGTAAGAGTCTCTGGACGGGGAGATGGTCAGAGCACGTGACGGCGGAGCCTCCAGGTAGGCTAACAGGCAGGTAGCAGGTGAGCGCTCCCAGGTGAGCTGGCAAGAGTCTCTGGACAGGCAGGTGGTCACAGCACGTGACGGCGGAACCTCCAGGTAGGCTAGCAGACAGGTAGTAGGTGAGCGCTCCCAGGTGAGCAGGCAGACTGATCCATAGACAGACTGGCAGGGCTGGTAGGCAGACTGTCGGACCGCAGATAGATAAGTAACAGGCAGGAATCTGGCAGGTGACTGGCAGGTGACTGGCAGGTAACTGGTAACGGGACCTGAGGGCTGAAGCAGAGTTGAAAGGCTTTGCAACAACATTGCTCGGGCACCTCCATTTTGGAGGAGGTGCCTTATATATGGTGAGGTCCTCCGGCCACTGGCCGGGGACTCCTTAGGACGGCGCGCGCGGCCCCTTTAAGAGAGGGGAAGCACGCGCGCGCGCGCCCTAAGCACAGAGGCCGGGAAGCAGCGTGCGCTGCCAGCAGAGCGGGAGGAAGCCGCCGGGCACGGAGCGGAGAGGTGAGGGGAACGGCGTCCCTGCCTAGCAGGAGGCAGGGACGCCGACGCTACAGAACCAAATTTATCAATAGGGGCTAAATTTTATAAATATGGAATAGTGGAGTTGAAGAATACACAAGATTTGGCTCAAATTACACTATTTTTGATAAATGTGAACCATTGTGTTTTTATGTTACACCACAATATTAGCATGTTTTACCACACAATTGGTGGGCTTGTATTATTTCTATGTAGCTACATAGTGGGCCCCAGTAATGATTTTCTCTGGTGGGATCAAGGTACTCCGACACTGGTGTTCAATCAGGAAATTACAAGATGAAGCCTATCAGGAACATCACAGGGTGGAGCCACTCATGAACAACACAGGTACTGGTATCTGAATTACCATGGAACTGTCTAAAGAGCTGAATAGCTCAAGTGGAAGATCTTCTGCCTGGTGCACAGGAGTCGCTGGGTTCGAGTCCTGACAAATTATTGTAGATAATTACATCATGGACACATCTAAAGGCTACCAGTTTGGAAAAAACTTTTTCATATTTAGCTAATATTTTACCACAATATAAATACAGTGACAATCAGCATTTCTCATAGCTGAATGGGCGGTACTATTCTCATCAGTTAAAACTACATTTCGCAGCAGCACCTTGCTTCTCAGTGTTTCAGACCTCTCTTCTCTCTGTTCTGTGATACTGACTAGCCTTATCTCTCTGAATTATAATCAAACAAATCTATATAATTCATCTTACGCTTCTGTGCACTCTCTGCTCCGGTACAGTACTCTGCCTTTACGATTTTATCTTCTGCCGTCTATATCAGTATAGCTGTCTGTGTGGTTTTAGATCATTATTAGCTGGTTTCTAGCAAAGCTCAACTCTCCTGCACTTCTTTTGTTTGCAATTACTTGGTTCTGCAGAGTCTAACTGTGTTTGATGCCTGCTGCCGACAGGTCAGTCGGGTGAAACTCCAAATGCTGCTCTGTTGATGCACATGGCCCTGCCGCTTCCCATAACATCATCCCTCACAGAAGTAGCTCCATTCTAAACACAACCCAGAGAAGAGCTACGCTGGCAGCTGAAAAAATGTGCACTGTGCCTACAGCAGAATGGTTCCAATGGCAACTGGAGAGTAAATAGATCAAAACGGGGCAGATTCAAAACTGAGTTATAATGCCACAAATGAATAAGTATATGTGTACATTATTATAAGACCACGTTGTGATTCTGGGAATAATCCTTTAAGTTTTAACTCAAAGAAAGGGTCATGCGGGAAACACTTCACACCCCCAATCTCTGAAGTCTATATTCCCTAATGCTATACAGGACTTTTATTTGAAGGACTAATAAGGCCTGGGTCATAACCTGGTGATGCTGGGCTCTATTTTAATGTTTCTAATAGAGCCCACAGCTATGACATGTATATTATTGCTGACTTCCTTCATGGCAGACTGGTACCTTAGCACTTTGAAGCAGCAGAGCCTGGTTGCAAATGCTAATTGTCCATACAATTTTGCCAGTATGACAGCACTTTTACCTGCTAAACCACACTAAATAACAATAATATTTTACTGTCAAAATGTTGTGACCAATTAACATTATATTTAACCCCATACCCCATACACGGAATATTATGATTACTATATATCGGACATTATCCACAGCTCACAGATTTCCATCTCATGTCCTTGAATATTTCAGGCTGATTTCTGCATGAAAATCATCAATTGTTGGACTGGTGATATTAGTAAAAGTTGGTAAGTATCCCAATTCAAAAATACAAATATATAGAATAAATGTGCATGTCTCTTAGGTTTCTAATATTATATAGGATTGGAGATATGTCTTTACTTTTTGTATTCAGTAGCAAAGGATAAAAATATTAGGAAAAAAGGTAAAAGATAAAATAACTTACTTATCCTCCAAGGCTGAAAAAATACTGTTGTGATCAAATCTGTCTCTGAAGAAGGTTGACTTCCTCTCCATGTAACTATAAACAGTGAGAAAAAGCAAAGTAAAGTGTGTGTGTTATCAAATATACCATAGAAATACATATAGTTAATATGTCTAATTTACCTGTGGCAGTGTCAGTGAATGACTCTGCAGTGTCATGGTCCATAGGACTGCTGCTTGGAGTTGTAGTTAAAATTCCCAGACCTGGACAATAGTAAATCATTACTCAATATCAAGAGAAAAAAACTATTATGTGAATTAAGATATTTCAGTTGTTTTATCATACAAAAATGGAAATATATTGAATTTATAATTTGCTCTACAGTATGTTTTGTTTATTCTATGTCATGTTTGATAAGAATGTATGCATTGGCAAAGTGTGCGTACAGTTTTAGCGTGCCCTCTACTTTTTTCAATGTTTTGCTGAAGTCTGACATTTTTACCACTTTAATAAAAAAATTATATATTGTTATAATACTTGTGGTAGATCGCTGCACACGGAGGTAGACACAGGTACGCCGTCTCTTTAAATCTTTGGTTGGTTTATTATAATGTGGCATAAACCAACCTTTAGTCTGTAAAAATAAACACAGCCTGCTGGGCAAAACAGGAAAACAAAGCAAAAATGGTAACACAAAGAACACAGTTCTTGTAGTAGCAGGGATTCGCCTGCTGAGAGTTCAGCAACTCCACATGGTTCAGGAACAAACACAAGCTCCCTTCTGGAGCTTACTTCTCCAGACATTGAACTCTGAATGCCTCAGCTGGCCCAGTATTTAAACACCCCCAGACCACACCCTGAAGCGGAGATATGGTGAATGACCTCCCACCCTTCACAATGGCCATTCACAAAAACTACTCCCTTTACAAATGGACTTAACCCCTCTCAACAAATAACATGCTGGAGGAAACTTAATGGTTTTAGTTCACTGAGGCTAACAGCCTCAGGGAAACATATCTCCCCTTCAGCACTTTACCAGTGACTTTGTCACATCCTGTTTTTTTTAGCTTTTTATTTCTAGTATTTTTTTTGTGTTTTTCATGTGACTATTTCATTTCTCTAGCCCTAAATTTAACCCAAAGCCTAGCCCTATACTTAATCCTAACCCTAATCCTAATATTAAACCTAGCCCTAATAATAACCCTAGCCTTAAACCTTAGCCCTAACCCTAGTTACAAAAGTAACCCTAGTTGGAAAAAGTATGTAAAATTTATTGTAATAATCAAGGGGGGAGGATTATGGATGGGGAAACTTTTACATTTTTGGAAGCTCTCTCCAATAACTCTCTCTGTCCTTTCACAAAATTACAAGTCTGAAAGGTAGAAATCTGAAAGAGAGCACAGTTCAGCCAATGTGTAGTCCACATGATTCAATACTGTCTCCTCAACCTCTGTAATCTCAGCAGCTTATACAAAGCACAGAAGTCATGACAAACTCATGTTGACTGCGGCACTTAGCATGGGAACTTGAGGCATCGACTGAGATGACAAAGCAGCAGCTGGTTTCTTTATTCCTTTAGCTTGCCTGCCGCTCTAAGAAGTTGTGCTTCTTCTTAGGGCCGCATCCAACAAGCTAAATGAGAAGAGAAAAATCAAAGCTTACTGCTGGTCTTCTGAATCATCAGTGGAGGTGGTCCAAAATTTTGTACCCCCATGGAATTTGCCAGCTGGAGAAACCACCCGCATGATATCGCACTGTACCCATCAGTATGGCTTAAATTGCTGAATTGCTGCAGTTTGGATACGGCATTGCTTGGAAAATACAGCAGCTCATTATTATCTAGCAAGCAGCTCAGAAGCTATGCCATTTCAATAGTGACATTAAGTAATATAGTAAATACGGTAATTTGTAAATGATCTGCCTTTGCAGCACTACTAATAATATGCAGATGCATACTCCAATGGAAAGAATCATCTCAAATGTGTGGTGGATTTTACTAAATTTGTAAAGATTCCAGTTCTCACACTGGCGGCTATTAGAGCAGTCAGAGTAGACTGACACTAATCTTTGTTGAGCACTTGTTAGTATTTTTGTATAGATTGTAACAGAATGAGAAGTGTAATTTCATTATTATTAGATGGTGAATTTGTTCTTAGATATTTCTATTGTACTGATGGTGGTAGAACAGTAGCTCTATAGAGTATACGCACAGGAAATGCTTCTTTATCGGTGCATTTTGCAGTGTATGTTTACTGTAATTTCTAGGAAAGTGCCCAAAGTATACACTTGACCTTTATTAGGATAGACTATGTTGATGCTTCTATTTTCTGGCTCCATGGGATAGTTCAGCAGCCTATGCTATTCCATAGGGTAGCATGTAGTAAAAAAATATATATTGATTTTATTTTACTATGGGTGAATGATGTCACTGTATTGTATCTGTCTTAGGCCTCCATTATCTCCTTAGCAACATGGAGCGGGCTCAGTAGTTGGACCTGCTCAATGCAAAACTGGCAATGAATACATAGCTACATTCAAGAGTAATGGAAGAGTTCAAAGCTATCTGTGATCACAACAGTTTAAACTCTGAAATGCCACTGTCAAGACTGACAGTGCTATTTGAAAGGCTTTAAAATAGTTGTCATCACTTCTGACAACCATTTGCTCTCATGAGATGCAATTGCAGGCAACCAGAGGCCTACTCACCTACTGAAAGCACCAAGGACTGCCAACAATTTCACAGTATTGTGATTGCGAGAAATTACATGTTCAAGTCTTCTTGGGGATTAATTGAAAAGGGCATTACTAAATATTTTTAAAAATAGCAAAATGTAAACATTAAGAAAAAAAATAGATATTTTTGTCTGTATAATTACCCAACTATTATATATTAAAAATATTTATCCCATAAGGTGAAAGATAAAACAAACAAAAAAAAACACCTGAAATGATTTTTATCAGTCAACACCCCCCCCCCCAAAATGCAATTCAGCACTGAAAATGTCATAGGTACCCCAGAATGGTATCAATCAAAACTACTGCTTAATGCACAAAAAACAAGCTTTCACGCAGATTCATCGACGGAAGAATAAAAAAGTAAAAAAAAAATGTTGACATAAACCAAATTTTTATTACAGTTCAGAATTTGAATTTTTTGTTACTGACATGACCGCAACTGACCTATGCAGCAGATCACTTCTGATCATGTCACTGCTCATCAATCCGGCTCTCACCCTGTACTACGCGAAACCCAGTGGAGTACAGCGTGAGATCCAGCAGTGGCTGCTGCTCCAGTCTATGGAGCCCCGATTTCTGAACGGGGCTCCATATACTGGAAGAGTGAGACTGGGATCGTTGTGGGACCTCCATGTGGACTACGGTGGACCGGTGTGGGTTTTTTAATAAATGGGTGAGAGGGAAATTGTTGGGGAGGTTTTTTTTTCAAATAAAGATTTTTTTGTGTCTGTTTATTTCTTTTGACTACAGGGTTAGTAATGGGGGTGTCTGACAGACGCCTCTCCATTACTAACCCGTGGGCTTGATGTCAGCGCCAGCTGCGGATATCAGCCTCACAATCCCATTAGTCCGATTGCCACCGCACCAGGACAATCAGGAAAAGCCGAGGCTAAGCAACAGAATTGGAGCATCTAATGGATGCGCCATTTCTGGAGTGGCTTAGAGCTGGCCTTATTAGGCTGGGAAGGGGCCAATATTCATAGCATTTCCCAGACCATTAATATCAGACCCTAGCTGTCTGCTTTGCATTAACTGGTTATTAAAAATAGGAGGGACCCCACATAATTTATTGGGGGTCCCCCCATTTTTAATAACCAGCAAAGGGAAAGCAAACAGCTGGGGGCTGATATTAAAAGGCTGGGAAGATCCATGGATATTGGCCCCTTCCCACCATAATAAGACCAGCTCACAGCTGTCTGCTTTTCCTTGGCTTGTTATTAAAAAATAGGGAGGACTCCACGTCGTTTTTTTTATTTATTTATTCATTTTACACTGTCCCTCACTCAAGCAGCGTTGCCACCTGTGAACCAGCAGTTATACAGGCTGGATCACTCGTGGCGTCGGCCAATCACAGCCATGCCAATTTTTGGCATGGCTGTGATGGCTCCGGAAGTGCCCACAGCTCAAAAGCTTGTTGATTGGCTGCACTGCAGCCTTTCAACAAAATTTATTAAGCATCCGGACTCTGAACAATTCTGGGAGAAGTACGTGTTTGGAGTTCAACACCGGACACTAGGTGTCCAGTACGAACCCTGAACTTTACAGTTCGGGTTCACTCATCCTTATTTAATATATTCAATGTGTCACTTACCAGCACAGATGATTCCAGCATCTTCATGGTGGCCACAGTTATGAATTCCCCAGCCAAGACTATAGCAAGCAGATAGGTATGACTCTGACCCATCACAATTCACATTGTCTAGTAGTATTAGACCAGTTCCATATCCAAAGTAAGCATTGCTTTTATAGTCCAGGGCTTCGCCACAGTTAATCTGTCTGCATACAACAATTGTATCCTTCATTCCCCAGTCATCATCGCATATTGTCCCCCAGTTACCCTTGTAGAAGATTTCTACTCTCCCTTGACATGAGTCAGCGCCATTAACCAATCTTATACTGCCATCTCCTGAAATGATATGCAAGTAAAGCAGTTATGGTAATATATAGAATATAAATAATGTAAACCAAAAGTTAACCATAGAACTCACATGTGAACCCAGTTTTGGCAGAGATAGTGGTTACTGAGATAAGTACATATACAGTCACGGCCGAAAGTGCTGGCACCCTTGAAATTGTTCCTGAAAATAAAGTATTTCTCCCAGAAACTTATTGCAATTACGCATGTTTAGTTATACAGTACATATGTTTATTTCCTTTGTGTGTATTGGAACTAGTGATGCGCAAACGTGCTTTGATAAGGTGTTATCCGAGCACACTCGAGTCCTAACCGAGTATCTTTGGCGTGCTCACTAATTGGAACGACAACAAAAAAAACGGAGAAATAAAAAGGCATATTGGACATAATTTCACACAAAACCCCAAAATTGGGCCGGATAAAATTGTTGTTACCTTTCCAAAATTATGGGCAGACAACTTTGTTTCAAGCATGTGATGCCCTTTCAAACTCAAATGTGGAAAGTAACTGGTGTGGCCAATATGAAAAAAAATCACACCTGAAAGCAGATACAAAAGGGAGACATTGACTCAATCTTTGCATTGTGTTTATGTGTGCCACACTAAGCATGAAAGAACAGAAAGAGGATAAGAGAACTGTCTGAGAACGTAAGAACCAAAATTGTTGAAAAATATCAACAATCTTTAGGTTACAAGTCCATCTCCAGAGATCTTGATGTTCCTTTGCCCAACAGTGCGCAACATAATCAAGAAGTTTATAACCCATGGCGATGTAGCTAATCTCCCTGGATGTGGACGGCAAAAAAAAAATTGATGAAAGGTTGCAACGCAGGATAGTCCACATGGTGGATAAGCAGCGCCGGTAAAGTTCCAAAGAAATTCAGGCTGTCCTGCAGGTTCAAAGTGCATCAGTGTCAGTGAGAACAATCCATCGACATTTGAATTAAATGAAATACTATGGCAGTAGACTCAGGAGGACCCCACTGCTGACACAGAGGCATAAAAAGCTAGACTGCAGTTTGCCAAAATGTACACGAGTAAGCCAAAATCCTTCTGGGAAAGTGTCAAGTGGACAAATGAGACCAAGATAGAGCTTTTTAGTAAAACACATCATTCTACTGTTTACCGAAAAAAGGAATGAGGCCTACAAAGAGAAGAAAATAGTACATACAGTCATATATAGTGGAGGTTCAAAGATATTTAGTGTTGTTCTGCTGCCTCTGGCACTGGGTGCTTTGACTGTGTGCAAGGTATCATGAAATCTGAAGATTACCAAAGGATTTTGGGTCACAATGTACTGCCCAGTGTCAGAAAGCTGGGTTGCGTCCTAGGTCATGACTCTTCCAGCAAGATAATGACCCAAAATATACTTAAAGAAGCACCCAAAAATTGATGTAAACTAAACATAGGAGAGTTTTGAAGCAGCCAGCTATGAGTCTAGATATAAATCCCATTGAACACCTGTGGAGAGATCTTAAAATTGCTGTTGGGAGAATGCACCCTTCAAATATGAGAGACCTGGAGCAGTTTGCAAAAGAAGAGTGGTCCAAAATTCCTATAGAGAGGTGCCAGAAGCTTGCTGATGGAGTGGTAGGTTGACTCACTCGGCTTTTTAAAGCGTTAGACACAGGAACCGTTTCAATTTAATGTCCGGCTGGTTTATTGCAGTCCTAATAAATCACATCACCAGAAAACTTAAATACAGTCTCTGTCCGGAACAAGGTAAAACATAAACAATAGTACTAGTTAGCCCACCTGGCTTAGAGTCAAGCGTCCATGTCTTTTTATCAATGGCATTCAGTCCAGGAAATCTGCAGTCTCCATACATCCAGCATGTGTGAGACAAAACAGCTCTCAATTTTCCCAGTGAATCCCACACAGGGGTGGAGATATGGTGAGCAGCAGTTCAGCTGCTCTTAATTAACCTGTCATGGCTGATTAACCACTTTTAGTCCTATATGCACTAAAACATTACTTCAAGTTTATCTCCCAACCACTAGGTATCAAAAAGCTATCCTACAATGGTTATAGGAAGTGATTGATTGCAGTTATTTATTCCAAAGGGTGTGCAACCAAATATTAAGTTGAGGGTGCCAACAATTTTGGGGTTTTGTGTGAAATTATGTCCAATTTGCATTTTTTCTCTCTGTTTTTTTGTATTGTTCCAATACACACAAAAGAAATAAAAACATGTGTATCAAAAAACATGTGTAATTGAAATAATTTTCTCAGAGAAATACTTTATTTTCTGGAAAAATTTCAAGGGTGCCAACACTTTCGGCCATGACTGTATACACTATTGGGCATCTTTATCAATACAGTTTCATCCTTATAGATAAACTTAGGCAAACCGACCATAGTGGTATCTTATTATTAGTGATGAGCGAGCACTAAAATGCTCAGGTACTCTTTACTTGAATTGAGCACATCTTACTACTCGGGTGCTCGACTCGAGTAATGAGTATAATGGAAGTCAATGGGAAACTCTAACATTTTTCCAGCAGACCCTCCCAAGAGGTCTAGGGGGCATTAAAATCACTGAAATTGATAGAAAAAGCAATGGGAACAGCATGGGGAAGATGCCTGGACGCATCTCTGACTCTCAGGTTACTGCTTGGAACAATGTTGTCAGAGTATTATGCCACTTTTGTGGACTCACAATAAAACATACCAAACAGAAGATGGATTTTACATGAAAAAAGGTTAAGAAACATTATTTCCAGTATAATGACTTGTATATAAGGCAAATAAAAAAAGAGAGGAAAAAATACAAAAAAAACAAAAACGCCTCCTCCACCCCTTAGGCCAGGCTTGTCAAACTCAAATATACATTGGGCCAAAATTAAAACCTTGGACAAAGTTGCAGGCCAACCTTGATATTTATTAAAAAAAAGTCTACAACTGAGGAAGTTTTTCTTTATTAAATATAATAAACTTTTTTACATGGAAACAAACTTAAAGGGGTTGTCCCACAAAGTACATTTTAATTAATAGATCTTAGGATTAAATAAACACATAATCACAAATGGGGCATACTGGAATAATATGTTATTTAAAGCAATAAAAAGCATGTGGCCTCATTTAAATACGTAATAATAAAGAATAAACCTTGAAGAATACAGATAATAAAGTATGATGCAAACAAAAGTGCCACCAAGCACAGTATTATACCCCTACAGTGAATTCCTCTGCATACACGGTATGATGACCCTACTGTAGTAGGATTCTCCAACTGTAATCGCCACATAGTGCTCCAAACAGCATAAGTGCCCATATTAAAAAAAACAAAAACAAATACTCATATCTGCCTTTTCCCCCACTGATCTAGTGTTTTCATGGTGTCTTCAGATCCTCTAATCTTCTCAGTACACCGGGTGCATTGTAATGACGTCATTGAGCCCACTGCACTGAGACATCAGACGCGGAGGGGGAATGATGTGAGAGGGAGCATCAGCTGATGCTCCCTCCTCTATCATTGCTTTCAATTGATATAGTTGAAAGTGCGATGACGGGATGGGGACCCACCCGGGTGGGGGACCCACCCAGCGGGACCCACCTGGCATCGCGGGACAAATATACTCACCCTGCGGGCCAGACAGGGGTATCATGCGGCCCTTGCTCCAAATTTTTGGAGGGCCATCAGGCGGCCCTTGCTTCAAATTTTTGGAGGGCCATCAGGCGGCCCTCAGTCATAAATTTTAGAGGGCCATCAGGTGGTCCTCACACTAAATTAATTTTCAGGGCTACGCATTTTATTTTAAAAAATAACACCATAAAGTTTGTAGACGGGAGCACCACAAACACAGTTATCCATGAGACCTAGCTTCCTGTCCCACTTTGCATTGGGGCGCTGGACACCATCTTGAAGCCAGAACAGTGCAAACAGGTGGTCAGTTGGATGGCAGACAATGCTTCCAGTCTGTTTCCCATCATCACCCTGTCTTCCACACGGTCCAGAACACCCACTTGTGCCAAGTTCCCAAGCCAAGGGTTAGGTGTTCCCCAGTGTGACGCATTTTTAAAGAGAGGACAATAAAAGAATTTGAAACCTGTGCCATAACAAGATGAGTAGGGGCCAGACCAATGCCAGCCTGAGCACCACCAGCATGCTCAGGCACATGTCATCAAAGCACCCGACTATGTAGGCCGAACGCCTGGCACACATTCAGTGCGGGTGACAACACTGCCTTTTCCTCTGTGCTAAGTGCTTGCCAATTCCCTGCCCGGGGCGGTGGCGCGGATGCCTCCCACCCTGCACCTGTTGTTGCACATTCACAAGCACTATCAGCAACCACGTCCAATTCCTTGATCCAAAGTGTGTTTTAGGTTGCTCCTGGGGACAGACATTGAGGTAGTTTTCCAGGGCATCCAACAGGGCTTGTGTGAATGGGCACTGCCAGAAGAGATGCAAGGCTGTTTCCTCAGCAAAATGGCATATCGAGCAGTACCTAGTGTTACACAGTCCACGGGCATGCATGAAAGTTCTCAGGGGCAGACCTCCCTGAATAGCCATCCATGTGAGGTCTTTGTGCCCGTTGATTAATCTGCTAGAAGGCACTTTTTTCAACACAGTCTCGGCTGTGGCCGCAGAGAGCCCTGGAATAGACTCCCTTTAGTCCTTGGCTCGGATAAGCTTATGGATGGTCTTTGGTTTCTTTCCACACATCGGGCTTGAATCCCTCCAGTTGGTGTTCCCTGACAAACTTGAGCATCTCCTGATAGTACCATGGGATGTCCCAGTTGCAAGGATAGGAGCTGTCCCACTTTTCCTGTCTGTTCAGAGTGGATGGGCTGAAGAGAAGGAGGAGGAGAGGGAGGAAGAGTAGATGGAGAGTCGTCCTGCTGGTGGGGACAGGGAAGTCTTGCCTATGGGAGTCTGGCGCACATGTCTGACTTTACGTCCCACTGCCTTCCCAGTGACCCTCGCGTTATACGCATTTTGGAAAACAATGATTACTGGTTGTTCACCTTTCTCGACCCACGCTACAAGGAAAACTTTCCATCTCTCCTGTGGCAGAGAGGGCTAGTTAAATGGTGCAATACTAGAAGGCACTAGTCTAACAACTAGTACAAAAATTCCCATCTGACCACGCTGGTGGCAGAGATCATATATCCTTGGGCAACCAAGGAGGAGAGTCGAGGGAGACACACCCCAGGTCCCACAGAGGCAGGGGTACACTATCAAAGGTCTTGGACAGTTCCATTAGATTCTCCCAGCGCCCAGGCCCTGATTCGCAGGGTAGTCTGACAAGCAAGGAAAAGTTTTTGAAGATGGTGAAGGAGTACCTAGCCGACCATACCAGCGACCTCCGTGATTCCTCTGTGCCGTACAAGTATTGGGTATCCAAGCTGTACACGTGGCATGAACTGGCCCTTTATGCCTTGGAGGTGCTGGCCTGCTCTGCAACTAGCGTTTTGTCAAAGCTGGGTTTTAGTGCCACTGTGGGCAGAATAACTGATAGGCTCATCCGCCTGTCAACTGAAAATGCTGACAGGCTGACTCTTATCAAAATGAACCTGGATTGGCCCAGACTTTGCAATCCCACCAGATAACAGCTGATAAAGCCAATTCAAATGTTTATTTTTTTCTGGTGTATTTCCCACCCAAAAAAAGAGTATACGGTTCTTTGTTTCTTCTTTTTCTTGAACTCCTCCTCATCTAATCCAAAACTATCCCTCCTTCAGCACCTGTCCCTACACTACGCTAACAGCGGTATTAATAGGGAAAAGAATAGATGTAACTCTGATAAGGACTTTTGGTTTTAGGTTGCAGCAGTAAGGACTGTAAGGCAAAAATCCCTGGCTAGATACCTGTAATACGCTATCCAGTCTCCGCCAGCTAACCCTACACGAATTGCAGATTGCAGATAAGAGCATTATTAGAGAATAGAATCTATTTAAATTTGTCCTGAAAGGACCTTTTCTTGTATGTGGCAGCACGAAAGACTAATGCAATCAACACTGCTTAAATGTCTCTAAAACACTATCCCTAATTCACCAGCTAACCCTACACAAATTGTAGATAAGAGCAGTATTATTAGGGAATAGAATCTATCTGAATTAGCCCTGAAAAGGACTGTTGGTTTAATGTAGCAGCACCAAGGACTGAAACTCAATCAACCCTACCCTTAGTGCCTCTAATACACTATTCCTACCCCAGCAGCTAATCCTACCCCAATTGCAGCTAAGAGCAGTATTATAGAATAGAATCTATCCGAATTAGCCCTGAAAAGGACTGTTGGTTTAATGTTGCACCAGCAGGTACTGGAATGCTATATAACACACTGTCCCTTCTGCAGCAGAAACTCTCCCTACACTATTTCCATGTACAATGCTCCCAACATGGCATCACCAGGTCTTATATAGATCCGATGACGCTACGCAATCACAGTAATGCCAGTAGACAACATGGCTACGGCAATACAGTGATTGACAGGCAATCCCCACTGGTTTAGTGTCTGAAATTCAGCCATGAAAAATGCGGGATGTGGAATCGAGCATGGTGCCTGAATACCCGGAAACTCGATCAAATACTGAGTGTCTCGAGCACCAAGATACTCGATCGAGTTTTGAGCAGTGCCGAGCACTCTAGCCCATCACTGCTATACTTGTTTATATAGCACAACATTCCACAGCAGTCTATCATCCATGGACAGACTTTGCATAAACCATTTAATTTAGCAAGTCCCAAGAACTCCCTGTTGCTCACCCTTTCACCCCGTACAAAGATCAGGTCTTTCCTGAAGAGGCCCCTGGGCTGCGTGGACAGACTATATGGTGGCTGGTAAGTGGGTAAACGGATAAGAGCCAGGGAGGAAGGGACAGTGACAATATAGTCATCAAAAAATGTAGTCAAAGAAAGTCAGGTTCAATCCTATGAGGTCAGACAGAAATATTAGGTAAGAGAGTGGTGAAGAAGTCCGAGGGTAAAATCCTATAGGGAATCCAGTAGTTAAACAGCAGATTAAAGGTTATTCAATAACAAGTGAGTATGTAACATTCATTTCACTTCCCAGAGAACAATGGTGCACTGACATTGGTCCTACAACAGGCATGTCAAACTCAAATACACAGTGAGCCAAAATTAAAACCTTGAACAAAGTCGCGGGCCAACCTTGATATTTATTTAAAAAAAAGTCTACAACTGAGGAAGCTTTTCTTTATCAAATATAACAAACTTTTTCATATGGAAACAAACTTAAAGGGGTTGTCCCACAAAGTACATTTTAATGAATAGATCTTAGAATAAAATAAACACATAATCACAAATGGGGCATACTGGAATAATATTTTATGAAAGAGCAATAAAAAGCATATGGTCCAGTGGGCTCATTTAAATATGTAATAACAAAGAATAAACCTTGAATAATACAGGTAATAAAGTATGATGCAAACAAAAGTACCAAACACAGTATTATGCCCCACAGTGAATTCCTCAGCGTGCACGGTATGATGACCCTACTGTACCTCCCTCAATCCCCTCAAAAAAGAATGGTGACCCAATCACAGTATGACTCTCCAACTGTAATCGTCACATAGTGCTCCACACAGCATAAGGGCCCCACATTAATAAAAATAAACAAATATTCACCTCTGCCTATTCCCCCACTGTTCCAGTCTTTTCATGGTTTCTTCAGATCCTCTACTCTTCTCAGTACACCGGGTGCATTGTAATGACGTCATTGAGCCCGCTGCACTGAGACGTCAGACGCAGAGGAGGCATGATGTGAGAGGGAGCATCAGCTGATGCTCTATCCTCTATCATTGCTTTCAACTGATATAGTTGAAATGATGTTGCGTGCGGGACCCACGCGGCAGACCCCGCCCGGCGTCGCGGGTCAAATATACTCGCCCTGCGGGCCAGAGTTAGACATATGTGTCCTAAAAGAAGGTAGCACTGACTATTAAAGTTTCAGCTACATAAAGGATCATTGGATTACTGTCCTTTCGTGGATCTTATACATGGCCCACCTTTATGTAATCATTGCCCATTATCAAGCAATGCAGTGAAAGGTCTCTATAGAACATTAAATAGTGTTAGCTAATTGAAACACCAATTCAAACATGTACAACACAACTGTGCAAAACAGAGAATGTTTACTTACGAGGAACATTTTGAGAGTGTGTAGTGGAAGGTTTTGTGAGCTGACCCTTGTTACTAGGAGTTGGCAAAATCTCTGAAAGAAAATCAAATATTATTTAGTAACAAAATGTATAAAATTGTTTAGTTAATAAATAACAGAGTAAGGAGATAAACTAGAGCACATTTTCCCAAAACCAGTCCTCACGGCCCTCTAACACATCATGTTTTCAGGATTTCCCTAGTATTGCACAGGTGAGAGAACCTGTGGCATTTTCTGATGCCTTGATAATAATTCCATCACCTGTGCAATACTAAGGAAATCCTGAAAACTTGATGTGTTGGGGGCCATGAGGACTGGAGTTTGGGAAACACTGTATCAGAAGAATAGAGTGATTTAGCATAGTAATGCACCAAAGATGGGTGACCTCAATTGGAAGATCTCACAATTCTAAATAGTAAATATGTGTTTTGTTTTCCTACGACACTTTGTGGCCCTTATTTTGTGCTGATTGGCCTAGGTGTAGGGTTTTAACCCTTACTACCCAAATGTTAATTGTCATCAATGTTTACATTCTTAAGAATCCCTTTAACTACATTTTAACTATTTACTGTTCATAACACAAATTACATTGAAATCTACTAGAAATACGTTCACATATATGTATATAAATATACAGTAATATATATATATATATATATATATATATATATATATATATATATGCAAACCAGAAATACCTGACCAGCACCTCCTAATGTGAACTGGTGCCAGCTGCCGTAACTATAAAATATATCAAAAGAATGCAGCAGTACTCCATATGACCAAGATACGTCTTAACAATGAAAATATTGGATCTAAACTGTTTTGCTCAGCAACAAGTACTTACAAAAAACAAAGGTTTTTAGCGCATAAATTGGCCAATTCATGTGTGCCCATCAACCGTTTTCATTGTTAAGACTAGTGATGAGCGAGTATGTTCTGTTAACCCTCTCGGTGAGTATGCGCGAGCCGAGCACCGAGTAGTTACAGCTGCTCCTTGTTATGTTTGAATCACTCCCGTGAGCATGATTTGCGACTGTTTGACAGCTTTAGTACATGTAAGGAATGTCTATTTCTTACACATTCCCCACATGTATTAAAGTTGTCAAACAGTCGCAAATCATACACACGGGAGTGATTCAAACATAACACCGAGCAGCTGTAACTACTCCGTGCTCGGCCCGAGCATACTCGCCGAAAAGGTTAACAGAACATACTCGCTCATCACTAGTTAAGACGTATCTTGGCCATATGGAGTGCTGCTGCATTCTTTTGAAATATTTTATAGGTACGGCAGCTGGCACCAGTTCACATTAGGAGGTGCTGGTCAGGTTTTTCTGGTTTGTATTACTATAAGGGGGTGTAACTGCCTCTTAACTGATTCTGCACTCCTCCCATTAACCAGCAGGTGTTGCATAAACAGCTCTGCTTGCCTTTTAAATGTGGGTGTTTTTAGCCCAGAAGAAGACATGTTTGTCCGTTTAGTTGTAGGCTTGTAGCCCAAAAGTGGCATGTAAGGCAGAGTAGTTACCCATCAGGGGGAGGTTACCTTGCCGTGGTTGATTGGCACACATGAATTGGCCAATTTATGCGCTAAAAACCTTTGTTTTTTGTAAGTACTTGTTCCTGAGCAAAACAGTTTAGATCCAATATTTTCATTGTTAAGACGCATCTTGGCCATATGGAGTGCTGCAGCATTCTTTTGATATTGATATATATATATATACAGTACAGACCAAAAGTTTGGACACACCTTCTCATTTAAAGATTTTTCTGTATTTTCATGACTATGAAAATTGTACATTCACACTGAAGGCATCAAAACTATGAATTAACACATGTGGAGTTATATACTTAACAAAAAAGTGTGAAACAACTGAAAATATGTCTTATATTCTAGGTTCTTCAAAGTAGCCACCTTTTGCTTTGACGACTGCTTTGCACACTCCTGGCATTCTCTTGATGAGCTTCAAGAGGTAGTCACCGGAAGAGGATTTCACTTCACAGGTGTGCCCTGTCAGATTTAAAAAGTGGGATTTCTTGCCTTATAAATGGGGTTGGGACCATCAGTTGTGTTGTGCAGAAGTCTGGTGGATACACAGCTGATATTCCTACTGAATAGACTGTTAGAATTTGTATTATGGCAAGAAAAAAGAAGCTAAGTAAAGAAAAACGAGTGGCCATCATTACTTTAAGAATTGAAGGTCAGTCAGTGCGAAAAATTGGGAAAACTTTGAAAGTGTCACCAAGTGCAGTTGCAAAAACCATCAAGAGCTACAAAGAAACTGGCTCACATGAGGACCGCCCCAGGAAAGGAAGACCAAGATTCACCTCTGCTTCTGAGGATAAGTTTATCCGAGTCACCACCCTCAGAAATCGCAGGTTAACAGCAGCTCAGATTAGAGACCAGGTCAATGCCACACAGAGTTCTAGCAGCAGACACATCTCTACAACAACTGTTAAGAGGAGACTTTGTGCAGCAGGCCTTCATGGTAAAATAGCTGGTAGGAAACCACTGCTAAGGAGAGGCAACAAGCAGAAGAGACTTGTTTGGGCTAAAGAACACAAGGAATGGACATTAGACCAGTGGAAATCTGTGCTTTGGTCTGAACGGATGGACTCTACGTGCCTGGTTCCCACTGTGAAGCATGGAGGAGGAGGTGTGATGGTGTGGGGGTGCTTTGCTGGTGACACTGTTGGGGATTAATTCAAAATTTAAGGCATACTGAACCAGCATGGCTACCACAGCATCTTGCAGTGGCATGTTATTCCGTCCGGTTTGCGTTTAGTTGGACCATCATTCATTTTTCAACAGGACAATGACCCCAAACACACCTCCAGGCTGTGTAAGGGCTATTTTACCAAGAAGGAGAGTGATGGGGTGCTACGCCAGATTGGGTCACCAGACCTGAACCCAATCGAGATGGTTTGGGGTGAGCTGGACCGCAGAGTGAAGGCAAAAGGGCCAACAAGTGCTAAGTATCTCTGGGAACTCCTTCAATATTGTTGGAAGACCATTTCCGGTGATTACCTCTTGAAGCTCATCAAGAGAATGCCAAGAGTGTGCAAAGCAGTCATCAAAGCAAAAGGTGGCTACTTTGAAGAACCTAGAATATAAGACATATTTTCAGTTGTTTCACACTTTTTTTGTTAAGTATATAATTCCACATGTGTTAATTCATAGTTGTGATGCCTTCAATGTGAATGTACAATTTTCATAGTCATGAAAATACAGAAAAATCTTTAAATGAGAAGGTGTGTCCAAACTTTTGGTCTGTACTGTATTTATAAATATATATATATATATATATATATATATATATATATATATATATATATATATGCACACACTGCTCAAAAAAATAAAAGGGAACACTCAAATAACACATCCTAGATCTGAATGAATGAAATATTCTCATTGAATACTTTGTTCTGTACAAAGTTGAATATGCTGACAACAAAATCACACAAAAATCATCAATGGAAATCAAATTTATTAACCAATGGAGGCCTGGATTTGGAGTCACCCCCAAAATTAAAGTGGAAAAACACACTACAGGCTGATCCAACTTTGATGTAATGTCCTTAAAACAAGTCAAAATGAGGCTCAGTATTGTGCGTGGCCTCCACGTGCATGTATGACCTCCCTACAACGCCTGGGCATGCTCCTGATGAGGTTGCGGATGGTCTCCTGTGGGATCTTCTCCCAGACCTGGACTAAAGCATCCGCCAGCTCCTGGACAGTCTGTGGTGCAACGTGACATTGGTGGATGGAGCGAGACATGATGTCCCAGATGTGCTCTATCGGATTCAGGTCTGGGGAATGGGCGGGCCAGTCCATAGCTTCAATGCCTTCATCTTGCAGGAAGTGCTGACATACTCCAGCCACATGAGGTCTGGCATTGTCCTGCATTAGGAGGAACACAGGGCTAACCGCACCAGCATATGGTCTCACATGGCGTCTGAGGATCTCATCTCGGTACCTAATGGCAGTCAGGCTACCTCTGGCGAGCACATGGAGGGCTGTGCGGCCCTCCAAAGAAATGCCACCCCACACCATTACTGACCCACTGCCAAACTGGTCATGCTGAAGGATGTTGCAGGCAGCAGATCACTCTCCACGGCGTCTCCAGACTCTGTCACGTCTGTCACATGTGCTCAGTGTGAACCTGCTTTCATCTGTAAAGAGCACAGGGCACCAGTGGCGACTTTGCCAATCCTGGTGTTCTGTGGCAAATGCCAAGCGTCCTGCACTGTGATGGGCTGTGAGCACAACCCCCATCTGTGGACGTTGGGCCCTAATACCACCCTCATGGAGTCGGTTTCTAACCATTTGTGCAGACACATGCACATTTGTGGCCTGCTGGAGGTCATTTTGCAGGGCTCTGGCAGTGCTCCTCCTGTTCCTCCTTGCACAAAGGCAGAGGTAGCGGTCCTGCTGCTGGGTTGTTGCCCTCCTACGGCCCCCTCCACGTCTCCTGGTGTACTGGCTTGTCTCCTGGTAGCGCCTCCAGCCTCTGGACACTACGCTGACAGACACAGCAAACCTTCTTGCCACAGCTCGCATTGATGTGCCATCCTGGATGAGCCGCACTACCTGAGCAACTTCTGTGGTTTGTACAGTCCGTCTCATGCTACCATGAGTGTGAAAGCACAACCAACATTCAAAAGTGACCAATACATCAGCCAGAAAGCATTGGTACTGAGAAGTGGTCTGTGGTCCCCACCTGCAGAACCACTCCTTTATTGAGGGTGTATTGATTATTGCCAATAATTTCCATCTATTGTCTATTCCATTTGCACAACAGCATGTGAAATTGATTGTCAATCAGTGTTGCTTCCTAAGTGGACAGTTTGATTTCACAGAAGTTTGATTTACTTGGAGTCATATTCTGTTGTTTAAGTGTTCCCTTTATTTTTTTGAGCAGTGTATTATATATACACACACAGAATTTTAAATTGTCTACATAAAAAAGTATTTATAGCCTCCTAATCATTTTCCATGGCAGACCGGAACCAAACCTTTTTACCATTACAGGTGACAGCAACATCCTCGTAGTGGTAACAGTTGTGAATTCCCCATCCAAGGCTCCTGCACTGACTCAATGCTGTTTCTGTCCCTTTGCAGTCAACATTGTCTAAAAAAATAGGTCCTGTGCCTTGGCCAAATGCGAGTCGATGAGGTCCAGCAATGGCGTGACCACAGCCCATCTGTCGGCAAACTACATTGGCATCCACAATGTCCCAGTCATCATCGCATACTGTTCCCCAAGTTCCGTTATAAAGAACTTCAACTCGTCCTTGACAGTGGCTTTCCCCATTTACAAGACGAATATCTGAAAACAAGATCAAATGTTTGGCAACAGTTAGTAGGATAAAAGTTAATTATTGAGGTGTGGAGACACAGAAAGCAGCTGTGATAGAACAATCCACATCTAATGAGCATTTTAATTACTGTATTTTTTTGCACTTTAAAATCTTTTATAATATTTATTTTCATTTTGCGGTTTCTGTTAAACAAGTGCTTTTACCCTGTAACATAATGATGATAACTTCTATTTTAGCAGATTTGGAAAAACTGACCAGCGCAAGTTGATCGTTAGAAACCTATATTACTTTGAGCTACAAAGCAATTTTACTGAAAGAGAAAGTACAATCAATTCCATATAAAAGCACAAGAAGGCAGGTAAAAATGAGCATATAAAGCAAGGCTTCAAAAAGCCCTGAACAAAGCAATAGCAATACGTGTGTTGGGGTTTTGTGCTTTAGGTCTATATTCATTTTGCCCTGCTGTTTAAGCATGTTCTTCTGTTGTACTTTAACTGATGGATGTCATTCATTTACTTTTGAAACTGTATGCATACAGTATATCTGTCCTAATACTAGAATCAGGGGGGGGCATATCATAGGTGCAAACTGTGTGGCCACATAGGGGTCCAAGAGTTAAAGGGGTCCACTACCACACTCCAAAGCAGGTGGAATTGTGCATTATGATGAGCTATTAGGCAAAGAGCCCATATATTCTTGCACAAGGGCCCTTTTCTGTCTGTGTCCACCAGTGACTAGAATATACTATATATTCAGAGACTATATGTAAGCCTGTTCTGGAAATGTTAAAGTATATAATAAGTAATGTATCAGATTAGAATAATGGCTATGCCTCTGATTAGGTTATGTTACAAGGCTTGACTCTTCTTGCACAATTATGTTATTTGTGTGGTAATCTCATGTGGTGTAGGGCAGGGTGCTGTACTCCTGGCAGTATACGATGTATCTCGCTGTGGCCAGTTTTCTGCCAGCAGAAGAGTCCTCTCTTCTCAAATTACACACCCACATAAAACTCCACAATATAATGTTTTTCCAGTAAATGCCTCCAGGTAGAGGGTGATGATGGTGGTAGTAGTCTGTGCACCCGAGCCCCAGTCATAAAGAAGCCTTAAGAACTTAAACAGAAGTCTCTTTACTGAGGATAATGGGGCAAATTCTTATTCACAAACGGTAAGGAGCTGAGGTACAGGATTACACTCAGGGTTGAAGACTGCTGTGTACCTGCAGACAGGCAGATCTTGGTAACCTCTGGTTTCATCAACTCTGAATATTTCTCCCTCAGCGCTGTGCTCTGTTCCTGCCCTGAGGTAATTCTTCCTCCTAGAGGTGCAATTGTAATCTTCCTAATATGAAGACTATCAGTTCCCCTTATTGTGTCTGTCCCTTTTTTAAGCACAGCAGTCAGGGGGGAGGTAGGTAACTCCTTTACCTACAAAATGGCTTCCTCTTCTCCAAATGTCTGACCACCAACTGCCACTTCAACCCTTAACTACCTCACAGGATTTAGCTCCTCCCACTCCCATGTGACTGTTAGAGCTGCAGTCATTGGCTGACTGCCCAGAGGCGTTTGTTCCAGAAGCTTCTGCATATTAAACAGAGCTGGGTCACATAGAATCATAGAATCATAGAATCATAGAATGGTAGAGTTGGAAGGGACCTCCTGGGTCATCTGGTCCAACCCCCTGCTCAAAGCAGGATTCACTAAATCATCTCAGACAGATGTCTGTCCAGCCTCTGTTTGAAGACGTCCATTGAAGGGGAACTCACCACCTCTCGTGGCAGCCTGTTCCACTCATTAATCACCCTAACTGTCAAAAAGTTTTTTCTAATATCTAATCTGTGTCTCCTCCCATTTAGTTTCATCCCATTGCTTCTAGTCTTTCCTTGTGCAAATGAGAATAAAGATGATCCTTCTACAATGTGACAGCCCTTGACATATTTGTAGACAGCTATTAAGTCTCCTCTCAGTCTTCTTTTTTGCAAGCTAAACATTCCCAAATCCTGCAACCGTTCCTCATAGGACATGGTTTGCAGACCAGTCACCATTCTGGTCGCTCTTCTCTGAACTTGTTCCAGTTTGCCTATGTCTTTTTTAAAATGTGGTGCCCAAAACTGTACACAGTATTCCAGATGAGGTCTGACCAAAGAGGAGTAAAGACCGATAATGACGATAATGACACATGATCAAGCCTGTGAGAGGAAGATTAACCCTTTTTGTGCTGCCTGTCAGCAGGTCTCACAATGTATTTAAAATGCACAGTTTACACATAAAAAACACAGCATTTATATGAAACACATTATATATCTGGTATCCCATAGGAATGGCCACTTTGTGGGATACCACATTTGCATAGGATTACCAAATAGCCAAATGAATTGGCCATATTGCTCAGGCAGTATGAAATACCTATGTAGGGCCAAACAAAAAAGGGGGCACTTCCGAAAGATAAGATACCCAAAAGGAAATTAAGTAAAAAATACCCAGGTATCAAAAAACATATACATTTTATTATTTTAATGAGAACAATCAATATAAAAACACATAAAAAGGAGAATTTGAGACGCAGAATAACCCCCCCCCAACCCATCCAGTGCTGTACATGCTGTTATAGCTAGTCCTGATACTACACTCTGTTCACTTGAATGAATCTGAGCCACAATACATAGATCGGAGTGTTAAACAGCCATTAATGAAATATTGATGGCCTATCTCATCAATATTCAGGTCCCCGAATATCCTTATAATCGTTTGGTGACTGTGGAAAAGGTGGGTCTACACTCATGAGCAAAATATATAGGGGTATATGGAGGTGGATCCCATAGTATCTGAAGGGTCTTTCTCTATGGTACAAATAACCTTAATTAATACAGATGAGTGGTCATAAAATAATATAATTTATTTTAAATGAATGTGATATTCTACAGAAAGCATCTAATCACATAACATTGAACATGTTCTCTTTAAATGAGGATTAAGCATGAAAAATACATTTACCTTTTTTGCTTTTTACACAGATTAATGGAAAAGAAAAGTTTTTCAGTCATTTAAATGTGCCGACAGTAACCCAATACTGTGCGTCATGCACAATTTTCAATTTTAGTCCCTTAGTCCTAACCAAGGTGATTGGAGCTTTATTTCTGGTAACCTTCTATGTGCTATTATACATAGTATCTAAGCAACAAGTACAGATATGAAAAATGACTGCTTTCAAAAACATCCCCTGTGGGTCTTCTGTATTTCATTAATATAGAGGAAAAATTTCCACAAATGAGGATATAGCATTTCATCCACCACAGATGTCTCTGTTTGGTGACATGAAAAAGTTTTACTGAAAGGTTTCTGTTATTATAATTTTCAGTAATCACCTTCTGAGCATAAATATGGATATATGCACATGAGATGAATGGATTTACTAAGGCTTAGAACTAAGTGCACTTAAACTCTTGAACATAATTTCAATTACAGATATAGGCTACATTCATACAACTGAAATTTTAATCCAAGTACTGTCCGTGGAAAACAAAAAGTGCTGTCAGTTTTTCAATGGACCGTAAATAGCCTATATGATTGTTTTTTTTTTTACAAATGTCTGCATGAAAAAGATTGCATGCACTCTGACTTTTAAAAATTGATGCCATACGGATGACAATACAAATGAAAAATCATCCTTTTTTTTTACACGCTCTTGTGTACTTAGCCTAAGGCTACAGGCACACAACAGTATAAAAAAATCGGTTCAATTTTTATCCAGAAAAGTGGAATGATTTTTTTTCTCACTTGTTATCTGTGTACAATCCGTTTTTTTACAGCTGCAGCTATTAATCATTTACAAGACCATTTACAGTTTCTTATGTTACAGAATTGCAATGTATCCATGAAGATGCTATACTGTGACATCCGTTTTTTTTCTCGTACTCATAGATTTAAATAGGTGAGTCTTATCTGACTTCAGAGTAAAATCGTGCACGCTGCGATTTTCTTCACAGACAGATTCTGTCAGCGAAAAAAAATTGTCCATCTACACTGCCTCATTGAATAACATGGGTCAGTGTACTATCAGATAAAAAAACAGAGAATTAGGAAGTTTTTTGTAATGGAGACATGATTAAAGGGAACCTGTCAGCTTATACATGCTGCTCAAACTGCATATAGGCAGAGACCTGTCAGTCACTGTCAGCAGGCGAGGAGAAGTTGTCGGGGACCCACCTGTATGACTAGTCAATAGCGCGGCTTGGTCCCTGGTGGCTATTAAAAGTATGCTTTTCTCTAAAACGCCACAGCGTTTCAGAGACAAACATACATGGCAGTGGTCGTAGGGCAGTCGCTGAAACATGCTGTATTTTGGGGATGTAAAGAATTTTTCTTCCCTTATTTGTTACAATTTTTCAATAGCAGTATGTTTGAGAATTAAAGTGCTTCTCTCCCTTTTTTTTCTTTTTACTATTTCTTATTTATTATAACTCCCAACTTTTGAAGAACAGAGCGAGAAATCATGCAGCATGCGTAGAATGCTGCAGAAAATTTTGACTATGCCCCTATTCACAACTCTAGCCACACCCATTTACCATTTCTTTCTAGCCTGGCGGGAGGAGATGTCAGAGGGGCAGTGGCAGTAAGGAACATTAAGCAAACACCTGAGATTGCAGGAAGTAGACCTGCAATCTCAGGGAGTAGACCCAAATCCAGACCTGTCACACTGTATCTACAATGTTTGGGACTAGAGTTGAGTGGATCAACTCACGGGGCTCCAATCCAGGTCAGTGGATGTGATCAGTGCAATTACCACGGATTCCGCATCTGTGTTGCGATTCTCTCATGCAAGAAGACTGACACTCGGCTCATGCTCGCAGCAAAGTTTGAGCCGAGTGTCATTAGCATATCTCATCCATTATACTCTCGGATGCTATACGCTAACGTGACCCCGGCCTTACAGAAAGGTGCTGGTTGTATAACATAGCTGGCATAAGCTGTGCATTGTGCAAGCTCAGCTCATTAAGCTGGTCCATACACCTACACCCAACATGCCCTGTATACGTAAGGTGGCTGTTTGGAAGTGATTAATATAGCTTTTAGTTTTGAGATTTGTTTGGCATGGATTTTAAATATTCTGTTTTTCTCTTTTTTAGAATTTGTTAGGTATTGTATATTTGATCCTGTTTCAGAGATTTATAAAGACACAATAGCAATTATACAATATTAATATAAATATACAATACTAACTATATTGCAGCTGAAATTTTCGCAGGAGGTTAAGTAGTAATGCAGTCTTACCTGGTTCTTCTCTTCTCATCACTGATATCATTTCTACAAATAAAAAAATATTACAGAAGATAAATAGTTCATAATAAATTTAAAGTCATACAAATTATATTTACTTAAAATACGTGAAATAATCATTGATGTAATATATCGGTATGAAAAAAAATTAAGAATCAGAGGGAGAATAATAGTACCAATCTACAATGCTATTTGCATCAAATATTAATTATTTTACTGACACTGATGAGTGTATGGGCCTTAACTGACCACTAAAGATCATTAAAGGGGTTGTCCCACCAACAAAGTACATTTTAATCAAGAAATCTTAGACCAATGTTCCTGTGCTGAGATAATCTTAGAAATCTGTCTTTGCTCTATACTGTGTTATTTGCCTTGTCTAACTATGCAGAGCTACTCGAGTTAATGGTCAACGCATACCACAGCTCCTGGCCAGGGGAGGAAGCATGAAAGAGTATACAAATGACAAACACATTTTGTGCTTGTTTGTTTTATAACAGGAGCGAGTGTTTCTCCCATGTCTGCAGCCATATGAACTCATCATAAATCAAGTTAGTGACATATGAGCTCCAGCAACCGATGAGCTTGTATGTCACGTACTTGATTTATGATGAGCTTACAGGACTGGTGACATAGCAGAAATACTCACTCCTGTGATAAAATAAATGGGCAGGGAAATTTGTTAGCTCATAGAAAGCAGCAGCTGCAAGCCCCTGCTGTGCTACATGTGTACTCACTTAGGCTTCCTTCCCTGCCCAGGAACTATGGAATGTACCAACGATGAAGCACATTTTTAATACATCTAATGGTGGAACTTCTTATTATTCCATTCATGGGACAACCCCTTTAACATAATATTACATACATGTACGTGATTGTAGGGGAAATCGCATGTGGAGAGGACTCAGGAGCTGAGCTCCCTCCACACGTGACAAATATTGGCTATATTACATAGCCAGTTTCTGTGTTGCACAGATGCAACAGGAAATGAGCTCTGGCCATGGCTGTTAATCATTTAAATGTCACAGTCAATCTCTGACAACAGCATTTAAAAAGAATGAAAGCAGCTGCTCGCACTTCCGGGGTTCCATCAGCGCTCTGTGATATGATGTGATTGCATGGCACCAATGGATTACCAAAGGAATTCAAGAGAGTAGATTTCAACTGTATTTTATTCCTCTCCTTCTTCCTCCAGCACACTGCATAAGGCTGTGTGCCCACGATGCGTTTTTTTAAGCGTTTCCGCAGCGGCAAAAATGCTGCAGAAACGCTTAAAAAACGCATGGTAGAAGGCCTGCCATGTTCCCCAATGAGAATCCGCATGTGCTGTGCTCATTGAGGAAAAAAACTCAGCACTACCAATTATTTTGCTTAAGTGCTGCGTTCTTGCCGCCATTGACTTGCATTGGAACGCATGGATTCCGCATAACTGTATATGTAGATGAGCATTCCATGCGTTCCAATGCACGGATGGTACCCAGGTCTAGAGGAGAGGAGACTCTCCTCCGGACCTGGGTACCATAGAAACTGTGAAAAAAAGAATAAAATAAAAAATAAATGTTATACTTACCTTCTGATGGCCCCCGGTGTGCTTGTCTTCGCTTGCCGGCAGATCACAATGGACTGGAGGACCTGCGCTGACGTCATAGTCATGTGACGGGTCACGCGATGCTGACGTCGGCAGGTCCTTCAGTGTACCGTGATCTGCCGGCAAGGGAGAACGGAGGGAAGCAAGACACCGGGGGCCATCGGAAGGTAAGTATAGATGAATTTTTTTATTTTTAAACATTCTTTACGGTCACACTATATAAATCCATGCCGTTTGCATGGATTTATATAGTGTGACCAAGTTGACAAGCACTTTCCAAGTGATGCTAAAATCGCTTGGAAAGCGCTTGTCAACCCGCATGCGGAAATGCATGTGAAGAACGCTTCACATCCGCATGTCCCTGGCAGGAAAAACGCATGTACAATCCGCATGCATTTTTTCTGCCAGGGGAGATGCAGAAACGCTCAGGAAAAATCCGGAGCATTTCTGCATCGTGGGCACATAGCCTAACATGTTTTTTTATCAGACTAAAAACTGAAACTGAAAGCCTCCCCAACTCACTTCCTGTCTCCAACTTTCCGGTCACAAGACTTCGTTTTCTTAAAGAGACAGATCTAAACATTATACATTACATTGTCCCTCTTTTTTACATACTAACAACCTAAGAAGAAAATTTATGATGCAACAATGCAAAAGAAGGTCCAAAACCCAAAAAAAACATATATCTGTATTGTCTTATTTGTTAATTTGCAACTCAGGAGAAAAAAAAAAAATCTCTGTTTTTTTTTATTTTTTAATTACATCTCTTCAATGAGTCTCGATGGAGCCCTTCTTTCTCGTGTAGGGTAATGTCTGTGTTCATTGGGGATGTCCATCGCCGACGGAGCAACTACAAATCTTCCATCAGTGGGAGCCCATTACCATGGTTCTGCGGTATGATTTTAAAATGTGAGGAATTTCTGGTTAAGGAGTGTGCCTCCCGCTCAGCCGTGACCATGTTGCCTTTTCTCTCAGTAACATTATATTTTGCAGGACTATATACAGCTGAGGTTTTGTTGGTTGATCTTTGACGCACAACAACGATATCACCTCTTTTGATGGCACTTGGCTGTGCCCTTCGCCGTCTGTCTGCACAATGTTTCATGGCTTGCTTGTTAAAGAAATCTGTTGATCGCACTGAAGAGTCACTTGGTAAGGGATGGCTGGTCACATCAGGGATCCGTATACGAGGCGTTCCGCTGAACATTAGATGAGATGGAGCAGCATTAGTGGTGGAATGTGGCGTATTGCGGTAATTGCGCATGACTTTGTATAATGACTGTTTCAGTGGGGTGTGCTCCAGACTAGCTGCCTTGATTCGCTTCCCCAAAGTGCGCATAAAACACTCTATGATTCCATTGGCTTGCGGCCAGCAAGGTGTGATTTTCCTGTGGCTGAACCCCAAGTATTCAGAAAACTGTGTGAACACATGTCCATTGAATGGAGGTCCATTGTCTGTTTTGACCACTCTTGGAATGCCATATGCAGAGAATATGTCATCCAGTTCTGGTATGACACTATTAGCAGACGTTGTAGAGATGAATGAAATGACAGGATATCTAGAATATTCATCAATTGTTACTAGAATGTATTGGCCATTTGGTAATGGTCCATATATGTCGACTGCCACTTCGTCCCAGACAGCAGTGGGTAACGGAGACATTTGTAATGGCTCTAAGCTTGATGATGGAGTAATTAGTTGACAAGTGGAGCAGTGTCTAATCTTCTCTTCCACCAATTTATCCATATTTGGGAACCACACTTTTTCTCTGAGTAACTTTTTTGTGCCAACAATTCCTAGATGACCTTCGTGTGCTAATTGTATGACTAAGTTGCGCAAGGCCTTAGGTACAACCAGTTTGGTACCTCGAAGGATGAGGTGTTCTTCAGTGACTGACAATTCCTCACGTACATTTGAGAATAATTTTAATTCTTTCAGATCAATCCCAGAACCGGGAAATTTTTCCTTTTGAATTTCACGCCACCAGATTATTCATACCATAACCGACCCTGCGGATCTGGATGTACAAGCCATGGTGAACAGTTTTCCCTCCCTATTTAGTGGGTTGGGAAAACTAAAGGACTCTCAAGTGCATCTTCATGTGGATGACAGTGTTCGTCCAGTAGCCCAGGCTCACACAGGCATATTCCATTTCATCTGAGAAAGAAGGTAGAAAAGGAACTTCAATTGCTCATGGATGAGGATGTTATTGAAACTGTTACTGGTCCCACTCCGTGGGTCTCTCCACTTGTGGTAGTTCCAAAACCAAAGACTCCAGAGCAGGTGAGACTGTGTGTTGATATGCGCCTGCCTAACATCGCTATTCAGAGAGAAAGACATATCTCTCCCACAATTGATGACATCATTCACTTATTAAATGGAGCAATAGTCTTTTCAAAGCTCGACCTCAATAAGGGCTATCATCAATTAGAACTGAGTCCAGAATCCAGATACTTGACAACATTTTCCACCCATGTGGGTCTCAGAAGATACAAGAGATTAACTTTTGAGGCCTGCTCAGCAGCGGAAATTTTTCAAGATACGATAAGAAGCGTCATCCAACACATTCCAAATGCCTTTAAATACAGTGATGACATATTAGTTTTTGGGAAAACTCAAGCTGAACACAATCGTGCTCTATATGCCATTTTCGAATGCCTGCTCTCTGCTGGACTCACTTTAAACAAAGAGAAATGCGAATTTGATAAAAGTTCATTGGAGTTTTATGGTCACATCTTCTCGGCGGAAGGAGTACAACATGATCCCAAGAAAGTGGAATCTATCAAAGCAGCCGCAATTCCACAGAATGCTAGTGAAGTGCGCTCTTTTCTTGGAATGGCAAGCTACTGTGCTAGATATATTCCAAATTTTTCAACAATCAGCACTCCTTTAAGTGAACTTAGCAACAAAGTTGTGTTTTTTAATGACGCTGAACTTAGCTATAAAGAAAACAGGCAGAAAACGACTTTTCACACATTGCAAGGATCGGGAGGCTGTCTTTTCAGCTATCACACTGCCTTGAAACTAGAAGGTGCTGTATATAGTATAAGCAATCGGACCATTGCAGATTCAAGTCCCCTAAAAGGACTAACAAATAAAGTTTAAAAAAAAAGCAGAAATTTAAAAATATATACAATAAAAATATACCAAAGTTCAAATCACCTCCATTTCCTCACATCGAAAATAAAGAAATAAAAAAAAATACACATATGGTGTCAATGTGATCATAAAAAGTTAGATCAATCAAAATATAAAATCAATTAGCTTGATTTGTAAACACCATAACCAGAAAATAAAATCAAAATGCCAGAAACTACTCCTCCCAAAAAAATGCAAAAAAAAACTAGATCAAATGTTGTATATTTACAAAAATTGTATCAATAAAACCATCAGCTCGTCATGCATAAACACAAGTCCTCATCCAGCTCAATGGAAAAACAAAAATGTTATTGGTCGGGGAATATGGCGACACAACTCCCAAATTTTGTTTTTACAAATTTCTCGACTTAAATAAAAAAAATCTTTACAAGTTTAGTATCGCCCTAATCATACTGACCTGGAGAATCATGATTCAGAGTAACTTTTACCACAGAACAAAAAACAAAACACCATGTCGGAATTGCATTTTGCTTTTCCCAATTTGACCACACTTAGAATTTTTTTCCTGTTTTAGTACACTGAATGGTAAAATGAATGACATCATTCAAAATTAGAACAAAATAAAATTCTTCATTCAGCTATATAGACAGAAAAATAAAAAGTTATAGCTATTGGAAGAAAGGGAGGGAAATAAAAGCGGAAAAATGAAAATTGGCTGTGGAGGGTAGGGGTTATATGATGAGGAAACATGTTATGTTGCATAGCCGCAGACAGTCCTCTATGCCCATGATTTATTTCAGTTGGGAGAAGTGTGGCTCTTAAAGGGTTTCTTCAGTAGAAACAAGTTATCACTTATCCACATAATAGCTGATAACTTATTGATTGGTTGGGTCCGATCATTGGGATCCCCAGTGATGGCAGAACAGAATGAATGGAGTGTGCATATTCGACAAACACTCCATTCACTCCCTAAAGGGCTGCCAAGCGCTGCACTTGTTTTTTTCCTGCAGCCTCATAGAGAATTATTGGATTTGTGGCCAGGTATGTGATCGGTCAAGTCCCACTGGTCAAACACCTACCGATCATTAAGTTATTACATATTCTTTAGTTGCCTTACTATTTTCACTCTATGATCGCGCTCACACGTTCAATATTTTGTCAGTCTTTTACCTCAGTATTTGTAAGCCAAAATCAGGAGTGGAACAATCAGAGGAAAAGTATAATAGAAACACTTGCACCTGTAATGGGTCGCAGGTTGGTAGCCATGGTCGAGGGTAGTACTAATGTCACCCTGGCCATCTACAGAAATAGGGGAACCATTGGGTCCCTGGGTGTGTGTGTGTCCTGTGGTGTTTTGGTGGGGGAGATTTCGATACTCACTTCTGATTCGCTTACCGCTGCGCCAATTCTTTTGGTCTTCAGAATGAGGAAGCCACACCAGCTTAAACATGCAAAGTTCTTTTTACTAACAGCAATACTCAAATACAGGGAATAACATGTGATATAGTTTCCTTGATCTTCATACACATACGGCACTTTCCAAGTGATGATGGACACAGACACAGTTCTTGCAATACAGATAAATGCAGAGTGCTTCAACCCTAAGGGTAACTCCATTTGCTTGGGACCTACACATAAGGGAGCTCCTGCTACCACCCTACTGTTCCCGCTACCTGACTTTCCTGGATTCACCTTGCAGATAAGGCTGTCCCTAGCACGCTTGCTACTGCATAGCAGCTGAGAAAGGATGGAGTCAACAAATTGGCCTCTTGAGGTAAAACTGTTCTGCTTGTCCCTGTTGCTCCTATTACCTTGTATTTGCCACACATACCCATCTTCTTCTATTCTCTAGCTCATCTCCTGCTCCTTTCTTCGTCTTCTCTCTCAGAATTACCAACTGGATCCCCACTACCCAGAGATCTCACATAAACTACTCCTTTTCCCCAAGGGCTGGCCTTATCGTAATCCTGTATACAAACTAACAGGAAATCTGCCATGAAGGGTAGACATAAAAACAACATTGCCATTTAATGGCCGTTCAACATATCACAACCTTACATATTGAGTTTACATTAAAGTACATATATTTATTTATTTATTTTACTCACTTATATAGCGCCATTAATTCCACAGTGCTTCACAGACATTATGGGCACTGTCCCCATTGGGGCTCAAAATCTACGTTCCCTATCAGTATGTCTTTGGAATATATGAATACATTAAACCCACGGGAGTTGTCAGAGGCATGGGACGCCATCCTCACCACCCTCACACACCACTTCTGCATTTTTCACCCACTCCTGGTTTTGGCTTCTAAATACTGAGGTAAAAATACTGACTAAATACTCTGTGTGAACGTGGCCTATGAGACTTCCTACTTCTGAGCTTGGTTTTACCACCCTGTGTGGAGAGCCTATGATTGTGCAATATGTATACACAGGGGAGATCTGTGCTTCTGTCTTCATTCATGCTGAGTTATTATAAGAGCTGCAATATAAGATGAATAATTTTAACTTATTGAGAAGCAGGAGGAAGAGGCTATTGCAGCCTTCTCAGTGTGTAGTGGCTGCTGTTGGCTCTACTGTATATATGTAGTTTGAGTTTCAGATCCATAAACTCCTTTATTCATACTGGGTAGGTTAACCCTTTAAAAGCAGCTATGCCCTCCTCTAGGTAAATTTACTCTTTAGGGGCAGATGTGTTCCCCTACCTTAGCTGGACTACATAATACCCAAGGATATATTATTACATAGCTGAAAAATAAAAATATTTGTATAGGTTACTGGCTGAAAATGAAGAGAATTTTCACTTGATTTGCGTTTCGCTGATTTGTTGCTCATTGGGATACATTCAATGCTCATGCGGAAAAAATCACCTCTGCCCTCATAGTTGGTACCTCCCAGATAAAAGGAAGACAAGTTACTTAAAAAAAAAAAAAACTTTCACAAGCAAACCTTGTGTCCTTGTAATACTTATAGAAATAATACGACTTTCTTATTATATGTATTGAGAAGTCCTATAATTTAATTTACTAGTCACTATCTCTGTTTTTGTCTCTTTCTTTTGTTCCTTTCTTTGAATCACAAAAAATCATCAACAGTAACACAGTAAAGTAGAGAATTCAGTCCAAGCATGTGAAAGGTCATAGCATTATGATGTCACATGCGCAGAACCTTCCTGGGCTCCATTAGTGCCAGAAGTCCCAGCCCAGCGTGATAGGTCCAGGGATCTCAGTGTGAGTGGTGACCTGAAGATGCGACAAGAATCGGGCAAATGACGGTGAGGAGTGGAGGGACCATAGAGGTGAGTGGTAAGGTAAGTAAGGAATTCTTCTATTTTTTTCTTATTACGTTTATTATGCTCTGGAGTCTGAAGACACCCCCAGAGCATATTAAGGGGCATTAAATTCACGAACAAGTTCTTTTTTTTGTTTGGTGTAATTTTTTTTAAAACACCTCATTTCAATTATTCTGGTGCTTTTAATGCTTGTTTTTTCATTGAGATCAGTAAGAAAAGAACACATTATTTTCCCACACAGAAAAATGAACATTTTTATATTAGTCATAAAATCTTGTTAAAAGATTTATATATTTTTACATGGATTTTCAAAGTAAGTTCATCATCTTCATAAGGTATAAGAAATGTCGTAAAAATGTGAACGGTTGGTACTGTGAAATCTGGTGACAAATCCCATTTAGGTTAAGTTCACACAATAAAAAAATCGTCCTTTTGTTCACTCAGAAAAAGTGTATGATTTTTCATCAACAATGTCATCTGTATGCAATCCATATGGCATTGTATGGCCGATAATGTCTGTAAATTGTGTGAATTGTAAAGCGCTGCGGAATAACTTGGCGCTATATAAATAAAAAAAATATTATTATCCATTTTTATACATCAGCAGTTTTAAAATTGACAAGAACAAATACAGTTTCCTATGTTAAAGAATTGCACTGTATCTGTAAAAGTTAGTTTCTATATGCTTGATCCATATGGAATCCGATTTTTTTTTTTGCACAACCATAGATTTGAATAGGAAAGTCTCATTCAAAATACAGAGATGACTAATGCATACTGCAATCATTTTCATGTGGACATTTGGTCCATGTGAAAAAAAACAATCATCTCAAAAGCCCCATTGAATAACATTGGTCCGAGTGCTCTCTGATTTTTCCAGATAGCACTGGGACAAAAAAAACTTGTTGCGCGAACTTGACGTTAAAGTGTAACTGAACTTTTCAGAAAAAACTTTTGACATGTCATACAGTCGTGTCAAAAGTTTTGATCTGTCAGAGTCTGGGTGTTGACTTGATCTCCGAAGATCTAAACCTCTGACTCTTTGATGTGTTAAAACATTTTTGGAAAACAGCAGTTATATATTAAAAGTGAAAAGTCCCTTTAAAAATATTTAGTTGAAACAAGGAAATACTAGCTCTTCTGTCAGTAGAGACACGTACAAGATGGTATATACTGAAAAGATTGATGGTGACATTGTATTACCTTGCTACTCCTATGACAATTTGCTGTTATCATAAATTGAAATCGGTTATCTCCTTTTTTTCAAGGACAAGAAAGAAGATGGAAATATTTGATCCACACTCTTATCTGTCAGTGGCTATTTTAAACTAGTTTCTTTCAGTTCTGTTACTAAAAGTTTGAGGCTGGATTTGGAGGTTTCCTATTTGATTAGCAGAAAGTACAGAAAGTATTCCATTTTTCTATGGTCGATTTCAGTATTTATAAGAGAATATCTTCTACTTTATTGTTATTTCATATGTGGAGTAAGCAAATTCATGAGATAAATAACAATGGAATATAATGTATACATTTCTAAACTTGATGTCAGTCAATATTAGAGATGAATCTTTGAAGTTGCAGTTTATAAATTTTGCTGAATTTTTCTAAAAATTTGATCTGCATCGAATCTGTTATGCTCACGCCCAGACTGTTTGGCGTGAGCGTGGTTTGTGGTCCCACTGGGCCACGAACCGAGGAGTGCCTAGAAGGGCGTAACTAGGGGCCTCGCCAGATCGGACCTCGGACGCACGGCGGCTTAACGAATCCGCAATCCGAGGAAGGACGAGGAAGTTGGCCCAGGTGCTACTCCAGGGCAGACCTCGGTTACACAGCTGTTGACCCACACCAGGGTATGCAGGAATGGGCAGGTTCAGCTGGTGTGTAGATAAGCACCCGCAGGTGCGGTAGGTCCAATGGGAATGCAGATAGACAGGTGAGAATTGGCAGGCACAGCTGATAGACAGACATGCGGCCAAGGCTGGTATACAGACAGGCAGGCAGGGGCGTACATAGGAATCATGGGGCCCCATAGCAGAAGTTCTAATTGACCCCTCCCCCCAAAAAAATGTAAATAATTGTTGGGGTTACAGAAGAGCAGATCTCACAACCTTCCAGCCTTTACATAGTAATTTTCCTCCTGCTGAAGTCCTAGACTCCTTTTTCATTGCTCCATAAAGTATAAAGCCAACAAACGTGTCCCCCAAACACAGTATGATGCCCCCATGGTGAATTCCTCCACATACACAGTATAATGACCCTACTGTACCCCACCTCAACTCCCAAGGCAAAGTATGGTGACCCCAACACAGTATAATCCCCTAACTGTGACCCCCACATAGCCCCCCATGCAGTATAATGGGCCTATATATAGTATAATGGCCCCACACTGTATAATGGGCCTACATACAGTATAATGGCCCCACACCTCTCCACACTCCACAAAGTATAATGCACTCGCCATGGTCCTCCACACAGTATAAGGCCCTCGCCATGGTCCTCCACACAGTAAAAGGCACTCGCCATGGTCCTCCACGCAGTATTAGGCACTCGCTATGGTCCTCCACGCAGTATAAGGCACTCACCATGGTCCTCCTCGCAGTATAATGCACTCGCGCCATGGTTCTCCACTCAGTATAACGCACTCGCGCCATGGTCCTCCACTCAGTATAATGCACTCGTGCCATGGTCCTCCACGCAGTATAATGCACTCGCCATGGTCCTCCACGCAGTATAATGCACTCGCCATGGTCCTCCACGCAGTATAATGCAGCCCCCATGGTCCTCCACGCAGTATAATGCACACACAGTACGCAGACGCGCGCGCGCACACACACGCACACAGTATGCAGACGCGGACATGCATGCACATGGTAAGCAGACATACATGCACATGCATGTGCTACACAGATATGCACACATACATTACGCAGACACGCACATACACAAACATATACACAGATACACATACAGACATACGTACATATTTGAACACATTCTTAAAAACACATAAAACAGACATAAATATATATAAATACACAGTCATACACACTGACATACACACAAGACATATTAGAAATATATTTAATATAGGTATTGGGGAATCTGGCGACAAGCCTCACTTACCTGCCTCTGGCCTGGCCTGTGTCCGGTCCAGATGTGCAGGGCTGCTGGCGTGTCTGATAGCCATCACAGACATGGCCCTGGACCATCAGAGGGGCCCACTCGCCGTCGGGGCCCGGACCGCTCCACCAGCATCTCCGCAGGAACTCCGGCGGTGTTTGATTGCCGGCACTTCATCGGGGCCCCCCTTCTGCATCCCCCGCTCCGCCGGCGCTGCAGCTATATTGACAGCACTTCAGACATGGCCACGCACAGTGCGCTGTGTGGCTGTGTCTGCTAGTAATGACGCAGCAGGGGCGACACACAAGCACAATTAAAGGTGCAGTGTCGGCCCTGCTGTGTCATTACTAGCAGACACAGCCACACAGCTCACTGTGCGCGGCCATGTCTGAAGTGCCGGCAGAGCGGGGGGTGCGGCGGGGGCCCCGATGCCGGGGTACAGGGTGCAGGCAACTGCCCCATAGCAGTCACGTGGCCACGCCATTGGTGGTATGCCACTGCAGGCAGGTACTGGCGGGCACGGCTGGTATACAGACAGGCAGGCAGGTACTGGTGGGCATGACTGGTATACAGACAGGCAGGCAGGTACTGGGGGACATACAGACAGATGAGTAGACAGGCTGGATAGGGACCAGTACTGGCGGGCATACAGAAGCAGAGCCGCAGGTGCAGACCGGAAGCAGAGCAGGGCAAAGCTGCAGGTGCGGACGGGAAGCGGAGCAGAGCAGGGCAGAGCTGAGCTGCAGGTGCGGACGGGAAGCGGAGGAGAGCAGGGCAGAGCAGAGCTGCAGGTGCGGACGAGAAGCAGAGCAGGGCAGATCAGAGCCGCTAATAAAGGGAAAAGATTAATATGGGCAAAAGAACACAGACATTGGAGAGAGGAAGAATGGAAAAAGTTTTATGGACAGACGAATCAAAGTTTGAGGTGTTTGGATCACAAAGAAGAACATTTGTGTGATGCAGAACAACTGAAAAGATGCAGAAAGAGTGCCTGACACCATCTGTCAAGCATGGTGGAGGTAATGTGATGGTCTGGGGTTGCTTTGGTGCTGGTAAAGTGGGAGATTTGTACAAGGTAAATGGGGTTTTGAATACGGAAGGCTATCACTCCATTTTGCAACGCCATGCCATACCCTGTGGACAGCGCTTGATTGGAGCCAATTTCATCCTACAACAGGCTAATGACCCAAAGTACACCTTCAAATTTTGTATTTAGGGAAGAAGCAGGCAGCTGGTATTGTGTCTGTAATGGAGTGGCCAGCGCAATCACCAGCGTAGTCACCAGATCTCAACCCCATTGAGCTGTTGTGGGAGCAGCTTGACCATATGGTACGCAAAAAGTGCCCATCAAGCCAATCCAACTTGTGGGAGGGGCTTCAGGAAGCATGGTGTGAAATTTCTCAAGATTACCTCAGCAAATTAACAGCTAGAATGCCAAAGGTCTGCAATGCTGTAATTGCTGCAAAGGGAGTATTCTTTGATGAAAGCAAAGTTTGAAGGAGAAAATTATTCTTTCAAATAAAAATCATTATTTCTAACCTTGTCAATGTCTGGACTATATTTTCCATTCATTTTGCAACTCATTTGATAAATAAAAGTATGAGTTTTCATGGAAAAAAACAAAATTGTCTGGGTGACCCCAAACTTTTGAATGGTAGTGTATGTTGAGATCTCTTTGGCATTACTAAGGCTTTGTTTGTGTTAATGGGCTTGAAAGGTGTTACTTGAACGGGGTTAATCATAGAATCATAGAATGGTAGAGTTGGAGGGGACCTCCTTGGTCATCTGGTCCAACCCCCTGCTCAAAGCAGGATTCACTAAATCATCTCAGTCAGATGTCTGTCCAGCCTCTGTTTGAAGATGTCCATTGAAGGGGAACTCACCACCTCTCGTGGCAGCCTGTTCCACTCATTGATCACCCTAACTGTCAAAAAGTTTTTTTCTAATATCTAATCTGTGTCTCCTCCCATTCAATTTCATCCCATTGCTTCTAGTCTTTCCTTGTGCAAATGAGAATAAAGATGATCCTTCTTCAATGTGACAGCCCTTGAGATATTTGTAGACAGCTATTAAGTCTCCTCTCAGTCTTCTTTTTTGCAAGCTAAACATTCCCAAATCCTGTAACCGTTCCTCATAGGACATGGTTTGCAGACCGGTCACCATTCTGGTCGCTCTTCTCTGAACTTGCTTCAGTTTGTTGATGTCTTTTTTAAAATGTGGTGCCCAAAACTGAACGCAGTATTCCAGATGAGGTCTGACCAAAGAGGAGTAAAGTCCGATAATGACTTCACGTGATCTAGACTGTATGCTTCTGTTAATACATCCCAGAATTGTATTTGCCTTTTTTGCTGCTGCATCACACTGTTGACTCATGTTCAGTCTATGATCTATTAGTATACCTAAGTTGCCTTTTCAGAACAATTGGAAGCTTTGCAGTTATGTAAATTTGTGCCATTTTGATTCTGTAGCATCTCTGGCAGCGTGCTGGCATGGCTTCCCATCTCCCATCGTGCAAGACCGCCAACTTACCCACCAATCCAGGCTGCATGCTGTGTTCCTCTCCTTACTGTGCGCATGTGTCTTGGCTGCTTGTTTAGGGCAGTGGCACTTCCTGAGTTTTAAAGGAACAGTTTGCAGGTTCCTAATCTGTCCCCAGCCTATTGCTATGAGTCACTGGGTACTTAAGGCACCCCCACCCAGTGGGGCTGCCTGAGCAACACTCTATTTCAGTGTGTTCTGTGCAACTGCTGAGTTGCCAGGTCCTGTCATGCAGCTAGTCTGTTTCTGGCACCCTGGGGGCTGAGTACCCAGGCCTGTACCTGTGTCCTGTATCTAACCTGTTTCTGCCACACTGGGGACTGAGTACCCAGGCTTGTACCTGTGTTCTATATCTAGCCTATTTCTGCCACCCTGGGGGCTGAGTACCCAGATCTGTACCTGTGTCCTGTATCTAGCCTGTTTCCGCCATCCTGGGGGCTGAATGCCCAGGCCCATACCTGTATCTCGTTCCTGTCTGAACTGTGTCCTAGCCCTTTACCTGTTTGCCTCTATGTCCGATCCTTCACTTTACATTCTGTGTCAGTTCCAGTACCTTTCTCATATCCTGCAGTGCCTGTACCAGCACTTATCTCCTACCTGTTGTCTCTGTTCTCCAGCTTGTGAGTGTGTCCACTCGCTACTTCATAGCAAGTACCTTGTGTGTGTCTGGCTCTGCTTGTCCCGTTTCCCTGTCCCTTTATCTACCTTTTGTGTTCTAACTATCTTCCTGCACTTTCCTGACCCTGTCTGTTGCATGTGAACAGAGCCCTGTTCTGCCTGGCAGCGCTCTGCGGCATTTCCGCCTGCCCATGCTCTGCGGCATTCCTGCCTGCCCGCACTCTGCGGCATTCCCGCCTGGCCACTCCTGCGCTGCTCTGCCCTGCTCTGCTCTGCTTCCCGGCCACTCCTGCGGCTCTGATCTGCCCTGCTCTGCTTCTCGTCCGCACCTGCAGCTCTGCTCTGCCCTGCTCTCCTCCACTTCCCGTCCGCACCTGCAGCTCAGCTCCTCCCTGCTCTGCTCCGCTTCCCGTCCGCACCTGCAGCTTTGCCCTGCTCTGCTTCCGGTCTGCACCTGCGGCTCTGCTTCTGTATGCCCGCCAGTACTGGTCCCTATCCAGCCTGTCTACTCATCTGTCTGTATGCCCGCCAGTACCTGCCTGCCTGTCTGTATACCAGCCGTGCCCGCCAGTACCTGCCTGCAGTGACATACCACCAATGGCGTGGCCACGTGACTGCTATGGGGCAGTTGCCTGCACCGTGTACCCCCGCATCGGGGCCCCCGCTGCACCCCCCGCTCTGCCGGCACTTCAGACATGGCCGCGCACAGTGAGCTGTGCGGCTGTGTCTTCTAGTAATGACACAGCAGGGCCGACACTGCACCTTTAATTGTGCTTGTGTGTCGCCCCTGCTGCGTCATTACTAGCAGATACAGCCACACAGCGCAGGGAATGCCGCAGAGTGCGGGCAGGCAGGAATGCCGCAGAGCATGGGCAGGCGGGAATGCCACAGAGCGTGGCCAGGAAGAAATGCTGCAGAGCGCGGCCAGGCAGAAATGTCGCAGCGCGCGGCCAGGCGGAAATGCCGCAGAGCGCGGCCAGGCAGAACAGGACTCTGTTCACATGCAACAGACAGGGTCAGGAAAGTGCAGGAAGATAGTTAGAACACATGTATTAAAGCTGTCAAACAGTCGCAAATCATGAGCACGGAGTGACTAAAACATAACACCCAAGCAGGCTGAAGATACTCGGCGAGCACCTGAGCATGCTCGCCGAAAGGGTTAACAGAACATGCTCGCTCATCACTAGTTCCTACATCTCTAGCCATGCTGGTCAGCTATCAATGACTGCTGTCGGCACGGAACTATCACTGTGTTTTCACACAGTGACAGCTCAAGTACATGGCGGGTATAGCACGTCATGATGCGGGAACTAACACCTGCTCATGACGTGTATACGTCATTGGGCTTTAAGGGCTTAAGGGGCTAAGGGTCAGAAAAGATAGATGTCACTGACAGAATTGAAAGTCCACAATCAAAAAGATTAACTGTAACTGAGATAAGTGGTGTGCCATAGATGTGCCACGGGGGCGTTGCTAGGGTCAGAAAAGATCAGGGGCCCAGGCCCCGGGGCATATATTTTGAAGACCATCACCCCCCTTCAAACAAAAAAATGTAACACCACAGATAGCACAGTGATAATAATTCTGGGTACAGATAATGTAGTAGATGTCATCTCCAGTCCTATCTAACACCACAGTTAAAAGTGATTATACTCGTCAACAGAAAAAAAGCAAATTGCAAAGATAAGAACATTGTTGGAAAAAAGTGCATTGTATGTACCGTTCATACAGGGGTGGACTAAGAGTAGCAACGGGCCCCGGGCAGTTTAGAAGGCGCGCCCCCCCCCCACACACACACACACCTGATGTATCACATGTCACATGATCCCCTGTGATAGATAGTTCACGTGAAATTAATTTGGCACAATATTAATATATTAATTATAAGAATTTTTTTTAGGCTGTGTGCCCACTATGCGTTTTTTAAGCGTTTCCGCAGCGGCAACGCTTAAAAATTGCTTGGTAGAACCTCTGCCATGTTCCCCAATGATAATCCGCATGTGCTGTGCACATGCTGCGAAAATTTCCGCTGCGGATTATCATTGCGCAAAAATACGCAGCACTACCAATTATTTTGCGGAAGCACGGTCTTTTCGCCGCCATTGACTTGCATTGGAACGCATGGAATCCACATTACTGCATCTGTACATGCGGATTCCATGCGTTTCAATGTGCGGATGGTACCCAGGTTTGGAGAAGAGGAGACTCTCCTCCGGACCCGGGTACCATAGACCCTGTAATTAAAGAATAAAATAAAAAATAAATATTATACTTACCTTCTGATGGCCCCCGGTGTCTTTATCCGATGAGTCCTGGCTTGCCGTCAGCTCGCGGTAGACTAATGGACCTGTGGTGACGTCATTTAGTCATGTGACGGGGCACGCGACCGCTGACGTTGGCAGGCCATCAGAAGGTAAGTATATATTTATTTTTTACCATTCTTTCGGTCACACTATATAAATCCATGCCGTTTGCATGGATTTATATAGTGTGACCAAGTTGTCAAGCACTTTCCAAGTGATGCTAAAATCGCTTGGAAAGCGCTTGTCAACCCGCATGCGGAATTGCATGTGAAGAACGCTTCACTTCCGCTTGTCCCTGGCAGGAAAAACACATGTAAAATCCGCATGCGTTTTTTGTGCCAGGGAGATGCAGAAACACTCAAAAAAAATCCGGAGCATTTCTGCATTGTGGGCACATAGCCTTACATTAATTGAATGACTTAATATTGAGCACACGTAGCCATTTATACACAGCAGGAGACCGCACGTAGCCATCTATACACAGCAGGAGGCTGCACGGTGCCATCAATACACAGCAGGAGGCCGCACGTAGGCATCTATACACAGCAGGAGGCCGCACGGTGCCATCTATACACAGCAGGAGGCCGCACGTAGCCATCTATACACAGCGGGAGGCCGCACGTAGCCATCTATACACAGCTGGAGGCCGCACATAGCCATCTATACACAGCAGGAGGCTGCACGTAGCCATCTATACACAGCTGGAGGCCGCACGTAGCCATCTATACACAGCGGGAGGCCGCACGTAGCCATCTATACACAGCGGGAGGCCGCACGTAGCCATCTATACACAACGGGAGACCGCACGTAGCCATCTATACACAGCAGGAGGCCGCTCGTAGCCATCTATACACAGCGGGAGGCCGCACGTAGCCATCTATACACAGCGGGAGGCCGCACGTAGCCATCTATACACATCGGGAGGCCGCACGTAGCCATCTATACACAGCGGGAGGCCGCACGTAGCCATCTATACACAGCGGGAGGCCGCACGGCACCATCTATACACAGCGGGAGGCCACACGTAGCCATCTATACACAGCGGGAGGTCGCACGTAGCCATCTATACACAGCGGGAGGTCGCACGTAGCCATCTATACACAGCAGGAGGTCGCACATAGCCATCTATACACAGCGGGAGGCCGCACGCAGCCATCTATACACAGCGGGAGGCCGCATGTAGCCATCTATACACAGCGGGAGGCCGCACATAGCCATCTATACACAGCGGGACTCTGAACGTAGCCATCTATACACAGCGGGAGGCCACACGTAGCCATCTATACACAGCGGGAGGCCGCACGTAACCATCTATACACAGCGGGAGGCCGCACGGCGCCATCTATACACAGCGGGAGGATGCACGGCGCCATCTATACACAGCGGGAGGCCGCACGGCACCATCTATACACAGAGGGAGGCCGCACGTAGCCATCTATACACAGCGGGAGACCGCACGTAGCCATCTATATACAGCGGGAGGCCGCACGTAGCCATCTATACTCAGCAGGAGGCCGCACGGCGCCATCTGTACACAGCGGGAGGCCGCACGGTGCCCCCCCAGAGACAGCGGGAGGCCATATGCAGTCACACACACACAAACATATACAGACATATACATACACGCATAAACACATTTGAAACACAAAAATACATATAAACAGACATCACACAATGATATCTGCCTGCAAACACACACACACACACTCACTATCCCCCAGCTCGGCTCCCGTCGTCCAGCTCCTCTCCGGTGGTAAGTAGCTTTGCAGGGCACGCACTACGTGACGTCACACTAGCAGACACGGCCGCGGACAGGGCCGTTTCTCCTAGCTGTGACGCGGCCAGGCTAGCACACAGGGAAGTTAACAGGTGCAGTGCTGGCCCGGCCGAAGAAGAAGTAGCGGCCGTGCGCCGCTGCTGGGAGAGCGATCCGGGGGCCCCCCCTGCCACTGTCTGCCGGTATGTGCCACGGTGCCACACATATTATAACGAGGGTAATCTGGCCATGGACCCCCTGGCACCCCGGGCCCCCCGGAGCCTCGGGGCCCCGGGTGGTAGCCCAGATTGCCCTCATTATAATCCGCCTATGCGTCCATATAATTGTGCATCGCGTTGGCAAAAACTGTGAATGTAATAAATGTAATTTCAGAGATTACTTAGTCAATTATTTCTCATTACTTTCTATGGGTGAAAAAACACTGTAAAAGCACTGAAAGAATAGATGCTGCAGATTTTAAAAATGCTGTAGTGTTCCAATTTAGTCAGGAAAGAAAACACAGCGTGTGCATGAGATTTCTGAAATCTCATAGCTTTTGCTAGTACTGTAATAAGCAGCTTGCATAAAAAAAGCAGCAAAAACGCAACGCTGGCTATGTTCACACGTTGCATAGTTTTTTTGGGAGTGGTTTACATGTATGTTTTGTCTACAGTGCGTTGGGGTTTTTACAGTGTTTTTTCACTTTTTCATTGCTTCCTATAGGCACAAAAAACGCTGCAAAAATGCTGAAATAATTGACATGATGCAGATTTAAAAAATTATGCAGTTCACAAATTCAATCAGGAAAAAAACTGTGTGTGCATGAGATTTCTGAAGTTTCATACCTTTTGCTGGTACTGTAAAAAAGCAGCTTTTAATTTGCATTAAAAAAGCGGCAAAAAAAACGCTGCATGTGAACACAGCCTTAAAATATCTAAAATTAATCTGTTGCATAACTGATACGAATGGAAGCAGAGAGACGCCACTGATTATTATTGGGTGCCTTGGTTCTGTTATGTTCAGTTTTAGGACGGAAGATAAAAGTTCAACATGATGCTCTTTTTCTGGTTGAGATGTCTAAAGTCTCATGTATACACAGCTTATTTTTTCCTTGCAGATTTGAAGCAGTTTCAAATCTGCAACATGTCAATTCTTTCAGATTTTTTGTAGCGGTTTTTCAAATGAAAGGGGTAAAAAGCACACACAAAAAAAAGCACAGCAAAACATATTTTACCCAACATTTTTCCTGGAAACACTCATGTGCACATACCCTTATTGTTTTTTTTTATAATTTAGTGGTTAAAAGAAAAATTCAGAACCTTGTAAAAAACAGAAAAAAAGACTGGTTGTGTTGCGTTATATAAAAGATAAACTTCAGCAATCACAGCAAACTCCAGTAAGGCTGTTTGCCCACGATCCAGAGCCGCTGCGGGTTTGACACTGCGGACTTCTGCAGCGTCAAACCCACAGCGGCCAGAGGCTACAACATAGTGGATGGGATTTGTAGAAATCCCATGCACCACTATGCGTCTGCGGCTCACCTGTGGAAACTGACATACGGCACGTCTTTCCAGACCGCAGCATGTCAATTTCTCCGGCGGGTCCACATGCGGGCTGTCCCCATAGACCTAACCTTTATGAGGAAAGTCCGCATGTGAAAAAAAATGGCTGCCGCTCATTTGCATAGATGAGCGGAAGCTGCCGCCGGCTCTTCCGCAGCGTCTGGGCCGCAGGCCCGGACGCATTGTGGGCACATACTCTTACAGGCGGTTTTTGGCTATGCAGCATACCCGGCATCTGCTGCGTATGAAGTGGGCTCTTCTCCTGAGTCCATTTCATACAGCCCTTAGAGATCTATGATGAAAATATTTATTATAGGTCATTCAGCTGTTAAAACATTTGGAACTTATTTTTTCACCTAAAAAACTGATTTAAAGGTAATAGTGTAACTTAATGGCAGACACAACAAAGAGGTTATCAGAGCAAAAAAACAAAAACAAAGATCAGATCCACGAGAAACCACAAACGGACATACACTACAAAAAAGGGGATGTAAATGTATTAAAGCAGGCGGCTATGCTTTGTTGTTCCCATTATTAAACAGTGGGTCTCCTATACTGTTATTGCGTATGCAGTTGTGGCGCCCCTGCTGCGCATGAGTGCCACAGATCCTAGAGGGGTGCATAAACGGATTCCTCCACAAGAGGCCCTCACAGCATACACACACCTCCACCTTCCACCTCAGACCACCAGAGGGAGCCCGTTAGGGATATAAATAGGGAAGGGGGAGCTAGGCAGTTCAGTTCCTGCAGAGTGAGACACAGAAACAGGTCAGTCTGCAGTGAAGCTCAGTCTAGTTTCAGTTTGCAGTCTAGCCAGAACACAGCTAAAGGTTCAGCAGTGGAGCACCAGGCTCCTGCAAGCTAGACTCAAGTAGCTCAAGTTAGTGAGCTAGGAGCGTTGCCGACGCTTGGAGAGCGGCAGAAGAAGCAGCCAGCTAGCTGCCAGTGTGTATAGCCTAGTGAGGGCCTCGAGTAGGCCGAAGGCTAGAGGAATGAGTAGCATCGGGGGCAGAGGAGCTTTACAAGCTCACCCCAGAAAACATATACCGGACACCGGTTCCGCGTCTACAGGGTCGTATACCCCCCTGTAGAGACAACCGGAGACCCCTGGAAGACTTCAGGTCCCAGGATCACCCAAAAGCTGATACGTACCAGAGCCAGGAGTCACGGAGGACCCGCAAGCTGGGAACGCGTACTCCAAGAGAAGGCCCTACCACAAAGTCAGCCGGTGCAGGACAAAGACAAAATTAAGCCTAGCTCCAGGCAGGTCAGAAACTTACTACACAAAGGCAAGGAACAGGAGGCCCTATACCCGCTCACTGGGGAGGATCCTGATATGCACCCTTCACCCTACAATGCTCCGGATTGAGCCTTGAATAACATCAGTAAAAGGTACTGAAGTGACTATCGTGTCTGTCCCTGTTCTTGCTCTGACCCGGCTGGGTCCCATCTGTCCTGCATCCTTTCTTCTCCGCTGACCTGAGGCCTAGCTCCACCTGTGGGGAGCTATACCACGCAAGCTGCCTTAACACCGGCCTCAGTGGGCTGCCGCAGCGCTGGTGATTCTCACCAGACACCACAGGTGGCGTCACGAACTTTTAAGTAATAATCCACCCTTTTAAAAGAGAGGCCCAGGGTACGGGCCCGGGAGCCAACTACCGCGACATCCCCCAAGACTAACAATAAGGCCCGGGCGCCGAGTCCTCCCCATCTCCTGGGCGCGACACAGTGACTGGATGGGCTGCCAAAAATTTGGACACACCCCAATACCCCTTTGAAGAGCCATAGAGGAGGGTCTCAGTAAAAAAAATGTTCCCATTATAAAGGAGTGGGTCTCCTATAGTAGTAATGCCCATGCAGTGACTGCAAGGACTGCCAAAATTTGGGAAAAACCCCAATACCAATTTAAAGACACATAGAGCTGGGCCACAGTAATGACATGTTCCCATTAGAAAGGGTCGGGTCTGCTATCCAGTTATAGGGTATGTGAGGCGCCCCTGAGGGTTCGGTCGCCACAGAGGTACTGCATTTCACCCAGTGGTGTGGTATCTCACTCTCAGGTAAGGAAGGAGTACAGCTCGGGACCCTAACACCTGCATCCAACACATACCCGCAGTGGGGGCAGGGCGAGATTTCTCCTAAGGGAGAGCACAGTCCCGGGTCCCTAGCTGTTGGGAGGGGCTATGTAGTGGGTGTGGGTGGAGGAAGTAGCTTAGGGGAGCACATGAAGAAAGGTATAAATAGAAACGCCATCTTGTTTAGACAGAGTAGTCAGAGGAGGAGAAGTGGAAGGAGCAGAGGCTCTGCAGGAGCTCTGCTCAGGAGGAGGGCCTGAGGAGAGGCCCAGGACTGAAGGAGAAGGAGAGAGGAGCAGGAAGGACTCCAGGAACGAAGAAGGGACCCCAGGGGTACGGGCAGTGCTGGAGGCCACCCGTACGCCCGAATTCACCAGGAGGTGGAGGGGTCAGGCCACACAAAGGGGACCGGTCCCTCAACTAGCGGGAGACTGCAAGTCTCAACTAGAAACCGGAGGCTGCAGTATTTCAAATCCTGCAGCCAACAGTCCATATCAGTCTCACCAAGAAGGTAGCTATAGAGGACCCAGGGGACGGAATAGACGTCGCCCGACAAGGCCCGCAGGTACCGGATTGGGACACTTGGTATGAGGTGCAGGGAGACGGCCAGAGAGAACACACAGAAGGGGGTCCCACTGAGTACTCCGTAGATATCAGAGGGTGGACTGAACCCCTCCCTGAGTAAGCGCAGCATGACGAGGGAGGTTACACTGGTACCTGTAGCTTGGACTGCAATAACCGTGAGTAAAGACCCTAAGGACTGCACCCCACTGTCTCTGTGTGTAACATCCCTGGCGGCGTGCTGGCATGGCTTACCATCTCCCACCTTGCAAGACCCCCATCTTACCTATCAATCCAGGCTGCACACTTTGCTCCAGTACCTGCTGTGTCTCTTGTCTGATTGCTTAGGGCGGCGGCGCGGCTACTGCTTGATTCTTATAGTTACTGTGTGCGTACTCCTAATGCCTCCCCAGCCTATTGCTGTGAGTCACTGGATACTTAAACCCCCTCCACTGAGTAGGGGGTGCCTGAGCAACACTTTCCTTCAGTGTGTTCTGTGCAACTGAGTTGCCAGGTCCCGTCCTGTATCTTGTCTGTTTCCGCCCCTGGGGGCTGTATACCCAGGCCTGTTACCTGTATCTGTGACTTCTAGTCTGTCTCCGCCACCCTGGGGGCTGAGTTCCCAGGCTCGTTCCTGTATCTTGTTCCTGGTTCAGTCCCTGTCTGAACTGTGTCCTAGCTCGTTACCTGTTTGTCTCTATGTCCGAACCTTCCCTTTTCCTGCAGTGTCTGAACCTGCACCTAACTCCAACTCGTTGTCTCTGAACTTCTGTTTGTGAGTTTTGTGTACACTCGCTACTTCATTGTAAGTACCTTGTGTGTATCTGGTTCTGCTTGTTCACCGCACATGCTGTTTCGCTCTGCTCTGCTTGTTCACCGCACCTGCGGTTTCGCTCTGCTCTGTTTGTTCACTGCATCAGCGGTTTCGCTCTGCTCTGCTTGTTCACTGCACCTGCGGTTTCGCTCTGCTCTGCTTGTTCACTGCACCTGCGGTTTCACTCTGCTCTGCTTGTTCATCGCACCTGCAGTTTCTCTCTGCTCTGCTTGTTCACCGCACCTACAGTTTTGCTCTGCTCTGCTTGTTCACCGCACCTGCGGTTTTGCTCTACTCTGCTTGTCCACTGCACCTGCAGTTTCGCTCCGCTCTGCTTGTCCACCGCACCAGCGGTTTTGCTCTGCTCCGCTCTGCTTGTTCACCGCACCTGCGGGTTTTGCTCTGCTCTGCTTGTCTACCGCATCTGCGGGTTTTGCTCTGCTCTGCTTGTCTACCGCACCTGCGGCTCCGTTCCTGTGTCCCAGTCTGTACTGGTCCCTATCCTGCCTGCGTTCCTACCTGCCAGTACCCGCCTGTCTGCATGCCAGCCGTGCCTGCCAGTGCCCACCTGTCTGCATGCCAGCCGTGCCTGCCAATACCCACCTGTCTGCATACCAGTCGTGCCTGCCAGTACCCATCTGTCTGTATGCCAGCCTAATCTGCCTGTTCCTGCATTCCCCGGTGTGGGTCAACAGCTGTGACCGGGGTCTGACCTGGAGTAGCACCTGGTCCCTCTGCTCGGTTCTTCCCTGATTCATGGAGTCGACTGAGCCGCCGTGTGACCTTGGTCAGACCGAGTTGATACTTAGTTATGCCGCTCCAGGCACTCCTCGGTTCATGGTCCAGTGGGATCACTAATCATGCTCATGCCAGTGAGTCCAGGCGCGAGCGTAACAGTTTGCTCAGGCCATGGTCCCCGTTGAGCCCCACGGCCCTTCGCTCTCAGAGACATTTGAATCCTTGTCTGGTGAATACATGTACCAAGGAAAAAAAATTTCTCAAGCTGAAGTCCAGGCGATTTACGCACCAGCCCAAATAGAACTATCAGCACTTGTTCCTGTGGATCCACCATGGTACTATGGGGATCCAAAACAAAGCCATGCATTTGTGGAGCAATGTATGCTGCATTTCAAATTCTATGCTCACTATTTTCCCACTGATCGGGTTAACGTAGAATTCATGATGTCCTACTTAGCGGGTGATGCCTTGAATTGGATCACCCCCCTATGGGAAGCATGGGATCCTATCGTCTCTGACCTGCAGGCCTTCCTGGTGGCCTTTCTAATGGTCTTCGATGACCCTAACCCTGAAGCTTCTGCTAAAGCTTCCCTTTCCAATATCCTGGAGCAGTCCCGATGGGTGATGCGTGTAGATAGCCCACCATTTCCCCAGCCAGAAGAGGCTGCTGCCCACACAGAATCCACACAGGATGTCAATGCTCCACAGAATACTTCTCTTCCCAACCTCAAGAGGCATTCCAGACGTGCAAGGCGTAGAGGTAAACAGTCACGCCAGGTTCTGTCCTCCCAAAGACCTCCTGTTCCCCTCTTCCTGTAGAGGCAGCTACCTGCACATAATCCATGAAAGATGACCATGTTCGTCAGGCAAAGCAGAGGCCAGAACTCAGTCACAAAATCGGATTGCGATCCCGCTGCGGTTTTTTGGGACACCCTGACGGTCTTTGTCCGGCGAAGGTTGGAGAATCCCAAGATATTAGGTCTGTATGAGAGGCTGCCCTTGGCGTTAGTGTTTCCTCTCCACAGATGACCGTGACTGTCTCCGTGGCAAGTGAAGGCCTCGGATTAATGAGAAGTTTCGGGCATAAAGCCCTGAAGAGTCGGTGTCTGATTACCGTCCGACAACTCCAGAATCCGGTTTGGGCATTGTTAGCGGAAGGACGAGCCCTACTCAAAAACAGTCAAAATATGTCTGTACAAATTAAGCTCCAGATTGGAGCATTACACATGAAGAAGTTCACATTCCAGGTGCTGTCTGGTTTACCCACACGTCGTCCGGAGCGGAGAGATCTAGTGCCCACTCAGGTCTGGAGATCCTGCATGGTGTTTCCTGGGGGACTGCTGAGGTACAAGGGGTGTCCAGTCCTCATATCTTCAGTAGTGTTGAGCCACCCCCGTAGTGTTCGAGTTCGGTTCGGTTCGTCGAACACCCGTGTGTTCGCCGAACTGTTCGTCGAACTGTTCGTCGAACACCTTCGAACACCGTTAAAACCAATGGCAGGCAAACAAAAACACATAGAAACACATAGAAAACACCTTCAAAGGTGTCCAAAAGCTGACAAACTGCTCAGAAGACACAACTAACACATGGAAAAGTGACAAGTACATATAGTCATGCGAAAAGAAAAGAGGTGGAGGAGTAAAAGGAGGGGGAGACACAGATATAGGCATGTCATGCCCTTCTAAAATCCAAAAAGTGAGAAGCCGAGACGGCCAGTCCGCTCCTGCCCGTGCCACCTCCGTGTCGCCGGGTTTGTGCCAGAGCCGCGGTGAACCCTGACGGCCAGCCCCCCTCTCCCAATACTGGTGCCTGTCCGCTGGTGGGTCGAGAGAGCCCCCCTGTGGTGGAGGCAGCTCTAAGCTTTTTAATTTAAATTGTCCCTCTAATTTAAATGAATACACTTTAAATCCATTTACAAGGATCTATTGGAGGGCAAGTCTCATGCCAGCAGCCGCGTAATTCCAGCTCCAGTAGCGTCCACTAAAGCTGCTGCAGTTAAAAAGCTTTTATAAGGATCGAGCTCGGCTGTCCACCGCAAGGCATCCTAGTGCCAGTCCCAGCCCCTATGCCTTGGGGTGCCTCCTGATGCTCTTCACTAAGTATCCCGTGGTCCCGAAGCATTTCCTTTGAAAAAATTAAGTGTCCAAACTACAGGTGGTGTAGCTTGCTTAACAGCCGGGATAATCCGCTGACTAGCAGACACTGCTACTAGGCACAAAGTATTTCCTGGGCTAGATGCAGTTAAAAATTTGTAAGTAGATACTCTCGTTGGATGCTGAGAAAGCATTCCATAGAGTCTCCTGGCACGCCATATATGATTCTCTTAAAAAGCTTGGGGTAGGGGTCTAGGGGACCCTTTTATAGCCAAAATCACGGCCCTGTATCACAATACGTCACCTAGGCTGAAGATAAATGGAACTGTAGCACCGAGGGCTCGGTTGCTACAGACGTATTGCACCTCACCCAGAGGTGTGATATCTCACTCTCAGATAAGGATGGAGTGTGGATCAGGACCCGACACCTGCATGCATTACACCACATTGCCGTGGGGCAGGGCGACCAATATGCCCCTGAGATGGGCACGACAGTCCCTGTCCCTGGCTGGAGTGGGGGGAGGGAACACTGAGGAAGGGGAACCCTGCAGTGCAGGAGCAGGGAGGAAGCAGTTCCTGGGTGCATTGAGAAGGGAGTATAAAAGGTGGGCACCATCTTAGTTCAGTGCAGAGAAGTCTGAGCAGAAGTGGCAGGGAGCAGGGGCTCTGCATGAGCTCTGCTCCGGAGGCGGGCCTAGTAACAGAGGCCCAGGCCTGCAAGAGGGAGAAGGAAGGAAGAGGAGCGGAGAAGGCTCCAGGAACGAGGAATGAAGGGATCCCAGGGGTGCGGACGGGCGAGTCGCCACCGCACGCCCGAATCCACCTGCGTGGAGGGGTCAGGCCAAAGGGGGAGACCGGTCCCCGAACTAGTGGAGGCAGGAAACGACCCTCAGCTAGAAACCGGAGGCTCTGACATTTTATGTGGCGCAGCCCCTTGCTCCACCCGCTAGGAAGGCACCACATAGGGTCAGGGAAACTGGCGCCAAGTTTACCAAGAGGAGGCCCGAGGCAGCCGGACAGAAGTGTTGGTAAGAAAGGCCAGACAAAGGACACACAAAGGGGGTCCTGTGAAGCGCTCCAAAGTTATCTGGGAGTTGTCTGAGCCCCTCACCTGGTGAGCACAGTACGACGTGGGCAGCCGTTACCTGCAGACGTGGTCTGGATAATAAGAACTGTGAGTAAAGGCCCTGAACTGCATCACTGACTCCGTGTCGTTACTGCTGCTGCCCTGCACCATCACCCCCATCCTCCGCATACACTGCCCTGAGGCTATACTCCTCCCGTGGGGAGTTATGCTACGCTCTGCTGCACCCACAACACCAGCCTTAGCGGTCTGCCCTGTAGCGGCGGTTCACTCTGACCGCAATCCACGGGTGGCGTAGTCGGACATTTAAACATCAAAACCACATAAATAGTTCCGCCACTGGTTTGACCGCCCTGAGCCACGGAACCGGATCGCCGCCACGAAGACTACAACCACCAGCATCCACCAAAAAGGGTCCGGCTCCGGGTGTCCCAAGGCCCAGGGGGTGCGTCAGAACATTTTCATCACCTTTCACAATCACCAATGGGACAAGGCAGGGATGTCCTCTGTCCCCTCTCTTATACATCCTAGTGACGGAGCACCTGCTCTCATCAATTCGCCATAACCCCAATATTAGGTGGATTGAGGTGGGAGGCACCGAGTACAAGTGCTCTCTATTTGCTGATGATGTCCTAGTATATATCACTCAATCACATATATCCATCCCTGCTGTTATGGCTGAAATAGATCACTTTGTTACATGGTAAAATTTTAAAATCAATGCAGCGAAGTCTGAGGCCCTCGATGTCTCCCTCCCTAAATCCATATAGGATTCCATCCAGTCCAACTTTCCCTTTGCCTGGCCCTCACAGGGTATCAAATACTTAGGAATTCCTATTCATAGAGACCTCTCCCATCTATGTTATCTTAATTTGGGCCCTTTATTGAACAATTCCATACAGACCACGGTTGGCAAGTTAGAACTGTAAGATTCACTACGTGAACCACTGGTGTTTTGTGGAAAAGCACATGTACACCGCGTTCCAAATTATTATGCAAAAAGTGTTTAGGAGTGATAAGGGAAGAATTTGTTTGTTTGTCAGTTAAACTCATTGATGGTGATGTGTGTCAGGGATCTTTATATCACTGTAAGCAATTGCAGACACCTGTGCTAATTAGTTTGGCAGGTGTGTCCAATGAAAGGCAAGACTACTTAAGAAGGCTCTCTCACATTATTAAGCAGCCTACATTTTCTGCCAAAATGGGAAAGAAAAAGGATGTGTCGGCTGCTGAGAAGCAACAAATTGTGGAGTGTTTAGGTCAAGGCATGACTACAATCAACATTGTGCGATGATCAGGATGAAGTGTCTTGGCAATCAAGAAGTATGTAGCTGATTCACAGTACACACGTGTGCGTGCTGATAAGGGCAAATTGAGGACTCTTTCCTACAGGCAATTACGTCAGGTTGAAACAGCAGCGGCAAAAAAGCCTTGTCATAGCAGCAGACAAGTTTTTGAAGCTGCTTGTGCCTCCAACGTCCCCCGAACAACAAGATGCAGGGTCCTTCAGAGGTTTGCAGCTGTGCATATGCCATCCTGTCGACCTCCTTTATCCACTTCACACAAGCAGAAACGGCTCCAGTGGGCCAAACATTACATGAAGACTGATTTCAAAACTGTTTTGTTCACGGATGAGTGCCGTGCAGCGCTCGATGGTCCAGATGAATGGAGTGGAGGATGGCTGGTTGATGGACACCCCACGCAAACACGGCTACAGCGCCAACAAGGAGGAGGTGGAGTAATGTTTTGGGCTGGAATCATGGGGAGAGAGATTGTCGGCCCCTTTAGGATCCCTGAAGGCGCTAAAGATGAACTCCATAATGTATGTGGATTTTCTCAAACAGCACTTCCTGCCATGGTTCAAGAAGAAGAACCGTGTATTTCACAGCAAGATCATTTTTCTGCATGATAATGCACCATCTCATGCTGCACATAAAACATCTGCATCTCTGGCTGATATGGGCATAAAAGGGGACAAACTTATGGTGTGACCCCCATGCTCCCCTGACCTCTACCCCATTCAGAACCTTTGGAGCATCATTAAAAGGAGTGTCTATGATGGCGGGAGGCAGTTCACATCTAAGCAACAGCTCTGGGAGGGTATTCTGTCCTCATGCAAAACAATTGAAGCAGAAACCATCCAAAACCTGACAAATTCAATGGACGAGAGAGTTCAGAAGCTCCTTTCGAACAAGGGGTCCTATGTGAAAATGTAACATCACCTAGAATAAAGTTTTGAGTTGAAAACTGTTTGATTTCAGTTTCTAACAACCTGCTAATGCTTATAATTTCAAAAATGACCATTTTTTTGGTCTTTATTAAAATGAAAAGGTTGATCGAAAAGTTTGGGGGATCTAAGAGTGTGGCAACCCAGTAGTCATGATTACTTCGAATTCTGACAATATGAGGGTCATGCTGCAGGTAGTGCAGCAAGAAGGCACTTATGTGTCTTGCGCATCTCGGAGCCCCAAAATTATTTTCCGGGCTAGATGCAGCTAAAAATTATTTTTAATTTTAAATCTGGTGAAGCTTATTATAGATGGCCTAATAGGATCAGTGCTGCACATGCATGAAGTACTCAAACTATGTATTTTTTGGCCTCTACTTAGCTTTTGCTGACAAATGTTACAGATAACACGAGTTGGGTCATCTTTATCGATCTGAAAAAATGCCCAGGCTATGCAAGGCTTAGCACCCATGCGACCTGAAGAGCCACCACGACTTGTGGTGAGAGGCAGAGTTGTGTTTGAGGATGCAGTTGTTGACGTGCTTCCAGTACTACGTCTCTGTCCAGGAAGGCGCAACCTGACCTCGTCGTCACTAGCATCTTCCTCCACCTCCTCTGCTGACCTCATCTCTTGGCTGACTGTGGGTTGACAGTAAGTGGGATCTCCGACCTCATCATCATCACCCTGTGCGTTATCACACCCGTCGTCCTCAGAGCCAACCTGTTCCTGCCCTGACAAAAAACTAAAGTTGTCGATCCAATCAGGTATTTGAGTCTTATCATCGTCTTCCTCATTGTCTCCACCAACAGGAGTTACAGTTTGGGAATGAGGGTCTACATTATGGTCAGAACCTTCTGCGTCTGGTCCTGGATCCGACTCATAAAGATTCTGGGCATCAGTGCAGATCATTTCCTCGTCTGGATTCACAGAAGCGCTGGAGTCGACCTCTGATTCCCAGGCTATGGTATGAGTAAACAGCTCTGCAGACTCAACCATCTGTTCTACCTCATACTCAGACGGGCAGCTGGAGATTTGGGAGCTGTGAGGAAGCAAGTGCGATTTGGGTGACACCTTTGAGGACTGGAGTATTTGTGATGTTGAAGTTGATGTGGAGGAGAGCCCACTTAAAGGAGCACTTGATATCCGTTGAAGCACCTGCTGTTTTTGTGCCTCATCTGGAATTTGTAGCGATTGGCGTGGCCGTAAGAAAGGGATCTTATCACATTGTCCGCTAAAAGAAGTAGACATTTTAGTTTGGCTGGAAGATGGTCTTTCTTGTGCACCTACCCCACGGACACAACCTTTTTTCCCCTTCCCAACACGCCTATTCCCTTTTCCACCAGCAGCAGGCCTTTTTCCACTCATTTTGGTGGTTAACTAATTCACAACTCTGGAGTTGTTTGCACAAAAAAACAATGGATGGTAACCGAGCAGAGCTGAGTGGCCAAACTGTGGTATTAGGCCAAAACTATTGGCTGGGTTAGATGCAGAAAAAAATTATTTTTAATTTGCAACCTGATGGAGGTCAGTATAGATGGACTAATAGACCAAGTCCCACACACCGCTAGAAGCCCAAATATTTTTTCAGAGCTAGATGCAGAAATTTTTTTTATTCAATTTGCAACCTGATGGAGGTCAGTATAGATGGACTAATAGACCAAGTCCCACACACTGCTAGAAGCCCAAATATTTTTTCAGAGCTAGATGCAGAAAAAAATTATTTTTAATTTGCAACCTGATGGAGGTCAGTATAGATGGACTAATAGACCAAGTCCCACACACCGCTAGAAGCCCAAATATTTTTTCAGAGCTAGATGCAGAAAAAAATTATATTCAATTTGCAACCTGCTGGAGGTCAGTATAGAAGGACTAATAGAACAAGTCCCACACACTGCTAGAAGCCCAAATATTTTTTCAGAGCTAAATGAAGAAAAAAATTATTTTTAATTTGCAACCTGATGGAGGTCAGTATAGATGGACTAATAGACCAAGTCCCACACACTGCTAGAAGCCCAAATATTTTTTCAGAGCTAGATGCAGAAAAAAATTATATTCAGTTTGCAACCTGATGGAGGTCAGTATAGATGGACTAATAGAATGATGCTATGCCCAAAAGATTTTACTTCACTAGGTGCAGTAAAAAATTGGTATTCTATACACAGGTGGTATATCTTGCAACACAGATAGGCTACTCCACTGACTAACACACTCTGCAATAGGCCAAAAAGGATTAGCTTTGCTAGATTCAGCCAAATGCTGTGAAAAAAACTTGCACAGCACTGGCACAGACCTGCCTGGCAAAAACTGATAGGAACTGATGTAACCTAGTCCTGAAAAGGACTCCAATTACAATTAGTCTTTACTCCCACAATCTATCTATTTAAGAGCACAGACCTGCCTGATAAAAGTCGTAAGAAATGCTGTAACCTAGTCCTTAAAAGGACTGCAATCACAACTATTCCCTACTCCCAAGCTATCTGTATATTTGTGCGAAAATTGGCTTGAAATTAACAAGGTATAGCGCACACAGCAACAGCGGTGCCGTCTAACACGCAGCTGCAGCAGTGAGAAAATGGTGGCGACGGGGAAAATGGCTTGGTCTTATAGGGCAAGGACATGTGACATACACTGCCAATGACACATGCCCTTGCTTGTGTGAAAAAAAGCACTTCGCTCCGTGTGTGCGCTGCTGATAGGCTGACAGATTGCACCTCCCCACTGCAAATGCGGGAAAGAGAAAAAAAAATGGAGATCTTCATTGTTCCTGCAGAGATCCATCCCCTGCTCCTCCCCCCGCCCCGCTGTACACTCAAACTGCGTATTAACATTAATTTTCATCATTACTGAGAAAAAATCCAGTTATGATTTTGGTGCACGAACAGTTATCGAACATAACCTCGAACAGCCGAATTTTTCTCAAATTGTTCGTGTTCGCCGATCGGCTCGAACACCGCCCAAAACAGCTCGAATTTGAGATTGGCGAACAGTTCGAGTAGAACAACGCTCATCTCTAATCTTCAGGACAGTCAGCAGTGTCTTCTTCTTCTTCACCAGATCTGCTAGTCGCTGACTCGCTGTGCGCTGAAGTCTCTGAAGGAAGGGATGTGGAGGTATTGTCCCCACACAGTCTCAACGATTGTACCAATGATCTGGCTTCAGGTACCGCCCCGCCTTGCAGACGTGTCATCTCAGAAACCAGACTGAAGTTGGTCCCTAAGCAAGGATCCTCCATCTCTAACAAATCTGGCAATAAGTCCATCAAGGTGGTGGCTAACTCCAAGTCTCTGCACCCCTCCAACCAGGCGGAGGACCTCCAGTTGCCTCCTGAATCCTCCAGGATGCTATCTGATAACAAATGGAGAGAGACTTTTCTGCACCCTGTACCTGGTACTTCGCCCACTTCATCCAGTAAGCTTGGTAAAGTGTACGTCAAGGCGGTGGTTACCCCCGAGTCTCTGCACCCCTCCAACCCGGTGGAGGATCTCCAGTTGTCCCGTGAATCTTTTGGGGTGCTATCTGATATTAACAAATGGAGAGAGACTTTCCTGTGTCTTGTTCCTGGTACTTCACTCACTTCATCTGTGGCTGAGGATGGCTCGATGGGAGGAAGCATCCTAGTCACCAAGATGGTGAGACCAGTTTCGTTCCCTCTAGTGGACAGAAGAGGTAATCTTCTTGAAGAGAAGGATCAGCCCCCAAATTCTCTGCAGAAAATCCTTGCAGGCTTGAAGAAGAGGGGGCGTAAAGGGGGGGGGTACTGTAACATCCCTGTGGTGTGCTGGCATGGCTTACCACCTCCATCTTACCTATCAATCCAGGCTGCACACTTTGCTCCGGTACCTGCTGTGTCTCTTGTCTGATTGCTTAGGGCGGCGGCGCGGCTACTGCTTGATTCTTATAATTACTGTGTGCGCACTCCTAATGCCTCCCCATCCTATTGCTGTGAGTCACTGGATACTTAAACCCCCTCTATTGAGTAGGGGGTGCCTGAGCAACACTTTCCTTCAGTGTGTTCTGTGCAACTGAGTTGCCAGGTCCCGTCCTGTATCTTGTCTGTTTCCGCCCCTGGGGGCTGTATACCCAGGCCTGTTACCTGTATCTGTGACTTCTAGTCTGTCTCCGCCACCCTGGGGGCTGAGTTCCCAGGCTCGTTCCTGTATCTTGTTCCTGGTTCAGTCCCTGTCTGAACTGTGTCTTAGCTCGTTACCGGTTTGTCTCTATTTCCGACCTTTCCCTTTTCCTGCCGTGTCTGATCCTGCACCTAACTCCAACTCGTTGTCTCTGAACTTCTGTTTGTGAGTTTTGTGTACACTCGCTACTTCATTGTAAGTACCCTGTGTGTATCTGGTTCTGCTTGTTCACCGCACCTGTGGTTTTGCTCTGCTCTGCTTGTTCACTGCACCTGCAGTTTCGCTCTGCTCTGCTTGTTCACCACACCTGCGGTTTTGCTTTGCTCTGCTTGTCCACCGCACCTGCTGTTTCGCTCCGCTCTGCTTGTCCACCACACCGGCGGTTTTGCTCTGCTCTGCTTGTTCACCGCACCGGCGGTTTCGCTCTGCTCTGCTTGTTTACTGCACCTGCGGTTTCGCTCTGCTCTGCTTGTTCACTGCACCTGCGGTTTCGCTCTGCTCTGCTTGTTCACTGCACCTGTGGTTTCGCTCTGCTCTGCTTGTTCACCGCACCTGCGGTTTCGCTCTGCTCTGCTTGTTCACCGCACCTGCGGTTTTGCTCTGCTCTGCTTGTTCACCGCACCGGCGGTTTCGCTCCGCTCTGCTTGTCCACCACATCTGCGGTTTTGCTCTGCTCCGCTTTGCTTGTTCACCGCACCTGTGGGTTTTGCTCTGCTCTGCTTGTTTACCGCACCTGCGGGTTTTGCTCTGCTCTGCTGGTCTACCGCACCTGCGGGTTTTGCTCTGCTCTGCTTGTTTACCGCACCTGCTTGCTTTGCTCTGCTCTGCTTGTCTACCGCACCTGCGGGTTTTGCTCTGCTGTGCTTGTCTACCGCATCTGCGGATTTTGCTTTGCTCTGCTAGTCTACCGCACCTGCGGGTTTTGCTCTGCTCTGCTTGTTTACCGCACCTGCGGGCTTTGCTCTGCTCTGCTTGTCCACTGCACCTGCGGGTTTTGCTCTGCTGTGCTTGTCTACCGCATCTGCGGATTTTGTTTGCTCTGCTTGTCTACTGCATCTGCGGGTTTTGCTCTGCTCTGCTTGTCTACCGCATCTGCGGGTTTTGCTCTGCTCTGCTTGTCTACCGCATCTGCGGGTTTTGCTCTGCTCTGCTTGTCTACCGCACCTGCGGCTCCGTTCCTGTGTCCCAGTCTGTACTGGTCCCTATCCTGCCTGCGTTCCTACCTGCCAGTACCCGCCTGTCTGCATGCCAGCCGTGCCTGCCAGTGCCCACCTGTCTGTATGCCAGCCATGCCTGCCAGTGCCCACCTGTCTGCATGCCAGCCGTGCCTGCCAATACCCACCTGTCTGCATGCCAGCCATGCCTGCCAGTACCCACCTGTCTGTATGCCAGCCTAACCTCCCTGTTCCTGCATTCCCCGGTGTGGGTCAACAGCTGTGACCGGGGTCTGACCTGGAGTAGCACCTGGTCCCTCTGCTCGGTTCCTCCCTGGTTCACGGAGTCGACTGAGCCACCGTGTGACCTTGGTCGGACCGAGTTGATACTTAGTTACGCCGCTCCAGGCACTCCTCGGTTCATGGTCCAGTGTGATCACTAATCATGTACACGCCAGTCAGTCCGGGTGCGAGCGTAACACTGTGATTTATTATCTGCGCCATCAACCCCTGCACTACAACGCCCAGCACAACCTATAACATCTACACTGTCCTGGAGCTAAGCTCTACCTGTGGAGAGCCACACCAGCTTTGCTGCACTAACATCAACTCTAGAGGACCTGCTCCGCAGCGGCGGCTCCCTTTAGCCGCATACCACCGGTGGCGTCACAAACTTTATATATAAACTATAATTCCCTGTAAATAATTCCCCTAGCAAAGACTGGCCCGGCACCAAGGACCCCACGGCCCAGGGGGCGCGTCATATGCAGTGAGTCCAACGGCTGCCAAAATTTAGGAAATACCCCAATAACAATTTAAAGACACATAGAGCTGGGCCACAGTAATGAAATGTTCCCATTAGAAAGGAGTGGGTCTCCCATACTGTTTGCCTATGCAGTGAATGCAACAGCTGCCAAAGATTTGCAGGAACTCCAATGTCCCTTGTAAGAGACGTAGAGGTCGGAGGGCGTCCTGAAAACAATGTTCCCATTTTTAGGAAGTGGATCTCCCATACTGTTTGCCTATGCATTGAATGCAACAGCTGGCAAAAATTTGGAGGAACTCCAATGTCCCTTGCAAGAGAAGTAGAGGTCAGAGGGCCTACTGAAAACAATGTTCCCATTATTAGGAAGTGCGTCTCCCATACTGTTTGCCTATGCAGTGAATGCAACAGCTGCCAAAAATTTGGAGGAACTCCAATGTCCCTTGCAAGAGAAGTAGAGGTCAGAGGGCCTACTGAAAACAATGTTCCCATTATTAGGAAGTGCGTCTCCCATACTGTTTGCCTATGCAGTGAATCCAACAGCTGCCAAAAATTTGCAGTAACTTCAATGTCCCTTTCAAGAGACGTAGATGTCGGAGGGCCTACTGAAAACAATGTTCCCATTTTTAGGAAGTGGGTCTCCCATACTGTTTGCCTATGCAGTGAATAAAACGGCTGCCAAAAATTTGGAGGAACTCTAATGCCCCTTGCAAGAGATGTAGGTATGGTGATATGGTAGATATTGTTGTGATATGGTGGTGGAGGATGAGGATGCGGAGAAGGAGGAGGACAAGAGCAAATAGACAAAATCAGGAAGCATATACCCATGTCTGGGTGTGAAGACAGAGGTGCATGTGAATAGAGTTAGACCTCCCAAAAAAAGACACTGTATTTGAGTTTATGCTACGCTGCCATCATTCGGTGGTGTTGAGAAGTCTCGCCCAATCCTGCCCTTGTTCATTTTTATAAGAGTCAGCCTGTCAGCATTTTCAGTTGACAGGCGGATACGCCTATCGGTTATAATTCCACCAGCTTCACTAATAACCTGTTCTGACAAAATGCTTGCAGCAAGGTAGGCCAAGACCTCCATGACGTAGAGAGCCAGTTCATGCCATGTGTCTAGCTTGGATACCCAATAATTATAAGGCACAGAGGAATCACGGAGGATGTTGGTACGGTCAGCAAGGTACTCCCTCATCATCTTCCGAAACTTTTCCCTCCTTGTGAGAGTACCTCGTGCCTCAGGGTCTGTGCGATGTGAGGGTCTGAGTAAACTGTCTCAGAACTTTGACAGTGTTCTCCTGCCTCTGCTGGATTGCATTTGTGTCTCTCTCACCTGTACTCCTTGGTTGTCCAACAAACTCTGACCTCTGCTGCCAGCATTTTCAGATGGGAATTTTTTAAATAATTCTGCAACAAGGGCCTTCTCGTACTGCCCCATTTTAATAGGCCTGTCATGCACGGGAATAAGAGACAGAAAGTTCTCCTTGTAGCATGGGTCTAGAAGTGTCACCAACCAGTAATGACTGTCACCCAAAATTTAGACAATGCGAGGGTCCCGGGAAAGGGAGCATAACATAAACTCAGCCATGTGTGCCAGACTGCAAAGAGGCAAGACTTCCGTGTCCTTACCAAGAGGATGACTGACCATCCACGCCATCCACGCTGAACAGACGGTATGACAGTTGTGCAGGTAGTACCGTCTATAGCGCAGGAAACTAGCTCCTGTTCTTCCTCCTCCTCATTGTCACCCAATCCATGTTGGAATGAGATGAGGCTGGGCTGTGTGGAATCACCCTGTATGGTTCCTTGCTCCATCTCATCATGCTCTGCCTGCAATGCATCCTCTTTAATTGGGAGCAGAGAGCATTTCAAAAGACAGAGAAGTGGGATGGTGATGCTAATTATGGTGTCATCGCCGCTCACCATCTTGGTGGACTCCTCAAAGTTTTGGAGTATGGTACAGGTGTCTGACATCCATGTCCACTCCTGAGGTCTAATGTGTGGAGTCTGACCTGAATACCAATGGCCGTGTTGATGCTGGTAGTCAACAACTGACCTCTTCTGCTCACAAATCCTTCCCAAAATCTGCAATGTAGAGTTCCAATGCGTGGGGACATCGCACAACAGTCGGTGAGCTGGAAGCTGCAAATGCTGCTGAAGCGCGGCAAGGGCGGCGGAAGCTGTAGCTGACTTTCTAAAATGGGCACACACATGGCATACTTTGACAAGCAGATGCTACAGATCTGGGTAGGTTTTGAGAAACCGCTTACCCACGAGGTTAAGCACATGGGCCAGGCATGGTACGTGTGTGAGTTTGCCTCGCTTCAGAGCCGCCATCAGGTTCCAGCCATTGTCACACACGACCATGCCTGGCTGTAGGTTCAGCGGTGTCAGCCACAGATCTGCCTGCTCTTTCAGAGCTGTCCACAACTCTTCAGCGGTGTGCAGTTTGTCACCTAAGCATATTAGCTTCATCACAGCCTGTTGCCGCTTGGCCGAGGCAGTGCTGCTGTACTTCCAGCTTCTGACTGATGTGGTCATTTCGGAGATGGAGGAGGAGGAGGTGCAGGAGCTGTAGAATGTGGGGGCAACCCTGATTGACCCAGGGCCCGCAATTTTCAGTGTCAGGAGGACGTGTTCCTTCCCAAGGTCCGACTGAGTCCCGGCGTCCACTATATTAACCCAGTGTGCCGTCAGTGAGATGTACCGTCCCTGCCCACAAGCACTTGTCCACGTGTCCGTGCTTATGTGGACTTTCCCAGTAACTGCGTTGTTGAGGGCATGGCTAATGATGTGGGACATGTGCTCGTGTAATGCGGGGACGGCACACCAGGAGAAATAGTGGCGGCTGGGGACCGAGTATCGAGGGATGGCTGCCGCCATCAGGTTGCGGAATGCTTCCGTCTCCATGAGCCTAAAATGCAACATTTCGAGCGCAAGCAGTCATGTGTGTGAATTTAGTAGTGTGGCATGTGGGGCTTTGGCTGCGTATTTGCGCTTGCGTTCCAAGGACTGGGGTAGGGACAACTGAATGCTGTGCTTAGACAAAGACATGAACATGCTTGCTGATGGTTCTAGTTGAGAGTGTGCAACGACAGATGCAGGGCGAGAGTCAACTTCGCATGCGCCAAAGACAGGGGATTGGCGTGCAACAGCAGAAGAAGCAGTTGTGTCACCCACAGACACTGTTTCTGGACCCTGGGGTTCGGCCCACTTAGTAGGGTGCTTTGGTGCCATGTGCCTGATCATGCTGGTGGTCAGGCTGCTAGTTTTGCTACCCCTGCTGATGCTGGACTGGCAGGTGGTGCAAATGGCCTTTTTGGGGTTATCTGCAGAGTCTTTAAAAAACAACCAGACTTGGGAAGACCTAACAGTTGTACTGGCAACTTCCGTCATGTTGGTGTTACGGGGAACGCTTTCCCACCTTGTGTCTGCGGCCACCACACTGTTTCTTCCTGCCTGTTGTGGTGCTATGCCTCCCTTCCCCTGTGTGCTGCTGTCCTCGTTCTGCATGTTCCCCTGCCAGGTTGGGTCAGTTACTATATCATCCACCACCTCATCTTCCACTTCCGCTCCCTGGTCCTTCTCCTGACTTTCTGGCAATTGTGTCTCATCATCATCATCATCATCATCATCATCTACCTCTTGCGACAGTAATTGCACTTTCCCACCGTTGCCTTCATGTGACCGTGACTGCTCAAATATTTGGGCATCTCTACACGTGTTCTCCTCTTGACTCAGTTGAAGCTGGCCGAGCGAGAGGCCCAAATCTACAAATGGAAAAGTGAACAGATCTTCTGAGTGTCCAAGTGTGGGATCAGTTGTCTCTGGGTACTCGGGATGGTGGGAGGAAGGAGGATCAGGGTAAGGAATATGCGGTCCAGACTCACAGCTACTGACTTGACCGTGTGACCGTGCGTTCATTGAACTTGTGAGTTTTTGGATAGTTTCTGCTTGAATTTTTTTGCAAAATATCATAAAAGCCTCCCAGAGCTGTTGTTTGATGTGAACTGCCGTATACCTTCATAGATCTTTTGCTTGAGGATACTCCAAAGGTTCTCAACAGGGTTAAGGTCAGGGGAGGATGGTGGCCACCCCATGAATTTCTCTCCTTTTATGCCCATAGCAGTCAATTACTTAAAGGTATTCTTTGCAGCATGAGATGGTGAATTGTCATGCATGAAGATGATTTTGCTATGGATAGCAGGGTTCTTCTTTTCGTATCATGGAAGAAAGTGGTCAGTCAGAAACTCTATATTGTCAAGGTTATTTTCACATCTTAAGTGTCCCCAAAGGGGCCTACCAGCTCTCTCCATGATTCCGGCCCAAAACATGACACAGGTACCTCCTTGCTGATGTCGCAGCCTTGTTGGGACATGGTGGCCATCCATCAACCACCCACTATTCCATTCATCTGGACAAACCAGGTTTGCACAGCACTCATCAGTAAACAAGACTGTTTTTAAAACTAGTTTTCATGTAAGACTGGGCCCACTGCAACCATTTTTCCTTGTGACCACTGTTTAGGGGTGGCCTAATAGTAGGCTTATGCAAAACTGCAAGCCACTGGAGGATCCTACACCTTGAGGTACGTAGGACTCCAGAGGCACCAGCAGCTTCAAATATATGTTTGCTGCTTTGTAATGGTATTTTACCAGCTGCTTTTTTAATCCGATGAATTTGTCTGGCAGAAACCTTCCTCATTATGCCTTTATCTGCACAAACCCATCTGTGCTCTGTATCAGCTACAAATCTCTTCACAATCCAATGATCACGCTTAAGTTTTCATGAAATATCTAATGTTATCATATCTTGTCCAAGTCATTGCACTATTTGATGCTTTTCGGCAGCAGAGAGCATTTTTCTCTCCCATATTGCTTGAAACCTGTGGCCTGCTTAATAATGTGGAATGTCCATATTAAGTAATTTTCCTTTAATTGGGCTCACCTGTCAAACTAATTATTTACAGGTTTTTGAGATTGATTTCAGTGATCCAAAGAGCCCTGAGACACAATAACATCCATGAGTATGCTTGAAAACAAAAGATTACATCTTTATGGCACTTAAATCCAATTTGCATAATAATTTGGAACATGGTGTAGAATTGGTTTATTGTTTTATGGCTTTCTATCCCTATCTCTATGGCTAAGCTGTGATGTCCTCTAATTTTTTCAGATTCACCACAAAATGGCTCCTGCATTTCCTGCTTCTGCTTTTATAAAGACTATGATAGTTCCTCATGATTGTTTGTGTTATACTATGTGATTTGATAGATGCATGGAATTATGGGGAAGACTGCTTGGTGGCAACAGAGATCATGGGATCCTTCCTTACCTGATACAATCTTGTGTAATATGTAAAATGATGGCAGCAAATTGCAAATTGTTTGAAACCACTAGATGCAGCAAATTTCTAAATATTTGACACAGACTTGATCATTGAATCAATTTATTCATCTTTAGTTAATATTTCTTTGCATCCCAAATCCTGACAATCACATTGCAAAGATCAAAATGGGCCTACTATGGTGCAAATTTTCTGGTGTTTGTTTTACCTTCCAGGAAATTGCCATGACTATTGGGTTAAATACTAATAGCACCTAATGGAATGTATGTGGTGGATGATGGAGTACTTATTGGTTCGTACAAGTTCTCTTTACCCCAATACAAGGTACTGGCACATAGATTTGTCATTTGCACAAACCCTAATCTTGTAATTATATCTACAGTAGTTTTTTTTTATTGATTTTATGGGTGAACAACTCTTTTCTGCATTACAAGGTATTGCCCAAGGCTCTATAAGACAGAATCATCTATTCTTATATTGTGAGCAACAGTGCTAGATATGACCTCTTTGAATATGTGCCAAGCAAAGGATTATTCCAACAGCCATTCTAAAAAACAGTCTAGTCTCAGCTATTTGCTGTGCTCTGTTGTGTAACCTGTAGGCTTCCTGAACCTGCTATTACATGACTTTGGCTCTTTAGTTTATCATCTAATCGTCTGTCTCTGGTTTCCGGCCTTGGCAGCCGACTCAGAATTTCTCCAATACTTTGCTTGACATTTTCTCAGCCTCTCTGTAAGTTAAAAGAATTCCTGATTTTTCCATTCTGTTATATGATGCTCACTGTGCTATGTCTAGTCCATATTAGTAAACCCTGAGATATTGTATCCAATTAATTTGAACAATTATCTGTTTCCCAGTCAATTTTAACACGTTTTTATAACTACCTTTAGCATTATTAGAGTCACAATGTACTGATATATTTCATTTATGCAGTCAAGTATATAGCTCCCATCAAACGGATGGACACAGACAGAAGAGGGACATTGTGCAGGAACAAAATATGGGCCCTTTGCAGTCCAATAATGTGTCCGTGAAAAAAGAGGATCGCCACTTTGGAGATGGAAGTGGACCCCCCTACCTCTTGGGCCCATATACAGCTGCATAGGTCAATGTTCTATCGGCCCATAACCCATCATATTAAAATGCTTTATATAAAATGTTGTATTTCTATTGCCTCAAATTCCAAAAAGAAAAATAGCTGGAAAGGGCTGGCAAGGCATGAGTCCCTGATGATGGAGCAGCAACAAGCAACTCTTCCTTGATTAGTGTAGTTACATACAGGGTTATATACAGAGTTAGGGTGCTCAGTTGAATTGCTGACAAAAGTATCTTAATCATTACAGATAAAATATTAAAAAACATCACTTAATCTCACAGACAACATAGGTGAAACAGCTGAAAACAATGTCTAGACTGAACAATTTTCTTCATTGATGAAGGTGAGCAAAATAAAATCTAATATCTAATATTGTAAGTAACTATACAGTATATTTAAATCAAACATTGAAATCAGATACTTTCTCCTCTGAAAAACACAAATTTATCTTATGCTTTAGACAAATCTACAACGGTCAGTAGTGTGATACTTTTCTTCTTCCAGGAGTAAAATTGTACCACTCTGCTTCATATTCTGCACTGTAGATTTTCCCATCAATGTCTAGTAATGTTTTCTCCTTGGCTTGGTAAACCCAAGCTTTTATTGGGAATTATACGTAATAAAAGAACAGAACAGTGTATATATTATACAGCAGGTTACATAGTGTATATATCATAGGATATTCTGTAAAATAGCCTTTATAGTCTGTGAACGCTATAAACATTTCCACAAGGAGGCTCCTAACAAATTAATTACTCTGCAATCTACAAACATTTTAATTATCTACATTTTATAGCTTATAATAAAATTATTAGGTACAAACATTTCTTGAAAAATGAAACATGAATGAAGGAATAATCAATGTAGGTTTTACCATTTTACCAGGTTATACATATTTCTGTGTGTGCCATGCATAGAAGAGGTTTCCCAACCACAACCTTGCCAGGAGTTTCAGCTTTCTAAAAGTTAAACTGGGTGTCCATACTTACTATTGCTTGTTTCAAAACTCAGGATTGTTTAATTTTTTAATATGGAGATTGGAGTTTTTTTTTTCAGACATGGGATTCAAAAAATAACATACTAGAATTATAAACTGTAGTGCTGACTGTAGACAGACAGCTTATTCTCCTTTAAATTTATATTTATGTGGGACATTTGGAACTTTGTATAAAAAAAATCGGAGCTAATACTGCTATAAAGATAAACAGAGAAAAGAATCAGGACAGAATTTCAGCTCTAAAAATGTTCTTTATAGAAAGTTGAGATTTACTTTAAGCCATATAGCTTGTTTTATCACTGTGTTTTGATCATATTTGAATATGGGGTTTTATTGTGTTTAGTACATATTTGTCTTTTTTGTCTTTTTTTCAGATTGCCTTCCTGTATATGTTTGACGTCGCTTTTTATTGCTCTAAGACAAATCCCACTGATTACTTAGTTCTGAAGTTTTTTGACTAATGAGACTGCAATTACATATTAAACTGATTTATTATCTAGAAGATGGCTAGACCAGATAGATAATTTGCAGTTTAAGATATGCAGAAGAAATTCGTAATTAGTCTTGTGCAATACATCCTGTAGGAACATTGACTAATAGTAGAGGAAAGTGAAAGAAACTCCATTAATTAATAACCATTGTAACAGACAAGTCTGAGACTTAAAATCATAAATAAATGTAATTACCATATAAATATAGTTTAACATCAGCATTTTCTCAATGGACAGTCACAGAAACGTAAATGTTCATCTTGCTATCATGTAGGAACTAAATTAGTTTGTAAATTTCTGCTTCTAGTATCCATTGTTGCCAACTTGTCATCAATATACATATTACCAATCCATCAACACGACTGTTCTCTCTCCTCTCTACAAAAATGAAATCATCATCAGGATTTACACCCATAAGCTAATATCAGAGCTCTATTTGCCTTGTAATGTTGATTCCTATCACTCCCATAGTATTCATACAAAGTTCTCAACATTTTTGCTAAATTCACTTTTTAATATTTGGCTCCACATAATATAATTACCTGAAAAAGTCCAAGAGGTGCATGCTTAGTGAGGAACAGTTTAGAACATTCTGTTGATATCGCATAAAACAAAGACTTGAATGATGTCCCAGCAAGACCCTCTTCGCCTTCTCCTTGGGCCACAAATCCTGTGCATTTCAGAGGTTTGTCACAGTAAGTCCCTGTGGGCTCTTGTGAGCTGGAGGGCGCCTTACCATCATATCGGCATGATTTGTGGGCATGATATCGGCAGAATAGACTCGGCTGTTTCTCAAATTCAGTGCTGTTATTAGCTTAGGTATAAATTCTGTTGACAGGTTCTCTTTAAGCTGGCCATATGTAATTGGTCTAATGTGTATGGAAGGTCTCCTATTGATCTCCAGTTGGCAGAAGTATGGGGGGGAAGGAAACGTTAACTTTCAAAAAAAGCCTGATTTTTGACTCAAGGAAGACAAGCTACGACCTGAGGTGTCTGTCAGCAGCTTATACACCTCTCAACACTCAGAACACATGTACAATTGGCCAAGTGTACCCATGTATGGGGGTTCAGCTTTTGGCCAACGTTAAAGGGCGAGCTTAGAGGGACCATTGATCATCACTTATATTTTTCAAACGTAAACAATACTTGACCAAAACAATGTTTCAGATGCAATTTAAACAGATTTGAAACATGAACTCCTACCTGATGGACTGATGAGAAGAAGGAAAACAACAGCTGGAACAATGTAAGCAGTCAGCATCCAGAGAGCTGGTCTTAATATTCTATGTTCAGCTAAGTGGTATGGACTTTCTTTCATTTCTCTAGTCATATTATAGCACCAATGATCATTTAACCACCAAATTCTGGGAGAAGTCCCAAAACCTAAAGAAAAGTAGTTATATCTAACAGGATTATTTAGGTTTCCTGCTTTTAAAATTAGAATAATTAATTTTCACATTTGCAAACAAATATATAAAAAATACATTTTAAATATATAGTAAATATTATAGTAGTAATACAGAATTATAACATTGTAAAGTTGTGCAAAAAGATCAAGAGCCTTGTGAACTTCCTCCTACCTATCAACTTCCGATGCACCTCTTCTGATTAGTAGGCCTGGCATTATTTAGAAGAGGCATTGGGGCTACCCGTAGGTAGGATGAGGTTCTCAGGGCTCTGTTACAGCTAACATAGACTACCAATGTGTCAGCTGGACCAGAGTTTTGCCAATACTTCTGCTTAACTCTATAATGTAGATATTACAACCATTGTCATTATGAAATAATACAAATAATCAGTGTCGGACTGGCCTAGTAGAGCATCAGAGGATCTTCCAGTGCCCCTCCCCCCTTGCTTTTGTATGTTTGGAGCTTAGATACTTCAGCTGAAGTCAAGAGCATCATTTAAAATAGCACTGGCATCTACATTGAGTTCTGCAGTACGACCTTAATAAAACTCTGTGAGACCTTAACACCTCCTTCCTTCGGTCTCACACACAAACTTCTATCTTCTTTGCTGTAAGGGCAGAGAGAGTGAAGGGGTCTACAGACTGCAGCTACACAAAGTTGAACCTTTTTACCATCACTCAGCTGTAAAGTAAGGTTTTCTGTGTGTATATTAATTGGGTATGTGTTTATTGTGTACACTGTGTGTGAGTACATGTGTTTATTGTGTAGACTGTGTGTGAGTACTTATACTCATCTATAGTGTGTATAGCTGTCAGTGTGAGGGAGGGGATTCATTCAGTTAGGGGTGATATGACTGGTGGGGGATGGAGCCCTCAATCAGTTATGGATGACTGGGGGCCCCATCCCACAACACCCATATTATCCTTTACTGAATGAGAGCCCCCAAACTCAGAGTGACAGCTATCCAGCATTGTACATGAGTATAAATATTCATAGTTCATATACACACTCACTGACAGCTGTGTGAGTCAAGCTAAAATGCCCTCAGTCAGTTATGACCTCATAGGTGATATAGAAACATAACCTTTCATAAATAGTCTATAATGGTGGAGAGTTAGAGGAAGTTCTCTTTCCAAATTAATAAAGCCATAACTGGTAAAGGACCCTCTTCCATTCCCCATCTTCATCAATAAGGGCTTTTTCACACACCAGATTTTTTGGTAAGTGTGTTATCCATCATTTTTGCACATAGACCACGAAGCCATTAAAGTGAATATGGTCAACGTGGTCCATCTAATCCAATGTAGTCCATATAGTGCTAAAAAAAATGTAAGAAATCTTTGATATTTAGTTTCACATGCTTTATCTTAATGTACACAGCGCTGTCCTCCTTTTTGTTGCAGACTTTCTTATTTCTATAGTAAATGGATGGTGGGCCCTAAGAGGTGGTGGGCTCTGTGTTCTCGAGTTCAACATTGCAAATAATACACAACTGACATTATAGTATAAATTATCATCACAATGAATATTATTCCCATCATTATCACTGTTTACAATTGATACAGTTTTCTATTGTATAATTTAAAAAAACCTGGACATTGTTTGTATGCTGTTTTGGTATTTTATACTGATAAATGATTATATTTATTATAATGATGCTCATGCAGTCAGGGTGAATCAGTATCAAGGAGGTAGTCTCCTCTCCAGCCTCCTGAGCAAGCCGTACATGTCACCCCCCCTTTAAATCCCCTTCCCTTCAGCTCCTCCAATGCATTGTGTATTACTGTTACTGTCATCAGTAGTAGCAGTATAAAGAAGCCAGTGTGGACCCAGTGCCTTTCCGTGTTACATGAGAAACTATCATGTTGACAGGCAGCGATATCTAAGTCTGTGCTCCACTCTTTTCTGATCCTGCACTGCTGGATCCAGAGGTGTAACTTGAAGCTTCTCGGCACCAGTGCAAAATCTGTAACAGAAACTCCAACCTACTGTGTACAAACTTATAATACTGGGGTCTTTCTGTGTCCTAAAAAGAAGAATGACCCAACTATCATCAAACAGCTGAAACCCATTTTAAGACATCAGAGTTGTTTGTGTTTTGTCTTAGATTAGAGTTTATCGCCCCCGACATATGACATAATAGTATGTAACATATTGGATGCTGGTATATGAAGAGACACCATACCCGGCAGATGACGACTGTGTCACACAGCTGGCATCTTCCTGTATCAGTAAAAAGATGCCGTTTTACAATTTGAATGCCACTTTCAATAACAGTGGCATTAAAATAGTGCAATTGCTAGTGCGCCTGCTCCGGGTCCCATTCACCACCCTGTGATGCAATAAAAAATAAATCACTTGTCAGAAAATGGAGACACAAATGAAATTTTTTTTACAAATTTACGGATTTTTTTCATGATTTAAATAATAAAAAAACTATATAAGTTTGGTATTACCACAATCATTCTGACTTGGATAATCATATTGCCAGGTGATAATGAATACCATAAAAATGAACTCCCACCCCCCAAAAAAAGCAATGTCAGGTTTTGTCAATGTGTTTGTTTTTTTTTCATCATTTTACTGCACTTGGATCTTTTGCTATTTACCAATACAATTATTAGGCTATGTGCCCACGATGCAGAAATGCTCCGGATTTTTTCCTGAGCATTTCTGCATCTCCCTGGCAGAAAAAACGCATGCGGATTGTACATGCGGATTGTACATGCGTTTTTCCTGCCAGGGACAAGCGGAAGTGAAGCGTTCTTCACATGCATTTCCGCATGCTGGTTGTCATGCGCTTTCCAAGCGATTTTAGCATCACTTGGAAAGTGCTTGTCAACTTGATCACACTATATAAATCCATGGAAACGGCATGGATTTATATACTGTGACCTTAAAGAATGGTAAAAAATAAAAAAATAAATCTATACTTACCGTCCGATGGCCCCCACAGTCTTTATTCGCTCCGTCCTGGCTTGCCGGCAGCTCGCGGTACACTGAAGGACCTGCCGTCACATAACTAAATGACGTCAGGGCAGGTCCTTCAGTCCAACGCGATCTGCCGGCAAGCGAAGACAAGGGCACCGCAGGCCATCAGAAGGTAAGTATAATATTTATTTTTTATTTTTTATTTTATTCTTTTTTTTACAGGTTCTATGGTACCCGGGTCCGGAGGAAAGTCACCTTTCCTCCAGACCCGGGTACCATCCGCACATTGAAACGCTTGGATTCCGCATGTACAGATGCAGTCTTGCGGAATTGGCGCGTTCCAATGCAAGTCAATAGCGGCGAAAACGCAGCGCTTCCACAAAATAATTGGTAGTGCTGCGTTTTTTTCCGCAATGATAACCCGGAAATTTCCGCAGCATGTGCACAGCACATGCGGATTATCATTGGGGAACATGGCATGCCTTCTACCATGCGTTTTTTAAGCATTTCTGCAGCGTTTTTGCCACTGCGGAAACGCTTAAAAAACGCATCGTGGGCACACAGCCTTAGAAAAATAGATGACATTCAAAACTACAAATTGTCTCACAAAAAAGAGGCCCTCTGTCTATGACAAAATAAAAAAGCTATCATTCTTGGAAAAAGGGTATGAAAAAAACGAAAGCACAGAAACTTTAAAATTGCCTTGTCATGAACTGGTTAATTTGTTTGACTGTGTATATTCTTTTTTATGGGTCTTTGCAAGAATCATATATATTTAATGCCAAGAACACGATGGGATCATGGTCTGTTAGCTGGAGTTTAGATATAAAGGTGGCAGAGATAGCAGTCACTCCCAAGCTCTGAATTACAGACAGGCACAGAGGTCCTCCTGATTCATAAGAAGACACAAGTGGGAGCCCTGTTAGTAATTTGCATTGAAGTTATTCATATAGCTTAAAAGAAAAACATTTATCAATCCCAAAAGATAGGATCCCATCCTTGCACAAAGTCTCAATTGTAAGACTTGTAGAATTGGAGTAAATCTTAAATTTTATACTACATGTAAGCAAAAAATTCAGTTTAAGCCTATGTTCACACATCATGTTTTTTTCAGCGTTTTTTGATGCCTTTTTTTATGCAAATTTTCAGCTGCGTTTTGCAGTATCAGCAAAGTCTATGAGATTCCAGAAATCTCATGCACACATATTTTTTTTTTTGTTCAGGATTTTATGCTTTGCATGTTTTTTTGCAACATAGAGCATGTCACTTCTTTCAGCGTTTTTTCACCCATTGGAAGTAATTGGTAGTGAAAAAAACACTGAAAAAACGCACCAAAAACACAGATGTCAAGTTTTCAATGTTTTTGTGCCTAAACCAGAATGAGATTTTTTTTTCACTGAACTTTATGTACATGCAAAACAGAGACAAAACGGCAGTGAAAAAATGCTGAAAAAACAATGAAAAAAAACACACCAAAAAAAAAAAGAAAAAAAAATCAAGAAAACAGCAACAAAAATCCTGAACAACCTACTGGTTTGCCGCAGAAAAAGAAAAAAACATGATGTGTGAACATAGCCTAATTACAAACATATGGTAGCTGGAACTAATGTAGCGCAGGTTGCACCCTTGGCACAAAATGGTAAAATCTCTTTTCCTTTTTTCAGTAGAGACATTCTTGCTGTAATATTCTTTTATCCACTAGGCATTGATGTTCAAGGTAAACTTACTTCAACACCAGTTCTGTCCTTCCAAAAGCATTTGTTCTGTGTTTTCTCCGCAGTAGACACATTTATGATAGGGTAGAGAATCTTTGCTTAAGGGTGCCTAAGGTCTAAAAAAAAAGTCAGAATCAAAGAAAAGAAATAAAATATCAATAGTTTTCAAATGGATCCTTCTTTTTGTATCTATAGTCTCTGAATACAAACATCCTCTTTTATTTCTGTGTCTATGATATCTGTTAGATTCTGCTATCCATATCAACATAAACAGATAAATACCAAAAAGTGCAGCAGCACATTCTGATATATGCAAATATTGAATATATGAAATGTAAACTGCACAAATTGACCAATTTTAGACCATAATTTTAGAAATATAGTCAATAGGGCAGTAATGCAGTTTAAATTTCGTATATTCAATCTTTGCATGCATCTTGGTGCACACAGTGCGCTGCTGCACTCTTTGGCATGTATATAATACAGTAGTAACAGCTTTCATCTGTTCACATTTGCTTCATTCTGTTAGGAAGCGCTGGTCACATTTGTTTTGTTTTCTAATATGCATTTGGAGGTGATGACTGCCTCCATAGTTGGCTGTACACTCATCCAATAAGTTGGCTTAGCACTTTCACATGGCCAATTTGTGCACAAAGTTACTTATTTTTATAACTATTGTGGTACAGCGACTTGCTCGGCACTCCAGAGGCAGACACAGGACACACGGTTTGGGTTAACTTCTTGCTGGTTTATTCTGTGACATAAACTCCAGCAGTGTCCCATAAAAATAAACAGACCCTCTCGAGGTTAACGGAAAAACAAAAAGATAAGGTATGACAGAGTCCAATAGTAAGCGAGGCTCTGCCCGCTGCAGGTAGCACAGTGAAGTCTTCAGCAACACCAGTCCTTCAGTATTGCTCTCTGGTTTCACCCAAACACAGCCTGGAGAATTCACTCTCCAGATCACACACTCCAGAGAAAAAAAGCTGACTGAGCATTTAACCCTGAACAGCGACACCCTGAGGGGAGGTAGGGGAATGGCCTCCCACCCTCTTTGCCATTCCCATAAAACCACACCCTTTTAAGAGAGTTAACCCCCCAGCATATAACATGCTGGCAGAAATTCAGTAGGTTTCAGTTCACACAGGAGAGCATCCTGAGTGACACATACCTCCCCTCATATATCAGAGCAGTGACTCTGTCACACTATGTTCTATATGGCATTAATTCAGTTTCAATTTCATATCATTTTATTCTGTTAGGAGGTGCTTCTCAGATTTTTTTTTTCTAATATAAATAGAAGATAGATAATCCAAGTAAAAAAAGGCAGCTCTCCATCGTCATTCAATAGCTTGAGGAAGGCTCAGAATTGTGTTTGGAGCAGAAATGTGCTATAACACTGTGGGTGGATAAAAATAACAAGTCCACTTTTTTACTTGAAGATAGAGTGCTGCCTTTTTTCATTGGGTTATAATTCTTTGGATAGCTGGGTAATTGACTTGAGATGTGAACTCATATTACTTTATACTAGTACTTCTTTCATTCTTGTGGAGATAGATAAATAAAGATTAAGAAGGCACTTTCTATGTTCCATTCTTTGTTCTTGATACTTTACATTTTGTTGTTAAATTAAAAGGACTTGAATCATCCACAACGGCTCTTTTGACGTGTCCGATCTTGCCAGTCTCTACACTTCAGTATACCATCAGGAAGACAAAAGCAGCTGTATATACATATTTATTTATATATTTGGTATTGTATTATTAGTCAACTACTTTATTTTTTGTGATAATTAAGGCAACTAAGATGGACTGTGATGGGCTTTAATTTTGTGTCGACCTATGTCAGTATCTACAAAGTCTAAGATAAAAGTCTATTCATGTGCCACATCACTTTGTCAAAGTGCTAAGGTGGTGGCAATACATAGATGATGTTTCCTTCATCTGGTTGGGTACCATTGAGCAAGTAATGTCTTTTCATACTTTTCTGAACTGTAAAGACCCAGATGTGAAGTTCACATTGGTGAACTCTTAAATGTCAACACAGTTTGTTTTATACTATACTACTTTTGCAAGGTTGGCAACTGATCTTTATGTTAAAAACAACCTGCTTAAATTGTCATTCTAGACAAATATTACATTCTCTTCCATACAGGCAATAATTTTGTTGAGAACTTGTGAGAATTAGAAAGATGTATAGTTGTATACTCTTTATGTCCAAGCACTCTGAGAATAGTGTCAGGAAGCTATTTGGGGTGCTGTATAACATTAGTTGCAGTCCTACCCTTGTAAGAATCTTCTAGATCCCCTACATGCTCTTGGAGATCACAAATCTGTTACTAGAATTTGGGTGAGATCAATCCATTTATTATCATTCACTGATTTCCCTGAGCAACTTTTTGCACAGTGTTGGGCTGATTTTGGTAGCCACAGTTTGTTACTTTGTGAATCAGCCCCTTCCAGGAACACTGGTTTGGTTACTTTTAACCATATCTGTAACTTTTAACAGGCCTTTAAAGCGCCACTCCAGCATTTTTTTTATTATTTTTACCTCTGGAGTCGTGCTACTTATCTAAGCTCCCAGCCCCTAGTCCCATACTTACCAGCCACTGTCTTTTTCTATCGGTGCAATTCTGGTCAGTCTTCTGCAGGTTGTGACCTGCTGGATCGCTCCAGTGTTTGCTGGGTGAGCCAGAAATCACAACTCAATGTAAGTCTATGAGAGCCAGAGCAAGGCATTCATAGGCTTACATTGTGCACTTATGACCGTTACCTTTGACTTCCGGTCAGTCAGAAGTTGCAATCACAAGAAAAAAAAGTAGCTGCACTGTGGTTAGATCTCGATGAAGAAGTCGGTAGACTTTGAAATGTGTAGATTTTAAAAACCAGCAGCTCAGAGGAACCACTTTATCTTTCCCTTGGCATGTGTGATTTTACCGGTGCATCTGTAGAAGCTGATTACTTCCAAGCTTTAATATTGTTGTGTAATACACAACTGTACCAGGTGAGCATGTTTTTTGTCGCATTTACCATTTCTCACCACTAGATAAGACCCTATTGTGTTTTCTTTGCTTCCCAGTTTAATCTCTACTATAAAAAAAATCATGGACAGACAATAATTTTTACGGACACATTGGAAAACCACCATTAATCATTATGATCATAAGTCATACATAAGTCATACAGCTCATAATTCTGATATGAAGACATCAGCTGTAATCTGTAAAATGATAATTAGTCAAAATAATCTGTGTAAGTTTCTTCAGTTTCAAAAAAAATCACGGACGTGTTAATTTTTTTTATGGAGAAGGCAAATAAGTGACCAATTTTTACGGACTGTTCTGGAATTTCTGGCAAGCCGACACTGCGATTATGTTTAAATATTGCTGTCAATGATTTTAAGCATCACTTAAATAGTTAAGCGTCAATTGAAGCTAGCGCCGGTCACTGCTGTTCCTGTAATATACATCTGTTTGTGATAACCTGGCATCTCTTAATAGGGTTTCCACGGACAGGCTTTGCAGTAGGCACTCTGTCTATCAGGTCCCAGAGGAACCCTTGCTTTAACCATTTAACCATTGTACAGGCATCTGGACTTACGCAGAACCCCTCAGATTGGGTCGATAGAGAGTCTTTTAGCTTGCGGAGCAGGCTGACAGAAAAGGGTCATATAAGTCAGAAACCAAGTGAGAATCCTCAGGAAAAGGTCAAACAATATGAGGTCAGCAACTGAATAACACAGATAATCAGGGCAGCAGATACAGGTGCTTCTCACAAAATTAGAATATCATCAAAATGTTCATTTATTTCAGTTCTGCAATACAAAAAGTGAAACTCATATATTATATAGAGTCATTACAAACAGAGTGATCTATTTCAAGTGTTTATTTCTGTTAATGTTGATGATTATGGCTTATATAGTGTGAGCCCCACCTAAGGCTCTTAGAAGGGAGATAGTGATAAGCAGGGCCGGACTGGGTCAAAAAAGCAGCCCTGGCACACAAACCCCACCAGCCCACATACTGTAACGGTAAGTGCACACAGTCGGTATTGGCAGCGCTTTCAACGCAGTATACCTTATGCTGCATCCAAAGAGCTGCACGCAGGTGAATCCGCATGTGTCCATTAAACCATGCGGATTCACTGCAATCAATACATTGCACTGATTTAATTTCTCTTGTGGAGACTAGCGTCTCCGCAACAGAAATTGACATGCTGTGGTCTGGAAAGACATGCCACATGTCCGTGTCCGCAGGTGATCCCCAGGTGCATGAAGATGAATAGTGGACATTGGATTTCTACAAATCCCATCCACTATGCTGTAACTGTGAAGCCCAGCTGTGCTTGGTATCACAGACCCAGAAGGGTGTATTGAAGGATTCCTCCACAAGAGGCCTCCATAACCATTCACACATCTCCACCTTCCACCTCAGACCACCAGAGGGAGCCCGTTTGGGAGATATATAAGGGAAGGTGGAGCCAGGCAGCAGTCAGTCTTGAGACTACAGTCTGTGTGAGTTGCAGTCTATTCTGGTTTAGCAGTGAGTCCAGTGCAGTCTGAGACGAGTTACCTCAGAGGACAAAAGCCTGTTCCAGCTCCTGCAATTGCTACCCTGCAGTGGAGCTTATCCAGATCAAGACTCAGTGTAGCTCAGTGAGGTGAGCTGTAGGTGTGCCGGCGCCATAAGATCGATGAAACGCGGCACGCTGCCGTTTGTGTGAGTAGCCTATTGAGGGCTCGAGTAGGCCGAAGGCGAAAGAGTAGAGAGTTAGGACATAGGGGGCAGAGGAGCTTGACTAGCTCACCCCAGAAGAAGAATTTACCGGACACCGGGTCCGAAGTTTACTGGGATCTCCATGACCCAGTAAGATAAACCGGAATCCCTGGAGAACTACAGGTCCCAGGATCGCTAAAGTGCTGATACGTACCAGAGCCAGGAGACACATAGGCCTAGTAAGTCGGGAGCGTGTAATCCAAGAGAAGGCCCTACCACAAGGTCAGCCAGCGCAGGACAGAGACAAAGTTAGGCCTAGCTCCAGGCAGGTCAGAAACTTAATACGCAGAAGCCAGAACCAGGAGGCCCAAAACCTGCTCATTGGGGAGGATCCGGACATACACCCTTCACCTTACAGTGCTCCGGGGAGTGCCTGAAATTCCACCAGTAAAAGGTACTGAAGTGAATATCGTGTCCGTCCCTGTTCTTGTTCTGGCCCGGCGGAGTCTCTTTGTCCTGCATCCCCGTTCTTATACTGCCCTGAGGCCCAGCTCTACCTGTGGGGAGCTATACCATCAAGCTGCTTTATCATCAGCCTCAGTGGACTGCGCAGCGCTGGTGATCCTCACCAGAAGCCACAGGTGGCGTCACGAACTCTTTCTTAAATAAACTTAACATCGATTAACGCCCTTTTAAAGAGAGACCCCAGAGTACGGGCCCGGGAGCCGACTACCGCGACCTCCTTAAGGCTAAAGGCCCGGGTAACCGAGTCATCCCCCATCCCCTGGGCTTGTCATAACATCTGGCCGCTGCGGATTGCACGCAGCGCAAGTGCGCTGCATGCAATGCGCAGCAAATACTGATCGTGTGCACGTACCCTAACACTCATTACCCCCCCTCAGTGAATTTTGCTTTACTTTGTCGTGCCCCTCACTCTCTTAAAAGGAGTTATTTGAAGAGCCGCATGTGAATGGCACCACAGTGCGTATGATCGGCCACAGCTCAATTTACATGGTGCTCTACAGACCTCCGATTCTCGGGATCATGGGGTTCCCAGCAATTGGATCTCCAGCGATTGGACAGTTTTCCTCTATCCAGAGGAGAGGGAATTACTTGGGATAATCAATTTAAACAGGTTTTCCAATATTTATTTTTATTTGGCCATAGTAATATTGAAAATACTAAACCAATATTGACGCCTCTCCGACAACAGGACTGGAGAAGTGGTACTGTGCAGTGTATATACAGAAGAGGAGGAGTGGTACTGTGCAGTGTATATACAGGACTGGAGGAGTGGTACTGTGCAATGTACAGTATATATACTGGACAGGAGAAGTGGTACTGGGCAGTGCATATATACAGGACTGGAGAAGTGGTACTGTGCAGTGTATATATACAACACAGGAGACGTGGTACTGTGCAGTTTATATATACAGGACAGGAGGAGTGGAACTGTGCAGTGTATATATACAGGACAGGAGAAGTGGTACTGTGCAGTGTACATATACAGGACAGGAGGAGTGGAACTGTGCAGTGTATATACACAGGACAGGAGAAGTGATACTGTGCAGTGTATATGACGCGCCCCTGGGCCTGTGTCGCGCTGCGTTGCGCACGCGGGAGCTTACCCGGAGCCGGATCTCTTGAGGGTTGTAGTCTCGTGGCGGTGATCCGGTCCGTGCCCAGGGAGTCAGACTAAGTGGCACTGTATCAGCGGTAGATGTTGGACGACTACGCCACCCGTTGAATGCAGCTATGGAGCTGCCGCTGCAGGGCAGACCGCTGAGGCCGGTGGAAGGATGGTGCAGCGTGGATGGTATAACCCCCAACGGGAGGGGTATGGCCTCAGGGCAGCCGACGTGGATGATGGGGGTAGCAGGAACCACTCAGAGACGATGCGGTGTAGTTCAGGGTCTTTACTGGTGACAAAGATAGACCCTCCCGGAGTACTGGCTAGCGGTTGGGGCCTGGTCAGTCCTTGAGCAGATGGGATCTCCCCTGGCCAGGCGGAGTTGTAGGCCTCCCAAACTAACGATACTCTTCTGGCTACCTTGCTAGAAGCGAGTATAAGTAGCCCACGTCCCTGAGTGTACCGTGTGGTGCTCACCCGTATGGCCGGTGACTCGGGGCCTTCTAGTAGCTTCCGCTCCACGACGGCGGTGCTGGTCCCATGCGTGTGACCGTGCCTTCGGGTTTCTTGGCCAGAGGACCTGAAATCCCCTGCCTGACGGATTCTGCTGCTGGGTAGGAGTTAGTCCCCACAGCCTCGGACTCCGGGTCCGGTAAGAAATCTTCTCAGTCAGGGCGAGCTCTGCAGCTGCCAGCCCCTGACTCTTTGTAACACTGCTCCCACAGAGCTCCTGTTGTTTCTTCCTATGCTGCTTCTCTTCTCTACTTCTGGCATGGCCCAGGAGCTGGGCCCAGCCGGAGCCACAGCTCCCTGTCAGCCCTCCTGGCTGAACTCTCCCTCTCAACTTCCTAACCCTGCCTCAGCCCCAGGTTTATATAGGGGAAGTTCTTCCCCTCCCAGGACTGGGCAGGAGGTGTGGCATGCATAGGATTCCTGACCAAGAGACCTCCCACCTGCTCTCAGACATAACATTGCTGTTACTGTGGAAACCAGACCCCTGGGGTGCCACATTCCCCCCTAGTGAAATTTAGTACTCCGGGACTAAACATATTTTTAGAAAAACATAACAAGGTATAAACAATAATAGTACAATAAGAAAAACATATAAAGATGGTCCCGGCGTGTCCGCAACCGGGTGCAGTCTTTGAAGAAAAGTAAGGTGTCCATTTCACCAAAACAGGGAGACGTAACCAGGTAGGGGTCTGTCCTGCCCCGAGTCCTTAACAGTCTTTAGTCCGTCCTGGGTTACGCTCCAACTATGTACAAAGGATTCCCGGCAAATCCACCAAAGACTCCCATAAATTACTAGAAACACATAATTATTTACAGGATATGGCCGCTCTCAGTCCTCGGCCAGTGGGGATAAGGAATGGCTGCTCACAGTCCTCAGCCTGGTTTAAGATAGGGGCACATGGGGAACAATTCACTAATCCCAACGGGGACCATATTTTAATTAGCAGCAGTCCTTGTACCCTTACGGGTAACTATTTACAGCTCTTTATTCACGCTACTTCCCTTCAGTAGCTATGTCCTCTTTGTGCTCCCTCCTGAGGGTAGTCCTCAGACCCGTCCGGGTCCTCTTGGCTTTCCTCGTATTGGTAGTACTGCAGCTCCTCCTCGGTTAGCTGGGTTAGTATCTCTGCGACAGTCCTCCTCCCAGGTGGCCAGGACTTTACCTCCCTTTGGGCTGCCCCGGTTAATTGGGCCACCAGGATGCTCACTTTTTGCTCCTCTGTGAGGGGATACACCTGGAAGAGGCTATCCAGCTTTTCTCTAAAGTCATGCAGGGTATGTGACTCCCCTGAGTACTGGGGTAGCCAGGCTGCCCCCGGGATATAGGGCATGGTGAAAGGCATGACCGCCACAGCGGTGGCGCTGGCGGGGGTTGAAGCGGTGAAGCTCTCCTCCGTATCCGACATCCTTCTCCCCCCTAGTGGACCGTGGCCTACCTTGCGATGATCCTCTTCCGTAGGCCGCAGCTCCGCAGTGGATCGTCAGGGTTGAGGACCTTCCGTCGCGCTCCTGTGACGTCGGCGTCTGCTGGGCTCCTTCCAGGACCTTACGCAACGTCCGAACGTGAGGCGGGGCTTCAGTTCTCGCGCGCTTTCGGAGTCCACGCCCCTCTTCTTCCCGCGCGGCGTCCTCAAGATGGCGTCCAATGGCGGGAAAACTCCACGTATGGCGGGAAGAAGGCTGAAGATGGCGCCGGATGGCGGGAAAACTCCACCGATGGCGGGAAGGAAGCGGAAGATGGCGCCGGATGGCGGGAATCTTCACCACAGGTAAGTTTGAACAGTCTTTTTCAGGCACGCAGTACCCGGTGGTTGCGGGCACGAAATCCTGCCGACTACGCCAAAAGTTGACGCGCCCCTGGGCCTGTGTCGCGCTGCGTTGCGCACGCGGGAGCTTACCCGGAGCCGGATCTCTTGAGGGTTGTAGTCTCGTGGCGGTGATCCGGTCCGTGCCCGGGGAGTCAGACTAAGTGGCGCTGTATCAGCGGTAGATGTTGGACGACTACGCCACCCGTTGAATGCAGCTATGGAGCTGCCGCTGCAGGGCAGACCGCTGAGGCCGGTGGAAGGATGGTGCAGCATGGATGGTATAACCCCCAACGGGAGGGGTATGGCCTCAGGGCAGCCGACGTGGATGATGGGGGTAGCAGGAACCACTCAGAGACGATGCGGTGTAGTTCAGGGTCTTTACTGGTGACAAAGATAGACCCTCCCGGAGTACTGGCTAGCGGTTGGGGCCTGGTCAGTCCTTGAGCAGATGGGATCTCCCCTGGCCAGGCGGAGTTGTAGGCCTCCCAAACTAACGATACTCTTCTGGCTACCTTGCTAGAAGCGAGTATAAGTAGCCCACGTCCCTGAGTGTACCGTGTGGTGCTCACCCGTATGGCCGGTGACTCGGGGCCTTCTAGTAGCTTCCGCTCCACGACGGCGGTGCTGGTCCCATGCGTGTGACCGTGCCTTCGGGTTTCTTGGCCAGAGGACCTGAAATCCCCTGCCTGACGGATTCTGCTGCTGGGTAGGAGTTAGTCCCCACAGCCTCGGACTCCGGGTCCGGTAAGAAATCTTCTCAGTCAGGGCGAGCTCTGCAGCTGCCAGCCCCTGACTCTTTGTAACACTGCTCCCACAGAGCTCCTGTTGTTTCTTCCTATGCTGCTTCTCTTCTCTACTTCTGGCATGGCCCAGGAGCTGGGCCCAGCCGGAGCCACAGCTCCCTGTCAGCCCTCCTGGCTGAACTCTCCCTCTCAACTTCCTAACGCTGCCTCAGCCCCAGGTTTATATAGGGGAAGTTCTTCCCCTCCCAGGACTGGGCAGGAGGTGTGGCATGCATAGGATTCCTGACCAAGAGACCTCCCACCTGCTCTCAGACATAACATTGCTGTTACTGTGGAAACCAGACCCCTGGGGTGCCACATATATATATATATATAGGACAGGAGAAGTGGTACTGTGCAGTGTACATATACAGGGCAGGAGAAGTGGTACTGTGCAGTGTATATATACAGGACAGGAGAAGTGGTACTGTGCAGTGTATATACACAGGACAGGAGAAGTGGTACTGTGCAGTGTATATATACAGGACAGGAGAAGTGGTACTGTGCAGTGTATATACACAGGACAGGAGAAGTGGTACTGTGCAGTGTATACAGTATATACAGGGCAGAAGAAGTGGTACTGTGCAGTGTATATATACAGGACAGGAGAAGTGGTACTCTGCAGTGTGTGTATATACAGATACTTAGATTTGCAGATTAGCAGTCTGGGCCTGGTGATAAGACTATGTTAGGAATAGTGATGGACAGACCTGTGGATGTTCGGGTTCGTCGGGTTCGGCCGAACTTTAAAAAAAGTTTGGTACAGGTACCAGAACAGTAGCCAAACCCAGACCCCATTCAAATGAATGGGGGACCGGAACATCTAGCGCTTCCCATGCTGTCATCTGTGTGACAGCGCGGGAAACACTGGCTCTGATGACAGCGTGTGAACAACCAGTTGTGACCGGCGGTGAAAATGTTACCGCCAGTCAGGCGTCAGCTGATGAAAGTACTACTCTCATCAGCATATCCCTGGTCTCACTGATAGCAGCAAGAGCAGGCGCCGCTGATGAGAGTATTCACCAGCCGGCTTCTGTCCATTGTAATAAAATTGTCAGCGAGATAATTAGTGCAGTGCGTGTGTAGCTTAGTGTAATAGTATTTAGCTAATAAATACATGAAAAAAGTGTTGTGTGGTCCCCCTCATTTTTACTAACGAGCTGAGGGAAAGCGGACAGCTGGGGGCTGGTGTTATTATTCTGGGAAGGGGCCAATATTCTTAAAGGTTCGCAGCCTATTAATAACAGCACACAGGTGTCAGCATAGCCTTTACTGATTATTAAAATGGGGGAACCACCAAAAATAATTCACCTGAGGTCCCCCTATATTTAATAACCAGCATTGGCTAAACAGACAGCTGCGGGCTGATATTAATAGGCTGGGAAAGGGCCATGGATATTGGCCCCTTCCCAGACTAAAATCACCAGCCCTCAGCCGCCCCAGAAATGGTGCATCCATTAGATATGCCAATTCTGGCGCTTAGTCTCGGCTCTTCCCACTTGCTCTGCTGTGTTGGCAAGTGGGGTATTGGGATTGATGTCAGCTGTTTTATGTCCGCTGACATCAAGCCCAAGGGTTAGTAATGGAGAGGCGTCTATCACACACCCCTATTACAATATCCATGGCCCCTTCCCAGCCTATTACTATGAGCCCCCAGCTGTCTGCTTTAGCTTGGCTGGTTATCAAAAATGGGGGGGGGGGGCACACAGTTATTTCTAATTATTTATTTAAATAAATGTAAAATAACTAAATTGGGTCCCCCCTATTTTTAATAACCAGCAAAGGGTAAACAGACAGCTGCGGGCTGATCTTAATAGGCTGAGAAGGGGTCATGGATATTGGCCTCCTCCCAGACTAAAAACACCAGCCCTCAGCCACCCCAGAAATGGTGCATCCTCATCTCTTTCCACTTGCCCTGGTGCGTTGGCAAGTGGGGTAATGGTTTTGGGGTTGTTGTCAGCTTAGGGGTTAGTAATGGAGATGTGTCTATCAGACATCCCCATTATTAATCTCATAATGAAAAGTAATAAAAACACAGAAAAAAGTTCTTTTATTGAAATAAACACTCCTCGACCCTCTTTTACCCATTTATTAATGTAAAAATAAAAAATCAAAGTTATACAGTCACCTGTCAGCTGATAATCCATAATGCTGGTGTCCCACTAGGATCGGCAACTCTGCTACATCTAGTTGCATTACTGAGCGGTGACATCAGTAATGTTACCGCTCAGCAAGACAGCCTGCTCACACTGAGCTGAGAGTGAGAACGAGGCTGTGTTCGACCGGTGTTAACTTTAATGACGTCACTGCCGATCATACACAGGTGCATTCTCACGCTCAGCTCAGTGTGAGCTGGTTGCTGGGCTGAGCGGTAACATTTGTCACCATTCAGCAATGCAACCAGATGCAGCAGAGTTGGGGATCGTCGTGGGACATCAGCATTATGGATTATCAGCGGATAGGTGAGTATAACTTTGATTTTTTTTTTTTTACATTAATAAATGGGTAAAAGAGGGTCGGGGAGTATTTATTTCAATTAAAGGTATTTTTCTGTGAGTGTCTTTATTACTTTTCACTATGGGGTTAGTAATGAGGGTGTCTGATAGATGCATCTCCATTACTAACCCCTGGGCTTGATGTCAGCGGACATAAAACAGCTGAAATCAACCTTACAAAGCTGACATGAACCCAAAAAATATTACTCCACCGCACCAAGGCAAGTGGGAAGAGCTGGGCAAAGCGCCAGAATTGGATGCGCCTTTTCTCGGGCGGCTGCGGGCTGCTATTTTTAGGCTGGGGAGGGCCAAATATCCATGGCCCCTTCCCAGTCTGAGAATACCAGCCCCCAGTTGCCTGCTTTAGCTTGACTGGTTATCAAAAATAGGGGAACCACACGCTGTTTTTTAAATTATTAAATTTTTTAATTATTTATTTAAATAATTTAAAAAAAAACGGCGTGGGGACCCCTCTATTTTTGATAACCAGCCTAAATAAAGCTGACAGTTGAGGGCTGCCGACTACCTGCAACGGTTATTAAGAATAGAGGAGGCCCCACGTCTTTTGTTTTTATTATTTATTTATTTTTTCTACATAGTGTGCCGGTCAATCACAACCATGCCAATACTTGACATGGCTGTGATAGAGACAAGAGTGCCCACACCAGAAAAGCTTGATGATTGCCTGCCCTGCAGCCTTTCCACAAGCTTTGTTTGGGCTGCCAAACCCAAACCGTAACATGGACTTCCGGGAGAAGTCCGTGTTACGGTTCTGTGCACAGACACTAGGTGTCCGGTATGGACCCCAAACTTTACTGTTCAGTTTCGCCCATCCCTAGTTAGGAATTAACCCCCAAATTCCCTCCCTAAGTGCCATCTGACTGAAACAGAAGCAGAGTGAGTACAGATACGGATGTACAGTAACAGTCACTGGTTGATGCTGTCTGTGTAACACAGCCAGCATCTGCCGTGTATGGTGCTGGCTCAGCTCCTGTGTGTGCTCCATATATGTAGACTTTTAAATCCTATGGTAATAATGAACATTTGAAGGAGCAGATAAATTTCCCAGCATTCTAATTTTCACAGATTATTTTATTAAATTAAGTATTCTATAATTAAAAATAAAAAGTACTTTAATATGTGAATAACAATTTTGGTTGCTCAAGCAACTGTGAACAGTAACAAATAGATAGAGATTAATTTTTTCATGATGTAGCTGCATACTGAAATTGTAACAGGCTGAAAGTCAATCTACTGACTAATTTTGTGTTTTCAATACTTCATTCACCTGACATTCTGTAGTGGAAATGAAATAATGGATGTCTTTTGTTTGAGGAGAGGAATCTGCCTTCCTCCTTATTTGTGAAATGGTGAAAAATTGCTGAGAGATGGTAGCAGAGTCTATGCAGTGGAAAGATTTCAGGACACAGTAGAGACAAGGCATGTCTATTTGTTTAACAAACTGGAGCAGATTTCTTCCATATGTTGAGCACCATTGTGCTTTCCTGTATACTAATGTTGCTGGTCAGTTTTTTTAGCAATCTCTGTACCATGTAATTAGGTAATGTGTTTATTATTTTCTCCACGTTAAGAAGTTTTCTGGTCTCAAAAGCACTCAGTCAGAAAGTCTTGTGTTGAGCCTATTCTTCTCCTCTAAATGGTCACCAACCTGTTAAATGAACTGCTAAATGTGGCACCCCAGGGGTCTGGTTTCCACAGTAACAGCAATGTTATGTCTGAGAGCAGGTGGGAGGTCTCTTGGTCAGGGATCCTGTGCATGCCACACCTCCTGCCCAGTCCTGGGAGGGGAAGAACTTCCCCTATATAAACCTAGGGCTGAGGCAGGGTTAGTGAGTAGAGAAGAAGTAGAGACAGAGAAGAGAAGCAGATATAGGAAAAGAACATCAGGAGCTCTGTGGGCGCAGTGCTACAAGGAGTCAGGGGCTGGCAGCTGCAGAGCTCGCCCTGACTGAGAAGCTATCACCGGACCCGGAGTCCGAGGCTGTGGGGACTAACTCCTATCCAGCAGCAGAAACCGACCGGCAGGGGATTTCAGGTCCTCTGGCCAAGAAACCCGAAGGCACGGTCACACGCGTGGGACCAGCACCGCCGTCGTGGAGCGGAAGCTACTAGAAGGCCCCGAGTCACCGGCCATACGGGTGAGCACCACACGGTACACTCAGGGACGTGGGCTACTTATACCCGCCTCTAGCAAGGTAGCCAGAAGAGTACAGTTAGTTTGGGAGGCCTACAACTCCGCCTGGCCAGGGGAGATCCCATCTGCTCAAGGACTGACCAGGCCCCAATCGCTAGCAGTACTCCGGGAGGGTCTATCTTTGTCACCAGTAAAGACCCTGAACTACACCGTACCGTCTCCGAGTGGTTCCTGCTACCCCCATCATCCACGTCGGCTGCCCTGAGGCCATACCCCTCCCGTTGGGGGTGATACTATCACGCTGCACAATCCTACCACCGGCCTCAGCGGTCTGCCCTGCAGCGGCAGCTCCTTCGCTGCATTCAACGGGTGGCGTAGTCGTACAACATCTACCGCTAATACAGCGCCACTTAGTCTGACTCCCTGGGCACGGACCGGGTCACCGCCACGAGACTACAACCCTCAACAGATCCGGCTCCGGGTAAGCTCCCGCGTGCGCAACGCTGCGCGACACAGGCCCAGGGGTGCGTCACTAAACTCCTTTCTCGTTTTTACTGGTGGACCAAGTGGAAGAAGACATAAAAAAAATTGTTGCGATTTGTCCTCAGTGTGCACAGTTCAAACCCTCTCGGCTGGTTCCTCTCAATCCTCTTCAGCTTCAGCCTACACCAAAAGAGCTCTGGGCTGAGATTTCTATGGACTGTTATAGAACTTTCTGAGGTGCAAGGGTTCTCTTGCATCTGGGTTGTAGTGGTTTGTTTTTCCAAGATGTCTCATTTTGCTTCATTACCAGAACTTCCATCTGCTCCACAATTAGCCCAAGTGTTTTTTCAAGAAATTTTCCAATTCCATGGTCTTCTAGCTTGTATTATGTCTGACCGTAGGATGCAATTTGCTTCCAGGTTCTGGATGGTGCTCTGCAAGAATATAAAAATCTCCTTGGACTTCTTTTCAGGTTATCATCCCCAAAGCAATGGAAAAACTGAGAGAGAGAATCAATCAATTCATGGAACAATACTTGCACATTTTTATCAAACTCCCATCAAGATAATTGGCTGTATCTGGATTCCTTGGCCTGAATTAGCCCACAACAATTCAGTCTCATAGTGTTTTGGGAAATTTCCCTTTGTCACAGTGTATAGTTGAGAGCCTTGTCTTCCTCTGGCAATTGATTTAAAAAGTAAATTTCCTGCTGTGTACAGCATCTCTCTGAGCATTCATAACATCTGGACTCAGGGGAAATTCAATTTTGTTGCTGCTGAAGAGAAGAAAAGTGCTGATAGATACCATTGACCTATCCATAACATCTCTTCTGGAGATTAGGTTTTGCTTTCCATCAAAAACATCTGTTTACAGACTTGTTGCAAGAAGCTAGCTGTTACTTTCATCACTTCATTCCAGAATATTCAGCAGATTAATCCAGTCACTTTCCATCTGAGGTTACCTTCCACCAGGAGCGTAACAATTGCGGTCACAAAGGGTACGACTACGGCCAAGCCCATGGAGTCAGGGGGCTTGCCAATGTCAGCCCCATTTTAAGCTGAATGTGTGTCCTTGGACAAACATTCAGCTGAAATGTATTGCGGCGCAGAGATCCACCCGTTCTCTGCACCGGAATTGCTATAGTGACTGCTGGCCTATCAAAGGTTGGCACATCATCGTGCCCGTCTCGGGTGGCACATTACATCATTCCCATGTGCTGTCCACCACCCTGCACTAGCTATGGAGGAGGAAGAAGGCACAGCTTGCCGCAGTAGCAAGGAAAGTTATTAATAATATAATCATTTATTTTTTTTTTGTGGTTAAATGTCTTAGAGGAGAGTTCCAGGAGGGGGGGACATTATTACCGAAAGGGGCCCAGAATGGAGGCTATTATTAAAGGATGGTACCCAGGACGGTGGACATTATTACAGGAAGAAAGAAAATGACGGCACTTCCACTGCAAGAAATAGGTGTGAACAGGTGCTTACTAAGAGGAGCTACCTCCATATACAATGAACAAACAAAGTAGCACACTGTAACGCTGAGTATGTAAATATGAAGTATGAAATATGAATAGCATTACTGCTGTGGAATATAGAAATAAATGAGAAATCTTAGCGCATAAATTGGCCAATTCATGTGTACCTGACAGCCGCGGTGTGCTTTGTTTGTTCATTATTACAGGAAGAGGCCAGAGTGGGGGACATTAATACAGAAAGGCCCCCAGGACAGGGGCCATTATTTAAAGATGGGGCCTAGGATGGGGGACATTATTACATGATGATGCCAGGATGAGGGACATTATTACTGGATGAGGGGCATTTTTACAGGATGGGACCCAGGACAGGGGATATTATTACACGATGGGGCCAGAACGGAGGACATTATTATAGGATGGGGCTAATGTTGAGTGCGATTATTACCAAATGAGGGCCATTTTTAAAGGATGTTGTCAGGATGGGGGTCTCGGCTGTATTAAGATTTGTGTCGTAGCGAACGCCGCCACTCATCATGAATTTGATGAGCAGCGGTTGACACGCTCCTGTCCATTTTGTCAGAGCTGGATGAAAATGGCGTAAGGAAGCCAAAATTCCTAAAATTTTAGCGCAGCCTCAAGTTGCGCCCAAATTATGCGACTTTTCAAAGCTTTTTACGCCTGAATACTAGCATAAAAGCTTTGATGAATTAGGCCCATTTTCTTTAATGTAAGTAGCAAAGTTTGCAAATGAAGCAGGATCACCATCCCAAACTATTATTAGGTTGTCAATACATTTGAAGAAAATTTTGTTTAGAGAACAAAGGATTATTTATAATGTAGATGTAGTCCTACAAAAATCTAGTAACTAACTACCTAATTCATGGTCACTTTGTAGAAAAAAAAATAAGACTGAGTGAATTTACTCCTTTGGGTAATCATAGGTGTACTACCTGCTAATGATGTTTGCTATTAGGCTGAGTTCACACGATGCGTTTTTAATGCGTTTCCGTGGCGTTTTTGCAGCTGCGTAAACGCCGCAGAAACGCATTAAAAACGCATGGTAGAAGGGCAGCAATGTTCCCCAATTGAAATCCACATGTGCTGTGCTCATGATGCGGATTTTTCCGCAGCGTAAACGCTGCGCTCAAAAATCCGCAGCATGTCAATTAATTTTGCGTTTCCGCATGCGGAATTGCCTTTGCAATGCAATAAAAAACGCAAGGCAATTCCGCATGTCGAAAACGCGCGAAAAACGCGCGATAAACGCTTGCGAAATTCCGCATGCGTTTTTCCGGGAAACGACATGCGGAAATGAAGCGCAAATTTTCCTCTTCATTTCCGCAACGTGGGCACATAGCCTAAATTAGACAAGAAATATTGAATGTGACATTAGTTAGCTATACAGTGTGTGATTTCATTATATGTAAGTCCAACTTTATTGTTTATGTAGCATTTTGTCCCTGTGGATAATACTACATAGGCAAAACGCTCCACCCATTGTTTAAGGGAGTAAAGGAACACATGTGATCTATTAGAACAGTCATAGAACATCATAGACTCATACAACATTTCAAGAAGGCACACTCGATTACTCCGAAATCACTATCATTTGCAGGAGTAGAAAGAGTAAATAGAAATCCAGTATCTACAGTGGGTACGGAAAGTATTCAGACCCCTTTAAATTTTTCACTCTTTGTTTCATTGCAGCCATTTGGTAAATTCTAAAAAGTTCATTTTTTTCTCAATAAAGTACACTCTGCACCCCATCTTGACTGAAAAAAACAGAAATGTAGAAATTTTTGCAAATTTATTAAAAAAGAAAAACTGAAATATCACATGATCATAAGTATTCAGACCCTTTGCGCAGTATTGAGTAGAAGCACCCTTTTGAGCTAGTACAGCCATGAGTCTTCTTAGGAATGATGCAACAAGTTTTTCACACCTGGCTTTGGGGATCCTCTGCCATTCTTCCTTGCAGATCCTTTCTAGTTCCATCAGGTTGGATGGTGAACGTTGGCGGACAGCCATTTTCAGGTTTCCCCAGAGATCCTCAATTGGGTTTAGGTCAGGGCTCTGGCTGGGCCAGTCAAGAATGGTCACAGAGTTGTTCTGAAGCCACTCCTTTGTTATTTTAGCTGTGTGCTTAGGGTCATTGTCTTGTTGGAGGGTGAACCTTCGGCCAAGTCTGAGGTCCAGAGCACTCTGGAAGAGGTTTTCATCCTGGATATCTCTGTACTTGGCTGCATTCATGTTTCCTTCAATTGCAACCAGTCGTCCTGTCCCTACAGCTGAAAAACACCCCCATCCCTTTTGGGATTGTATTGGGCAGGGGATGAGCAGTGCCTGGTTTTCTCCACACATACCGCTTAGAATTATCACCAAAAAGTTCTATCTTCATCTCATCAGACCAGAGAATCTTATTTCTCATAGTCTGGGAGTCCTTCATGTGTTTTTGAGCAAACTCTATGCGGGCTTTCATATGTCTTGCACTGAGGAGAGGCTTCCATCGGGCCCTCTGCCATAAAGGCCTGACTGGTGGAGGGCTACAATGATAGTTGACTTTGTGGAACTTTCTCCCATCTCCCTACTGCATCTCTGGAGCTCAGCCACAGTGATCTTGGGGTTTTTTTTTACCTCTCTCACCAAGGCTCTTCTCCCTTGATTGCTCAGTTTGGCTGAACGGCCCGGTCTAAGAAGACTTTTGGTGGTCCCAAACTTCTTCTATTTAAGGATTATGGAGGCCACTGTGCTCTTAGGAACCTTGAGTAATGCAGAAATTCTTTTGTAACCTTGGCCAGATCTGTGCCTTGCCACAATTCTGTCTCTGAGCTCCTTGGGCAGTTCCTTTGAGCTCATGATTCTTATTTGGTCTGACATGCACTGTGAGCTGTGAGGTCTTATATAGACAGGTGTGTGCCTTTCTAAATCAAGTCCTATCAGTTTAATTAAACACAGCTGGACTCCAATGATGGAGTAGAACCATCTCAAGGAGGATCACAAGGAAATGGACAGCATGTGACTTAAATATGAGTGTCTGAGCAAAGGGTCTGAATACTTATGACCATGTGATATTTCAGTTTTTCTTTTTTAATAAATTTGAAAAAATTTCTACATTTCTCTTTTTTTTCTGTCAAGATGGGATGCAGAGTGTACTTTAACCCTTTCGCAACCTTGAGTTTTGTCGTTTTTGCTTTTTCGTTTTTTGCTCCCCTTGTTCCCAGAGCCATAGCGTTTTTATTGTTGGTCAATATGGCCATGTGAGGGCTTATTTTTTGCGGGACGACTTGTACTTTTCATCGCCATTACTAGTTTTACCATATCATGTATGGGAAAACGGGAAAAAAATTCCAAGTGCTGTAAAATTGCAAAAAAAGTGCAATACCACAGTTGTTTTTTATTTTATTTTTTTACCACGTTCACTGAATGCTAAAACTGACCTGCCATTATTATTCTACAGATCATTACGAGTTCATAGACACCAAACATGTATAGGTTCTTTTATATTTAAGTGGTGAAAAAAAATTCGGTAAAAAAAAAAAAATAGCACCATTTTCCGAGACCTGTAGCGTCTCCATTTTTCGTGATCTGGGGCTGGGTGAGGGCTATTTTTTGCGCACCGGGTTGACGTTTTTATTGATAACATTTTAGGGTAGATCCGATGTTTTGATCGCCCGTTATTGCATTTTATTGCAATTTTGCGGCGACCAAAAAACATAATTCTGGCGTTTAGAATTTTTTTCTCGTTACGCCGTTTACCGATCGGATTAATTCTTTTTTTATATTGATAGATCGGGCGATTCTGAACGCGGCGATACCAAATATGTGTATGTGGGGTTTATTTTTTATTATTTTATTTTGAATGGGGAAAAAGGGGGGTGATTTAAACTTTTATATTTTTTTAATTTTTTTTATTTTTTTAAAAACTTTTTTTTTTTCACTTACTGCATGCTTCAATAGTCTCCATAGGAGACTAGAAGCAGCAGTTGTCTGATCGGCTCTGCTACATACAGGGGACCAGCAGGTCCCCTGTATGCAGCAGAAATGGTCCTGTGCTATGAGCGCCGACCACTAGGTGGCGCTCATAGCGACCAGATCATTACAACCACAGGCGTCTGCTGCAGACCCTGGGTTGTCATGCACGCCCATCGGTGACCCGCGATCACGTGACGGGGTCGCCGGTGGGCGGGGCTTAGGACGCGCTTCCAGAGATTGACAGCGGCATTTAACAGGTTAACAGCCGCGGGTGGATCGCGATTCCACCCGCGGCTGTTGCGGGCACATGTCAGCTGTAAGAATCAGCTGACATGTGCTGGGTTCAGGGAGGGCTCAGCGCAGCAGCCCTCACTGAACGGGCAGTACGCAAATGTGCGTACTAAGACGTCTTGGGCTCTAAAGGGGTTAATGAGAAAAAAAATGAACTTTTCAGAATTTACCAAATGGTTGCAATGAAACAAAGAGTGAAAAATTTAAAGGGGTCTGAATACTTTATATCACATCAGTACAGATATAATTGATCTGGAGATAAATGAAGGATTCCTAGGCTTCCAGTTCAGCTTCCAGGTCAGTGGTACCTGGTGGCAAAACAGGAGTCCTGCAAATCTCTTACCTGTCCCCAGAGAGGCATTTGATTTGTCAAGGCGCTAGCGCAACATCATCTGTTTGACTTGACACACTGATGATGTCACACCAGCCCTGATCAATCAAAAGCCGCACCAGTACAGCATGAGAAAAGTCTTGGAAACAATAGTGGAGGATTTATTATGGAGGATTTTAGTCTTAAATCATTAGCAGAATAGAGAGCCTGGGTAAGGTGGTACAAAAAGATGAGGAAAGAGATGTAGGGTGGTGCAGCACTGTGGAGAGCTTTGTGAGTGTAGTAGATGGGTAACCAGTGTAATCACTGGCACAGTGTGAAGCAGTGTAGCAGCTGGACATAAATATGAAACTGGCTGCTGCATTCAGGATAGATTGGGGAAAGTTTAGTAAGAGGAAGAACAATTAGGAGAGAGTTGCAGTAATCAAGACGATAAAAGCGACAGTAAGAGTTTTGTAGTTTCAAAGGTAAGAAAAGTATGGACTTTGGAGTTGTATTTGAGGTGCAGGTGAAATGAGTGAGCGAGTTATTGGATATAGGGAGTGAAGGAAAGATCTGAGTCAAATATAACTCCAAGAAAGCAGGCGTGCAGCTTGGGAGGATTTGTAGGACCTCACATGGAAATGAAAATATCAGGTTAAGATAGGTTAGTAAAAGGAAGTAACACAAGAATCCTGGTTGTGCAAAGATTCAGTTTCAGATACAGGGAGGATATGATATTAGGGACAATAGACAGACAATTCTGGTACTTTGTAGTAGCGCAGGGCTGATATCAGGAGATGATTATAATTGAGTGCCACCAGCACACAGATGATACTGAAAGCACAATCTGCTGATGGCTTGTACAATCGGGGCTCAATAAAGAGAAAAAATGAGGGAACCAAGGGTTGAACCCTGGGGAACCCCGACACTAAGGGCAAAAGAGGAAGAACAACCAGCAAAATATACAGCGGGTAAAATAATTTTCGAAGTAAATATATTTCTAAAGGTGCTATTCACATGAAATTCTCACCAGATCCAATTCACACCCATCCAATTCACACAGGCAATGAAATCAAATCATAGATGTCCATAAATTAAGTTATGTGTAATAATGAGAAATGACACAGTGAAAAAGTATTGAATACGCTTACTGAAATGTAATTAAGACTTCGTACAAAAGCCTTTGTTGGTGATGACAGCTTTAAGACGACTCGTATTTGGAGAAACTAGTGACATGCTGTTATGATCTGCTACAGGGACTAAGGAAAGACAGGAGATCTGTCCCTACAATAGAACTAAACTAGATCCCTACGATGTAACGGGGAACCTGATCCTGCGATCAGACCCGCTAAAGTCCTCGGCTAGTCTGTACGAAGACCTATAGATGTGAGGGAGGGATCCCTACAAGAACTAGGGACTGGGATAAGTTGGACACCTCCTAGCAGAAATAGTAACAGTCAAAGACAAACACACAACAAAAAGCATAGAGGTCAGAAGACCTAGCAAAACTAACAGAGAACGGCAACAGAGCACCAAGCTAGCTCAAGAGTAGTAAATACAATGAAGTCCAGCCAGGCCAGGAGGGCGGAGCCGGATTAAATAGGCAAAAATGGTCATGTGACCAGCAAACTAAGAAAAACCTAACAGGAGAGTTCTAACAGAACCCCCTCTTCTAAGAGGATCCTCCGGATCCCCTAGGCCCAGGCTTACCAGGAAACCTCCTGTGAAAAGCTCTGACAAGTCTGGAAGCAGAAACATCATCCGCCCTCACCCATGAGTTATCCTCAGGTCCGAAACCCTTCCAAGCGACGAGATACTGCAAACTCCCTCTATACCGTCTAGAATTTAGGATGCGGGAAATTTCATATTCCCCGTCCTCCACCACCGGAGGAACAGTGGCAGAGGCGTCACCATCCGACACATCAGCTTTTTTCAACAGAGAAACATGAAACACCGGGTTAATCTTCCAGGACGTAGGAACCTCCAACCTAACAGCAGATTGGTTAACTATCTGAAGCACCTTAAAGGGCCCTACGAACTTGGGACCCCATTTTTTAGAAGGAATCCTCAATCGCAGATTCTTAGAGGACAACCAAACCATGTCACCAACAGCAAACAAAACCTCTTGCCGTTTCCTATCAAAGTACCTCTTAGATTTTTTGTTAGCCTCCTGAAGATTACCACGCACATCCGTCCAAACTCTCTCCAAATCACCGGAAAAACTCTCCTCCTCAGGCACAGCTGAAACCAATTTGGAGAATGACCCAAAAGACGGATGTCTCCCAGAACAACAAAAAAAAGGCGAACACCCAGCAGAAGAGGATGTATGGTTGTTAAGAGCAAATTCAGCAAGTGGCAGAAACTCAGACCACCCCTCTTGATTGTCTGCCACAAAACAACGCAAGAACTGCTCAACATCCTGGTTCTTCCTTTCAGTCTGGCCATTAGACTCAGGATGATATCCGGATGAAAACGACAAATGAACTCCCAACCTGTCACAAAAGGCACGCCAAAAACGAGCCACGAACTGAGGTCCCCTATCAGAAACAATGTCAGTAGGAACACCATGTAGTCTGACAATTTCCTTGACAAAGGCCTTAGCGAGTGTCTTAGCGCAAGGCAGTTTGATGAAGGGAACCAAGTGACACATCTTGCATCCCTACAAGAACTAGGGACTGGGATAAGTTGGACACCTCCTAGCAGAAATAGTAGCAGTCAAAGACAAACACACAACAAAAAGCATAGAGGTCAGAAGACCTAGCAAAACTAACAGAGAACGGCAACAGAGCACCAAGCTAGCTCAAGAGTAGTAAATACAATGAAGTCCAGCCAGGCCAGGAGGGCGGAGCCGGATTAAATAGGCAAAAATGGTCATGTGACCAGCAAACTAAAAAAAACCTAACAGGAGAGTTCTAACACATGCATTGCTTAGGTGTGATTTTGACACATTCTTCTACACAAACACTCTTCAAATCCTAAAGTCCTCGATTGAGCGTCCTACTTCTGTTCCTATGTATATCCACACTCCTGGTTCTGGTTCTTCTGATGTATCTTGTTTGCTTGTCGGCCTGCCATCCTTCATACCCTGCTGTCCTGGTCCCCATGCTGTCTGGCAAGTCTTGCCCACTGTGCCATTACATTCACTACAGAGCATGGGGCACAGTACCCCTACATTAGCAGCTTGCAAATTTCACCCACAGAGCATGGGGCACAGTACCCCTACATTAGCAGCTTACAAACTTCACCCACAGAGTATGGGGCAGAGTACCCCTACATTAGCAGCTTACAAATTTCACCCACAGAGCATGTTTCCACACTTATTCCATAGAAGCTGATAACAAATTTCGCTCACAGATCATGTATCCACATTTCACCCACAGAAGCTGATAACAGGGGTTATCAGACCAGGAGTTAAGGCTATGTGCCCACGATGCAGAAATGCTCAGGATTTTTTCCTGAGCTTTTCTGCATCTCCCTGGCAGAAAAAACGCATGCGGATTGTACATGCGGATTGTACATGCGTTTTTCCTGCCAGGGACATGCGGATGTGAAGCGTTCTTCACATGCATTTCCGCATGTGGGTTGACAAGCGCTTTCCAAGCGATTTTAGCATCACTTGGAAAGTGCTTGGCAACTTGGTCACACTATATAAATCCAAGAGAACGGCATGGATTTATATACTGTGACCGAAAGAATGGTAAAAAATAAAAAAATAAATCTATACTTAACTTCCGATGGCCCCCGCAGTCTTGCTTCGCTCCGTCCTGGCTGCCGGCAGATCGCGGTACGCTGCACTGAAGGACCTGCCGTCACATGACTATGACGTCAGCGCAGGTCCTCCAGTCCATCGCTAGCTGCCGGCATGAAAGGACGAGTGCAGTTGGGGCCGCCAGAAGGTAAGTATATATTTATTTTTTATTTTATTTTTTTTTTACAGTTTTCTCTGATGCCCAGGTCCGGAGGAGAGTCTCCTCTCCTCTAGACCTGGGTACCATCCGCACATTGGAACGCATGTATTCCTCATCTGCTTATCTAGTGAAGCGGAATACATGCGTTCTAATGCAAGTCAATGGCGGCGAAAACGCAGCACTTCCACAAAATAATTGATAGTGCTGCGTTTTTTTCCGCAATGATAATCCGCAGCGGAAATTTCCGCAGCATGTGCACAGCACATGCGGATTATCATTGGGAAACATAGCAGACCTTCTACCATGCGTTTTTTAAGCGTTTCTGCAGCGTTTTTGCCGCTGCGGGAACGCTTAAAAAACGCATCGTGGGCACACAGCCTTGGGTTCAGCTCCTGCCCACACAAGGACCAGGTGATCAGGTTTACGTTCAGCTACACGGGATACTAGGACAGGGGACCTAATAATAATCTTTAATTATATAGCACCAACATATTCCGCAGTGCTTCACAATTCAGAGGTTCATATACAACAGTCATAAGTAACATAGCGAAAGATAGTACAATAATTAAAGCAAAATTAAAGACGACCCTGCTCGTAAGAACTTACAATCTACAATGAGGTGGGGGTGATACAAAGTACAATGGCTTATTTACAATGATGTTCCAGCCATCTTGAGGGGATGAGGGATAGATAAAGGCTGCATGAGCTCATCACCAGCCAGTATCTGTAGTGGTTTTGGGTTCGGTGGAGACTTATGTTTGGAGAAATCCGGGTTGGAATATAAGAATATAAAAGGACTTCGATTAGGGAATGTGACAGGCCACCCTAAACAGGTGTGTTTTTAGGGAGCGCCTAAAACTGTGTAAGTTGTGGTTCGTCCTAATTTCTTGGGATAGAGCATTCCAAAGAATAGGTGCAGCTCGGGAGAAGTCTTGAAGCCGGGAGTGGGAGGTACGGATTAGTGCGGATGTTAGTCGAAAGTCGCTTGCAGAGAGTAGAGAACGGGTAGGTCGATAAAAAGAAATGAGGGAAGAGATGTAGGGGGGTGCCACACTGTGGAGAGCTTTGTGGGTGAAAACAAGCAAATTAAATTGGATCCTATAATTCATGGGCAGCCAGTGCAGTGACTGGCACAGAGCGGAGGAGTCTGAGTAACGGTTAGCAAAATAGATGACCCTTGCTGCAGCATTAAGGATGGACTGGAGAGGGGAAAGTCGAGTGAGGGGGAGGCCAATTAATAGTTACAATAGTCAAGGCGGGAGTGGATCAGGGCAACAGTGAGGGTTTTTGTTGTTTCCAAGGTGAGAAAGGGGCGGATTCTAGAGATGTTCTTCAGGTGCAAGCGACAAGAGCGGGCGAGAGATTGTATATGAAAGGTGAAGGAGAGATTGGTGTCAAACACAATGCCCAGACAACGCGCCTCAGGCTCGGCGTTATTGCGGTGCCACACATGGAGAGAGATGTCAGATTTAGGGAGGTGAGTAGACGGTGGGAGCAGAAGAAGTTCAGTTTTGGAAAGGTTGAGTTTCAGATAGAGAGCGGACATGATGTTAGAAACTGCGGCCAGACAGTCACTGGTGTTCTATAGTACAGTGGGGGTAAGGTCAGGGGATGAGGTGTATAGTTGTGTGTCATCAGCATAAAGATGGTACTGAAAACCAAATTTACTGATGGTCTGTACAATTGGGGCTGTGTAGAGAGAAAAGAGAAGAGGGCCAAGGACTGAACCCTGAGGAACCTCAATAGTGAGCGGAACGGGGGAAGAAGTGGAGTCAGCGAACAATACACTGAAAGAGCGGTCAGATAGGTAGGAGGAGAACCAGGAGAGAGCAGTGTCCTTTATGCCGATTGAGTGGAGCACAGGGAGTAGGAGGTGGTGGTCAATGGTGTCAAAAGCTGCAGAGAGGTAAAGAAGAATTAGTAGAGAGTAGTCACCATTACATTTTGCTGTCAGAAGGTCATTGGTTACTTTGATGAGTGCAGTTTCTGTAGAATGTAGGGGGCGGAAACCGGAGTTTGATGGGTCTAGAAGAGAGTGAGTGGAGAGGTAACTGGTAAGGCAGGAGTAGACCAGGCGCTCCAAGAGTTTAGAGATGAAGGGGAGATTGGAGACTGGTCTGTAGTTGTTTGTGCAGGAAGGGTCAATGAAGGTTTTTTTTTAATAATGGAGTAATGATGGAGTGTTTAAAGGAGGAGGGGAAGATACCAGAAGAGAGGGAGAGGTTGAAGATTTTAGTTAGGTGGGTGAGTAGTGACGACTGAAGAAAGAGACTGGAGTAGATGTGAGGGGATGGGGTCAGTGGTGCACGTAGTAGGATGAGAAGAAGAGAGGAGACTGGAGACTTCTTCTGTGACTGGGTCAAATGTGGAGAGTAATCCAGAGGGGATGTGGGGAGGGATGGGAGTCACGGCACTTGGTGGCTGGGAGCTGATTTCCTGATGGATGGTGTCTATTTTCTCTGTGAAGTAGGAGGCCAAGTCCTCAGCACAAATGTCCGTGATGGGGGCATGGGCTTTAGGACTGAGGAGGGAGTGAAAGGTGTTGAAGAGTTTTTGGGGTTGTTGGATAGTGAGGAGATCAGGATGGTGAAGTAGGTCTGTTTGGTGAGGTGAAGGGCAGAGTTATATGTTTTTAACATAAATTTATAGTGGATAAAATTTTCTAGTGTGCGAGTTTTCCTCCATAGGTGTTCGGCACTTCTAGAGCATCGCTGGAGAAATCGGTGTGAGCCAGGGCTGTTTTACTCTGTGTTTAGAGATTCTGAGGGTGAGGGGCGCTACTTGGTCCAGCATGCTTCTGAGAGTGTCATTGTAGTGGTTTACAGCCAGATCAGGACAGGACAGAAAGGAGACTGGAGACAGTGATGACTGAAGGAAGTCTGTAAGTGTATGAGGGTTAATGGCTTGTAGATTTCAGAATGTGTGATAGGTAGGAGTGTGCTGGGGCGGGTGAGGATTTGTGAGCGGGAAGGAGAGAATGTTATGATCAAAGAGGGGAAGAGGGGAGTTATTTAGGTGGGGATTGAACAAAGCCAGACAAAGACCAGATCAAGGGTGTTTCCGTCTTTGTGTGTCTCAGAGGTTGAAAGCTGTGAGAGGCCAAGGGAAGTGGTTAAAGATAGAAGCTGGGATGCGAATGAGGAGGTGGTGCTGTTTATGGGGATGTTGAAGTCTCCCAGGATAAGGGTTGGTAACTCTGAGGACATGAAGTGCGGGAGCCAAGCAGAAAAATGGTCAAGGAACTGCGTCGGTGAGCCTGGGGGCCGGTATACGACCGCTACTCTGAGGGAGAGGGGATGGAAGAGCCTGATGGTGTGGACCTCAAAAGAAGGGAAGGAGAGTGATGGAACTGGGAGGATGACCTGGAAGGTGCATTGTGGGGACAGGAGTATGCCGACTCCACCACCAAGTCTGTTCGCAAGTCTCGGGAAATAGGAAAAATGCAAGCTGCCATGAGAAATAGCGGCAGGGGAGACAGTGTCAGAATCCTGAATCCAGGTTTCAGCAGATTGAGAGAGTTGGTCAGAAAGTAATTGTGCAGGAAAAGAAGCTTGTTGCATGCAGACCGTGGATTCCACAATGCACAATTGAAGGAGGGAGATGAAGGAGTACAGCTGATGTTAATAAGGTTAGCAGGGTTTCGATGTGAGGTGGGGGAGAGGTTGAGGTTGGCGGAGGGTGGACCGGAGTTAAGAGAGATATCCCCTGAAATGAGTAGTAGCAGTAAAGAGAGAAAGAGCAGATAGTTTTTCGATTTGTGACGTGGTTTCTTGTGCAATACCTTTGGATAAGATAGAGTGAGATTTTTCAGAAAGTTCAGAAGAGCATGGGAGCTGTACATGGGAGAGGGAAGGAGAGAGGGGCAGATATGGATGAGTGGTGATGGAGGGGGGATGAGGCGGTGAATGTGGATGAAAAAAGCCCTTAGGAATATGGACGCAGGAATAAAGTACATAGTTGGAAGAGACTACAAAGTGTGGGTTACCTGACTCCTGCCCTGAATGATTGCCATTGAAATGACTGTCAGACACTTGTCGAATAGGACACTTTGCTGAAGAGGACAAGTGCGTGCACCCCACACTGCGTGCACCCCTTATGATGCATCTAGATTTATAGGAAGGACTATAGCATCAGGTGAGAGGGATTGTGGGAGCTGCTTGTGACTAAATTGGCAGCTGCTCAGCTCACCAGAGGGGTGGAGAGCTGATCAAAGTCACAGACCTAACACCTTATGCCTGACACAGTATATTACCTCCCATGAGATAGAGTTTACAATGATGGAAGGACAGACATATATCAGTAAATATTGAATACAATGCATCAGATAACAGAGCACAAATACAGCAAGCAGAAATTTTATACCATAGAAATTGTTTCAAGATGAGAATTCAGCAGATGACATAGATACAGCAAGCAGAGATGTTATACCATAGAAATTGTTTCAAGATACACACAGGATCTGGCAACATACAGTTGCACACACACTACACAAGGAACTACAGGAGTTCTCCAGGCACCTCCCTACTGGGGAGGGTGCCTTTTATACAAGATGCCTCTCAGCTATTGGCTGGGGGCATTTTTAAACTATGTTTGCTGCCTCTTTAAGAACAGGGGAGCACGCATTTGCGGGAAGCCTGTGCAGCGTGCACAGGAAGCAGGGGAACAGGAGACGGGAGGTGAACGAGCGCCCAGGAGGTATGTCGAAATCCCTGCATGGAGTGAGAAGGAGAACCATGCAGGAGCACCAGCATTTGTGTTACAATTTGTAATTGCAATAATTTTCTGGCAGAAATGCTTCATTTTCTGGAACAATTTCAAGGATGCCAACAATTTTGGCTATGACTGTATTGTCCCTATATAGTGAGCCAACACTGAAATGTCACATATAGATAAGATAAAGGAAGATAAGTATGATTAGTAACATACCTGTATAGAAAACCAGAAAGGACAAACAAGATAGGAGATTATAGGATTATATTTTGTAATTTTATTTTGTTCCTTTCCCCCCACTCACACCCTACCTTCTCCCTGTTTTCTTATTTCTGTATGATATGAAATATTAATTTTGATTTATATGTGTTGTAAGATGGCCGCCGGACAGGTCCTTGAGGGGAGATATATATCATCGAGGTTGGTCACTTCGGTGATGCAAACCCGGGAAAGCATGCACGTATAGTGCTGAGAGGGTTAATAGGGCGTACCAGGGCCGGGTTTCACGAGCAGTCAAAAGAGATGGGAGGGAATGGCTGCTCACATATCCCCACCCCGTGGGCGTAGGTTCTGTAAATAAAATGGAGACCAAGTGTCTCATTCAGTGTCTGTGGTTGGAGGTGTGGAGACCTCCTATGTGTTTTGCTGAAGGACATTTGTGGCACCCTGCTGTTCACAGGTACCACAGGACCCAAAAGGGTGCGTGGATGGACTTCTCCACAAGAGGCCCTCATTACATACAAACACCTCCACCCTTCCACCTCATACCACCAGAGGGAGCCTGTTAGGGATATATATATGGAGGGTGGAGCCAGGCAGTTCAGTCAGAGTTAGTAGTTCAGAGAGTGTGCTGCCACTGAGAGAAGTGAAGACGCAGCACGTCAGCTGCTGGATTGTGGGCCCCGAGTGTGGCCGAAGGCAAAGAGGAGAGGAGAGAGGAGTTGAGGGAGTAGAGGAGCATCATAGGCTCACCCCCGAGTATACAAACCGGACACCGGGTCCGCACGTACAGGGTCCCTTTATATCCAGTAGGGATCACCGGCATACCTGGAGGACTACAAGTCCCTGGCCGACCTGAAGCTAAACCCATTACAGGACCAGGAACCACGAAGGCCACTGCGCCCAGGGATAGTGGTTGCCAGCGGAAAGTCCTACTACCAAGCGACAGGTGAAGGGAGCAACACGACACAGAAGCTAGGCCCAGTTGCAGGCTGGCCAGGAGCTTAGAGAGAGGGAGACACAGACCAGGAGGCCCTATACCCGCTCACTGGGGAGAAGTCCTGAAGTGCACTTTTCCTACCGAGTACCCTGGACCGTACCTGACATCCGCACCAGTAAAGGTATTGACGCGAATCCCCTGTCTCTGTCAGTTACTCCTGCTGCTCCATCCCGACTGCACTACAAGCCCCAGCATCACCACCCACCATCAAACTCTACACTGCCCTGAGGCCCGCTCCACCTGTGGGGAGCTGTTCCATCCTAGCTGCCTATCAACTGCCTCAGAGGTCTGCAGCAGCGCTGGTACAAATTACCAGAAACCACAGATGGAGTTACGATCAAACTACAAATCCCATATAAACTATCCCCTTTTTGTTGACCGCCCTGGGCCATGGACCGGGCCAGCCACTGTGACATATTCCCCCTCAGCATCCATAGGCCCGGACACCGAGTACCCCACTGCCCTCGGGGCGCGTCATCTCTGGCGTCACGAACAGGATTTCGTGTCCGTTGCCACCGGGTACTGTGTGCCGTAATTGAACTGTGTTTTTACTGTGGTGAACATCGCCGCCATTACCGCGTCTCCGCGCGGGAAGAAGAGGGGCGTAACCGTGGGGAATCGGAGAGGCGTGACTGCTAAAAGTGCGCGAAGCTCAAGCCCTGCCTCGCGCTCTGACGCAGCACCTGGAAGCGTCAGGTCCTGGAAGGAGATCTTTGTCTGCGTAGCTGCGGCCTACCCGAAAAAGAAACAGGATGTAGGCTACGGTTCACTAGGGGGGCGCCAACATGGCCGATGACCAGCAAAATGCCGGAGCACCGGTTAACGCTCCTGTTAAATATTTAATAATGGATATTCATTTTCTCCTTAATTTTGAGTTCTATACACTGCACAAGGATTGTATCAGCCATCGTGTCTAGTTGACATGCGCTATTTGTGTGTGTATTTTTAGTTCACTACCATATGTAGAACAGGTGTGCCATACGACTGGCTATAAAAGCCCATGGTACAGAAAGGGGGGGCTCTCTTGCTCTTCCCACCCCACAAGACACAGAAGAATCTTCATGCTGAGAAGCAGCTGACATGTAGGCATGGACACGTGCTGGACAAAGACATGATTTACCAGCCAGGATCCAAGGAAAGATGGGTGAATCTCAACAATTAAGCTAATTATGGACAAATGGACAATTACTTTATAACTAATTATTGTATGTACCTGCTGCAATCTGATTCTTTTTAATGGACAATCCAAGAATAAATAGATACATTTTTTTATAAGAAAATCTTGATATTGATACTTTGCGAAGTCCTCAGTAGAAGATAAATAATACAGAAAAGAGTATTATTTTACAATGGCGATCCAGCCAGTCCTGTTTTTTAGTTTTTTTTTTAAAGTGAATTTCTTTTTTTGAACAAAGGGGGGGGGGGAGTCCTGATGAGTTGAACAGCTGTTGTTCACGTGTCAGTAAATTCACTAATTTGTCACGAGAAGCAAAAAGGAACCTACAGACCGAGGACTAACAGGAAGCAGAGGTACTAACAAGGAACAGAATCACACAGGAAACGAATCAGACGAACCGGAGACAGGACGTGCTGATAAAGAGAAGCTAAGGAATCTTAAGGTAAGCAAAATATGGATATAATTTCTTCTTTTGCTAAACAAAGTAATATTAATTTCAAAGTTAATGTAGGAAATGACTTAGACGTTTTGTGGCTCAGTTTACACAAAGAATGTGAATTGCAAAATTTACAGTTAACTTCTAAATTGGTAAATAGAGAGAAACACAAATTGCGGAATATTTTATATCTTGTACAAGTATTTCATAATTTTGTACTTGAGATTTCTAAGCAGGAAAATAGTGTAGAAGAAGTGTCAGATGATGATACTGATTCTGACTGTAATGTGGAAAATGAACAAGATTTGAGACACGTGTCTGTAACTGAAGGTGACCTTGGGTCTGACCAAGAGACGGACATACAGAAACCTGACATGGGAGGAGACATGACTGACATACGAGAAACTGACATATTAGGTGATGTGGGAGGAGACGTGAGTGACGTAGGAGGAACGGACGTACAAGAGCCACTAAAAATATCAGAGAATTCAGGAATTACCCAGGCTCAACTACAAATTAAAATGAGGAAAAATTTGCTGAAATTATACAAAATCATGCCAAAATATGATGTCAAAATCCATCCCTGTAGAAATTCAGAGACATTTGAGAGCTTTTCTGATAAGTTTGATTTATCCAATGAGGAGAGGAATCAATTATTTAAAATATGGATTCCTGTGACATTGTCCAGATGTTACTCTCCTAATGGATGGGAAAATGATTCGGACAGGTTAAAATATTTGATTTATTGTGTCACAAAGGATTTTCCCAACATAGAAGATCTGCAGAAACTAAGGATTGGTAGGAAGGAATGAAAATATACATTCATGTCCATATTTGAACGGTAGTACAAAGCTCTCATCAAAAGTGGAAAAGTACAACAAATGATAACAATTTTTGTACAAAAATTCAAATTCCTAAATCCAGTTTCCCAAGTTATGGCATCACAAAAAAAATCATTATTTGAATGTGCTCAGTTGCTGGATTTTGTTAGAAAACATGAGAATTGTGAAAAGAAAATAAATCAAGTTAAATTTACAAAACCAGAGAAGGTAAAATCTTACCAAAAGCCAATATCAAACTCTCCTAGACTGAGTCATCCCCATAGTGAACTCTATCAAATACGCAGAAGATTTCATATATGTTATAAGCCATATCAGCCAGTGCAAAGGTCCATCTCTTCACAGAAAGAGTTAAAAATTCAAAGCTGTGACTTCTCCCTGGAAAGGAAAATGGCTGAAATTGATGGACAGAGACAGGTGAGACGACCAGCTCAAAGTGACGTCATGGAATGTGGACAGAAGAACAGGCAGTTCTCTGAGGTTTTGAAGGATAGAAAAATGTCTTTCCTAAATAGGGCGTTTATGGAGATATTTGAGAGAGACAGAAGATTTGATTTAGGGAGTGGCTAAGAAAAAACTGTAATACAATGTATCATTATTAATTTATAATCTTATACAGTAAAATTGTAGCTACATAGTTTCTAATAGTTCATACAGTTATATGAAAAAGTTTGGGCACCCCTATTAATCTTAAGCTTAATGTTTTATAAAAATTGTTGTTTTTGCCACAGCTATTTCAGTTTGATCTATGTAATAACTGTTGGACACAGTAATGTTTCTGCCTTGAAATGAGGTTTATTGTACTAACAGAAAATGTGCAATCTGCATTCAAACAAAATTCGACAGGTGCATAAGTATGGGCACCTCACCAGAAAAGTGACATTAATATTTAGTAGATCCTCCTTTTGCAAAAATAACAGCCTCTAGTCGCTTCCTGTAGCTTTTAATGAGTTCCTGGATCCTGGATGAAGGTCTTTTTGACCATTCCTCTTTACAAAACAATTCCAGTTCAGTTAAGTTTGATGGTCCGCCGAGCATGGACAGCCCTCTTCAAATGATCCCACAGATGTTCAATGATATTCAGGTCTGGGGACTGGGATGGCCATTCCAGAACATTGTAATTGTTCCTCTGCATGAATGCCTGAGTAGATTTGGAGTGGTGTTTTGGATCATTGTCTTGCTGAAAGATCCATCCCCTGCGTAACTTCAACTTTATCACTGATTCTTGAACATTATTGTCAAGAATCTGCTGATACTGAGTGGAATCCATGCGTCCATCAACTTTAACAAGATTCCCGGTGCCGGCATTGGCCACACAGCCCCAAAGCATGATGGAACCTCCACCAAATTTTACTGTGGGTAGCAAGTGTTTTTCTTGGAATGCTGTGTTTTTTTGCCGCAATGCATAACGCCTTTTTGTATGACCAAACAACTCAATCTCGGTTTCATCAGTCCACAGGACCTTCTTCCAAAAAGAAATTGGCTTCTCCAAATGTGCTTTTGCATACCTCAGCCGACTCTGTTTGTGGCGTGCTTGCAGAAACGGCTTCTTTCGCATCACTCACCCATACAGCTTCTCCTTGTGCAAAGTGCGTTGTATAGTTGACCGATGCACAGTGACACCATCTGCAGCAAGTTGATGCTGCAGCTCTCTGGAGGTGGTCTGAGGATTGTCCTTGACTGATCTCACCATTCTTCTTCTCTGTCTTTCTGATGTTTTTCTTGGCCCGCCACTTCTGGCCTTAACAAGAACTGTCCCTGTGTTCTTCCATTTCCTTACTATGTTCCTCACAGTGGAAACTGACAGGTTAAATCTCTGAGACAGCTTTTTGTATCCTTCCCCTGAACAACTATGTTGAATAATCTTTGTTTTCAGATCATTTGACAGTAGTTTTGAGGAGCCCATGATGCCACTCTTCAGAGGAGATTCAAACAGGAGAACAGCTTGCAAGTGGCCACTTTAAGTAGCTTTTCTCATGATTGCATACACCTGGCTATGAAGTTCAAAGCACAATGAGGTTACAAAACCAAAAAAAGTGCTTTAGTAAGTCAGTAAAAAGTAGGTAGGAGTATTTAAAACAAGAAAATGATAAGGGTGCCCATACTTATGCACCTGTCAAATTTTGTTTGAATGCAGATTGCACATTTTCTGTTAGTACAATAAACCTCATTTCAAGGCAGAAACATTACTGTGTCCAACAGTTATTACATATATCAAACTGAAATAGCTGTTGCAAAAACACCAATTTTTATAAAACATTAAGCTTAAGATTAATAGGGGTGCCCAAACTTTTTCATATAACTGTATATATATATATATATATATATATATATACATATATATATATATATATACTTGTCTAAGTAGAGATTGTGTATAATTGTATTTATATATATATTTATAAAAAAATATATATATATTAATTAATAAATTAGAACTTTATATATAAATTTAAGTAGCAATATTTTGAATTACATTAGAACCAACCAATATATGTATAAGATATTTAAATAATTCTGTTTCTGTATGAATTTGATATTTAATTTTATTTTATTATATTTCCTTAGAGGTTTCATTCCAAAGCAGGATTTGATCAAACAACTCTAAAATGGATTTATTTCTTTATTCACACAGGAAGTTGAAAATTGCATGATTTTATGAGTATAACATTTTATTAATATTTTCTGTGCATGAAGTGTTCATGCTAATTAAAGTAGCTTTACAGCATGACGTGTGACAGCTGCGGCCTTTGAACTTTGAGCTAATAGTATAGAATCCCATTCATTCTATTTCCAGCTGATGTAACTTAAAACCTGGCAGCCAGTGAAAAAAATCTAAGTCAAGTCAAGAGTTTTTTCAAGTGTCTGAAATTTCAGTGACTTACTCTCATATTATATAATATGTACTTAGGGAATATTCAAAGAAATATTAAGATATTAAATATAATTGATAAATTGGGATACAACAATTTTGGGTTAAATATATATATATATCTAAAACTTCATATGTGGAATGTTTGAGTTGAACAGATCTGTGAATGTCAGAGTGAACATGACAGATGAGTAAATCAGCAGCTGCTAAGTGTGATGGATGTGACAGAGGCCTCGTACGTTTGTATGTTTGAAAAAAAAAATGTTTCTTTATGTGAAGGTACAAAAATATATTTAATTCTGAGAAAAATTATAATACATAATTAGGTATTATCTACATATATATATATATTTCAATATTTCTTTAATAATTATTATTTCTTGATTTAACTAATAGTGGATAAGGGCAACCACACATCAAAATGGTTTACAAAGCAAATTTACATTTAGAATAATTTTCCACATGATAATATTCATGAATAACTATGATATTATTTTTAATGGTTACCTAAATAGGTACACATCTCTCTTTAGACAAATCTATGCTACTCATCGATATGAAATTTATGTAAAATGTTTATAGAAGAATAATTATTTTTAATTTGGTTCTGATATATATATAAATTATTTTCTAAAATAATATTTTTGGTATTAAAGGGGAAAAAAATGTGTTTTTGATCCTGATTACATAATCACTTTTGATCAATATTTGTTTTTCACACATTTTAATAAAGAAGAAACAATAATAAGGTACAATGGTATAATTAAGAAGGATATTACATGCAAGTTGCATAGTTTAATAATTTTTGGTAATACAAGGTTATGACAAATATGAAATCATCCAGATAATGGAAATATAAAGGTATTTTCATGGAGAATATAATTACTCTTCATTTGTCATTAACATATGAAGACTTTATTTTTATTTTCATTTTTTATTCTTATTTTTATTTTTCATTTTTAAATTTTTATTCTTACTTACTTTCTTATTTTTTCCATTTTTCATTTTTAATTCTCAATTTTTGATTTTATTTCGGTTCAATATCTCAATTGAGAAAACACATTAATATTTGATAAAATAATGTCTAGTACAAAGAATATTGCTTCATTAAATATAATGATATAAATTAATATAAGAAAAATGTTTACATTTTCTGAGTAAACACAACAATTCATTCATTCATTCTTACATTCATATATTTATTCATTTTAGTTCAGGAGTATACATTCTTTGGTATTATTGGTTTAATAAAGATATAAACACTTGTTGTTTCAAAACACACTGACACCTATGGGTTGGAAAAGGTAATTACACCTATGACATAAAAATATTTTATCACATGGAGAACTTGATTGAATTAATATCTATTATTGTTTATTATTCCAAATATAATTTATTTTAATATTTTGATAATAATTAGATGGATATTATTGATTGCTGTGGTACGCTGTGATATTATAGGTTAGGAAAAATTGCCAGATTTGGTATCAGATTAGGGAATGAAGACTTCAATCAAGACATCGCAATTATGAATTTTATCTTAATAAAGACTTTTCATATTTATAAATCAAAGAGACTCTCAAAGGTTACAAGAAGAAGCAACCGATATCCGGAAGTCTCAGAAGGTAAAGATGTTGTGAATGCTGAGTGTTATAATAGACTGTGTCAAATACAATACAATTCACACCACTGATCACCAGGACGGCAGAGGACGATGATCCTATATGTACTGTGTTGTGTTCAAGTTTCATCACGTTCCAGTGGTTTCTTATCACCTGCAACGCTTCAATGAAAGCTGGTGAACAGGTAATACCTGACATATGTGTCCTGTATATAAAGGACTGAGTACTGGTTATGGTGCTATATAAAGCAGGGAAGTGTCAAGTTAACCCTTGCTTTACTGACCAAAGACGTCACATCTGTTCCAAAAGTGACACGAGACCAGTGCGGACACACGGAAGATTCCAGAATATCCAACGTAAGTCCAGGTGACACTGCACAGATATTAAAGCTACATCCATGGACTTTGTTTTCTTACCAATTGACACACATGATCTTTCTAATAAAGAGTACAGTTTATGGACTTGAACAATAAAGAATACAATTATGGACTGTACAATATCTACACGCTATAATTTATTTCAAAGGAGTTTTCATCTAAAGACTGTGTTATAAAAGAACCAAGAAGAAGACGAGACGACGACCCGATGACATCAGATGATGACGATTGGACCCGCGATTGCTTCAATTTAGATATAGGGAAGTATAATTATACATATTAAATGAATATTAGTCACGGCTTACCATAACATGAATTCACATTATTATATAACAATAATCCGATATTGATATTATTATTATTATTATTATGGAAATTTAATGATATTGCCAAGGAAGAAGGAAAGGAAAAAATGATTGTTATCCTAATGATAAACCTGTCTTCTTTTGAGGATTTTCAGTTAAAGTCCTTTTTATCCTCAAACAGGGGGGAATGTTAAATAATTAATAATGGATATTCATTTTATCCTTAATTTTGAGTTCTATACACTGCACAAGGATTGCATCAGCCATCGTGTCTAGTTGACACGCGCTATTTGTGTGTGTATTTTTAGTTCACTACCATATGTAGAACAGGTGTGCCATACGACTGGCTATAAAAGCCCATGGTACAGAAAGGGGATCTCTCTTGCTCTTCCCACCCCACAAGACATGGAAAAATCTTCATGCTGAGAAGCTGCTGACATGTAGGCCTGGACACGTGCTGGACAAAGACATGATTTACCAGCCAGGATCCAAGGAAAGATGGGTGAATCTCAACAATTAAGCTAATTATGGACAAACTAGATGGTGGCCCGATTCTAATGCATCGGGTATTCTAGAAGAGGTATGCGGCCGACGGGGCGCAATTAGCAGAGCGGTGTTTAAATTTTGTGCCAAAATCGCTGATTGGTCGCGTTCGGCAACCGCGACCAATCAGCAAAGCGGTGTTTAAATTTGGCGGCAATATTGGTGATTGGTCGCGGGCTGCGGCCGCGACCAATCAGCGGACCGTGTTAGTGAGGACTGGAGAGCGTGTTTAAATTTGGCACCAAAATCGCTGATTAGTCACGACCAATCAGCAGAGCGGTGTTTAAATTTGGCGCCAATACTGCTGATTGGTCGAGGCCGCCGGCCGCGACCAATCAGCGATTTTGGCACAAAATTTAAACAACGCTCTGCTGATTGGTCGCGGCCGTCAGCCGCGACTAATCAGCGACTTTGGGGCCAAATTTAAACCCCGCTCTGCATCGCTCTGCTGATTGGTTGCGGTCGCCGGCCTCGACCAATCAGCAGAGCGTTGTTTAAATTTGGCGCCAATCTGGCTGATTGGTCGCGGATGGCGACCGCAACCAATCAGCAGAGCGGTGTTTAAATTTGGCGCCAAAGTCGCTGATTGGTCACGGGCGGCGGCCGCGACCAATCAGCGAACCGTGTTAGTGAGGAATGGAGAGCGTGTTTAAATTTGGCACCAAAATCGCTGATTAGTCGCGGCCGGCGACCAATCAGCAGAGCGTTGTTTAAATTTGGCGCCAATCTCGCTGATTGTTCGCGGCTGATGGCCGCGACCAATCAGCAGAGTGGGGTTTAAATTTTGCGCCAATACTGCTGATTGATCTCGGCCAGCGACCGCGATCAATCAGCAGAGCGTTGTTTAAATTTGGCGCCAATCTCGCTAATTGGATGCATCTGGCATCCGCGACCAATGAGCAGAGCGTTGTTTAAATTTGGCGCCAAGCTCGCTGATTGGTCGCGGCTGGCGTCCGCGACCAATTAGAACAGCAGTGTTTAAATGTCGCGGCAAGATCGGTGATTGGTCGCGGCCGCTATTTAAATGTGGCGCCCAAATCGGTGATTGGTCACGGTCAGCGTCCGTGACCAATCAGCACAGCAGTGTTTAAATGTGGCGCTAAGATCTGTGATTGGTCGCGGCCGCTATTTAAATGTGGCGCCCAAATCGGTGATTGGTCGCGGGCAGCGGCCGCGACCAATCAGCAGAGCGGTGTTTAACTTTAGCGCCAAGATCACTGATTGGTCTTGTGCGGAGAGCGCGACCAATCAGCGAATCGTATTGGTGAGGAACGGGGAGCGGAATCGTATTAGTGAGGAACGGGGAGCGCCGCTGCCTGTGCGGCTACTTCCACTGCGAGAACCCGGGACATGAGCGACTGCTCGCAGCAGAAGTATCCCGACCCGCAGCGCTGCTCCCCGGTCCTCCCTTCACACCCTAACCGCTGATGTCTCCACAGTATCCGCATAGTGTTACAAAGGTCCGGACATTTGTGTGAAAAATCGCTGATTGGTCGCTGGCGCTGCCCGCGACCAATCACCGATTTGGGCGCCAAATTTAAATATCGGCCGCGACCAATCACCGATCTTGGCTCCACATTTAAACACCGCTGTGCTGATTGGTCGCGATATTTGAATTTGGCGCCCATATCGGTGATTGGTCGCGGGCAGCGCCAGCGACCAATCAGCGATTTTTAACACAAATGTCCGGACCTTTGTAACACCATGCGGATACTGTGGGGACATCAGCGGCTAGGGTGTGAAGGGAGGACCGGGGAGCGGCGCTGCGAGTCCGGATGCTTCTGCTGCGAGCAGTCGCTCATCTCCCAGCTTCTCTGAGTGGAAGTATCCGCACAGGCAGCGGCGCTCCCCGGTCCTCACTAATACGATTCCGCTCCCCGCTCACCAATACTATTCGCTGATTGCTCGCGCTCTCCGCACGCGACCAATCAGTGATCTTGGGGCTAAAGTTAAACACCGCTCTGCTCATTGGTCGCCGACGCTGTACGCGACCAATCACCGATTTGGGCGGCACATTTAAATAGCGTCCGCGACCAATCAGTACAGCGGTGTTTAAATGTGGAGCCAAGATCGGTGATTGGTCGCGGCCGATATTTAAATTTGGCGCCAAAATCGGTGATTGGTCGCGGGCAGCGCCAGCGACCAATCAGCGTTTTTTAACACAAATGTCCAGACCTTTGTAACACCATGCGGATACTGTGGGGACATCAGCGGCTAGGGTGTGAAGGGAGGACCGGGGATCGGCGCTGCGGGTCCGGATACTTCTGCTCCGAGCGCCCGCTTATGTCCCGGGTTCTCGGAGCGGAAGTATCCGCACAGGCAGCGCCGCTGACATCCATGCGGCTAGGGCGTGAAGGGAGGACCGGGGAGCGGCGCTGCGGGTCCAATTGGTCGCGGCCGCTATTTAAATGTGCCGCACAAATCGTTGATTGGTCGCGGACTTGGCCCGCGACCAATCACTGATCTTGCGGCCAAAGTTAAACACCACTGTGCTGATTGGTCGCGGACGCTGCCCGCGACCAATCACCGATTTGGGCGCAAAATTTAAATATCGGCCGCGACCAATCACCGATCTTGGCTCCACATTTAAACACCGCTGTGCTGATTGGTCGCGGCCGATATTTAAATTTGGCGCCCAAGTAGGTGATTGGTCGCGGGCAGCACCAGTGACCAATCAGCGATTTTTAACACAAATTTCTGGACCTTTGTAACACCATGCGGATACTGTGGGGACATCAGCGGCTAGGGTGTGAAGGGAGGACCGGGGAGCGGCGCTGCGGGTCGGGATACTTCTGCTGCGAGCGCCCGCTCATGTCCCTGGTTCTTGCAGCGGAAGTATCCGGACAGGCAACGGCACTGACATCCATGCGGCTAGGGCGTGAAGGGAGGACCGCGGAGCGGCGCTGCGGGTCCAATTGGTCGCGGCCGCTATTTAAATGTGCCGCACAAATCGTTGATTGGTCGCGGACTTGGCCCGCGACCAATCACTGATCTTGCGGCCAAAGTTAAACACTACTGTGCTGATTGGTCGCGGACGCTGCCCGCGACCAATCACTGATTTGGGCGCAAAATTTAAATATCAGCCGCGACCAATCACCGATCTTGGCTCCACATTTAAACACCGCTGTGCTGATTGGTCGCGGCCGATATTTAAATTTGGCGCCCAAATAGGTGATTGGTCGTGGGCAGCGCCAGCGACCAATCAGCGATTTTTAACACAAATTTCCGGACCTTTGTAACACCATGCGGATACTGTGGGGACATCAGCGGCTAGGGTGTGAAGGGAGGACCAGGGAGCGGCGCTGCGGGTCGGGATACTTCTGCTGCGAGAGCCCGCTCATGTCCCGGGTTCTTGCAGCGGAAGTATCCGCACAGGCAGCGGCGCTGACATCCAATTGGTCGCGGACGCTATTTAAAATTGCCGCACAAATCGGTGGTTGGTCGCTGTCTTGGCCCGCGACCAATGACTGATCTTGGCGCCAAAGTTAAACACTATTGTGCTGATTGGTCGCGGACGCTGACCGCGAGCAATCACCGATTTGGGCGCCAAATTTAAATATCGGCCGCGACCAATCACCGTTTTGGGCGCCAAATTTAAATATCGGCCGCGACCAATCACCGATCTTGGCTCCACATTTAAACACCGCTGTGGTGATTGGTCACGGCCGATATTTAAATTTGGCGCCCAAATCGGTGATTGGTCGCGGGCAGCGTCGGCGACCAATCAGCACAATAGTGTTTAAGTTTTGCGCTAAGATCAGTGATTGGTCGGGTCCGAAGACCGCGACCAATCATCGAATCGTCTTGGTGAGGACCGGGGAGCGCCGCTGCCCGTGCGGATACTTCCGCTGCGAGAACCCGGGACATAGCGGGCGCTCGCAGCAGAAGTATCCCGACCCGCAGCGCCGCTCCCCGGTCCTCCCTTCCGCATGGAGGTCAGCGGCGCCGGCGGTCCTTCCGCTGCTACCGGCCGGGAGATGAGCGCCTCGCGCCGCTCATCTCCCGGCTGCATCTCCGTCCCGCAGATGGGTCCGGCGGTCGGGTTCCTTCTGCTGTTGCCGGCTGGGAGATGAGCGCCTCGCGACGCAACACCGCTGAGCTCCGTCCCACAGATGAGCCGCCATCTTTTTTTAGAAATCCCCCGGCGCTAATTGGCCGCTGCCGGACCAATGAGCGACGCGGGATTTCTTGGACAGACAGACACACAGACACATAGACAGACAGACAAACAGACGGGATAAGATGATTATATATATAGATGGACAATTACTTTATAACTAATTATTGTATGTACCTGCTGCAATCTGATTCTTTTTAATGGACAATCCAAGAATAAATAGATACATTTTTTATAAGAAAATCTTGATATTGATACTTTGCCAAGTCCTCAGTAGAAGATAAAAAATACAGAAAAGAGTATTATTTTATAGCTCCTGATGCTCAACTCGCGCCCGGCGCTGCTCAGGCCGGAGCGACCGCCCCACCAGCAGGGGTCGTGACTCCGTTGATACCAATGGCCCTGCCATATATCCTTGGAGAAAAATGGCTTCCTCAGTATGACGGCAAACCAGACACCCTGTCTGGATTCAAAAGGAAAATATGCGGTGTACTGGATATGTACTCAATGACTGGTAAGCAGAGAGCCGCTGTTGTGCTGGGACAATTGACTGGTGCCGCAGAGCGGGAAGTTGAAACCTGGCCAGCCGCAGACCAGGAATCAGTATCCATTATCTTTAAGAGACTGCAAACTGTCTTTGAAAACCGCACTGAGACAGATCTCCGGATGAGGATCTACCATTCTACCCAGAAACCTGAGGACAGTATCCGGGACTATGCCTGGCGCTTACAGGAAGCCTTGCAGGCCCTGAAACAGGTTAGTCCAGCCAGCATACAAGATGAGAATAAAATGCTGACTGAACAATTCATCCGGGGGTTGAGGTCCCAGGATGAGAGCAGAACCATACGGTGGTGGGCCTTAGATCATCCAAATGCCACCTTTGACACCCTTAAGGACATGGCTATTAAGGGCCTTCAGCCCTGTAAACATCAGGGACTGCTATCCAGCGTTACCAGGGTGGGGCCACCCCAGTGGCCGCAGCACCCACTGCTCCTTCATTAACGGCTGAGACAAAGATGCAAACAGTGCCCCCTAGCAAGCTGGACAGCCTGCGCTCTGAAGTGCGTCAACTAAGTAAAACCCTGGCCACTGTCCTGAGCACCCTGCAGCTACAGACGGAGCTCGAGCCGGAAGGAAGGATCCTACTCGCCGACAGTCCTGAGGATGTCCCCTGGATGAGGAGAAGAAGGAGGACAACGCCACCCCATAAGAGGACAACGCCACCCCGTAGGAGGACCACCCCACCCCGTGGGAGGACCAACGACCAACGTCGCCCTCCAGGAGATTTCATCTGCTACCATTGCCACAATGCAGGCCACACCGCGTGGAACTGTCCTTTAAACGGGCAAACCCTGGGGCCGAGGGCCGACACCCAGGAGTAACTCAACCAGGCCCATCAAGCTGGTACGACCGGTTCGTAGGAGGAAGGCCTTTCCTGTCCATCGTGCTGGACGGCATAGCAACACCTGCGTTACTGGGCACCGGCTCACAGGTAACCATCATACCTGATGTCCCCTACAAAAGGTAGATGAACTCTAAGGACGTGACAGTGATGGTGGGGAGAGTGGAACTCAAGGACCAAGGACTAATTGCTATAGAATCTAACCCTGGTGATACCAATCTGTATATGATACTTGGTACAAATATTGTTGGTAACTGTTTGGGAGAAGTGTTGTTTTTACTCCAACAGATTGCTGACACTGCCAAACCAGGGCAAAGGAAGGTGCTCCAGAGAGAGATTCGAGCCCTCCTGTACCAGCAACAGGTAAAGCTAAAAGGTGGTGAGATTGGTAATGTACGGGTGACAGACCCGATACCCATTGTGATTCCCCCAATGAGAGAGATGCTGATTTGGTGTAGGGCAGCAATAGGTCTCAAGGGACATAACTACCAGGTGGTAGTGGAGCCCATTAGCTCAGAGCACAGACCTACACTCTTAACTGCTAAAGGGGTAGTTCATGTACGCAATGGGAGGGTACCCATACGTCTCCTAAATTGTGGGGAGAAGTTAAATTGCCAAGATACGCCACTGTTGCCAGATTGTATACTGTGGATAATGATGCCATACACACAGTGGAATCCTTGACCCCACCAGATACAGTGGAGGACAATGACTCCGAAGCTCAGCTGGAGGATTGGTGTCAACAGCTCCATGTTGGAACTGATGCCACTCCTGTCCATCAAAAACACAGTGTCTACAGAGTGGTTCAGGAATATGAACATGTGTTTAGTAAACACCCACTTGATTTTGGAAGGGTTAAAGGGGTACAACATCACATACCCACCGGTAACCATCCACCCATTAAAGAGCGTTACAGACCAGTACCACCAGCACATTACCAAAAAGCCAAGGAAATGTTGCATGACATGAAAAAGGCAGGGGTAATAAGGGATAGCTGTAGCCCCTGGGCAGCTCCCCTGGTCCTGGTCAGGAAAAAGGACGGTAGCATGAGGATGTGTGTAGATTATAGACAAATTAATCGAATAACACATAAAGATGCATACCCTTTGCCCCGTATAGAGGAATCCCTGGCTGCATTAAAATCTGCCAATTACTTCTTTACATTGGATCTCACTAGCGGGTACTGGCAAGTCTCTGTTGCTGAGGAAGACCGGGCGAAGACAGCCTTCACCACCCCGATGGGACTGTGCGAATTCAACAGCATACCGTTTGGACTCTGCAACGCACCCGAAACGTTCCAGAGGCTGATGGAGTGTTGCTTGGGACACCGGAACTTTGAGACAGTGCTGCTGTAACTGGATGACGTTATCGTGTACTCGAGGACGTATGAAGACCATCTGAAGCACCTGGCGGAGGTGTTTGAAGCACTGTCCCGGTATGGGATGAAACTAAAACCTTCTAAATGCCACTTGCTCAAGCAGAAGGTTCAGTACCTGGGACATGTAGTCAGCTCAGAGGGAGTATCGCCAGACCCGGAGAAGGTCACTGCCATCCAGAAGTGGCCTGAACCGAGAAGCATCAAAGAGGTACGGCAATTCCTGGGACTGGTCGGGTACTGCAGGAGGTTCATAAAGGACTATACCAAAAAGGTAGCACCTCTACAAGACCACCTGGTAGGACAGTCCAAAAGAGGAAAGAGTCCCCCATTCCAGTGGGGCAAAGAGCAGACTGAGTCCTTTGCATCAATGAAGGAAGTCCTAACCGGTGAAGAAATCCTGGCTTACCCTGACTACAGCCAGCCTTTTCTGCTGTACACCGACGCCAGCAACGAGGGACTGGGAGCTGTGTTGTCCCAGAAGCAAAATGGCAGAGAAAAGTTAATTGTGCATGCCAGTAGGAAGCTTCGCCCTACTGAGAGGAACCCGGAGAATTACAGTTCCTTCAAGCTGGAGTTCCTGGCCTTGGTCTGCGCTATCACTGAAAGGTTCAAGCATTACCTAGCCTCAATGAAATTCACAGCCTTTACTGACAATAATCCCTTGACACACCTGGAGACAGCCAGGTTGGGAGCCATGGAACAGCGTTGGGTGGCCAGACTGTCGAATTATCAGTTCACCATCAAGTATCGGGCAGGTCACAAGAACACCAATGCTGATGCCCTGTCAAGGATGCCCCACCAGTCAGACACCGAGGGTGAAGTGGATGATTTAGAGGAAGTTGAATTACCTGCTTTCCACCGAAGCGGAGTGGTCCACGAGCAACACGCCACCAGAAGACGTCATGGAAGGACGCTGAACCCTCTACCTCTTCACAGCTGGAAGGAGACCCAGGACAGTGACCCGGTTGTCAGCCTCATCAAAAGACTGATAACCCAAGAAGGTTCTCACCTGGAGAAGGGTTCTCCCCCACAAGCTAAACACCTGTGGAATGAGAGAAGCCGGCTGTTCATCTACAGAGAGAAGCTGTGCAGGAGGTATGTCAACCCCAAGACTCATGAAATGGTGTGGCAGATTGTTGTACCCAGGACGGATATCCAGATGGTGTTGGACGCCTATCACGACCAAGCAGGTCACTTTGGCTGGAAGAAGCTGGAAACCCTGCTGAAGGACCGGTTCTATTGGGTTGGAATGCGGAGCTCCATAGAGAGGTGGTGCCGGAATTGTGGGCCCTGTAGCCTCAGAAGGAAAGACTACAGCAGCCAGAAAGCACCCTTGCAGTCCATCAAAACAACCCAACCCCTGGAGATTGTCGCTCTGGATCACATCAAGCTGTCACCCAGCAGGTCAGGCTATTCCTATGCACTGACCATAGTGGATCATTATTCCCGGTTCCTGGTGGTAGCTCCTGTCAAGGATCTGACAGCAAAAACTGCAGCAAGAACGTTCCAAGCATACTTCTGCAGGCCCCATGGATACCCGGAAAAAGTGCTGACAGATCAAGGCCCTGCCTTTGAAGCCGAGCTGTTTAAAGAATTCTGTCATCTGTATGGGTGCAAGAAGATCCGGACTACGCCGTATCACCCTCAGACCAATGGTTTGTGTGAGAAAATGAACAACATCGTCATAGACCTGCTGAAAACCTTACCCTTGGAAGAAAGGAACCATTGGCCAAACAAACTACCTGTCCTGGTAGATCTGTACAATCACATACGGTACCTGTGAGTTCTACTAATTGTACCCCAGCGTACCTCATGAGCGCAAGACCCGGTAGAACCTGCAGCAGATATGTCCACTGAAGACTGGGATACAAATCGGCAAGAGCAGTACAGGAGAGTACAGGCCTGTGTCGATGACAGTCTAAACAGAGTAAGGGAAAAACAAGAAGAACAGTACAATAAACAGGCACCAGCAGAACCCTTGCCACCTGGAGAGATAGTGCTTAAGCGGAAAAGAAGAGGTCACAAGCTCGATGACCAGTGGGAAAGAGAGCCCTACACTGTGCTAAACTCCAGATTTGACAACAGTAAAACCTGCCTGATCAGTAAAGATGAAGGTAAAACAACCGCAACAGTCTCAAGAGACCACTTGAAGGTGTGCCCAGGTCTACTGAAGACAACGGATGAAGAAGTACCTCCTATAGCACCGGAAGAACCCAAGGAAGATGTGCTTCACACAGTTCTAGGAGATTTCCCTGCGGACTGGCCTCAACTTGATGGAGCAGTTATTATACCAGTAATACACTTCTATCAACCACAAGAAGAACCTGTGAGCGCCCTAGAGGAACCTGCTCAGGAACAGGAAGAGTCCCCAGTCAGAGGAGGATCACCCGTTGAAACAGAGCCTGAAGGCCCAGTGGACAGTGCACTTGCCAGTCCCATAGAGAGATTAAGGCAGTTTTAAAATCTACCAGCACGTACACCTGCTAGATTAACGGAAAGTGCATGCACAGACACTAGCAACACCCCAGTGCTACGAAGGTCCACACGCAGCACACAAGGACAAATCCCTGCCAGGTTTAGGGAATAGCACAAAGTGCCTACATTATAAATAGTTACCCAGTTGGGTATTGCCTATTGTTTATTGTATGAACTGAAATAATATGCGCATTTAGTTACCCGTAAGGGTACAGAGACTTGTAGGCTGAGGACTGTGAGCAGCCAAAAACTGTCCTTGTAAATAGTTGCACTCATTAAAAGTGCCCCCTTATAAGACCACAGAGTAAAAACCCGTTTGGCGTGGCCGAAGACGTGGTCCAGCACCTGGTTCACTTATACTCTGTAGCCACGCCCAGGGCCTATGTTGAGGGTTTTCAGGCGGGTCCCTCATGTTACCCTTGTTACACTTTCTTCGGTGAAATGGACACTGGGTTACGGGACTTACTGTAACTTTATTGTTATTATTGTTATTGTTATTGTTGTTACCTGTTTTGAAAAAAAAAAAATCCTTTAGTCCAGGAGTACTGAATTGTACAAGGGGGGAATGTGGCACCCTGCTGTTCACAGGTACCACAGGAACCAAAAGGGTGCATGGATGGACTTCTCCACAAGAGGCCCTCATTATATACAAACACCTCCACCATTCCACCTCATACCACCAGAGGGAGCCCGTTAGGGATATATATATATGGAGGGTGGAGCCAGGCAGTTCAGTCAGAGTTAGTAGTTCAGAGAGTGTGCTGCCACTGAGAGCAGTGAAGACGCAGCACGTCTGCTGCTGGATTGAGGGCCCCGAGTGTGGCCGAAGGCAAAGAGGAGAAGAGAGAGGAGTTGAGGAGCATCATAGGCTCACCCCCGAGTATACAAACCGGACACTGGGTCCGCGTCTACATGGTCCCTTTATACCCAGTAGGGATCACCGGCATACCAAGAGGACTACAAGTCCCTGGCCGACCTGAAGCTAAACCCATTACAGGACCAGGAACCACGAAGGCCCCGGCGCCCAGGGATAGTGGTTGCCAGCGGAAGGTCCTACTACCAAGCGACAGGTGAAGGGAGCAACAGGACACAGAAGCTAGGCCCAGTTGCAGACTGGCCAGGAGCTTAGAGTGAGGGAGACACAGACCAGGAGGCCCTATACCCGCTCACTGGGGAGAAGTCCTGAAGTGCACCCTTCCTACCGAGTACTCTGGACCATACCTGACATCCGCACCAGTAAAGGTATTGAAGCGAATCCCCTGTCTCTGTCAGTTACTCCTGCTGCTCCATCCCGACTGCTCTACAAGCCCCAGCATCACCACCCACCGTCAAACTCTACACTGCCCTGAGGCCCGCTCCACCTGTGGGGAGCTGTTCCATCCTAGCTGCCTATCAACTGCCTCAAAGGTCTGCAGCAGCGCTGGTACAAATTACCAGAAACCACAGGTGGCGTCATGATCAAACTACAAATCCCATATAAACTATCCCCTTTTTGTTGACCGCCCTGGGCCACGGACCGGGCCAGCCACTGTGACATATTCCCCCCCAGCATTCATAGGCCCGGACACCGAGTACCCCACTGCCCTGGGGGCGCGTCACATTGACCTGAGCGGGTGAACCCGCCATACTGTATGGACTGTTTATTTTCTGTTTTCACTCCGTGCCGGAAAAGGCTGTCTTTTTGGTTGCTTATGCTGAGCGGTTTATGAAGTCTGAATGAACCAGCCTAAACATTTTTATGAAACCGCTTCTTGTGCCTACCTCAAATGCAGCTGAGCGAGTACCAAACTCTACTGCGCTAGTAAGGAGAATGACTTTTCACTCCTCTCCATGTCCATAGTCCCGGCGTGGAGAGGAGTGAATATCCCTGCACCTCACCTCGGCGTCTGAGGGCGCATGGCAGTGACATCATGCGCTGCTCAGATGCGGAGGTGAGATGCTGGCAGAACAGGATGCAGCGCTGGAACACAGGGGAGGAATGTGAGTAGAAGTGTTTATTTTTTTTCATGTGTGCAGTGATGGGGTGCCTCGTATACCAGGATAGTGGAGCCATGCATCCCAGGATTGGGATGAGGGATGCCATGCATACCAGGATTGGGATGAGGGGTGCCAATCATTAACAGAGCTCTTTGTTAGCAATTTCCTGGCACTTGCACCTTATATTTGCACATAGAACTGCTGCTAGTACCCATTATACAAAATTTTGCACATAACTCACTTCTATAACCAGCAATTCTTTGGCACTTGCGCATTATATTTATATATAGAATAGTTGCAATATCATTGGGATTTTTATAATATTGTATATTGGGTCTGAAAAATCCTACAGAGCAATCTTGTGGCACTAGCACCTTAGAATTTGTGAATAGGCGCCAGATAAACTGGTGTACAGGTGCTTCTCACAAAATTAGAACATCCTCAAAAATGTAATTTATTTCAGTTATTCAATACAAAAAGTGAAACTCATATATCATATAGAGTCACTCCAAACAGGGTGATCTATTTCACGTGTTTTTTTCTGTTAATGTTGATGATTATGGCTTACAGCCAATGAAAACACAAAAGTCATTATCTCAGTAAATTAGAATACTTTATAACAACAGCTTGAAAAATGTTTTTAAAATCCGAAATGTTGGCCTACTGAAATGTATATTCAGTAAATTAACTTAACCCCTTAAGCCCCGAGGGTGGTTTGCACGTTAATGACCAGGCCAATTTTTACAATTCAGACCACTGTCACTTTATGAGGTAATTACTCTGGAACGCTTCAACGGATCCCCCTGATTCTGCGATTGTTTTTTCGTGACATATTGTACTTCATGACTGTGGAAAAATTTCTTCGATATCACTTGCGTTTATTTGTGAAAAAAACGGAAATTTGGCGAAAATTTTGCAATTTTCAAAATTTGAATTTTTAAGCCCTGAAATCAGAGAGATATGTCACACAAAAGAGTTAATAAATAACATTTCCCACATGTCTACTTTACATCAGCACAATTTTGGAACCAAAATTTTTTTTTGTTAGGGAGCTATAAGGGTTAAAAGTTGACCAGTGATTTCTCATTTTTCCAACAAAATTTACAAAACCATTTTTTTAGGGACCACATCACATTTGAAGTCACTTTGAGAGGTCTTTATGACAGAAAATACCCAAAAGTGACACCATTCTAAAAACTGCACCCCTCAAGGTGCTCAAAACCACATTCAAGAACTTTATTAAACCTTCAGGTGCTTCACAGGAATTTTTTGAATGTGGAAGAAAAAAATGAACATTTAACTTTTTTCACAAAAATGTTACTTTAGACCCAATTTTTTTTATTTTCACAGGGGTAACAAGAAAAAATGGACCCCAAAATTTGTTGTGCAATTTCCCCTGGGCACGCAGATACCCAATATTTGGGGAAAAAACACTGTTTGGGCGCACGGCAGGGCTCGGAAGGGAAGGAGCGCCATTTGACTTTTTGATTGTAAAATTTGCTTGAATAATTAGCGGACGCCATGTTGTGTTTGGAGAGCCCCTGTGTGCCCAAACTTTGGAGCTCCCCCACAAGTGACCCCATTTTGTAAACTAGACCCCCCAAGGCACCTTTCTAGATGCATAGTGAGCACTTGGAACCCCCAGGTGCTTCACAAATTGATTCGTAAAAATGAAAAAGTGAAAAAAAAACACTTTTTCATTTTTATGAATCAATTTGTGAAGCACCTGGGGTTCCAAGTGCTCACTATGAATCTAGATAGGTGCCTTGGGGGGTCTAGTTTCCAAAATGGGGTCACTTGTGGGGGAGCTCCAAAGTTTGGGCACACAGGGGCTCTCCAAACGCAACATGGTGTCCGCTAACAATTTGAGCCGACAATTTGTTAGCGGATATCATGTTGCATTTGGAGAGTCCCTGTGTGCCCAAACTTTGGAGCTCCCCCACAAGTGACCCCATTTTGGAAACTAGACCCCCCAAGGCACCTATCTAGATTCATAGTGAGCACTTGGAACCCCAGGTGCTTCACAAATTGATTCATAAAAATGAAAAAGTGTTTTTTTTTTCACTTTTTCATTTTTACGAATCAATTTGTGAAGCACCTGGGGGTTCCAAGTGCTCACTATGCATCTAGATAGGTGCCTTGGGGAGTCTAGTTTCCAAAATGGGGTCACTTGTGGGGGAGCTCCAAAGTTTGGGCACACAGGGGCTCTCCAAACGCAACATGGCGTCCGCTAACAATTTGAGCCGATTTTCCATTCAATTCGTTAGCGGACACCATGTCGCGTTTGGATAGCCCGTGATGTGCCTAATCAGTGGAGCTCCCCCACAAGTGTCCCCATTTTGGAAACTATACCCCTCAAGGATTTTATTAAGGTGTATAGTGAACATTTTGAACCCAGAGGTACGGCACAGAATTTGTTTACATTAGGTCATCATATTGAATAAGTTGTCATTATTCTTGAGCGCAAGTGCTCGCTACTTGAGTTTGCATCGGGTACTCAGGTATGCACCATGTACAGCGTGTGCTCGAGTGACATGCTCGAGTCCCTGCTCCGCATGTTTCACGGTTATTAGACACCCAAAAAAAAACATGCGGGGATCGCTCGTGCATGGCAGGCAATCCCCGTAAAGTTTTTTTGGCCGCGAAGCATATGGGACAGAGACTCGAGCATGTCACTCAAATACTCACGATACTCAATGCATACCAGAGCACCCGATGCAAACTCAAGTAGCGAGCACTTGCGCTCAACACTAGTCGCCATATCGTCATCTTTTTTTCTTACTTTTGAAAAAAATCCCAACCCCAGCCCTAACCCTAGCACAACCCTAGCCCTAGCACAACCCTAGCCCTAGCACAACCCTAGCCCCAGCACAACCCTAGCCCCAGCACAACCCTAGCACCAGCACAACCCTAGCCCCAAACCCAGCCCTAACCCTAGCCCAATCCTAACCCAAGAGTTTATTTTTGACGCCGTTCCTTGTGCGGTATAAGTGATTAGACGACTTTATTCTTCAGGTTGGTGTGATTACAGCAATGCCAGAATCATATGGGGTTTTTATGACTGACAGCTGTCACACACTAAAAGACACATTTTTTGTAAAATCTAGTTTTTGCATCGCCATATTTTGAGAGCTATAATTTTTCCAGATTTTGGCAGACAGTCATGTGGTGGCTCGTTTTTTGCGGGATGACTTGACGTTGTTATTGGTGCCATTTTCAGGCACGTGACATTTTTTGATCGCTTTCTATTCCGATTTTTGGGAGGCAGAATAAACAAAAACCAACAATTCAGAAATTGTTTTTTTTTTTTTTTTTTATTCTGTTCCGCGTGTGGTAAAATTGATGAGGTAGCTTTATTCTTCGGGTCAGTACGTTTACAGCGGTACCACACTTGTATAATTTTTCTATGTTTTGGCGCTTATACACAATAAAAGCTATTTTATAGAAAAAAATATTTTTTAGCATCGCTTTATTCTGAGAGCTATAACTTTTTTATTTTTGGGATGATGGAGCTGTATGGTGGCTTGTTTTTTGCGGGACGAGATGACGTTTTCAGCGGTACCATTTTTATTTATATTTGTCTTTTTGATCGCGTGTTATTCCACTTTTTGTTTGGCAGTATGGTGATAAAGCATTGTTTTTTCCTTCGTTTTTTTTTTTTTTTTTTACCGTGTTCACTGAAGGGGTTAACTAGTGGGACAGTTTTATAGGTCAGGTTGTTCCGGACGCGGCGATACCAAATATGTGTACTTTTATTGTTTTTTTTTTCTTTTTTTTATAATAATATTTATTGATGGGTACATTATATTTTTATTTTGGGTGGATTATTTTTTTTATTTTTTTTTTATATTTTTGCAATTTTTTTTTTTTTTTTTTCCACTTTCAGACAGTTTATACACTTTATTACTTTGTCCCACTCTGGGACTTTCACTTTTTTTTCTCTGATCGCCTGCATGGCACAGGAATGCAGCACCATCCCTATGCCATGCAGGCTATCAGCGGTGCACAGTGTGAAGATTGTTTGGAGATGCACTGCGCATGTTGAAACAATCTTCCTGCTGTCTGGTGACCCGGATGTTGTCATGACGACATCGGGTCGTCATGGCAACACCCGGGAAGCCTTTGCAGACTGCGCTGGAAGCCGGAAGAGGAGGTGAGTATCGGCGATCACCTCCCCTTGCCCCCGCAATGCCGCTATCGACTTCGATCGACTTCGATCGCAGCATCGCAGGGGTTAATGTGCTGGGAGCGGTGCAGGACCGCTCCCTGCACATAGTACCGGGTGTCAGCTGTGACAATCAGCTGACACCCGGCGGCGATCGCGCCTACACAGCCTGTGTGCGCGCGCGATCACGATGACGTACTAATACGGGTCTGGCTCTTAAGTCCCAGGGCACAGACGCGTATTAGTACGTCAGATGTTGTTAAGGGGTTAATACTTGGTCGGGGCTCCTTTTGTATCAATTACTGCTTCAATGCGGCGTGGCATGGAGGCGATCAGCTTGTGGCACTGCTGAGGTGTTATGGAAGCCCAGGTTGCTTTGATAGCAGCCTTCAGCTCCTCTGCATTGTTGGGTCTGGTGCCTCTCATCTTCCTTTTGACAATACCCCATAGATTCTCTATGGGGTTAAGGTCAGACGAGTTTGCTGACCAATCAAGCACAGTGATGCTGTTGTTTTTAAACCAGGTATTGGTACTTTTGGCAGTGTGGACAGCTGCAAAGTCCTGCTGGAGAATGAAATTTCCATCTCCAAAAAGCTTGTCAGCAGAGGGAAGCATGAAGTGCTCTAAAATCTCCTGGTAGACGACTGTGCTGACTTTGGTCTTGATAAAACACAATGAACCTACACCAGCAGATGACATGGCTCCCCAAACCATCACTGATTGTGGAAACTTCACACTAGACCTCTAGCAGCTTGGATTGTGTGCCTCTCCAGACTCTGGGACCTTGATTTCCAGAAGGAATGCAAAATTTACTTTCATCTGAAAACAACACCTACTGGCGTTGTCTATTGTTCATGAGTGGCTTGACACAAGGAATGCGACACTTGTAGCCCATGTCCTGGATACATCTGTGTGTGGTGGCTCTTGAAGCAATGACTCTAGCAGCAGTCTTGTGAATCTCCCCTAAATTTTTGAATGCCAATTTCTTAACAATCCTTTCAAGACTGCGGTTATCCCGGTTGCTTGTGCACATTTTTGTACCACACTTTTTCCTTCCACTAAACTTTCCATTAATATGCATGGATACAGCATTCTGTGAACAGCCAGCTTCTTTAGCAATGACCTTTTGTAGCTTACCCTCCTTGTAGAGTGTGTCAATGACTGCCTTCTGGACATCTGTCAAGTCAGCAGTCTTCCCCATGATTGAGGAGCCTACTGAAACAGACTAAGGGACCTTTTTAAACATGTAGGAAGCCTTTACAGGTGTTTTTTGTTAATTATTCTAATTTACTGAGATAATTACTTTTGTGTTTTCATTGGCTGTAAGCCATAATCATCAACATTAACAGAAATAAACACTTGAAATAGATCACTCTGTTTGTAATGACTCTATATAATATATCAGTTTCACTTTTTGTATTGAAGAACTGAAATAAATTAACTTTTTGTTGATATTCTAATTTTGTGAGAAGCACCTGTATGTAAGCAAATAAATCAATTTGTGGTATTTTTACAGAAATTGTGATCTTAGTTTATAATTGCCATTTGGCTGGATAGTGGAAGTACCTGCATTTTATTTTTAATATTGTTTTTAATATTGATTGAAATAAAATTATTTAATTTTTAAAGACTATTGGATATCTTCCTATGAAAACTAGTTTGATGGATGCTGGTTTTTGTTGTAGTGACATTATAGTTGGGAAGCAGTGACAACAATTGATGTTTGAGTATATTATGCACAGCTATCCAGTAAAGGCCTTAAAGGAAACCTGTCAGGTTCCAAAACACTATTAACCTGCAGATATGGGGTTAATCTTCAGGTTAATAGCATTCTAAATCCATGTAGCAGCCGCACAAAAAGGTCTGCTGCCAAGAGGAAATTAACTTTATTCCTGCTGGCAGCTTCAGGCTTTCAGTCATAAAGGTGTGGCTAGCGTGGCTTTGGTCACCTCTCAGAACATAGTGATCAGTGGCTGAAACCACGCCCTGGCACTGACTGACAGCTGGCTCACCAGTGCATCAGTACAGGAAACTTCTCTGTATCCTACAACAGACGCACAGTGTGCTATATGTGTCTGCTAGAAGACTCACCCAGTGTGTCACTGACCACCACAGAAGAGCAAGATGCACATACACAGATGGTAAACTGGTGTTGCGATTATATTGCCAGCTGGAAGAAGTATTTGGAGACCGATGTGACAGTGTGGTGGGAGTGCTTGATGTGAGAATGGATGTCACTATTGTGTGAGTTTGGATATGGCATGCAACCATTTCTTAGAGCTGAATGTGGCTCTCAAGATAAGAAATCTAGACCACTGTTATACAGTGGGGAAAAAAAGTACACTGCTCAAAAAAATAAAGGGAACACTTAAACAACACAATGTAACTCCAAGTCAATAACTCTTCTGTGAAATCTACCTGTCCAGTTATGAAGCAACACTGATTGTGAATCAATTTCTCCTGCTGTTGTGCAAATGGAACAGACAACTGGTAGAAATGATAGGCAATTAGCAAGATACCCCCTATAAAGGAGTGGTTCTGCAGGTGGTGACCACAGACTATTTCTCTGTTCTCATCCTTTTTGGCTGTTGCTTTGGTCACTTTTTCATTTTCCATTGCTCTCACCCCTAGATGTACAGTAGTATGAGGCGGTGTCTACAGTACAACCCACAGAAGTTGCTCAGGTAGTGCAGTTCATCCAGAATGGCACATCAGTGCGAGCTGTGGCAAGAAGGGTAGCTGTGTCTGTCAGCACAGTGTCCAGAGCATGGAGCAGATACCAGGAGATGTGGAGGGAGCCATAGGAGGGCAACAACCCAGCAGCAGGACCGTTACCTCCTCCTTTGTGCATGGAGGAACAGGAGGAGCACTGCCAGAGCCCTGCAAAATGACCTCCAGCAGGCCACAAATGTGCATGTGTCTGCACAAGCAGTTAGAAACCGACCCCATGAGGGTGGTATGAGGGCCTGACGTCCACAGATGGAAGTTGTGCTCACAGCCCAACACCGTGCAGGAAGCTTGGCATTTGTCATAGAACACCAGGATTGGCAAAGTCGCCACTGGCGCCCTGTGCTCTTCACCGATGAAAGCAGGTTCACACTGAGCACATGTGACAGACGTGACAGAGTATGGAGACGCCGTGGAGAGCGATCTGCTGCCTGCAACATCCTTCAGCATGACCAGTTTGGCAGTGGGTCAGTAATGGTGTGGGGAGGCATTTCTTTGGAGGGCCTCACAGCCCTCCATGTGCTCGCCAGAGGTAGCCTGACTGCCATTAGGTACCGAGATGAGATCCTCAGACCCTTTATGAGACCATATGCTGGTGAGGTTGGCCCTGGGTTCCTCCTAATGCAGGACAATGCCAGACCTCATGTGGCTGGAGTGTGTCAGCAGTTCCTGCAAGATGAAGGCATTGAAGCTATGGACTGGCCCGTCCGTTCCCCAGACCTGAATCCGATTGAGCACATCTGGGACATCATGTCTCGCTCCATCCACCAACGTCACGTTGCACCACAGACTGTCCAGGAGTTGGCGGATGCTTTAGTCCAGGTCTGGTAGGAGATCCCACAGGAGACCATCCGCAACCTCATCAGGAGCATGCCCAGGCATTATAGGGAGGTCATACAGGCACGTGGAGGCCACACGCAATACTGAGCCTCATTTTGACTTGTTTTAAAGGACATTACATCAAAGTTGGATCAGCCTGTAGTGTGTTTTCCCACTTAAAGTTTGGAGGTGACTCCAAATCCAGGCCTCCATTGGTTAATAAATTTGATTTCCATTGATGATTTTTGTGTGATTTTGTTGTCAGCACATTCAACTTTGTACAGAACAAAGTATTCAATGAGAATATTTCATTCATTCAGATCTAGGATGTGTTATTTGAGTGTTCCCTTTATTTTTTTGAGCAGTGCATTTAGTCAGCCACCAATTGTCCAAGTTCTCCCACTTAAAAAAAGATGAGAGAGGCCTGTAATTGACATCATAGGTAGACCTCAACTATGAGAGACAAAATGAGAAAACAAGTCCTGAAAATCAAATTGTCTGATTTGGAAAGAAATTTTTTTCACATTTTGGTGGAAAATAAGTATTTGGTCACCTACAAACAAGCAAAATTTCTGTCTCTCACAGACCTGTAACTTCTTCTTTAAGAGGCTCCTCTGTCCTCCACTCATTACCTGTAGTACTGGCACCTGTTTGAACTTGTTATCAGTATAAAAGACACCTGTCCGCAACCTCAAACAGTCACACTCCAAACTCCACTATGGTGCAGACCAATGAGCTGTTGAAGGACACCAGAAACAAAATTGTAGCCCTGCACCAGGCTGGGAAGACTGAATCTGCAATAGGCAATCAGCTTGGTGTGAAGAAATCAACTGTGGGAGCAATAATTAAAAAATGGAAGACATACAAGACCACTGATTATCTCCCTCGATCTGGGGCTCCACACAAGATATCACCCTGTGGGGGCAAAATGATCTCAAGAACGGTGAGCAAAAATCCCAGAACCACATGGGGGGACCTAGTGAATGACCTGCAGAGAGCTGGGACCAATGTTACACAGGCTACCATCAATAACACACTACACCGCCAGGGACTCAGATCCGGCAGTGCCAGACTTGTCCCCCTGCTTAAACCATTACATGTCCAGGCCCGTGTGAAGCTTGCTAGGGAGCATTTGGATGATCCAGAAGAGTATTGGGAGAATGTCATATGGTCAGATGAAATAAAAGTAGAACTGTTTGGTAGAAACACAACTTGTTGTGTTTGGAGTAGAAAGAATGCTGAGTTGCATCCAAAGAACACCATACCTACTGTGAAGCATGGTGGTGGCAACATCATGCTTTGGGGCTGTTTCTCTGCCAAGGGACCAGGACGACTGATCCGTGTACATGAAAGAATGAATAGGGCCATGTATCGTGAGATTTTGAGTGCAAACCTCCTACCATCAGCAAGGGCATTGAAGATGATCCCAAGCACACCGCCAGGGCAACGAAGGAGTGGGTTCGTAAGAAGCATTTCAAGGTCCTGGAGTGGCCTAGCCAGTCTGCAGATCTAAACCCTATAGAAAACCTTTGGCGGGAGTTGAAAGTTTGTGTTGCCCAGCGACAGCCCCAAAACATCACTGCTCTAGAGGAGATCTGCATGGAAGAATGGGCAAACATCCAAGCAACAGTGTGTGCCAACCTTGTGAAGAATTACAGAAAACGTTTGACCTCTGTTATTGCCAGCAAAGGATATATAACAAAGTATTGAGATAAACTTTTGTAGGTCACCAAATACTTATTTTCCACCAAAATTTGAAAAAAATTTCTTTCCAAATCAGACAATGTGATTTTCAGGATTTGTTTTCTCATTTTGTCTCTCATAGTTGAGGTCTACCTATGATGTAAATTACAGGCCTCTCTCATCTTTTTAAGTAGGAGAACTTGCACAATTAGTGGCTGACTAAATACTTTTTTCCCCACTGTAGATTATAAAAAAAATGTCAATGTTGAAAAAATTATATAGTAAATATTTTTGACATTTAGGCGAAGCTTAAATAGTGATTTTTACAATGTAAAGTTGGATCGCAATTTCATGCTACTATATCCCAACTAATACTAGTAGTCGCGTTGTGACACAATAGTCAAGAAAATCCAAAGCAGCGGTATTTTTGTGTGACTATATTGAATATCAATGTCAAGTGGCCATGAGTCTCCATATAGTCCCAGCCTTACTCACCTAGAGTATTTTAGCCTACTGGGTGTTTAAATCCTTCCTAACATATGATGTACTAATACATCACATCTTTGATGCAGGCTTATTAAATGCAATAAATGGAGTGAAGAAATATCAAAACCCCAGAATGGCATTTTTTTGGTCTCCACTATATTGCAAAAGAAGTTCAATAAGAAGCAATCAAAAGATCATAGCTATCCCAAAATGGGATCAATAAAAACATGGACTCCCTAGTCAAAAAAGAAGCCCTTTCACAGCTACAAAGATGAAAAATGATAGCATTACATGTCTAGGAAAATTGTCAACAAAATGACGGAGATATACTCCACAGTAAAGGGGAACATAGGGAAGCAATTAATATTTGTAACTACCAGACGCGTTTCGAATGGAAAAACATTCTTAGACTTGGTATGAATGTCTAAGCATGTTTTTACATTCGAAAAATGGTAGTTAGTTACAAATATTAATTGCTTTCCTATGTTCCCCTTTACTGTGGAGTATATCTCCGTCATTTTGTTGACCTTATCTCGTGGATTTTAACCATGAAAGAAATAAAGTTTTTAATTAACTTTGGCTTCCTGGGCGCTGGATCAACTTTTTCTTCTCAGCAATTACCAGAGCGCCTGCAGTACTGCTGATCACGGACCCGGGCTGAATACAAGCAACAGAGAGTGAACTGGTATTTTTCTTTGTCTTTTTCTGCTACGAAAATTGTGACATAAGCAGAATTTCCACATTTTTTCCACTACTTCAATAAAAAAAATCTATACAAGCTTGGTATTGCTATGATTGTACTGACCTGGAGAATCATATAGTCAAGTTATTTTTTACAACATAGTGAACACCGTAAAAACACAACCTAAAAAGCAATTAGCGGAATTGAGCATTTTGTGCAATCTCACCGCACTTGAAATTTTTTTTACCCTTTTACAGTACATTGAATGGTAAAATGAATGGTGTCATTCAAAACTACATTTCGTCCCTCAAAAAAAATAAACCCTCATATGGCTATGTGGACGGAAAAATAAAAAAATATGGCTCTTGGAAGAAGAGGAGGAGAAATAGAAAGCGGAAAGACAGAAAATCATCTTGTCGGGAAGAGGTAAAAAATATATCACAATGTGCAGATTTATTCTTATTGTTGTGTACATTAGAGCCTATGCCGTAGCATGCTAGTAAATCTGATAAGCAGTTGTGTTTCAGTTGAAAAACACAACCTCAATGAAAACATCCAGCATTAACTGGTAAAATAATGCTTGCTGGGACATGCAATATAACAAAGATCCCATGATCAAGTGGCCATTAGGTTTGTTCCAAGTATACCATGCTGTTGTTGCTGGAAACAGTGTCGTAACATAGCTCCCAACCGTCCCGGATTCAATGGGACTGTCCCGATTTGAGGGATCAGTCCCGCTGCCCCAGCACGACAGGGCTTTGTCCCGACATTCAATACTCTCTTCTCTCCGTGTGATGTCTTCTCTCTTCATTATTCCTTAGCTCCTCCTCCTTAGGGGTGGGACTGCATCTCTCTGCAAACACAATGTTACGGATTCGGGTGGTGGAACCTCTGTGCTGCGGTTCAAGGAGGGACCAGAGCGGCGTGACTAAGTACCTACTCGGCCTGACCAAGGTCACACGGCGGCTCAATCGACTCCGTTAACCAGGGAGGGACTGAGCAGGGGGACCAGGTGCCACTCTGGGACTGACCTTGTATGAGAGCAGGTGACTCCCATGGGTCAGATGGCAGGAACTGACCGGTACAGTGGATAAGCAGGCTGATTCGGCTGTTAGCCAGACGGGTGCTCCGGGTAGGCAGTGCTGGCGGGCACAACAGGTAACTGGCAGGTGCTTCCAGGTAAGCAGAGCCCATAGACAGACTGGCGGACTGGACTATAGATAGACTGTCTGGCTGGATTGCAGTCAGACTGGTGGGCTGGACTGAAGGGCAGACTGGCGGACAGGACTGACTTTCAGAGGGACCTGAGGGCTGAAGCAACAGTAAGAACACAGAGCAACAACCTTGCACGGGCACCTCCATATTGGAGGAGGTGCTTTAAATAGGGAAAGTCCCCATTGACTGGGGACTTTTTAGGATGGCGCGCGCGGCCCCTTTAAGAGGGAGGGAGCGCGCGCCCTAAGCACAGTGCCCGGGAAGCTGCGTGCACCAGCAGCAGCAGGGAGGTTGGAAGACGCCGGACCAGGATCGCAGCGGTAAGGGGGACGGCGTCTCTGCCTGGCAGGGGGCAGAGACGCCGATGCTACAGTACCCCCCCTTTACGCCCCCTCTTTTTTAGGCCTGCAAGAAATTCTTTAAGAAGAAGAGGGGCATGGATGTTCTCCCTGGGTTCCCAAGACCTCTCCTCCGGGCCAAACCCCTTCCAATTCACCAGAAAAAAGGTTTTCCCTCTGACCCTTTTGGTGGCCAAAATGTTCTCTACCACATAGACGTCCTCAGCGAAGACCGGAGCTGGGGTGGTACCTGGATCGTCAGAAAAAGAATTAAGAACAACTGGTTTGAGGAGAGATACATGGAAGGAGTTGGGAATCCGTAAGGTGGCCGGGAGTTTTAGCTTGTAAGCCGCGGGATTGATTTGGCTCAGAACCTCGAACGGACCGATGAACCGCGGACCCAACTTATACGATGGTATTTTGAGACGAACATATTTGGAGGAGAGCCACACCCTGTCTCCCGGACTGAATTGAGGCGGATCCAGACGTCTCTTATCAGCATGTTTCTTCATCCGCTCGGAAGACTGAAGAAGTGCGGATCTTGTGTCTTCCCAAATAGCAGAAAATTCGCTGACCAGAGACTCCACGACAGGATTGTCCACTGAAGAAGAGACGGGAAACGGAATCCGGGGGTGCTGACCGAACACCACAAAGAACGGGGATTTGGAAGAAGACTCGCTCTCATGATTGTTATAGGAGAACTCGGCCCAGGGTAGGAGCTCAACCCAATCGTTATGGAGATCGTTGACGAAGTGCCGAAAAAAGGTGGTAAGGACCTGGTTGATATGTTCCACTTCACCATTGGACTGAGGATGATAAGCAGAGGAGAAATCCAAGGAGACATACAGCAGCTTACACGTAGCTCTCCAAAAGCGCGAAGTGAACTGGACCCCGCGATCAGACACTATGTGGAGGGGTAGGCCATGGAGACGAAAGATGTGATGGATAAAGTCCTTAGCCAGCACAGATGCAGATGGGAGACTAGGCAGCAGGATGAAGTGGGCCATTTTAGAAAAGCGGTCAACGACCACCCAAATGACAGTACAACCGGCAGAAACAGGGAAGTCCGTAATAAAGTCCATAGCAATGTGTTGCCACGGAGCGGAAGGTACGGGAAGAGGAAGGAGACGGCCGGCTGCAAGATGCCTGAGAACCTTGTTACGGGCACAGGAGGAACAAGCCGTGACAAAATCCGCAACATCCTTGCGTAGGGAAGGCCACCAGTAATGCTGGGCAATGAGCTGGAAAGTTTTCCTCTGGCCAGCATGGCTGGCTAGTTTGGATGAATGGCCCCAGAGCAGAACGTTCTTACGATCCGGAACCGCTACAAAGATCTTACCGTGTGGAAGACGAGACAGGTCAAATGGAGCCACAGTCATTACTTTGGAGGGGTCGATGATATGCAGAGGCTCCTCCTCTTGGTCGGAAGACAGGAATGAGCGAGATAGAGCGTCGGCTTTAATGTTCTTGTCCGCAGGGTGGTAATGTAGAGTAAAGCAGAATCGGGTAATGAACAGAGACCACCGGGCCTGACGCGGATTGAGTCTTTGGGCGTTGTGTAAATAGGCCAGGTTTTTGTGGTCAGTGTAGATGACCACCGGGTGCAGAGCCCCCTCCAGCAGGTAGCGCCACACCTCCAGCACCAATTTGATGGCTAGCAGCTCACGATCTCCTATGGAGTAGTTGCGCTGGGACGAGGAGAAGAGCTTGGAGAAGAAGCCGCAGGTTACCATTCTCCCGGACGGGGATTTCTGGGTGAGCATCGCTCCAGCTCTGGAGGAGGAAGCATCAACCTCCAGGAAGAACTGCTTGTTGCAGTCCGGATGGTGCAGCACAGGGGCAGAGGAGAAAGCTTGTTTTAGGGAGACGAAGGCCTCCTCCGCTTCGGAAGTCCATTCCCTGGGATTTGCTCCCTTACGGGTGAGCGCGGAGATGGGAGCGGTCCAGGAGGAGAAATGAGGGATGAAGAGGCGGTAATAATTTGCGAAGCCCAGGAATCGCTGAATCGCCTGCAACCCCTCCGGTCGGGGCCACTTTAAGACGGCAGAAACCTTCTCAGGATCCATCCGTAGACCAGTCTCAGAGATAATATATCCCAGGAACGGAAGGGAAGTCTGCTCGAAGAGGCATTTCTCAAATTTTGCGTATAGGCGATTCTGCCGGAGCCTTAGCAGAACCTGAAGAACATCCCTCCCGTGTGTGGGCAGGTCCGGAGAGAAGACCAAGATATCGTCCAGGTACACCACCACGCAAGAATACAGGAGGTCACGGAAGATGTTGTTAACCAGCTCCTGGAAGACGGCTGGGGCATTACAGAGACCAAAGGGCGACACGCGGTATTCGTAGTGAACGTCCCGGGTGTTGAATGCCGTCTTCCACTCGTCTCCCTGGCGGATCCGGACCAAATTGTACGCCCCACGAAGATCGAGCATGGTGAAGATCTTCGCGCCTTTAAGGTGGTCGAACAACTCCGAGATGAGAGGCAGGGGGTACTTATTCTTGATGGTAATCTGGTTAAGACCCCTGTAATCAATACAGGGACGTAGTGAGCCGTCTTTCTTCTTAACGAAGAAGAATCCCGCTCCAGCCATGGAGGTAGATTTCTGGATGAATCCCCTAGCAAGTTTCTCTTCTATGTACTCAGACATGGCCCGAGTTTCAGCCAGTGACAAGGGGTAGGTGAAGCATCGGGTAGGTGAAGCACCAGGCACCGAGCACCACGGGGAGGTGAAGCACTGGGTACCAGGTCGATTGGGCAATCATACTGCCTATGAGGTGGTAGTGTCTCAGCTTCCTTCTTGTCGAAGACGTTCACATAGAACCAGAAGGGTGCCGGCAGACCAGGTAGATTAGCCGGAGTAGACTGGGGTCGAGCTGGACGAACCGGGACCGGGCAGGACTCATGGCAATCCTGCCCCCAACGGAGCACCTCACCAGATCGCCAATTCAGGACGGGTTCATGTCTCTGTAACCAGGGTAGACCAAGCAAGATGGAGTGAGAGAGACCGGACAGCTCATGAAAGGAGATCCTTTCCGAGTGCAGCATTCCCACCTGAAGGGTTAAAGGCTCTGTGACGAGCAAGAAGAAGTCTCCCATCCACGGAAGCGACTGCCAATGGTTCAGTCAGACGTATGGTAGGAATCTGACTACAGCCTGTGAAATGAGATTCCCAGCGGCTCCGGAATCCAGGTGGGCAGTCCAGAAGAAGCGGGTCTCAACACTGGAAATGGAAACAGATAGGGTCAAGGACGGAGAGGATTTACTCTTGCCTAGGATGACCTCTCCAAGCGGTCCTAGACACTGGAGTTTCCCGACTTCACCGGGCAGGAATGGATCAGATGCTCTTTACTGCCACAGTAGAAGCAACTCCCCTACGCTCGGCGTGTCTCCAGGCGAGACTTGACCATCTTGGTTTAGTGAATTTGCATAGGCTCAGGGGAACGTGTCCGGGGAATAGCTGGTTGAGAAGCTGGGCTTTGGAATACAGGAGTGATACGCAGAAGTCTTCTCTCCCGTTTTGTCTCATTAGCTCGTTCCAAAAAACGGATGTCAATCCGGGTAGCCAAAGACACCAGGTCATCCAGGGTGGAAGGGATATCACGACCGACAAGCTCATCCTTGATCCGTCCGGAAAGACCCTCCCAGAAGGTGGACACCAGGGCCTCGTTGTTCCAGGCAAGTTCAGATGCGAGGGTTCGGAACTGTATGGCATACTGGCCCACGGTGAGACTCCCTTGGCAGAGACGGAGAAATGAGGAGGCAGTAGAAGATTTTCGTCCGGGCTCATCGAAGACCTTCCGGAAGGCAGTGAGGAAAGCCAGAAGATCGGACACCAGGGGATCCCCTCTTTCCCACAGAGGGTTTAGCCATGCCAATGCCTCCCCGGTGAGGTGAGACATGATGAACGCCACCTTGGCCTGGTCGGTGGGGAACTGATGTGCCAGGAGTTCAAAGTGCAGCGTGCACCGATTTAAGAAGCCCCGACATAAGATGGGGTCACCACCAAAATGTGGAGGTGCAGAGAGCCGGGGTCCAGAGCCGAGTGCTATGGCGCCAATAGGTTGAGGTGCCACCGGAGCAGATGCCGCTTGTCTAGAGACGGACACGGACGGAGTGAACAGCGTGTTCAGGTGGAAGTTGACAGTCCGCAGATAGGAGAGGATAGTCTCCTGTTGGGATCTCTGAAGTGAGACCTCCTGATACAGGTCAGAGAGCGACGGAGCCTGGGGGCCACCGGGTTCCATGGCCAGTGCAAACTGTTACGGATCCGGGTGGTGGAACCTCTGTGCTGCGGTGCAAGGAGGGACCAGAGGGGCATGACTAAGTACCTACTCGGCCTGACCAAGGTCGCACGGAGGCTCAATCGACTCCGTGAACCAGGGAGGGACTGAGCAGAGGGACCAGGTGCCACTCTGGGACCGACTTTGTATGAGAGCAGTTGACTCCCATGGGTCAGATGGCAGGAACTGACCGGTACAGTGGATAAGCAGGCTGATTCGGCTGTTAGCCAGATGGGTGCTCCGGGTAGGCAGGCTGGCGGGCACAATGGCTAACTGGCAGGTGCTTCCAGGTAAGCAGGCTGGCAGGCATGGCAGGTAACAGACAGGTGCTTCCGGGTAAGCAGGCTGGCGGGCACGGCAGGTAACTGGCAGGTGCTTCCAGGCAAGCAGGCTGGTGGACACAGCAGGTAACTGGCAGGTGCTTCCAGGTAAGCAGACGGGCAGAGCCCATAGACAGACTGGCGGACTGGACTGTAGATAGACTGTTGGGCTGGATTGCTGTAAGACTGGCGGGCTGGACTGAAGGACAGACTGGCGGACAGGATTGACTTGCAGAGGGACCTGAGGGCTGAAGCAACAGTAAGAACACAGAGCAACAACCTTGCATGGGCACCTGCATATTGGAGGAGGTGCTTTAAACAGGGAAAGTCCTCCGGCCATTGGCCGGGGACTTTTTAGCATGGCTCGCGCGGCCCCTTTAAGAGGGAGGGAGCGCGCGCGCACCCTAAGCACAGTGCCCGGGAAGCTGCGTGCAGCAGCAGCAGGGAGGCCGGAAGACGCCAGAACAGGACCGCGGCGGTAAGGGAGACGGCGTCTCTGCCTGGCAGGGGGCAGAGATGCCGATGCTACACATAATTAATCAAAAACAATTCTCTGGTCTACTGGGATTCTAACCCACAAAGATTTTTTTTGTCCCTATAAAATTACTAAAAAATAATGAAAAAAAATCATAAAAATGTCATATTCTCATAGTGAGATCTGGTCTCCCGGGGAATCTAAGCCATAGCCTCTATCACTGCAGGCAGTGTGACGCTGAGTCAGGACTCACGGACAAGCTGTGAGACAGGATAGTCAGGAGGTCCAAGGTCAGATAACAGGAGGGCTCGTAGTACACAGGGGCAAGACAAAGGCGTGGTCAAATAACAGTCCGGGGTCAAATGCCAGGAGGGTACGTCAAGATAAGGGGATAAGAGAAACGGATAGTCAGAGGACAAGTCAGGTACCTGGAGTCAGAGAGCTTTAAGAGCAAAAGGGATAACACACACGAATAGTCAAGGCAAATCCAAGGTCCGGCAACAAGATCAGGAAATCACATACAGAGCAAAGCACACACATCACTGAGCAGAGCTACAGTTGACAATGGTCTGCTCATAGCTAGCCAGCTACTGTAAATAGCTATCAAATTAACAAGAATGGGAAACACCTGAAGGAAAGTCTACAGGTTAAGTCAGATTGAGCACCAGGGCTGTCAATCAAAATGCTGACAGCCCAGTATGCCCCAGCTTCAGACTGGACGACTGGGCTTTCACTCACAATACTGACTGTCCAGCACACTCCAGATCCTATAGGGTGGTTGAGCTGTCACTTACAGCATCCCTAGGCCACAGTGAGGGATGAAACTGTGACAGGCTGTAGCTAAAGCAACAGAACATTACCAGTACTATAGCAAAAAAATTAAAAAACAACAATCTTGAACCAGAAGGCAGAGATCCAAGAGGAGGAAGAAGTGGAGGTGGCAGTGGTGGAAGAGGCGGAGGAGGAGGTGGCCAGCACTATTTTTGTTTTTTGTTTGTTTTTATTTTTTTTAGAGAAATTACTTAAAATAACAGAATAAAAAAAATAAAAAACAACACTTTTGAACCGGCGGTGGTCCAAGTGGAGGAGTAGATGGAGGTGGACGTGGCAGTGTAGGTGGAAGAGACGGAGGAGGAGGAGTTAACCAACACTGTTTTTGTCGGGTTTTTTTTGTTTTTTTTAGAGAAATGACTTAAAATAGCATAGAATAAAAAAAACAAGTCGGATGTCCAAGTGGAGGAGAAGGTGGAGGTGGCGGTGAAGGTGGAAGAGGTGGGGAAGGAGGTAGCCAACATTTTTTTTTTTGGGGGGGGGGGTAGGGGAAATGACTTAAAATAACATAAAAAAAAATAACAATCTTGAACCTGGAGGCAAAGGTCCAAGTGGAGGAGGAGGTTGAGAAGGAGTTGGGATGGAGATGTACACGGCACTGTAGGAGATAGCCAACACTGTTTTTGCTTTTTATTTTTTTTATTTATTTATTTTTTATATTTGGGGTGGCCACAAAAGATTGGGAATAACAAATAGAACAAACAAACTGCAGTGGAGTATAATAATGGCTGGGTGCATCTGGTATATACTTCTTTATTCAGCCAAAGGTATGAACAAGCCACGTGAGATCCAAGCCTGGTTCATTTTAACCCCTTTAAAGCCCATGACGTACTAATACGCGTCTGTGCCCTGGGACTTAAGAGCCTGACCCGTATTAGTACGCCATCGCGATCGCGCGCCCACACAGGCTGTGCGGGCGCAATCGCCGCCGGGTGTCAGCTGATTGTCACAGCTGACACCAGGTACTATGTGCAGGGAGCGGTCCCGCACCGCTCCCGGCACATTAACCCCCGCAATGCTGCAATCCAAATCGATCGCAGCATTGCGGTGGCTAAGGGGAGGTGATCGCAATGCTCACCTCCTCTTCCGGCCTCCAGCGCTGTCTGCCGTGACTTCCCGGGTGTTGCCATGACGACCCGATGTCGTCATGACAACATCCGGGTCACCAGACAGCAGGAAGATTTTTTGGTCATGCGCAGTGCATGACCAAACAATCTTCTCACTGTGCAGCGCTGACTGCCTGCATAGCACAGGGATGGTGCTCCATCCCTATGTTATGCAGGCGATCAGAATAAAAAAAGTGAAAGTCCCAGAGTGGGACAAAGTAAAAAAGTAAAAAAAACTCTCAGAAAGTGAAAAAAAAAATTAAAAAAATTGTAAAAATATTTAAAAAAAAATAAAAAAAATAATCCACCAAAAATGAAAATATAATGTACCCATCAATAAATATTATTATGGAAAAAAAACAAAAAAACAATAAAAGTACACATATTTGGTATCACCGCGTCCGGAACGACCTGACCTATAAATTGTCCCACTAGTTAACCCCTTCAGTGTACACGGTAAAAAATAAAAATAAAAAACGAAGCAAAAAACAATGCTTTATCATCATACTGCCAAACAAAAAATGGAATACCACGGGATCAAAAGACGAATATAAATAAAAATGGTACCACTGAAAACGTCATCTTGTCCCGCAAAAAACAAGCCACCATACAGTTCCATCATCCAAAAAATCAAAAAGTTATAGCTCTCAGAATAAAGCGATGCAAAAAATAATTTTTTGTATAAAATAGCTTTTATTGTGTAAAAGCGCCAAAACATAGAAAAACGATATAAATGTGGTACCGCTGTAAACGTACTGACCCGAAGAATAAAGCTACCTTATCAATTTTACCACACGCGGAGTAGAATAAAAAAAAAAAAAAAAAACAATTCCTGAATTGTTGGTTTTTGTTTATTCTGCCTCCCAAAAGCTGGAATAGAAAGCGATCAAAAAATGTCACATGCCTGAAAATGGCACCAATAAAAACGTCAACTCATCCCGCAAAAAACAAGCTGTCACATGACTCTGTCGGCCAAAATATGGAAAAATTATAGCTCTCAAAGTATGGCGATGCAAAAACTAGATTTTACAAAATATGTGTCTTTTAGTGTGTGACAGTTGTCAATCATAAAAACCCGATATCATTCTTGTATCTCTGTAGTCGCACCGACCCGAAGAATAAGGTCGTCTAATCACTTATACCGCACTAGGAACGGCGTAAAAAATAAACGCTAGGGCTGGGGTTGGGGTTAGGGTTGTGCTAATGTTAGGGTTGGGGTCAGGGTTGGGCTAGGGTAGGGTTAGGGTTGGGGTTAGGGTTGCTTTTTTTTTCAAAAGTAGAAAAAAAAAAGAAAAGATGATGATATGGCAACTAGTGTTGAACGCAAGTGCTCGCTACTTGAGTTTTCATCCGGTGCTTGGGTATGCATTGAGTATTGTGGGTGCTCGAGTCTCCGCCCCATATGCTTCGTGGCCAAAAAAAACCTTGCGGGAGTGTCTAACAACCGTGAAACATGCGGGCGGGGACTCGAGCATTTCACTTGAGCACCCGTGATACATGGTGCATACCTGAATACCCGATGCAAACTCAAGTAGCGAGCACTTGCGCTCAAGACTAATGACAACTTATTCAATATGATGACCTAATGTCATCAAATTCTGAGTTGTACCTCTGGGTTCAAAATGTTCACTATACCCCTTGATAAAAATGGGGTCACTTGTGGGGGGTTTCAACTATTTAGGCACATCAGGGGCTCTCCAAACGCGACATGGCGTCCGCTCTCGATTCCAGCTGATTTTGCGTTCAAAAAGTCACACAGTGCTCCTTCCCTTCTGAACTCTGCCGTGCGCCCAAACACTGTATTTTCCCCACATATGGGGTATTGGCGTACTCAGGAGAAATTGCACAAAAGTTTTTGGGGTCCATTTTCTCCTCTTACTCTTGTGAAAATAAAAAAATTGGGGCTAAAACATCATTTTTGTGGAAAAAGTTAGATTTTTTTATTTTCACGGCTCCATTTTATATACTTCTGTAAAGGACTTGGGGGTTCAAGGTGCTCACCACACATCTAGTTAAGTTCCCTGAGGGGTCTAGTTTCCAAAATGGTGTCACTTGTGGGGGGTTTCCACTGTTTAGGCACATCAGGGGCACATCCGCTAATTATTCAAGCAAATTTTACAGTCAAAAAGTCAAATGGCGCTCCTTCCCTTCCGAACCCTGCCACGCGCCCAAACAGTGGTTTTCCCCCACATATGGGGTATCTGCTAATGCAGGAGAAATTGCACAACAAACTGCATAGTGCAATTTCTTCTGTTACCCTTATGAAAATGCAAAAGTGGGGGCTGAAAAACATTTTTGTGGGAAAAATGTGAAAATTTTATTTTTATGGCTCAATGTTAGAAAATTCTGTGAAGCACCTGGGGGTTCAAGGTGCTCACTACACATCTAGATAAGTTCCCTGAGGGGTCTAGTTTCCAAAATGTTGTCACTTGTGGGGGGTTTCCACTGTTTAGGCACATCAGGGGCACATCCGCTAATTATTCAAGCAAATTTTACAGTCAAAAAGTCAAATGGCGCTCCTTCCCTTCCGAACCCTGCCGTGCGCCCAAACAGTGGTTTTCTCCCACATATGGGGTATCTGCTTACTCAGGAGAAATTGCACAACAAACTGCATGGTGCAATTTCTCCTGTTACCCTTATGGAAATGCAAAAGTGGGGGCTGAAAAACATTTTTGTGGGAAAAATGTGAAAATGTTATTTTTACGGCTCAATGTTAGAAAATTCTGTGAAGCACCTGGGGGTTCAAGGTGCTCACCACACATCTAGATAAGTTCCCTGAGGGGTCTAGTTTCCAAAATGGTGTCACTTGTGGGGGGTTTCCACTGTTTAGGTACATCAGGGGCTCCCCAAATGCAACATGGCGTCCGCTAATTATTCAAGCAAGTTTTACATTCAAAAAGTCAAATGACGCTCCTTCCCTTCCGAACCCTGCCGTGCGCCCAAACAATGTTTTTTCCTCACATATGGGGTATCTGCTTACTCAGGAGAAATTGCACAACAAATTTTGGGGTCCATTTTTTCCTGCTACCCCTGCAAAAAAAAAAATTGGGTCTAAAGTAACATTTTTGTGAAAAAAGTTAAATGTTAATTTTTTTCTTCCACATTCCAAAAATTCCTGTGAAGCACCTGAAGGGTTAATAAAGTTCTTGAATGTGATTTTGAGCACCTTGAGGGGTGCAGTTTTTAGAATGGTGTCACTTTTGGGTATTTTCTGTCATAAAGACCCCTCAAAGTGACTTCAAATATGATGTGGTCCCTAAAAAAATGGTTTTGTAAATTTTGTTGGAAAAATGAGAAATCGCTGGTCAACTTTTAACCCTTAGGCTATGTGCCCACGTTGCATTTATGAAGCAGAAAATTTCTGCTGCATAAATGCAAGTTCTCTCCCGGAAAAACGCATGTGGAATTCCGCACGCGTTTATCGCGCATTTTTCGCGCGTTTATCAGGCGTTTTCCACATGCGGAATTGCCTTGCGTTTTTTATGCATTGGACAAAGGCAATTCCGCTTGCGGAAACGCAAAATTAAATGACATGCTGCGGATTTTTGAACGCGGCATAAACGCTGCGGAAAAATCCGCAGCATGTGCATAGAACTTGCGGAATCCCATTGGGGACCATGGGGTGCGGATATACATGCGTTTTTCAAGCGTTTACGCTGCGGAAATTCCGCAGCATATACGCTTGAAAAATGCTATGTGGGCACACAGCCTTATAGCTCCCCAATAAAAAAAAATTTGGTTCCAAAATTGTGCTGATGTAAAGTACACATGTGGGAAATGTTATTTATTAACTATTTTGTGTGACATATCTCTCTGATTTAAAGGCATAAAAATTAAAATTTTGAAAATTGCTAAATTTTCAAAATTTTCACCAAATTTCGGTATTTTTCACAAATAAACGCAAGTGATATCGAAGAAATTTTACCACAATCATGAAGTACAATATGTCACGAAAAAACATTCTCAGAATCAGGGGGATCCGTTGAAGCGTTCCAGAGTAATTACCTCATAAAGTGACAGTGGTCAGAATTGTAAAAATTGGACTGGTCATTAACGTGCAAACCACCTTGGGTTGTAAAGGGCTTAATGAATGTGAGCTTGCCCAACTTGACTGTGGACAAGCAGATGTGCCTGTCTGTGATCACGCACTCTGCTGTGCTAAACACACGTTCCAACAGTACACTTGAGGCAGGGCAGGCCAGCACCTCCAAGGTGTAAAGGGCAAGCTCAGGCCATGAGTTCAATTTGGAGACTCAAAAGTTAAATGGGGCAGACCCATCACTCATTACATGGAGACGTGTGTACACGTACTCTTCCACCATATTGTTAAAACGCTGCCTCCTGCTAATACGGACCATATAGAATGATGGTGCCGAAAGTTGTTGCGTACTGAGGAAGGTTTTCCATATCTTGGCCAGGCTAACCCTCCTTTCAGAGGTGGTGCCAGTGCCCCAGCTGCTTTGGTGACTTCCTCCTCCTCCTCTGCCTTGTGCTTCCACTGAGCCCCCGCTGTCAGGTGGGAACACTGTCAGTAGTACTCTACCAGCATGCGCTTGTGTTCCTGCATTTTCCAATCCCGCTCCAGTGACGGACATAAGGATGGGACGTTGTGTTTGTAGCAGGGATCCAGCAAGGTGGCCACCAAGTAATCAGCACTGGCAACAATCTGGGCAATTCGGCGCATTCACGGCAGCATGTATTGGCTCATGTGTGCCAGGCTGCTAATAGGCAACAACAAGCTGTCCTCGGTGAGAGGTGTATCGTCAGGGTCCTCTGTATCCACTTAGCCATGCTACAGTGATGCCCGTGAGCTGCTTTGAGTGCCACCCTGATGTGAACACGGTTCCTCCTCATCATCCTCATCCTCTAAAACTGTCCCCTGACTGGACGGGTGTGTACCTGCCCGCTGTTGGTACAGGAATCTACCCTCCAAGCCAAGTGTGGATGACTGGCCTGATAATGGTGTCAATGGTCCCTGCTCCTCCTCTTCTTCCACCTCATTCATCATCGCCTGAAGCATTTTTTCAAACAGGCATAGAAGTGGGATAGTAACGTTGATGACGGTGTCATCAGCGCTAGCCATGTAGATGGAGTACTTGAAGCAGCGCAACATGGCACACACGTCCCACATGGAGGCCCACTTGTTAGTGGGGAAGTGGTGTTGTTCCACAGAGCGACTCACCCGTGTGTGCTCCAGCGGAAACTCCACTATTGCCTGCTGCTGCTCGCACAGTCTCTCCAGCATATGCAAGGTGGATTTCCACCTTGTGGGTTCGTCGTATATGGGGAGGTGAGCGGGAAAGCAGAAGTGACGCTGCAGTGCACAGGCGAGCAGCAGGGTGAGAATGGTCCACACTTTCAGCTCTGACATATGTGAGTAATTTTTAAGGAAGCTCTGCACCACCAAATTCAGCACATGCGTCAGGCAAGGGATGTGCGTCAAACTTGCTAGGCCCAGAGCTTCTATGAGATTTCGCCCATTATCGCACACCACCAGGTTGATGTTGAGGTTCAGCGGCACTAACCATTGCACGGTGTGGGATCTTTCCCCCAAACAGATGAGTCTCAGAACAGCCTGCTGTCGGTTCCCCCTATGTACTTTCTCTTTCTCTCCATTGTTGAACGCTGAATACTTTCATGGGACGGTGTGGAGATGCTCGGTGACACTGCTGGTGGTGGTGCTGTCACAATCGCTCTTTGCGGTGAGCAAGGTGGCCCTGCTGATTGGGAGTGGAAGGGAGGCCGAGACCAGAGCAGAAGAGGGAGCAGGAGGAACCTCCTGTTTTTTCAGATGTGTACTCCACTGCGGCTCGTGCTTTGAATTCAGATGCCTAGTCATGCAGGTGGTGCTCAGGTTCAAAACATTTATGCCTCGCTTTAGGCTCTGATGGCACAATGTGCAAATGACCCGACTTGTCGTCAGCACATTGCCTGAAGAAATGCCACGCCAGGAAGCTCCTTTGAGCTGGCTTTGGTGTGCACTGTTCATCGGCACTATGGGCAGTAGCAGCTGACATACTGGCTAGGGGTAAGCTGCTGTGCTTTTGCACCTTGCTCCCTCTTTTGCTTTGCAGCTGGGGCAGCGTGGTCACCTCCTCTTCTTCCAAACTGCACACGTCACACGGATGACCTTCACTTCTGCTGAGGTTTAGGACCTCAACATCCCCCGCTTAATCTTATACCCACTCCTCAACCCTGCCCGCCGGTCTGCACACTGCAGAAAGATGCAGCAGTTGGCACCTGTGTTTCGTCATCATCAGAGATGTGCAGCGGTGGTCTGCTGACCAGGTGCACTAACCCTCCCATGTACTCATTGTCCAAGTGGTTGGGCATCAGTGCACTCAATCTCTTCCACTTGTGGGGCAGGGCCAGGTGGATGGCCTACGGAACCACAGCCAGCCGGGCCCGGACATGTAATGGCTTAAGCAGGGGGACACGTCTGGCACTGCAAGATTTGAGTGACTGGCAACACAGTGTGTTATTGATGGTAGCCTGTGTATCATTGGTCCCAGCTCTCTGCAGGTCATTCACTAGGTCCCCCCATGTGGTTCTGGGATTTTTGCACACCGTTCTTGAGATCATTTTGACCCCACAGGGTGAGATCTTGTGTGGAGCCCCAGATCAAGGGAGATTATCAGTGATCTTGTAAGTCTTCCATTTTCTAATTATTGCTCCCATAGTTGATTTCTTCACACCAAGCTGCTTGCCTATTGCAGATTCAGTCTTCCCAGCCTGATGCAGAGCTGCAATTTTGTTTCTGGTGTCCTTCAACAGCTCTTTGGTCTTCACCATAGTGGAGTTTGGAGTGTGACTGTTTGAGGTTGCGGACAGGTGTCTTTTATACTGATAACAAGTTCAAACAGGTGCCAGTACTACAGGTAATGAGTGGAGGACAGAGGAGCCTCTTAAAGAAGAAGTTACAGGTCTGTGAGAGACAGAAATCTTGCTTGTTTGTAGGTGACCAAATACTTATTTTCCACCAAAATTAGAAAAAAAATTCTTTCCAAATCAGACAATTTGATTTTCAGGATTTGTTTTCTCATTTTGTCTCTCATAGTTGAGGTCTACCTATGGTGTCAATTATAGGCCTCTCTCATCTTTTTAAGTGGGAGAACTTGCACAATTGGTGGCTGACTAAATACTTTTTTACCCCACTGTATTCTGGCCTTACCATTCGACAGCAGTACTTGGCTCTACGAAATGATGTAGAACATCCTGTTGCCTGTATGCACCAGTGGAAGGTTTCATTTGGGCATGCAGCAGGCACAGAACGTCCTCTCCCTGCAGCAGCTTCATCACCAGCAGCTACACCACCACCATCAGCACCATGGCCACGTCCACGTGTGCTATTTGGTGCTCTCCTTATTTTTTCCACTCCAAAAAAGTGCATAGTAGAGAAGAGAAAGAGGCTTTTTGGCAGAGTACTCTCACAGAGACACGTACAGAGTATACAAATGTCAGAGAACCATGCAGAGTACACAAACAGGCTTTCTGGCAGAGTACTCACACAGAGACACGTGCATGCAGAGTATACACACAGACTTTTTGGCAGAGTACTCACACAGAGACGGCTGCAGAGTATACATACAGGCTTTTTGACAAAGTACTCCCACAGAGATGGGTGCAGAGTACACACACACAGGCTTTTTGGCAGAGTACTCACACAGAGACATGTGCTGAGTATACAAATGGGTTTTCTGGCAGAGTACTCACACAGAGACACATGCAGAGTACACACACAGGCTTTTTGGCAGAGTACTCACACAAAGACGGGTACAGAGTACACACATCCTTTTTGGAAGAGTACTCATTCAGAGACGCATGCAAAGTACACAAACAGGCTTTTTGACAGAGTACTCACACAGAAGTGTGCAGTGTATACACACAGGCTTTTTGGCAAAGTACTCCGACAGAGATGGGAGCAAACTAAACACACAGACGCTTTCTGGCCCAGTACGCCCACAGACATGTGGAGAGTACACACAAAGGCTTTTTGGCAGAGTACTCACACAGAAACACGTGCAGAGTATACAAATGTCAGAGAACCATGCAGAGTACACAAACAGGCTTTCTGGCAGAGTACTCACACAGAGACACGTGCAGAGTATACACACAGACTTTTGGCAGAGTACTCACACAGAGACGGCTGCAGAGTATACATACAGGCTTTTTGACAAAGTACTCCCACAGAGATGGGTGCAGAGTACACACACACAGACTTTTTGGCAGAGTACTCACACAGAGACATGTGCTGAGTATACAAATGGGTTTTCTGGCAGAGTACTCACACAGAGACACATGCAGAGTACACACACAGGCTTTTTGGCAGAGTACTCACACAAAGACGGGTACAGAGTACACACATCCTTTTTGGAAGAGTACTCATTCAGAGACGCATGCAAAGTACACAAACAGGCTTTTTGACAGAGTACTCACACAGAAGTGTGCAGAGTACACACACAGGCTTTTTGGCAAAGTACTCCAACAGAAATGGGTGCAGACTAAACACACAGAGGCTTTCTGGCCCAGTATTCCCCCAGACATGTGCAGAGTACACACAAAGGCTTTTTGGCAGAGTACTCACACATAGACTAGTGCAGAGTACACACAGGTTTTTTGTTAGAGTACTCACACATAGATGGGTGCATACTACACACACAGAGGCTTTTTGGAACAATACTCCGACAGAGATGCGTGAAGAGTACAAAAACAGGTTTTTTGAAAGAGTACTCACACAGAGATGCGTAAAGAGTACAGAAATGTTTTTTTTTGGCAAAGTACTTCCATGGAGACGAATGCAGAGTACACGCACAGAGGACTTTTGGCACAGTACTCCTAACAGAGACGAGAGCAAAGTACACACACAGAGGCTTTTTGGCACAATACTCCTCCAGAGATTGGTGCAGAGTACAAACACATAGGCTTTTTGGCAGCGTACTCCAACAGAGAGAGGTGCAGAGTACACACACAGAGGCTTTTTGGCAGAGTACTGACACAGAGACGCATGCAAAGTACACAAACAAGCTTTTTGGCAGAGTACTCACAGAGATTCATGCAGTGTACAGACTTTTTGGCAGAGTATTCACACAGAGATGTGTGCATAGTACACAGACAAGCTTTTTGGCAGAATACTCACACACAGATGAGTGCAGAGTACACACAGGCTTTTAGTCAGAGTACTCACACATAGACGGCTGCATACTACACACACAGAGGCTTTTTGGAAAATGTGCGCAAAGTACACAAATAGGCTTTTTGGCAGTGTACTCACACAGAGACGCGTAAAGAGTACAAAAATGTTTTTTTTTGGCAGAGTACTCACAGAGAGACGCAAGCAGAGTACACAAACAGGCTTTTTGGCAGATTACTTCCACGGAGACAAATGCAGAGTACACACACAAAGGACTTTTGGCACAGTACTCCCACAGAGATGAGAGCAGAGTACACACACAGGCTTTTTGGCATAGTATTCACACAGATGGGTGCAGAGTACACACACAGGCTTTTTGACACAGTACTCCCACAGAAACGGGTATAGAGTACAGTTCACCACACAGAGGCTTTTTGGCACAATACTCTAACAGAGATGGAGAGATGGGTGCAGACTACACACACAGGCTGTTTGGAAAAGTACTCACACAGAGACACGTGCAGAGTACATACACAGGCTTTTTTGGCAGAGTATTCCCACAGAGACGAGTGCAAAGTACACACACACAGGCTTTTTGGCACAGTACTCCCCCAGAGATGGGTGCAGAGTACACACACAGAGGCTTTTTGGCAGAGTACTCCTACAGAGACGTGTGCAGAGTACTAAAACAGGCTTTTTGGCAGAGTAGACAGAGATGTATGCAAAGTACACACACAACTTTTTTTTCAGAGTACTCACAGAGATTCTTGCAGTGTACAGACTTTTTGACAGAGTACTCACACATAGACGTGTGCAGAGTACACAGACAAGCTATTTGGCAGAGTACTCACACAGACGCATGCAGAGTCCACAAACAGGCTTTTTGGCAGAGTTCTCACACAAAGACGGCTGCAGAGTACACAAATAGGCTTTTTGGCAGAGTACTCCCAGAGAGATTGGTGCCAAGTACACACACAGAGGGTTTTTGGCAGAGAACTCACACAGATTCGTGCAGTATACTGTTATGGTAAATATTTATACTTTGTTTGATTATTAGTTTAGACAATTCAATCTACCTATATATCTTTGATAATTTAATATTTTAATATTAGCTTTATAAGTGTTATTCATGAAAGCAATAATACAGGGTGTTATATAGAGCTGTCTTGCTGTTACGCTTTCCTTTGTTTTTTTAAAGTATAGTTAATTTGACAGAGCTAGTTTAGTTCAAGGACAGCTGCATCAGTTTCCATAATTTACAAGTTTGTTATTTCCAATTAAAATGCTTTCTGTATTAGGTAAGGCACATAGCCATACCCTTACTTCTGGGGGTGTAATAAAATACTGGTTGCTTGGGATCTGAGGGCAGACAAGAATTGTACACTCAGACACTGGCTGTGTGTTATTTTCTTTTCTCCGATGCATCGTATTTATTTATTTTATTTATCTAATTTGAACCAAAAGCGTCAGATTTGAAGATAATTTGTATCTCAATCGAAATTAGCTCTTCTTGGAAGGGGCTACCACGACATTACATGGTGCCGAAAACTGGCATGGTTGACTGGACCTCTCTGTGACCCGACAACATGGACCTTTGCCATTAATCACTGAAAATAATTCCATAGTGAGTAGTCCATTGTGTTACAAAGTTTCAGTGCTTTCTGGTGGTCCAAGACGGGCACATAGTGGTCCTACAAGACCATTCTTATCAAACCTCTGCCATTGTTTGGATTTTGTGTGTAAAATTGAACTTATAGAGTTATAAAATAATTTGTTGTCTATTATGTGTTTCAATGTGTTTTTAGAGATATATAACTAACAATTATTGAATGAAATTGGATGAGTAACTGAATATAAAGGGACAAAAAATAAGTCATTGATTGATATAAGAGGTTTCATTAGGCGTGGTCCACTGTATGTGACAGAGGACATTCAACTCACTTTGAATTGAAACAGGCGGCGTGATTGAGATAAGGGATTCTACTAGTGATGAGCGAACGTGCTCTCCACTACTCGGTACTCGCCCGAGCATCATGGTGCTCGACAAGCTTGGCGCTCGGCGAGTATTTCTGGGTTGCTCGGGCAGGAACTCGGGTCCCCTCCCTGCATGTTTGGCACTCTTTAGAGAGCCAATGAACATGCAGGGATTGCCTGCCATGCACTGTAATGCCGTAGCCATGTTGGTTGTGGGCATTACAGTGATTGGCTGGCCGCACAGCGTCATCAGGTGTATTATCAGACCTGGTGCCGCCAAGCTCGTCACAGTCACTCCGGATAAGACAGTGTAGGGAGAGCTGCTGCTGTGTCAGGGAGAGATTTGCTTGTGTATTAGGTAGTGTAGGGAGAAAAACCGTACATTACACATATCCATCTTAACAAACAGTCCTTTTGAGGACTAACTAATCCATCTGCAGAAATATCAGGCAGGCAGTGTATATAGGCAGGCAGGCAGTGTATATAGCAGACTGCAGTGCACATAGCACAAGAGGCTCCATTCCAGTTCTGTCGGCTGCTGCTGTTAGATATTTCTGGAAATAGGCCCAGGTCTCAGGGGCCATGAATCATTTTTTTTGCATCTTAATCCTCATTATTTGCTTAAAAAGCAATCCAGAGAACTCGGTTTTTCTGCGCCATTTGCTTGTTGGCACTGCAGAATACAGCCAGGGCCTTTCCATATTACAGCGCTAAAAATCCATCTATTTAAAACTGTGTTTTCTCCGTCACACGGATCACATATATGTTTTCAGAAAATACTGCCATTTCTGGACTCCATTAAATTTTTTTTCAGTATGTCAGCAAAGTTTTTGACACTGGTTTGCTGTTCAAAACAGTTACCTACAGCCAAGGTATTTAAAACTGTGTTTTCTCCATCACATGGATCACATATACGTTTTCAGAAAATACTGCCATTTCTGGCCTCCATTAAAAAAAAATTTCAGTGTGTCAGCAAAGTTTTTGACACTGGTTTGCTGTTTAAAACAGTTACCTACAGGCCAGGTATTTAAAACTGTGTTTTCTCCATCACACGGATTACATATACGTTTTCAGAAAATACTGCCATTTCTGGCCTCCATTAAAAAAGCAATTGACACCAGATTGCTGTTCAAAATAATTACCCACAGGCCAGGTATGTAAAACTGTGTTTTCTCCGTCACACGGCTCACATATACGTTGTCAGAAAATACTGCCTTTTCTGGCCTCCATTAAAAATTTCTTTCAGTGTGTCAGTGAAGCACTTCACAGCAGTTTGCTTGTCAAACTACTTACCTACAGGCCAGGTATTTAAAACTATGTTTTCTCCGTCACACGGATCACATATAAATTCGCTCCAAACTCAGTCATTTGTAGTGAGCGTGGAAGATACTGTCCTCCATTTAAAATGGGCAAGGCACATGGCAAGGGACGGGGAACTGGATGTGATGGTAATGGTGCATGCAGAGGCTGAGGACAAGGCCATGGGCAAGTCAAAGTTGTGCCACAACAAACACCCACATCTTCTCGCCTGACCTTTCTGTCCCAATTTCTAGGGGACCGCAGCACACCACTATTGAACCCAGAGCAGTGTCAAAAGGTTGTAGGCTGGATAGCGGATAATGCTTCCAGTCACTTAGCCACCACCACCCTGTCTTCCACACGGTCAAGTCTCAGTAGCCGTGAGTCTGGACCGCATATTCCTCACCCTGATCCTCTTTCCTCCCACCATGCCGAGTGCCCGGAGACAACTTATCCCACACTTGGACACTCAGAAGAGCTGTTCACTTTTCCATTTGAAATTCGGGCCTCTCGTCCGGCTAGCTACAAGCGAGTCAAGAGGAGAACGCATGTAGCAATGCCCAACTATTGGAGCAGCCACGGTCACATGAAGGCGACGGTGGGAAAGTGCAATTACTGTCACAAGAGGTGGATGATGATGATGATGAGACACAATTGCCAGAAAGTCAGGAGGAGGACCAGGGTGCGGAAGTGGAAGACGAGGTGGTGGATGATATAGTAACTGACCCAACCTGGCAGGAGGACATGCAGAGCGAGGACAGCAGCACACAGGGGGAGGGAGGCAGAACACCCCAACAGGCAGGAAGAAGCAGTGTGGTGGCCGCAGACAGAAGGCAGGCAACCGTTCCCCGTAACACCAACACGAAGGAAGTTGCCAGTACAAGTGTTAAGTCTTCCCGAGTCTGGTTGTTTTTTAAAGACTCTGCCTATAACCCCAAAAAGGCCATTTGCAACACCTGCCAAGCCATCATCAGCAGGGGTGGCAAAACGACCAGCCTAACCACCACCAGCATGATCAGGCACATGGCAGCAAAGCACCCGACTTTGTGGGCCGAACCCCAGGGTCCAGGAACAGTGTCTGCGGGTGGCACCATTGCTTCTTCCGCTGGTGTGCATGCAAGCCAATCCCCTGTCCATGGTGTATGCGAAGATACCTCCTGCCCTGCACCTGTCGTTGCACACTCTCAAGTAGCAGCATCAGGAAGCACATCCATGTCCTTGTCCCAGCGCAGCGTTCAGTTGTCCATACCCCAGTCCTTGGAACGCAAGCGCAAATATGCAGCCAACGCCCCACAGGCCACACTACTAAATTCTCACATTTCACGACTGCTTGTGCTCGAAATGTTGCCTTTTAGGCTCGTGGAGATGGAAGTATTCCGCAACCTGATGGCGGCGGCAGTCCCTCGGTACTCGGTCCCCAGCCGCCACTATTTCTCCCGGTGTGCTGTCCCCGCATTACACAAGCACGTGTCCCAAAACATTAGCCGTGCTCTCACCAACTCAGTTACCGGTAAAGTCCACCTAACCATGGACACGTGGACAAGTGCTTGTGGGCAGGGATGGTACATCTCGCTGACGGCACACTGGGTTAACATAGTGGAAGCCGGGACCCAGTCAGACCTTGGGACGGAACACGTCCTCCCAACGCCAAGGATTACGGGCCCTAGGTCAATCAGGGTTGCCCCCACGGTCTACAGCTCCTGCACCTCATCCTCCTCAGCCTCCTCATCCTCTTCAGCCTCCATCTCCGAAGTGACCACATCAGTCACAAGCTGGAAGCACAGCAGCACTGCCTCGGCCAAGCGGCAACAGGCTGTGCTGAAGCTAATATGCTTAGATGAAAAAACACACAATGCTGAAGAGTTGTGGACAGCTCTGAAAGAGCAGGCAGATCTGTGGCTCACACCGCTGAACCTACAGCCAGGCATGGTCGTGTGTGACAATGGCCGGAACCTGGTGGCGGCTCTGAGGCGAGGCGAGTTCACACACGTACCATGCCTGGCCCATGTGCTTAACCTCGTGGTTCAGCAGTTTCTCAAATCCTACCTGGAGGTGCTGGATCTGCTTGTTAAAGTACGCCCCCTGTGTGCCCATTTTAGAAAGTCAATTACAGCTTCCGCCGCCCTTGCAGTGTTTCAGCAGCGTTTGCAGCTTCCGGCTCACAGACTGGTGTGTGATGTCCCCACGCATTGGAACTCTACACTTCAGATGTTGGGAAGGATTTGTGAGCAGAAGAGGGCAGTTGTTGAGTACCAGCATCAACAAGGCCGTCGGTATTCAGTTCAGACTCCACACATAAGACCTCAGAAGTGGACATGGATGTCAGACATATGTACCATCCTCCAAAACTTTGAGGACTCCACCAAGATGGTGAGCGGCGATGACGCCATAATTAGCGTCACCATCCAGCTTCTCTGTCTTCTGAAACGCTCTCTGCTCACAATCAAAGAGGATGCATTGCAGCCAGAGCACGATGAGATGGAGCAAGGAACCATACAGGGTGATTACACACAGCCAAGCCTCATCTCATTACAACGTGGATTGGGTGACAATGAGGAAGAGGAGGAGGAGGAAGGACAGGAGCTAGTTTCATGCACTATAGACAGTACTACCTGCACAGCTGTCATACCGTCTGTTCAGCGTGGATGACCAGAGGACAGAGAGGAGGAGGAGGAGGAGAGCATGGTCAGTCATCCTCTTGGTGAGGACACGGAAGTCTTGCCTGTTAGTAGTCTGGCACGCATGACCGAGTTTATGTTACGCCGCCTTTCCCATGACCCACGCTACAAGGAGAACTTTATATCTCTTATTTCTGAGGCGGACAGGTCTACAAAAATGAGGCTGTACCAGAAGGCCCTTGTTGCGGAACTATTAAAAAAATTCCCATCTGAAAACACTGGCAGCAGAGGGCACACTTCGTTGGACAACCAAGGAGTACAGGCGAGAGAGACACAACTTCAATCCAGCAGAGGCAGGGGAACACTGTCAAAGTTCGGGGAGAGTTTTCTCAGACCCTCACATCGGACAGGCCCTAAAGTGCGGGGTACTCTTACAAGGAGTGCAAAGTTTGGGAAGATGCTGAGGGAGTACCTTGCCGACCGTACCAACGTCCTCCGTGATTCCGCTGTGCCTTATAATTATTGGGTATCCAAGCTGGATACGTGGAATGAACTGGCTCTCTATGCCTTGGAGGTCCTGGCCTGCCCTGCCGCCAGCGTTTTATCAGAGTGGGATTTTAGTGCCACTAGTGGAATTATAACTGATAAGCGCATCCGCCTGTCAACTGAAAATGCTGACAGGCTGACTCTTATAAAAATGAACAAGGGCTGGATTGGGCCAGACTTCTCAACACCACCGAATGATAGCAGCGTAACATAAACTCCAATCCAGTGTCTTTTCTTGGGAGGTGTATTCCCATGCACCTTTTCACACCCACACATGGGTATACACTTGCTGATTTTGGCTATTCGCTCTTGTCCTCCTCCTTCTCCTCATCCTCCACCACCATATCACCAGGTTGACCGTGGTCCGTGATGCAACACCCACCTAATTTTTTTAAAGGGTGTTTATCATGCCCGTAAAAAAATTTTTTTATACAGTATGTTCATGTGCATGGGCATTACAAGTATAGGAGGCCCGCTACTTTCTAATGGGAACATTTTTTTATGAGGCCCTCCTCGACGTCTCTTCCAAGGGGCGTTGAAGTGCCTCCAAATTTTTGGCAGCCCTTGCATTCACTGCATAGGCCAACACTGTGGGAGACTCTCTCCTTTCTAATGGGAATTTGTCGTTACTGTGGCCCTGCGCCGTTTCTTTAAATTCTTAGTGGGGTTTTTCCTAAAATTGTCAGCCGTTGGACTCACTGCATACCCTATAACTGTATAGCAGACCCTCTCCTTTCTAATGGGAACATGTCGTACCTTGTTACTGTGGCCCTGCTCCATGTGTCTTTAAATTCTTAGTGGTGTTTTTACTAAAATTGGTCAGCCGTTGGACTCACTGCATACCCTATAACTGTATAGCAGACCCTCTCCTTTCTAAAGGGAACATGTCGTACCTTGTTACTGTGGCCCTGCTCCATGTGTCTTTAAATTCTTAGTGGTGTTTTTACTAAAATTGGTCAGCCGTTGGACTCACTGCATACCCTATAACTTTTTTGCTTCTTTTTGCTAGTGTGAACATGCTCCTATTTCTTGCATGTGTACCATCTTAGACCTCAGTACACATTGCTCGGTTTTTTGTCTTGTTTGCATTCTGTGCAAATTAAGGGTGTGGCATCCCCTTTGTTGAGCTGATTAGTATATATGTAGCTTACCACGGGCCTAGGTGGTCTGGAGTTGGGACCCGGTCCTATTTGTCTACCCTTTTATATGCATTACTTCAACTTTGATATACAGTAAGGTTTTTAATATAGACAGTGTAGGTAAAATCCCAATTTAGGGTCATCTTGTCGCTGGTGGGACGGCTTGTATACTTTTTTTGATCAAAAATAGTTCACTAAGTACCCTATATTTAATATGCAACTTTGCTTTACATTTATATATAATGATGGTAGGGTATGAGATATATTTTTTGTCTTTTGTAGGTTTTGCTTCTTTTTGCTAGTGTGAACATGCTCCTATTTTTTGCATGTGTACCATCTTAGACTTCAGTTCACATTGCTTGGTTTTTTGTCTTGTTTGCATTCTGTGCAAATTAAGGGTGTGGCATCCCCCCTGTTGAGCTGATTAGTATATATGTAGCTTACCACGGGCCTAGGTGGTCTGGAGTTGGGACCCAGTCCTATTTGTCTACCCTTTTATATGCATTACTTCAACTTTGATATACAGTAAGGTTTTTAATATAGACAGTGTAGGTACCGTCCCAATTTAGGGTCACCTTGTCGCTGGTGGGACGGCTTGTATACTTTTTTTGATCAAAAATAGTTTACTAAGTACCCTATATTTAATATGCAACTTTGCTTTACATTTATATATAATGATGGTAGGGTATGAGATATATTTTTTGTCTTTTGTAGGTTTTGCTTCTTTTTGCTAGTGTGAACATGCTCCTATTTCTTGCATGTGTACCATCTTAGACCTCAGTTCACATTGCTTGGTTTTTTGTCTTGTTTGCATTCTGTGCAAATTAAGGGTGTGGCATCCCCCCTGTTGAGCTGATTAGTATATATGTAGCTTACCACGGGCCTAGGTGGTCTGGAGTTGGGACCCGGTCCTATTTGTCTACCCTTTTATATGCATTACTTCAACTTTGATATACAGTAAGGTTTTTAATATAGACAGTGTAGGTACCGTCCCAATTTAGGGTCACCTTGTCGCTGGTGGGACGGCTTGTATACTTTTTTTGATCAAAAATAGTTCACTAAGTACCCTATATTTAATATGCAACTTTGCTTTACATTTATATATAATGATGGTAGGGTATGAGATATATTTTTTGTCTTTTGTAGGTTTTGCTTCTTTTTGCTAGTGTGAACATGCTCCTATTTCTTGCATGTGTACCATCTTAGACCTCAGTTCACATTGCTTGGTTTTTTGTCTTGTTTGCATTCTGTGCAAATTAAGGGTGTGGCATCCCCTTTGTTGAGCTGATTAGCATATATGTAGCTTACTAGGGACCTAGGCGGTCTGGAGTTGGGACCCGGTCCTATTTTTCTACCCTTTTATATGCATTACTTCAACTTTGATATCCAGTAAGGTTTTTAATATAGACAGTGTAGGTACCGTCCCAATTTAGGGTCACCTTGTCGCTGGTGGGACGGCTTGTATACTTTTTTTGATCAAAAATAGTTCACTAAGTACCCTATATTTAATATGCAACTTTGCTTTACATTTATATATAATGATGGTAGGGTATGAGATATATTTTTTGTCTTTTGTAGGTTTTGCTTCTTTTTGCTAGTGTGAACATGCTCCTATTTCTTGCATGTGTACCATCTTAGACCTCAGTTCACATTGCTTGGTTTTTGTCTTGTTTGCATTCTGTGCAAATTAAGGGTGTGGCATCCCCTTTGTTGAGCTGATTAGTATATATGTAGCTTACCATGGGCCTAGGTGGTCTGGAGTTGGGACCCGGTCCTATTTGTCTACCCTTTTATATGCATTACTTCAACTTTGATATACAGTAAGGTTTTTAATATAGACAGTGTAGGTACCGTCCCAATTTAGGATCACCTTGTCCCTGGTGTGACGGCTTGTTTACTTTTTTTGATCAAAAATAGCTCACTAAGTACCCTATATTTAATATGCAACTTTGCTTTACATTTATATATAATGATGGTAGGGTATGAGATATATTTTTTGTCTTTTGTAGGTTTTGCTTCTTTTTGCTAGTGTGAACATGCTCCTATTTCTTGCATGTGTACCATCTTAGACCTCAGTTCACATTGCTTGGTTTTTTGTCTTGTTTGCATTCTGTGCAAATTAAGGGTGTGGCATCCCCTTTGTTGAGCTGATTAGTATATATGTAGCTTACCACGGGCCTAGGTGGTCTGGAGTTGGGACCCGGTCCTATTTGTCTACCCTTTTATATGCATTACTTCAACTTTGATATACATTAAGGTTTTTAATATAGACAGTGTAGGTACCGTCCCAATTTAGGGTCACCTTGTCACTGGTGGGACTGCTTGTATACTTTTTTTGATCAAAAATAGTTCACTAAGTACCCTATATTTAATATGCAACTTTGCTTTACATTTATATATAATGATGGTAGGGTATGAGATATATTTTTTGTCTTTTGTAGGTTATACCCTATAACTGTATAGCAGACCCTCTCCTTTCTAATGGGAACATGTCGTACCTTGTTACTGTGGCCCTGCTCTGTGTGTCTTTAAATTCTTAGTGGGGTTTTTCCTAAAATTGTCAGCCGTTGGACTCACTGCATACCCTATAACTGTATAGCAGACTCTCTCCTTTCTAATGGGAACATGTCGTATTTGTTACTGTGGCCCTGCTCCATGTGTCTTTAAATTCTTAGTGGGATTTTTCCGAAAATTGTCAGCTGTTGGACTCACTGCATACCCTATAACTGTATAGCAGACCCTCTCCTTTCTAATGGGAACATGTCGTACCTTGTTACTGTGGCCCTGCTCCATGTGTCTTTAAATTCTTAGTGGTGCTTTAACTAAAATTGGTCAACCATTGGACTCACTGCATACCCTATAACTGTATAGCAGACCCTCTCCTTTCTAATGGGAACATTTCGTACCTTGTTACTGTGGCCCTGCTCCGTGTGTCTTTAAATTCTTATTGGGGTTTTTCCTAAAATTGTCAGCCGTTGGACTAGCTGCATACCCTATAACTGTATAGCAGACCCTCTCCTTTCTAATGGGAACATGTCGTACCTTGTTACTGTGGCCCTGCTCTGTGTGTCTTTAAATTCTTAGTGGGGTTTTTCCTAAAATTGTCAGCCGTTGGACTCACTGCATACCCTATAACTGTATAGCAGACCCTCTCCTTTCTAATGGGAACAGTCGTACCTTGTTACTGTGGCCCTGCTCTATGTGTCTTTAAATTCTTAGTGGGGTTTTTCCCAAATTTTGGCAGCCCTTGCAGTCACAGCATGGGCATTACCACTATAGGAGACCCGCTCCTTTATAATGGGAACACTTTTTTTACTGAGACCCTCCTCTATGTCTCTTCAAAGGGGTATTGGGTTGCATCCAAATTTTTGGCAACCCTTGCAGTCACTGGATATGCAATAACAGTATAGGAGACCCACTTGTTAATAATGGGAACAACAAAGCATAGCCGGCTGATGGCTCTCTAACAATAGCTAGGGCCGGCTGCTGGCCTTTTAAGAATAGTAAGGGCCATCTGATGTCCCTATAAAAATAGGCTTTATGACTTTCAGAGTCCCTCCATCATAAATAAAACAGGATGTGTCTGATGATGGGTCACACACCACATTGCCAAATAAGGTTGTAAAATGTTAAAATGACATTTCCCGGTGAATGCATTTGTCTTAAAAAATAACGTAAAAAAAACAAAACAATAGGATCTTTCTTTAGTATAAAAAACAGTGTCACCAATTTAACAACCATGTAATCACATTGTTCAGCTCATGCACCTCCTCCTCCATCTCCAAAATGACCACATCAGTCACAAGCTGACAGCACTGCAGCACTGCCTTGGCCAAGCGGCAACAACTGTGCTGAAGATAACATGCTTAATGCTTAATTGACAAACCGCCCAGCGCTGCAGAGTTGTTGAAAGCTGTAACTCAGCAGCCTGATCTGTGGCTCTCACCGCTGAACATACAGCCAGGCATGGTCGTGTGTGACAATGGGCGGAACCTGGTGACGGAGAAATGACAGCCGGGGTAGATACGGTTTCCCTCCATGCCAGTCCTTTCACCGAGCTAAAGAATATGGCTGTCGTGAAATACAACTCCCACTGAGAAGCTGTTTCAGATTGAAAAACATTGTGCCCACCAGAGGATTTGATTCTGAGGGCTAACCTTTCTCCCCCACTCAAGAGCCCCATAGCAGCTGCAAAGTTAGCGCTATCATGAACTCTCCTGACGTAGAAGCCAAGGCACACCAGAGGATTCTCTGGTGGGACCGTCCAACCCTGTCGCGAAGCAGTCCTGGCTAAGAAAAATGTGTGGAAAGGTTCCCAGACACTCTATGGCTGCTTTTTTACTGAGGAGGAAACATGGGGAGAACATACAAAGTCCTTGCAGATGTTGTCCTTGCTGGGATTTGAGCCCAGGATCCTAGCACTGCAAGTCTTCAGTGCTAACCACTGATCCAATGTGCTGCCGTTCACCCTCTAATATCTATCAGGCTGGAGAAACTTGCACCTACTGCCACTCTATCTTCAGCTCCTTTGTGAGAAAATGTATTTGGGCAGCCACTCAGTCTACCAAATAAAATTCCTGAGAAGGAAATTGGGGATGGCTTCGCTACTGGTACTGGGGGCTGTGCTAATACCATGGCGTCGTACCATAGTTGGCTGGAAATATTCCAGGCTGGTAGGAGGTAAGCAAATTGCCACAGAAAAGTACCAGCAGTAATGTTCAGGGACCCGCCCTTGTAGAAGATGGAGACAACACCGGGAGAAATAGTGACGGCTGGGGGCCCAGTATGGACACGAGGCATGAGGCATGTGGTTGTGGAAAGCTTCTGCCTCCACGAGCCTAAAAGGCCACATTTCAAGTGAAAGCAGCTTTACAAGACTTTCTGTGAGAAATGAAACGCAGGGTAGATAGGGTTTCCCTCTATGCCAGTCCTTTCACCGAGCTAAATACAACTGTCAGCAAAAAAAGTTGTGGACTGGCTCCGTACAGTCCCTGGCCACATTCACCTGTCCACCTGTTTGTGGTTAGGCGGTCCTTCCCAGTAAGTGCACTGGGGAGGGCACGGGTAATGTTGTGGGACCCGTGCTTGTGGAAGGCGGAGGCAATACCGGGAAATATAGTGGCGGCTGGGGACTGAGTATGGACACCCGGCTGCCACCGGCATGAGGTTATGAAAAGCTTCCACCTCCATGAGCCTAAAAGGCCACATTTCAAGTGCAAGCAGCTGTCAAAAATTTGGCAGTATAGTATTGCAGTCTGTGGGTGGGAGGGTGGCTGGCTGCCTGCATACTTGCGCTTGCATTCCAAGGAATGGGGTAGGGACAACTGAACGCTGCAGTAGGACAAGGACGTGGATGGTGATTGTTGCAAGTCTGCAATGACAGGTTCATGGCGGGAGGCATCTTCGCATGCGCCAAGGATCACTTATGATGGGCACACTTTTAGGCAGTGACCTGGGAGTCAGAGATGCTTCCAGAGGTCTTCCCCATGCTGTTCCCATGACTTTTCAGCACTGTATGCATGTGTCTGATGATGTGTCACACACCACATGGCCAGATAAGGTTGTAAAATGTTAAAATGAAATTTCCTGGTGAATGCATTTGTCTTGGTTGAAAGCAATGCAAAAGTGCACAAACGCATCAAAAACGCTACTTGTGAACATAGCCCAAGGTGTGGAGGAGTATTTTTGTTTTTGGTTATTTATTTTGCTTTATATACATTGTACATGTCATGGAAAGGATGTTCCTTAACATATTTCCTAGGAAAATCCATTTTGGTTTAGTTTTGGTATGTTGTATTGTGAGTCCGTAAAAGTGGCATAATACCTCTGACAACGTTGTTGACAGAAATGACCTGGGAGTCAGAAATGCTTCCAGGAGTCTTCCCCATGCTGTCCCCAAGTCATTTGAGCACTGTTCCCATCGATTTTGGCAATTTTTAGGCCCTCTGCAGACCGCCAGGGGGAGCCGCCTGAAAAATGCTTGAGTTTCCCATAGACTTACAATGGGCTCGTTGCTCGGGTCGAGCACCCGAGTATTCCAATTTGCTCGACCCGAGCAATGAGTACCCGAGCATTTTAGTGCTCGCTCATCACTAGATTCTACGTGAGGAAAAAAAAAGAGCTCTGTTCAGTAGATCCCTGAATGAGTAAGCTTGAATGAATCGTCACTTGTCATTCTGGGAAAGGTGCACAGAAGTGGTGCCCTGGGTATAATACGGCAGGCTGAGTACTACAGGAGTTTCATGTGGAATTTTTGGAGTTTCTGTGTTATGCTGAACAAATATAATAAGTCTGTTAAGAAACTGTCATAATTGCTGCATTCATTTTAATTCTGTTCTTATCTCCGTGCCGTGTTATAGTAAGAGGATGGTGCTATGCGCAGGGGTGAAGCTGCTGCAGCTGTGTGCAAGTTTTCTGTGCTGAGAAGTGTGTGGGTTTTTAAAGAGACAGTACTGTACAAAAGTTGAAAGTAAAATTGTAAGTTGAAGTTGGATGCTGAAAGTAAAATATGGTGCCTGTTACGGGTCCGAGTGGTGGAACCTCTGTGCCGCGGTGCAAGGAGGGACCCAGAGGGGCGTAACTAAGTATCAACCCGAACCGACCCTGGTCGGACGGCGGCTAACGACTCCGTGACCACGGAGGATCCGGGCCGAGGGACCAGGTGCTACTCTGGGGACGACCTTGTAAGAGAGCAGGTGGCTCCCACGGGTCAGATGGCTGGGACTGACCGGTATGACGGATGGACACAGCATACAGGCAGAAGTCTCTGGTTTAGCTGACAGGTGGTCACGGTACGTGACAGCAGAGCAGGTAGTAGTCTCTAGGTTTACCAGGCGGGTGGTCATGGCAAGTGACGGCAGGAGCCTCCAGGTATGCGACTGACAATGGTTCAGCCAGAGATTTGGTGTGAATACGGTATTTCTCAACCAGGGACCGGGAAACGAGGTTTCCAGCAGCTCCAGAATCCAGGTGGGCGAGTTCAAAGTGACGGTTTTCTCCCCAGGAGATAGAGACAGACAAAGTCAGGGATGGAGAGGGCTTACTTTTGTCTAGGGCGACCTCTCCGAGCGGTCCTAGACACTGGAGTTTCCCGGTCTCTCCGGGCAGGAACGGATCAGGTGCTCCTTACTGCCACAATAGAAACAGCTTCCCTCGGCTCGGCGTGACACTTGGCGAGATTTGACCATCTTGGTCTGGTCGATCTGCATGGGCTCGGGTGAGTGCGCCCGGGGAGTGACAGATGAGGAGACAGGTCTCTGGAAAGTAGGAGCAAGGCGGGGAAACCTTCTCTCACGGGTGGTCTCTTTGGTGCGTTCTTGGAAAAAGATGTCAATCCGGGTAGCTAGTGACACCAGGTCATCCAGGGTGGTAGGAATGTCCCGGCCGGCAAGCTCGTCTTTAATCCGACTGGAAAGACCCTCCCAGAAGATGGACACCAGGGCCTCGTTATCCCAGGCAAGCTCAGAAGCGAGGGTGCGGAACCGTATGGCATATTGGCCCACGGTGAGACTCCCTTGGCGGAGACGTAGCAGAGTGGAGGCTGATGAGGTCTTTCGTCCCGATTCATCGAAGACTTTCCGGAAAGCAGTGAGGAAAGACAGCAGGTCGGACACCAGGGGGTCCCCTCTCTTCCACAGGGGATTTAGCCATGCCAGTGCCTCCCCAGTGAGATGGGACATGATGAATGGCACTTTGGCCTGGTCGGAGATAAACTGATGTGCCAAGAGTTCAAAGTACAGGGTGCACTGGTTTATGAAACCCCGAGCTAGCGCGGGGTTGCCTCCGAAATGGGGAGGTGCAGAAAGCCGGGGACCGGGACTGGATGCCATGGTATGGGTGGGCAGCGGCGCTGCCGGAGCGGGAGTCGTACGACTCGCAGCAGACGCAGGTGGAACATTCAGTGTGTCCAGGCGGGAGTTGACACTCCGCAGGTAGTTCAGGATGGTCTCCTGCTGGGATCTCTGACGGGACACCTCCTGGAATAGGTAAGAGAGCGAGGGAGCTTGGGTGCCACTGGGTTCCATGGCCCGAGCAAACTGTTACGGGTCCGGGTGGTGGAACCTCTGTGCCGCGGTGCAAGGAGGGACCCAGAGGGGCGTAACTAAGTATCAACCCGAACCGACCCTGGTCAGACGGCGGCTAAAGACTCCGTGATCACGGAGGATCCGGGCCGAGGGACCAGGTGCTACTCTGGGGACGACCTTGTAAGAGAGCAGGTGGCTCCCACGGGTCAGATGGCTGGGACTGACCGGTATGACGGATGGACACAGCAAGCAGGCAGAAGTCTCTGGTTTAGCTGACAGGTGGTCACGGTACGTGACAGCAGAGCAGGTATTAGTCTCTAGGTTTACCAGGCGGGTGGTCACGGCAAATGACGGCCAAGCAGGGTGAAGTCTCTAGGCTAGCAGGCAGGTAGTCACGGCAAGTGACGGCAGAGCCTCCAGGTAGGCTAGCAGGTAACAGACGGGTAAAAGGCAAGCGCTCCCAGGTGAGCGGGTTAGCAAGCACGGCAGGTAGCAGGCAGGTGACTGGCAGGTGCTTCCTGGTAAGCAGGTGGACTTGCCCATAGACAGACTGGCGGATGACCGGTGACAGACTGTCGGGATGGAGAGTAGACAAGCTGGCAGACAGGACTGGTAGTCAGGCTGGCAACGGGACCTGAGGGCTGAAGCAGAGGTAAGTATACTGGTGCAACAACTTTTGCTCGGGCACCTCCATTTTGGAGGAGGTGCCTTATATATGGGAGGTTCTCCGGCAATTGGCCGGGGACTCCTTAGGACGGCGCGCGCGGCCCCTTTAATAGAGAGGGAGCGCGGGCACGCCCTAAGCACAGTGCCCGGGAAGGAGCGCACGCCGGCCGCTGCAGGAAGAGGAGCGCTGGAGGACGCCGCGCGGGGAGGTGAGAGGGACGGCGTCTCTGCCTGGCAGGAGGCAGAGACGCCGATGCTACAGTGCCTATTTTAGGACGATTTGGAAGTGATTATTTGGTCATCAGTGTGTGTTTGTACCTGCTTCCAGTTGTGTGTTGTGTGGTTGTTGTACAGCGGGTTAAGGATCAGCAGAGGAGGGGTAGCCAACTGCATGGCTGATCTAGTAGGTGAGAGGCCTATCACACCTGGGCCTTCCTACTTTAGTCAGCAAGTTAGTGGATCAGAGAGCCACGTAAGCTTTCCCACGGTCTATGGAGCTGGTCTGGTAGGTGAGAGGCCTATCACATCTGGGCTTTCCTATTACAGTCAGCTGATCTAATGGGTGAGAGAGCTGCCAGAGCCTTCCCCTTACACCTTGAGAGCTCATTCTGACTTGCTAGAATGTGACCTGTGGACAAGGTCCAGGCACACTGAGAGGGCATTTGCAGAAAGGTGAGCTGTGTGAAGAATAACTTGAAGCCATGGGCAACTTGTTCTGTGTGCAGTCAGGGCCCCCAAGGGGATCCAAAACAGCTATACAGATAGTAAAAAAGACTAAGAAGGAATGGGAGAAGTGTATTTGCAATTGAGAAGGATTACTGGAAGATAGATAGAAGCAGACTTGAGCTGGCTAGGATTTGGTTAGAAGTATTCAAAGCGTCTCTCAATGAGTGAACATAAATCAGAGAAAATAGACATAGAACTGTGCATGTAATCTATGATACATGAAAATGCAGAGACCCCTGTAGTCTCTGTACTTGATGTAAAACTTGCATCCTTTGTGACCCCCTGCCTTATGTAGGAACTGCAGATATGTGTACAGAATCCCCATGGGGTTAATTACTGTGTCCTGTGGTTCCCCATGTCCATGGATGCCCAAGGTGCCTCTGCCCCCATGAGGACCTCGAGTCATGTGCACTTTCTACCTCCTAGGATAGAAAATAACCTGCTGGTCCATGATCCACCATAAGTATACTCAATAACATAACACATTGACCCTGGTCCCCTAGTGAGCTCATCACTCTTGTTACCCAGCTCCTGGCCCCCCTAACATTTATAATGTGTCTCCATGGTGTTGAGGAGGCATATCGGGCCACATATCTAGTCTCAGTCATTTTGCAGCAATCCCTTATTATTGCTGCAGTGTTTCATTAACAGCCTTAGACCTATAGTCCTGACCGTAGTAAACACTAGTCGCCCGGAGTGGCGCAATATGCAATGGGTTGATCTGAAGGAAATAGACTAGGGTGCTGAAGTAGAAAGCATGTCAAAGAAAGAGTTAATTAATACCTGTGCAGCTAAGAAAGGGAATAGGAAGGGGGAGACATTTCCCTGCAGAGGGAGAAACTGTTACATTTATGATACACACTGGAGCAGCCTTTGCAGTATTAATGCAAGAAAACAAATCAGAAGACATACTGTCCCCCAAATATGTCACTTATGAAGGGGTAGAGGGACAAGCTACTAAATTACAAATGACTGAACCCCTCTGACCGAATTTGCATGGTTCAACTTTAATTATGACCCTGGTTTTAGTTTCTCTGATGAATCTTTTAATTTGTTGGGGACAGAAGTGTTGCAGAAAATTGGAGCCCGTATAGAATTTGCTCCAAATGGCCCCAAGATGATTACCCCCTTATTTGAGTGCACCCTGTGTAGTCTCTTGTCCCTGACACTTCCTACAGCCCTGTACAGCACACGCTCTGAACCCCATTCCCTACATACTTGGTTAGAGAACATAACCAGCCAGCTGTGGGCATGTCACAAACTTGATTTGGGAGAACTACCCATTCCCCGGTGACAGTAAAACTTAAACCAGGTGTCCATCCCCCTATATAAAATAGTACCCTATAAGTACTGTGGAGAATGCAGTGATACATGATAACGTCCCAGAGCTCCAGAGAGAAGGTCCTATTGTCCCTATAACCTCCCCATTTAATATCCCCCATATAACTATCAAACGCTGTAATGTTCTAAATCCAGCTACACTATTACCAGTGGATTTAGAAAAGGGAGGAGATTATCAGGATGGGGAAAAGGGAAGGACTGTGAGCCAAAACCTGCCCCTGTAGACTAGCAAATGAGGAAGTTCAGTTTGACATTGACACATGAACATGACTGTCAGGCATTGATGGATGCAGACAAATAGGGCTTGTTAGATATCACTGATGTACCCTCATTAACCCCTCTGCTGAGTATTTTGTAGATGGTTCAAGAGCTTGGGACAGTGAACAAGGATGGTTCATCACCGGGTATGCAGTAGCAACAATAGTAAGGCAGTAACATGAACCATTCTCCTCCATCTGCTCTGTGCAGAGGCTGAGCTGAAGGCACTCGCGGCAGCATGCAATCTGGGAAAAGGTAAAGAAATCAATGTATTTTCAGACTTGAGATATGTTTTAAAGGGTCGCACATGACTTTGGCGCCATTTGGTGGAGCTGTAATTTTCTGGCCAATGCTGGCAAACCTATGAGACTGTAGAACAGCTACTCACAGCACTCAACCTTCCCCAAAGGGCAGTTATCGGCGCACACGGAACAAACTCCCCTTGTAGTAGGGATTGCCTTAGCCGAACAGGCGGCTAAGGAAACAGCACGACTACCTCTGACTGGAATACTGGCCATAGCAGACACAGCCCCGCTAGGGGACTCTGTGACCGAAAGTGTGGAAAGCCCTCTCTTGACAGAGGAGACTGTCACCACACCGGCCGTTGATCGTGAACTACTGCAGGTTTTCCAGACCCAGGCTCCCCCACACGAACAGAATGCATGGGTCAAAGCGGGTGCTGTACGATCAGCATCAGGGGTATGACAGGTAAACACCAGGATTTGCCTCCCACGCTGCCTGTTCCCCATGATGGCTGCCCTAACACATTCCCTCGGTGCTCAACAGGATGTTATGTGTGCAGTGGTGCTACAAAAGTGGTGCGCCCCAGGGTTCCCGAACACGGCTACAAAGTATGTCTCGTTTGTGCGAAACATAACCCCGATAGACCTATTCGAGTGCCACAAAAATGCACACCAAAACCAGATTACCTGTTTCAGAGACTGCAGGTGGACTACATACAGCTACCTAATGTGGGTTTTGTATATAAAAAGTTTCAGCCAGCTCACCTGAGCAATCCGAAGAATGGAGCATAGAAATTCGTCCTGACCAGACACCAACAATACTCTATCCAGCTCCAGGATCCGAGGAAACAGGAAAATTTAAAAATAGCAACTTTATGAGGAAAAATTCAGGTACAGGTGCAATTGAATAGCTGTTACTAGGACATTTTCAGCAATGCATTTCGATCACTCAGAGGCAATCTTTTTCAAAGCTAATTTTTATGATTTTTTTCTAATAAAGTTGCTATTTTAAAATTTTCCTGGAGTTGGATACCTTTTTGGTTTCTTCAGTACCTAAGGTGGGTACTTATGAATACGTCCTGGTATGCATTGATCTCCCTTGGTTGCCTGAAGCTTGGGCCGTGACCAAAGTTAACACAGGAAAAAAAAATGATAAGTGAGGTGGTTTGTAGATACCAGGTAACCAAAACCATAGAGAGTGACAGGGGCACATTTCACTGGAAAACTGATGAAACAGATCATGGCCACTCTGGAGATAGAACAGGTTCCCTATCACTCACAAAGAAGTGGGAAGGTGGAATGCATTAATGGTACTCTGAAATTAAAAATCCAGAAGTGTATGGAGGAAACACACTTGTCCTGGGTAGATTGCTTGCCCATTGCAATATATTCAGTGAGAACCGCCCCAATATGTAGAGAGAAGCTGTCCCCGATGAAATAGTGTTTGGTGGTGTCCCTAAGACAGGATTGTATTTCCCACAGCAGCTGCCGGCCTCCTACAGTTCCCTCACTGAATATGTCTTGGAGTTGCACAAACATTTGACTGTTCCTCATAACCATGTTCTTTCCTCCATCCCAGACCCCAACTGTATAAGCGGCGCACGCACATTGGTACAAGGAGACTGGGTCGTGGTCAAGAGACATATAAGAAGACCACTGAACCCAGATACAGTGAGCCATTTTAAGTGCTACTGACCGCTGCCACTTCTGTCAAGCTCCAAGGCAAAGATACTTGGATCAACGTCAGCCACTGAAAAAGGTCCTGATCCCCGGCAGCAGCAAAGATGATGACCCTGCCCCTCTGGACCATGCTGATGTCAATTGTATTCCTTGCCTTAACTCTCAATGACGTACTAAAGGAGGAGAGGACTGGGACAACAAACTGATAATCTGTCACGCCAGGTGTGAGTGCAACACAGAGAGTCACGCCAGGTATGAGTTTAACACAGAGGGGAAAGGGAAAGGGAGCCCAGACACTAGGGAAAGGGGGAAGAGATGACTTCCTAATCTGGACTAGCGTCACCCTGTCTCCCCCTAACGTCCCTCCGCAGCTTTCGCCGATCACGTGCCTCACCCTACTATCCCTGGCGTAAGGCTAAAGCTGCGGGTGGAAGGAGATGAGCACTAGTCAACCTCCGCTAGCACTCTAAAGACAAAAGGGGAAGACAACACAGGGAAATAATAACTTAGCTTTAGAAGAACTCCAACAGGGAACACGGCCTCAAGACTCCAAAGAGGACGTGATGCTGCTTTAGCCAAGTTCCAAGTAGAAATGAGTAAAACCGGCGACGCCCACCTGGAGAGATCAGGTATATATACATCCAGGCCACAGGGAGGTAGTCGCTGGGTCCTAAAGACAGCCTCCTATCTAGGCAGCTGTCTGCATTGCCAAACGTGGAGATCTCCTGCAAACCAGTGCAGGACGACTGTCTGTCACCTCTGACACACCTGAGATATAAGCATCACCAAGTCCTGCTGCTAGACGTGGACTCTAAAGACGTTCCTAAAAACTGCTGGATATGCACCGTAGCCCAATATCCTCTGATACTATGCCATATCACTCAGTGCCCCTAACTCCATATGAGGCTTTCAACTATAGTTGTTTCCACAAAGAGACTTTTGATTCTGCCCGTTATGACGGAGGAAACCTCATCAGCAGCCACGTGGTACCGGTCCAGAATGTGGGGTGGTTGGAGAGTCCTTGATTACAGATAGCTTAAAACACTGGTGGGGGCTGGACCTAGTAGAAAGTAAATTTCTAACACACAGGGCTAAGAAGTTTCCAGTACGTGAGATTTCAGTAAAGCCTGCGATGCCCACACTCCAAGGACTAGGAAAGGTGCAAGAGCACTTCTTTGATTCGTGATGATCAGTGTTTTCAGAAAAAAAAACATGGAAATTTGGACAATAGCGAGTTGTGGTTTTTAGATTCTGCCCAGACTTGTGAATGGCTTGACCCATTTAAACACCCTTCTGAGTCTAAGACATGCTGAAGGAATGAGGTTGGTTTCCAAAACAACTAAACTTGGTTATGCCAAACCTCAGATGTATGGACTTTTGACTTGTATACATTGTCTTAAAAGACTCACTGACATCATACCCTGCATACTGCCTAAGGATTTATACGTATCTAGTATGTGGTCACCAGGCCTATAAATGGCTTCTCCCGGGTGCAGAGGGAACATGCACCTTAGCACGCCTTACGCCTGCAACCTTCAAACTTCTGCATGGTGGCCTAGATATAAATGCTGTCCCCAAACATTCCCTATATAAACGGGCTGCAGACAATCGCACCAGACCGAATGGTAGACCTCATTTAGTGTAAATGGGGATAGGGAATACAAGTATATTCATTTACCCTTTCATTACATAAATGTTGGTCTTACTAGTGTATATAACCGCTAGAACTGGTGTATTTGTTATGATGAGATTTGCGGACAAGGTATCTGTCAGTGAATGGGATCTGTCCCCCCCCCAGGCTCCCATAGCATGGGGAAGTAGCTGATGGATAAATTGTCTGTAAATAATAAAAAGGGAGAAATTGTTATGGTTAATATTTATATTTTAGTTTGAATATTATTTGGGCGTGGAGAAGAGTGAATATGCATTCTCTTTAGTAGCGGGCACTGAGGATCGCTGAGCCACAGCAGGAGCTGCGGCACTGATGACATTGTGCGCACGCTATTAAAGAACAGGAATATTCACTCCTCTCCACTACCATAGTCCCGGCGTGGAGAGGAGTGAATATCCCCGCCGCTCACCTCAGCGTCTGAGGGTGCATGGCAGTGATATCATGCGCTGCTCAGATGTGGAGGTGAGCTGCTGGCAGAACAGGAACAGTGCTGGAGTTGAGGGAAGGAAGGTGAGTAGAAGTGTTTATTTTTTTAAATGTGTGCCGTGATGGTGGGCCGTGCATACCAGGATAGGGGGGACATGCATACCAGAATTGGGATGAGGGGTGCCATGCATACCAGGATTGGGATGAGGGGTGCCATGAATACCAGGATTGGGATGAGGGGTGCCATGCATACCAGGATTGGGGATGATGGGACCATGCATACCAAGATTGGGGATGAAGGTGCCATGCATACCAGGATTGGGGATGAGGGTTGCCATGCATGCCAGGATTGGAATGAGGGGTGCCATGCATACCAGGATTGGGATGAGGGGTGCCATGCATACCAGGATTGGGGATGAGGGGTGTCATGCATACCAGGATTGGGGATGATGGGGCCATGCATACCAGGATTAGGGATGATGGGACCATGCATACCAGGATTGGGGATGAAGGTGCCATGCATACCTGGATTGGGGATGAGGGGTGCCATGAATACCAGAATTGGGATGAAGGTGCCATGCATACCAGGATTGGGGATGAGGGGTGCCATGAATACCAGAATTGGGATGAGGGGTGCCATGCATACCTGGATTGGGGATGAAGGTGCCATGCATACCAGGATTGGGGATGAGGGGTGCCATGCATACCAGGATTAGGGTGAGGGGTGCCATGCATACCAGGATTTGGATGAGGGGTGCCATGCATACCAGGATTGGGGATGATGGGGCCATGCATACCAGGATTGGGGATGAAGGTGCCATGCATACCAGGATTGGGGGTGAGGTGGCCATGCATACCAGGACTGGGGATGAGGTGGCCATGCATACCAGGATTGGGGATGAGGGGTGCCATGCATACCAGGATTGGGATGAGGGGTGCCATGCATATCAGGATTGGGATGAGGGGTGCCTTGCATGCCAGGATTGGGATGAGGGTTGCCATGCATACCAAGATTGGGATGCGGGGTGCCATGCATACCAGGATTAGGATGAGGGGTGCCATGCATACCAGGATTGGGGATGATGGGGCCATGCATACCAGGATTAGGGATGATGGGGCCATGCATACAAGGATTGGGGATGAAGGTGCCATGCATACCAGGATTGGGGATGAAGGTGCCATGCATACCAGGGTTGGGGATGAGGTGGCCATGCATACCAGGATTGGGGATGAGGGGTGCCATGCATACCAGGATTGGGATGAGGGGTGCCATGCATACCAGGATTGGGATGAGGGTGCCATGCATACCAGGATTGGGATGAGGGGTGCCGTGCATACCAGGATTGGGGATGATGGGGCCATGCTTTCCAGGATTGGGGATGTGGGTGTCATGCAAACCAGGATTGGGGATGAGGTGGCATGCATACCAGGATTGGAGATGAGGTGGTCATGCATACAAGAATTGGGGATGAGGGGTGCCATGCATACCAGGATTGGGATGAGGGGTGCCATGCATACCAGGATTGGGATGAAGGGTGCCATGCATACCAGAATTGGGGATGAGGGGTGCCATGCATACCAGGATTGGGGATGAGGGCTGCTATGCATACCAGGATTGGGGATGATGGGGTCATGCATACCAGAATTGGGGATGAGGGGTGCCATGCATACAAGGATTGGGAATGAGGGGACCATGCATACCAGGATTGGGGATGCGGGGGCCATGCATACCAGGATTGGTGATGAGTTGGCAATATTTACCAGGTTGGGGAAATTTACCAGTAGATGCTGCATTTCCCACCCTAGGCTTATACTCGAGTCAATAGGTTTTCCCAGCTTTTTGTGGTAAAATTAGGTGCCTTGGCTTATATTCGGGTCGGCTTATACTTGAGTATAAGGTGTGTCCAAACTTTTGGTCTGTACTGTATATATATACACACAGACTATATATATATATATATATATATATATATATATATATATATAGCAGTGTATTTCTATGTCTCTGTATTCTAGATGGAGAATAAGAGTCACATTTTTTTCTTCCTACAAAATTACTAAAAAATAATGAAAAACAATTACATAAAAGTCATTTTTAATGTGCTTTTTAATCCCTTCACGACATATGATGTACAGTATATTACTTTGATGCAGGCTCACACACTGAGCCCACATCTTTTCCCACATATGATGACTGATCAGATGATCGAAGCTTCAATTCTCCTAAGGAGACTATTAAATAAAGTAGAAATTAAAATATATTTTTTAAAAAAATATGAAAATAAAACAAGAAAAATAAATAATAATAATACACATATTTGGTATGGATACGTTCAGAAATGTCCAATTTATCAAAATATAAGTAAATTAATCTGATTGGTAAACAGCGTAACAAGGAACAAATCGAAACACCAGAATTACGCTTTTTTTGGTCACCACAACATTGCAATAAAATACAATAAGAGGCTATCAAAGCATTGTATCTTCCCCAAAATAGTACCAGTAAAAATGTCAGCTAAGGGCTGAAAGAATGAGCCCTCACCCAGCCCCATATCTCAAAAAATGAAAACATTTCGGGTCTTGGAAAATGGTGACAAGAGCAAAAAAAAATTTTCATGTTTGGTACCTGCGCACTGAGAGAATCATATTGCCAAGTCAGTTTTACTATATAGTGAACATAGTAAATGAAAACCTAAAAAATAATCGTGGAATTGCATTTTTTTTTGCAATTTTACTGCACTTGGAATTTTTTTCACATTTTCCAGTACATTATATGGTAAAATCAATGGTGTCATTTAAAAGTACAACTTTGTCCCTCAAAAAACAAGCCCATATATGACTACATTGACTGAAAAATAACAAAGTAATGGCTCTTGGAGAAGGGGAGGGAAAAAAACGAAAACTAAAAAACGTAAAATGGCCCAGATGTGAAGTGGTTAAAAATAATAAACATCACAAATCAGCAAATAACACACCCTACAAATAAAGTAGCACTCTGTAGTGCTATAGTATGCAAACATGAAATATCTGAAATTTGAATTGCATTACTGCTCTAGAAAATAGAAATATATTAGAATTCTTAGAACATAAATTGGCCAATTCATGTGTACCCAGCAGCCACGGTAAGGTGACTCTCGTTGCTGGGAACCTGCCTAGTGTGAATCCTCTCTTAGACTAAAGTCTACATGTATATGGGAAGGTAGGATACTGCTATAATTAACGAGATGCGCCGTACATATACTGATCTGCGGAAGCTGCGTTCCTGCAAATAGCAGTATATGTACGACGCAGTGATCGCATGGACTCACGCTGAGCGCCGCCGCGATCACATGTGGGTGTCAGCTCTGAAAGACTCCCCCAGATGAAGGCACGCCCGCCGAAACGCGCGTAGGGGGAGTGGCACCACCGCTTGGCATATCATCACACATGTAAGTTAGAGACTCCCCCACCCCCAGATGAAGACACGCCCGCCGAAACGTGCGTAGGGGAAGTGGCACCATTGCTTGGCATATAATCACACATGTAAGTTAGAGTTTTCTACTATGCTGTATATACTCACCTATTGATAGGGTTTATGTGGGATAACTACTACTGGCTAAGCTATTTGCACTTGGCACTTTATTGGTATTTAATACAAGTCAGTACATTGCTATTTATTATGATATCCGCTCAATTAATCCCTAAGGTTTAAGCTATGCATTAATCATGTTTTCATTACCAATCATGTGTATATGTCATCCCATTGGTGCCCCTTTTTTGGCAATAGCCACTTAAATTTTATCGTCACCTATATTATATTGTTATTGTTTTTAATATTCATTAAATAAATACATTTATCTTTTATACATCTACTATCAGTTCCTGGGATGTCTATTTTTTTTTTTGTGTTCATTCTCATTTTGGCGTTGAACTATTTATAATATGGTCCTGCAATATGATGCATGTTCAGTAATTTTATAATGTCTAGTTTTAGTGTTTTTCTAAAATAGCATTATTCTCAGGGATCAATATAAGTTGTACTTCCCATATACATGTAGACTTTAGTCTAAGAGAGGATTCACACTATGCAGGTTCCCAGCAACGAAAGTCGCCACACCGTGGCTGCCGAGTACACATGAATTGGCAAATTTATGTGATAAGAATTCTCATTTATTTCTATTTTCTAGAGCAGTAATGCAATTCAAATTTCATATATTTCATGTTTGCAAACTACAGCGCTACAGTGTGCTACTTTATTTGTTGGTTATATATGGAGATGACTACTCTTAGTAAATACCCGTACATACACACCAGTTTTCTGTTTTGGAAGTGACGGTCAGTCTTTTTATACCAGCAAATAATACAGACATATTTGGTACCCTTGTAATTGAAATGACCCCCACTAAACAGTAATCAGATTATTTATTGTGATCCGTAAATGGCAGAAATAAATGGCGTCATTGATTTTTTTCTCCATTGAACCAATAAAAATGTAATAAAAATGTAACACTGAGACCGTGTTCACACACAGCGTAAATGCTGCATTTTTTGTACTGCATTTTTTCCTGCACATTTTTTGCAGGTGTCCACACTACACGACGCAATAACACTCTCCTCTGACTATTGTGTGTTTGCTGTGTTTCATTTATGCGTTTTCCCCTTATTTGATGCGTTTTTGGTGCAGATGTGAAGCCGCATTTTTAAAGGGAATTTGTCCGCAGGTTTTTGCTATATAATCTAAAACATCAGGAGATAAAGGCTGAAACACAGAATTCAGGGATGTGTTACTTGTCAAAGTCCGTGCTGTAGTTTACTAACTGTGAAGGATTTATCACTAAGAGATTAACATTGCCGAACTGCAACGCCCCCTCCCCCTGTGATAATCTCCTCACTGTCTATGAACTTTGTACATGTAGAGCCTGGTGTGGGAGGTGTTAGCTTTCTCAGCTCTGCTTCATTCTAAATCTAAAAGCTCTGATTATCTGATATCAGAACAGCTTCACCCAGTAAACTAAGTGATACATCCTTGTATTCAGCTTCTCTTTACCTACATTATTCTGCTGTCAGATGAGGTAGCAAAGTACTTTACAGAAGTATCATTATCATCACAGACAGGGCTATAATGACAAGTAACACCTCTATCCTCAGATAGTAACACAGCATCCACCATTCACAATAGGCAATGTAACAGCTTCCACTGCTCGCCTGTATCACAATGACCTTTGTACACAATCATTAGATGCTTCAATACAGAAGATAGCAGTAATAGACAGACTCTAACCCTATGGTACATGTGGATTTCCTAAAAAAAAGCAAAAAAACCCCAAAAACTGCAACTATGAGTCTAGAATAGCCCCTGTTGCCAGAGTGAAAATTGCAAGATTTTGACTTTTTTTCTATACAGATATAGCAGATCTGATGTAAAAATGGTTCAAATTCTTAAAAAATCTATTTAACAAAATAACCAAATTTAAACTGTAGGGCATTTTCTGATGACACATTCCATTTAAAGAAGTTGTTCAGGCTTGGGACAAAAGTCTGCACTCACTTTATGTGACTGCAGACTGCTGAATCATGACAGGGTGTGGTTGTGCATGCTGTCACGATTTTCCAGTATCGCCGACGTGAAAGGTCTATCATGTGTCCGCATGTCATTTCTATTTAGAGAAGTTGAATGCGTCTAGTTTACACGTGACTGCAAATTGCTTACATGCAGTCACGTGACCACCCTCTTACACTGGCAATACCACTGAATTATGACAATGTGCATACCGCAAGTTGTCACTATTCAGCATTCTTCAGTCACATAGATTGCAGACATTTGTCTCTAGCCAAAACCAGGAGTGGGTGATAAATGCAGAATTGGTGCACTTGTTTCTTTTATACCTTTTCTCTGATTGTTCCTCAAATGGTTTTGGCTGCAATTCCTTAGAAAAAGTACTGACTGAATACTGACCAAATACTGATACTGGGGCCGTGGCCTTAAACAGACTCCAATCTTCTGAAAATGCTTTCACAAGATTGTGGATTGCATAGGGGAATTTTATGCCTATTCAGGAAAAATAGCATTTATGAAGTCAAGGACTAATCTAAGTTGAGAAAGTCTGGTGTTTGATGGGGTTAAAGTAAGAGCTCTGTGCATGCCACTCAATGTTCTCCACATCAAACTTGTTAAGCCACGAACTATGTTGTCCATACCAACCATAGGCGGATTATAATGAGGGCAATCTGGGCTACCGCCCCGGGCACCGGGGCTCCGGGGGCCCATAGCCTGACTGCCCTCATATAATCCTTTGTACACTGACATCTGCAGCTCGGTAGCGTCTAGAGTGGAGTTGATTTTTTGAGGGGATGATGTCACCAGAAGGGGCGGGGCTTCCTTCAATCCAGTGAAGGCCCGATGGCAGGAAGCAGCGTGGAGCTGGAGCTGTGGCTGCTGAAGCGGACAGAGAGGCTGCATGATGGAGCTGTGTGCAGGTGGGAATGAGGACACAGGGCTCAGTGTGAGTGGGCTGAGGATGAATTTTGGGTGCAAAGAAGTGTGGATGATGGTATTGTATGGGGGCTGCATGATGGAGGGTTGTATAGGGAAATGGCAACTGCTACTTGTATAAGGCTGCTTATGGGGGGGCTTTAACAGGAAAAGGGTTTATGTTATATGCGTGAGGCTGCATGGGGAAGGTGATGATGGGCTGTATAGAGAAGAGGGGGATGATGAGGTCTGTGTGGAGAAGGGGGATGATGATGGGGCTGTGAGGAGGGGGGGATTGGGATGATAACGATGGGGGCTGTGAGGAGGGGGGGTGATGATGGGGGGTGTGAGGAGGGGGAATTATGATGATGAGGGCTGTGAGGAGGGAAAATGTTGATGATGAGGGCTGTGAAGAGGGGGAATGATGATGTTGGGGGCTGTGAGGAGGGGGGATGATGATGATGATGGTGGCTGTGAGGAGGGGGGATGATGATGATGATGGGGGCTGTGAGGAGGGGGAATGATGATGACGATGGGGGCTGTGAGGAGGGGTGATGATGATGATGGGGGGGCTGTGAGGAGGGGGGATGATGATGCTGATGGGGGCTGTGAGGAGGGGGGATGATGATGATGATGGGGGCTGTGAGGAGGGGGGATGATGATGATGATGGGGGCTGTGAGGAGGGGGGATGATGATGATGATGGGGCTGTGAGGAGGGGGGATGATGATGATGATGATGGGGCTGTGAGGAGAGGGGATGATGATGATGAGACGGGATGATGATGATGAGGGGGGCTGTGAGGAGGGGGATGATGATGATGGGGCTGTGAGGAGAGGGGATGATGATGATGATGGGGGCTGTGAGGATGGGAGATGATGATGATGGGGCTGTGAGGAGAGGGGATGATGATGATGGTGGGGGCTGTGAGGAGGGGGGATGATGATGATTATGGTCTCTGTGAGGAGGGGAGATGATGATGATGATGGAGGCTGTGAGGAGAGGGGATGATGATGGGGGCTGTGAGGAGGGGGGATGATGATGGAGGCTGTGAGGAGAGGGATGATGATGATGGGGCTGTGAGGAGGGGGGATGATGATGATGATGTGGGCTGTGAGGAGGGGGGATGATGATGATGGGGGCTGTGAGGAGGGGGGATGATGATGATGATGGGGGCTGTGAGGAGGGGGGATGATGATGATGATGGGGCTGTGAGGAGGGGAGATGATGATGATGATGGGGGCTGTGAGGAGGGGGATGATGATGGGGGCTGTGAGGAGGGGGGATGATGATGATGATGGAGGCTTTGAGGAGGGGGGATGATGATGATGGGGGCTGTGAGGAGGGGGGATGATGATGATGATGTGGGCTGTGAGGAGGGGAGATGATGATGATGATGGGGCTGTGAGGAGGGGGGATGATGATGATGATGGGGGCTGTGAGGAGGGGGGATGATGATGATGATGGGGCTGTGAGGAGGGGAAATGATAATGATGATGGGGGCTGTGATGAGGGGGGATGATGATGATGATGGGGGCTGTGAGGAGGGGGATGATGATGATGATGGGGGCTGTGAGAAGGGGGATGATGATGATGATGGGGGCTGTGAGGAGGGGGAATGAGAATGATGATGGGGCGGTGAGGAGGGGGGATGATGATGATGATCGGGGCTGTGAGGAGGGGGGATCATGATGATGATGGGGGCTGTGAGGAGGGGGGGATGATGATGATGATGGTGGCATTGTGTTGAAGGGGGCTGTGGTGGGGGAGTGATGTGGGCCTGTGCGGGGAAGGGTGGTTGATGCTGGATGGCTGCAAGGGAAAATGGGTAATGTCACTCTTGCATGCAAGGTGGTTGCATGGGGCTGCAGGATGTGTTGTGAAAGGAGTGACGCTACTCACATGGGGCTGCATAGTGAAGGGGATAATGTCACTCATGTAAGGCTGCATGCTGAGTGCCTGTGTGGAGAAGGGGGTGATGTTACTTGTGTGGGGATGCATGCCGGGGCTGTGCAGGGAGCTATGTGGGGCTTATACTGTATATAGGTAGTTAAATGAGTTCTCATACTGAATCTAGGTAGCTATGTGGGAACTCATACTGTACATTGGGAGCTTTGTGGAGGCTCAAACAATATGTACGGGGCTGTGTGGGGGCTCATACTGTATGTAGGGGCTATATACCTCACGTGTCTGTGAGGTATATGGATGTTTTGTGACTTAATTACACTGTCACTTAACTGGCCATTTATGATCTGAAAGGTTACTAGTATCTATATTTTATAAATGTTTATTAAATATTATCTGATCACCTATTGAGAATGCCTGGTCAGTTAGAGCAGTGGTCAGGCTACAGAGGGGCAGTCGACAAGGAGCAGGAGCGCCATACCGTGTAAACTTAGGGTGCCAACCTCCGCTGTCAAGAAGGGAATTGTGAAGGGCAAAACTAGTCCCCAACTCCCCGCATTTCTGCTCTTTTTTATATCACTGTTTTTCTGTGCTATGTGTGTGTATTCCTGTCTGTATGTTTTGGGGTTTTTAAACTAAATAAAAAGAGAATTTTTCAAGTTTTTATTTTTGTTAGGGCTTATATGTACACTGCTCAAAAAAATAAAGGGAACACTTAAACAACAGAATATAACTCCAAGTAAATCAAACTTCTGTGAAATCAAACTGTCCACTTAGGAAGCAACACTGATTGACAATCAATTTCACATGCTGTTGTGCAAATGCAATAGACAATAGATGGAAATTATTGGCAATTATCAAGACACCCTCAATAAAGGAGTGATTCTGCAGGTGGGGACAACAGACCACATCTCAGTACCAATGCTTTCTGGCTGATGTTTTGGTCACTTTTGAATGTTGGTTGTGCTTTCACACTCGTGGTAGCATGAGACGGACTCTACAACCCACAGAAGTTGCTCAGGTAGTGCAGCTCATCCAGGATGGCACATCAATGCGAGTTGTAGCAAGAAGGTTTGCTGTGTCTGTCAGCATTCTGTCCAGAGGCTGGAGGAGTTACCAGGAGACAGGCCAGTACACCAGGAGACGTGGAGGGGGCCGTAGGAGGGCAACAACCCAGCAGCAGGACCGCTATCTCCGCCTTTGTGCAAGGAGGAACAGGAGGAGCACTGCCAGAGCCCTGCAAAATGACCTCCAGCAGGCCACAAATGTGCATGTGTTTGCACAAACGGTTAGAAACCAACTCCATGAGGGTGGTATGTGGGCACGACGTCCGCACATGGGGGTTGTGCTCACAGCCCAACACCGTGCAGGACACTTGGCATTTGCCACAGAACACCAGGATTGGCAAAGTCGCCACTGGCGCCCTGTGCTCTTCACAGATGAAAGCAGGTTCACACTGAGCACATGTGACAGACATGACAGAGTCTGGAGACGCCGTGGAGAGCGATCTGCTGCCTGCAACATCCTTCAGCATGACCGGTTTGGAAGTGGTTCAGTAATGGTGTTGGGTGGCATTTCTTTGGAGGGCTGCACAGCCCTCCATGTGCTCGCCAGAGGTAGCCTGACTGCCATCAGGTACCGAGGTGAGATCCTCAGACCCCTTGTGAGACCATATGCTGGTGCGGTTGGCCCTGGGTTCCTCCTAATGAAGGACAATGCCAGACCTCATGTGGTTGGAGTGTGTCAGCAGTTCCTGCAAGATGAAGCCATTGAAGCTATGGACTGGCCCGCCTGTTCCCCAGACCTGAATCCGATTGAGCACATCTGGGACATCATGTCTCGCTCCATCCACCAACGTCACGTTGCACCACAGACTGTCCAGGAGTTGGCGGATGCTTTAGTCCAGGTCTGGGAGGAGATCCCACAGGAGACCATCCGCAACCTCACCAGGAGCATGCCCAGGCGTTGTAGGGAGGTCATACAGGCACGTGGAAGCCACACACAATACTGAGCCTCATTTTGACTTGTTTTAAGGACATTACATCAAAGTTGAATCAGCCTGTAGTGTGTTTTTCCACTTTAATTTTGGGGGTGACTCCAAATCCAGGCCTTCATTGGTTAATAAATTTGATTTCCATTGATGATTTTTGTGTGATTTTGTTGTCAGCACATTCAACTTTGTACAGAACAAAGTATTCAATGAGAATATTTAATTCATTCAGATCTAGGATGTGTTATTTGAGTGTTCCCTTTATTTTTTTGAGCAGTGTATAAGGGCCCCATAGGTTGATCACTTTGGTTGTTGATTGAGGGGGCTATGTGGGGGCTCATATTGTATATAGGGGGATGTCAGGATATTAAGTCATACAATTATGAATAAAAATTATTTTTTACTAGACGGAGGCCCGATGCTATCGCATCGGGAGGGTGGTAATGTCACGATGGGGGCAGGCTTTGCAGCATTGAGAATCTCTCCCCCCCATGTGCTCACCCACCTATAAACTCTCTCTTCCCCCCATGTGCTGACTTCTCCCGTCTGTGCTCTCTTCTTTGACCTGTCTACCTCATGGCTATCCCCCTTGTCTGCTGTCTCTCTCCTTCAAGTGCTGTGTTCTCCTCTCATGTGCTGTCCCATTTGAGCTCTCTCCCCCCTGTGCTCTGTCTCTCTCCCCCCTGTGTGCTTTCTCTCTCTCCCATCTGCTGTCTTCTCCTCTCATGTGATCTCTTCTTTGACCTGTGTACCCCATGTGCTCTCCCGCTTGTCTACTCTCTCTCTCCACCCCTGTGCTGTCTTCTTCCCTCATGTGTTCTCTCGTTTGAGCTGTCTCCCCGCGCAGTAAATCAGACCACCGCCATCTTTGTGCAGGCAGATAGCGGCGGTCACATTAAAACTGCGCATGTGCTCCTCCTGTACAAAGATGGCGGCGGTCAGTGAATCATTCGGCTGATCCCGGCGGCGGCGTGTACGACGTGTTCGCGACAGTGTTCCACTGGTGGTACCGTGCAAGAGGCTGGTACCACCAGCTGTTTCCATATTGAGACACCCATCACTTGGTTGTCCCAATATGGCGGTCGACGAACTTCTGCCGCTTGGAATTCTGGGATCCGGACACATCTAGACGGAACAGGATGTGAAGACATTACAAGGTAAGTATATTATAGATACTATGGTAATATTGAGCAGAATTAATTTCAGCCTATTGGTTCGGCCTCCAGAACAGTCACGGTCTTTCACCCCTGCTCTGTTATGTATGGCGCTGTACATAAGAGAAAAATTTGTGTGTGTTACTAACATGACCTATCACATGATCTATCAAATGGGATCATGTGACATGTCACGTGATACATCCGGTATCTGGGGGGACCCACGCCTTCTAAACTGCTCGAGGCCCTGGCTACTCTTAATCCACCCCTTATACCAACCACAATTGTGTCCATATGCACTTTGTGTTCTATGTAATAAAAATTTGCTGTGCATATGTTCTGTCTTTTAACTGCTTTTAACTACTTCAGGTTTCCAAAGTCGCAAAGTGGTTAAAAGAAATCACTTGAGCAATCTTCAGACAGCACTTTGTGCATATGGAAACAATCATGCTGGAACAGGAAAGAACCTTCCCAAAACTGTTGCCACAAATAGAACCATGCAATTGGCTAAAATGTATTTGTATGATGTAACATTAACATTGCCCATTACTGGAAAAAAGGGTCCTAGCTCAAACATTGAAACACTGCCCAGTATCATTATCCTTCCTCAACAAAATTTTACTGTAGGCAGTATGAATCCATCAGGAGGTTTTATCTGATGATAAACCAAAACAAAATGTATCCATCATACTGGCAGATAGTGCAACGTAATTCACGACTCCAGATAACATGTCTAAACTGCTCCATAGTCCAGTGGTGGTGTGCTCTACACAACACCAGCTGACACTTGGTATTGCACTCGATGAACAGAGTGCACCTGCTCGACCATAGGAGCCTCTTTCATGAATCTCTCCACTCAAAGTTTTTATGCTGCTGTCACTTCCCGAGGCAGGTTGGAACTGTGTAGTGAGTGATGCAATGGCAGAAAGGTGATTTTTATACTCAACATGCTTCAGCATTTGGTGCCCCTTTGCTCTGTGAATTTGTGTGGTCAACCAATCTTGTAGCTGAGTTGTTGTTACAACCAGATACTTCCATTTTACAGTAGTGGCACTTACAGATGATCATAGCAAATCTAGCATATACAAAATGTCGCAAACTAAAATCTTATAACAGCACCACATTTGGAGTAACTAAGCTCCTCAGTACAGTCCATACTACCAGCAATGTTAATCTATGGAGGTAGCATGGCTTTGAACTTGATTTTGTGCTCCGGTTTCCATGTGCACAAGAATCTCTTTCCCTATCAAACTTTGCACTTCATTTTTATTTAGCTTACAAGTCAACCCTACCTTAAAATGGACTAGTAGTGTATATAAGGGTGTGCTCAAAGTCTCCGTAACCCACCTGAAAAAGCACTAGATAAAAACGAAAAAGAATGAACATATGCGCTGCAATGTAAAAATGACTTGCTGTGAATATGGTGCTAAGCATAAATGATTAAACCCCCTTTGAAAAGTAAGATTTTAACCAATATCTTACTTAACACAAGAACAATTTCCAAAATTTTTGAAAATTGAGCTTCATAGAACATTTTTTAACCCATAACATGAAAGTAAGGTTAATAATACAGTTATATGAAAAAGTTTGGGCACCCCTATTAATCTTAAGCTTAATGTTTTATAAAAATTGGTGTTTTTGCAGCAGCTATTTCAGTTTGATCTATGTAATAACTGTTGGACACAGTAATGTTTCTGCCTTGAAATGAGGTTTATTGTACTAACAGAAAATGTGCAATCTGCATTCAAACAAAATTTGACAGGTGCATAAGTATGGGCACCTCACCAGAAAAGTGACATTAATATTTAGTAGATCCTCCTTTTGCAAAAATAACAGCCTCTAGTCGCTTCCTGTAGCTTTTAATGAGTTCCTGGATCCTGGATGAAGGCATTTTTGACCATTCCTCTTTACAAAACAATTCCAGTTCAGTTAAGTTTGATGGTCGCCGAGCATGGACAGCCCTCTTCAAATGATCCCACAGATGTTCAATGATATTCAGGTCTGGGGACTGGGATGGTCATTCCAGAACATTGTAATTGTTCCTCTGCATGAATGCCTGAGTAGATTTGGAGCGGTGTTTTGGATCATTGTCTTGCTGAAAGATCCATCCCCTGCGTAAATTTAACTTTATCACTGATTCTTGAACATTATTGTCAAGAATCTGCTGATACTGAGTGGAATCCATGCGTCCCTCAACTTTAACAAGATTCCCGGTGCCGGCATTGGCCTCACAGCCCCAAAGCATGATGGAACCTCCACCAAATTTTACTGTGGGTAGCAAGTGTTTTTCTTGGAATGCTGTGTTTTTTTGCCGCCATGCATAACGCCGTTTTGTATGACCAAACAACTCAATCTTGGTTTCATCAGTCCACAGGACCTTCTTCCAAAAAGAAATTGGCTTCTCCAAATGTTCTTTTGCATACCTCAGCCAACTCTGTTTGTGGTGTGCTTGCAGAAACGGCTTCTTTCGCATCACTCTCCCATACAACTTCTCCTTGTGCAAAGTGTGTTGTATAGTTGACCGATGCACAGTGACACCATCTGCAGCAAGTTGATGCTGCAGCTCTCTGGAGGTAGTCTGAGGATTGTCCTTTACTGATCTCACCATTCTTCTTCTCTGCCTTTCTGATGTTTTTCTTTGCCTGCCACTTCTGGCCTTAACAAGAACTGTGCCTGTGTTCTTCCATTTCCTTACTATGTTCCTCACAGTGGAAACTGACAGGTTAAATCTCTGAGACAGCTTTTTGTATCCTTCCCCAGAACAACTATGTTAAATAATCTTTGTTTTCAGATCATTTGACAGTTGTTTTGAGGAGCCCATGATGCCACTCTTCAGAGGAGATTCAAACAGGAGAACAACTTGCAAGTGGCCACTTTAAGTAGCTTTTCTCATGATTGCATACACCTGGCTATGAAGTTCAAAGCTCAATGAGGTTACAAAACCAAAAAAAGTGCTTTAGTAAGTCAGTAAAAAGTAGGTAGGAGTATTTAAAACAAGAAAATGATAAGGGTGCCCATACTTATGCACCTGTCAAATTTTGTTTGAATGCAGATTGCACATTTTCTGTTAGTACAATAAACCTCATTTCAAGGTAGAAACATTACTTTGTCCAGCAGTTATTACATATATCAAACTGAAATAGCTGTTGCAAAAACACCAATTTTTATAAAACATTAAGCTTAAGATTAATAGGGGTGCCCAAACTTTTTCATATAACTGTATAATAATATAGTAGTTTAAAGCAAAAATTAATACACCCCACATCAAAAACTACTACATGTAGTATTTTGTTTGACCTATGATTTTTAAGGACAGTACCAAGTCTTCAAGGCATGGAATGAACAAGTTGGCGACATAAATGCAGCAGATGTGTGTTTTTTATCAATACCATGTTCGAAATGTGCATGTCTACCAAGGGAACTAAGGGATGGTAGCATCTTCTCTTTTACTAAAGAGCAGTAAATCTGTTTATTCATTATACCATCAATGAAATGTAGTTCCACGACCCCAGCAGCATTCATCTAGCCCCACGTAAGAACACTGCCACCACCATGTTTCACTGTAGGCACTATGAATTTTTCTAAATTAATTTTTCGAAATGCATGGTGCCTACAGTGAAACATGGTGGTGGTAATGTCCTTATGTGAGATTGCATGAGTGCTGCTGGTGATGGGTAGCTATATTTCATTGATGGCATCATGAATTCACAGATGTACTGCTCTATATTGAAAGAGAAGATGCAACCATCACTGTGCCCTTGCATTTCTGAAAAAGAACAGGGTGAAAGTGATTCAGTGGTGAAGTATGTCTCCTGATCTGAACCCAATCGAACACCTGTGGGGGATTCTGAAGAGACGAGTTGAGCATCACTCTCCATCCGGCATCCAGGCTCTTAGAGAGGTGGTTCTTGAACAATGCGTAAAGATAGATGTTACAATATGTCGCCAACTTGTTCATTTCATGCCTAAAAGATTTGGTGCTGTCCTTAAAAATCATGGAGGTCATACAAAATACTAGATGTAGTGTTTTTTATGTGAGGTGTATTCACTCAACTAATTTGAGTAAAATTGAAGATTATTATTAACCTTACTTTCATGTTATGGGTTAAAAAAAAGTTCTATAAAACTCAGTCTTGTTAAAATGTTGAAAATTGTTCTTGTATTCAGTAAGCTATTGATTCAAGTCTAACTTTTCAAAGAGGTTAAACTCATTTATGTTGAGCACTGTATGTTCAGTCTTTAGAGCTTCTTTTAACCACTTCAGGTTTCCAAACATGCAAAGTAGTTAAAAGAAGTGACCTGACCATTGTTTAGCAAGCTTGCTATGTTCACGTACAATTTAAAAAAATAAAAAACACAGCAAAAAACTACATAAAAGACATAAAAAAAGATGCCTCAGGAAAAACACCACTGGCATTTTCTTCAGCTTGAAAAACTCGGCAGGAATGCCGGCATCTAAAAATATGTCGGGTGCACATACCCTTATAATTTTAGACTTGGGTGTAACTAGCAGGATTAAAGGCATAGTAGCTGCTATGATGCCCACCAACTAAGAAGTCCATCAATCACTATTGACTATTTCTAATAAAAGCTAATGGAAACTGATGTTTCACATCAAGATCAGCTCACTATCCCATGTGTATGGGGGTATCTTTAATAGTTATTGATTATTTCCACAGAAAAGAAGCTTATTCTCATTTTCAAATTAATTTAAACATGGAACAATGGAAGCAGGTGTATGGTGAACTCAGGAAAAACAACTAAAGTGTATGACCAGCTTTTATAAAGATATGTATATTGAGGGTAAACCTAAGAAAGAGGACAGGACGTAGACCTTTATTATTTTGATAGTACTAGGCCCCACTTAATGCTTTGCCTTGAGGCTGCATGTTACTTGTTACAAACCAGAATATAGACCAAGATTAAAGTAAAAAAATGCATCAAATGTAGACAGATATGAATCTATTAAATAATTTATAGAGTAGTTGATTACTTTTTTGAATGTACTGTATAGTGTAGTTGGGTACTTTTTTTTAGTTGTATTTTTACATTTTAGAAAATATAGATTGCTATTAAAATTGTTTGCCTTTCCTTTATGTATTGGTTTTGCCTATGCTACTGTTAATCTAAGGAATTTTACCAGCAATCACTCACATCCTCTGTGCTTTATGCTCAGTTTTCACCTTTGTTTCTAATTTTTATGACACATAGTAAGCAGTGCCATAGCCTTGCTAATTTTACACAACCAGAGCCGTTCCACTAATACAGTCATTATACTAGCTCAATGAGGAATACAGTGAGGTGAAACATTAGAAATAGCTCTGCTTGCCTGCATAAATTAAGCAAAACATGTGTTAGGCTAGATTAAACCCTTGCATGGTTAGTCTATCTGTATACTGTTCTAACCACCATTGTGAATTTACTGACCATTAGGTTCAAAATATGGAAGCCTATCCCAGCATGCCACACAAAAAATGTTACGTGTCCTATTATTTGCTTGCACATATTTCAGAAGTGATTTTTTAAATTATTATTTGTAACATAATTTTTTTCTGTAATATTATCTACAGTAAGAATAGAACAAACTTCTAAGGATATTCAGATTGAAATTTGGAATTCTCTGAAATTCCTTTTACCGCAACAATTTTCAAAAGTTTATAGAAAATCAGAATATATTCAGCTTAAACAGTGTTTTGGAATTTATAAAATTTTTTATGTTATTATATAAACACAGATGAATAAATGTCTTCACTTGAATAATCCACGCAAAAATTATGATTGTACAAAGAGACGTACATACCTCATTTTCTTCAATTTCGTCCCCAGGACCAAAGGAACTACTGTATCAATTTTCCAAACCTGCTTTGCTGCTTTTGGTAAGAACATGGAACTTGCATAAAAAAGCAAAATAATTATCATTCGTCATGTGGACAATAGTGCTGTCAGTCTAGCTTAGGCAAAAGTTTATGCCTTTGATGTGTAGTTTCTATTAATGGAATAAGTCTCTATTCCTAAACCTTACTGGTGTGGATAAATAAGGAGAAAAACACAAGAAAATGAACCTTGGAAAAAGACTTTGAGGTGGGCTCAGGGAAAGTGTGGCTCAAGTTTCAGGAAGGCAGTAGCAGATAGTGCCTAAAATTACAAATCTCTGGTTGATGATAGAAAGTGGAGACTGATATGGGCTTTCAGGAGGAGTCTGCGAAATATACAGTGATTAATTTGTTCAGAACATATTTCCATACATGGAAGGAAAACATTATGAATATTCCTTCAAATATTTTTTTTACATCGTTTTACAGTCATATAACAAAAAATGCTTACTTTTTCATATTCAAGCTATATGGAATAACTGCATAACAAATAACATCTTAAAAGGAACCTATCACCAGGTTTTTCCCATATAAAGTAGGGCCAGCACCTGTAAGCCCTCTGTTACAATATTCTAGAATGCTGTATTTACAGTAATGGCCGAAAGTGTTGGCACCCTTGAAATTGTTCCTGAAAGTGAAGTATTTCTCCTAGAAAATTATTCCAATTACATGTTTTGTTATACATGTTTATTTCCTTTGTGTGTATTGGAACAACACAAAAAAAGCAGAGAAAAAAAGGCAAATTGGACAAAATGTCAGACAAAACTCCAAAAATGAGCCAGACAAAATTGTTGGCAGCCTCAACTTAATATTTGATTGCACACCCTTTGGAAGAAATAACTGCTTCCTATAACCATCACCAAGCTTCTTACACATCTCAACTGGAATTTTGGACCATTCTTCTTTTGCAAACTGCTCCAGGTCTCTCATATTTGAAGGGTGCCTTCTCAAAACAGCAATTTTAAGATCTCGCCACCAGTGTTCAATGGGATTTAGATCCGGACCCATTGCTGGCCACTTCAGAACTCTCCAGCGCTTTGTTTTCATCCATTTCTGGATGCTTCTTGAAGTATATTTGGGGTCATTGTCCTGCCGGAAGACCCACCATGACCTAAGATGCCAACCCAGCTTTCTGACACTGAGAACTACATTGCAAACCAAAATCCTTTGGTAATCAAGTGCCAGAGGCAGCAAAACAACCCCAAAACAACTTTGAACCTCCACCATATTCGACTGTAGGTACTGTGTTCTTTTCTTTATAGGCCTCATTCCATTTTCAGTAACCAGTAGAATGATGTGCTTTACCAAAAAGCTCTGTCTTGGTCTCATCTGTCCACAAGACGCCTTCCAATTTTGGCTTACTCATGTACATTTTGGCAAACGGCAGTTTAGCTTTTTTATGTCTCTGTGTCAGCAGTGGGGTCCTCCTAAGGTCTGCTGCCATAGCTTTTAATTTCAGTCAAATGTCGACGAATAGTTGGTGCTGCAATGATGTACCCTGAACCTGCAGGACAGCTTGAATTTCTTTGGAACTTGATTGTTGCTGCTAATCCTCCATCCAGACTCTCCTGCATTGCAACCTTTCATCAATTTTTCTCTTCTATGCACGTCAAGGGAGATTAGCTACATTGCCATGGGTTATAAACTTCTTGATTATGTTGTGCACCGTAGACAAAGAAACTGTCACTCACAGTGTGGGAAAGACTAAGTGCAACACAAAGGGATGAGGGGAAGGAAGCTCAGACACTAAGGAAAGGAGGGAGTGGAGACCCCTAGGCAGATCTAATAACACCCTGACTAACCTACCGTCCCTATATTGGTTTCACACCCGTGACAGTACCCCCCCTTCTACGAGTGGCCTCTGGACACTCAGGACCAGGTTTCTCAGGATAAGAGGTGTGGAATGAATGAACCAACCTGGGAGCATTCACTTCAGATGCTGAAACCCACAACCTCTCTTCTGGACCATAACCCTTCCAGTGCACCAAGTATTGTAGGGAACGACATTAGAGATGAGAATCTACAATCCTCGAAATCTGAAACTCCAGATTACCATCAACCATTATTGGGGGCGGCGGAAGGGGTGAGGACTCAAGAGGTTCAACATATTTCTTGAGCAGAGACCTGTGAAAGACATTGTGGATCTTAAGAGCCTGAGGTGGCTCAAGACGAAACGCTGCTGGGTTTACGATGGAGGTTATTTTATAGGGACCAATAATTCTAGGTCCCAGCTTCCAAGAAAGAACCTTCAACTTGATATTTGTGTGGTAGACAACCACACAAAGTTATTCACATTCAGGTCCGGACCTGGCAAATGTCTCCTGTCAGGTATACATTTGTACCTGTCTCCCATGATCTTCAAATTACTCAGAACCCCCCCGCCATACCGAGGAGAACGACGAAGCAAATCGTTTCTCCTCAGGAACTCCCAAAGCCCCTTCCCCATTAAAAGTATCAAACTGTGGATAGTAACAGTATACACCAAAGAACGGTGACCTGCCAGTGGATTCTTGATTATTATTATTAAACGCAAATTCTGTGAGCGGTAAGTAAGTCGCCCAATCCTCCTGATTTTCGCAGACAAAACACCTGAGGTAAGTCTCCAAATTCTGATTAATGCGCTCGGTCTGTCCATTTGACTGAGGATGAAGGGCAGAGGAAAAAGGCAGAGGAAAAGGACAGCTGCACCCTCAGTTGAGAACAGAACGCTTTCTAGAACTTAGAAACAAACTGGGTCCCCCCAATCTGACACCACATTGGAGGGAACTCCGTGAAGCTTCATGATCTCATTTATAAACACCTGAGCAAGAGTCTTGGCATTCGGAAGTGCCGGTAATGTGACGACGTGAACCATTTTACAGAACCTATCTACACCCACCAAAACCACAGCTTTGCCTGCAGATACCGGTAGGTCAGTAATAAAATCCATGGACAAATGTGTCCATGGCTTGCTAGGAATAGGTAGCAGAAGAAGAGGGTGTCACCCTGGGCCTTCAACACAACACCCTCCAGTTCAGGGTACAAAGCTGAAATTATTACCCCTTTCTGTAAAATCGGGGCATGGTTCTCATGGTCACCACCACCAGGGAAGCTCCAGGAAAAGCATCAGCTTTGACATTTTTGACCCCTGGACGGAAAGTGACAACAAAATTGAACCAAGTGAAAAACAGGGACCATCTAGCTTGCCTAGGGTTGAGACATTTAGCCGATTGAAGATATGACCCCTCCAACACGCTCCAACCAATGTCGCCATTCTTTGAACGCCAATTTAAGTGCCAAAAATTGCCAAAATTACCAAAAGCTCTCTGTTACCCACATCATAATTTCACTCAGCCGAAGATAATTTCTTAGAAAAGAAAGCGCATGGATGCCATTTACCAGGAGACGGACCCTGAGACAACACAGCACCAACCTCCACCTCCGACGTATCAACTTCCACAATAAAGGATTGGGAAACATCGGGTTGACTGAGTATAGGTGCTGTGGCAAAGCAGCTCTTTAGAGAGGAAAAAGCTTGCAGGGCGGCATCCGACCATTTGGAAAAATCAGACCCCTTCCTTTTCATGTCAGTGAGGGGTTTCACAATTACTGAATAATTTTGGATGAATTTCTGGTAAAAATAAGTAAAGCCCAGAAAACGTTGTAGAGCTGTCAAGTTCTCGGGATGGTCCCAATCAAGGATGGCATGGATCTTCTCCGGATCCATCCGAAAACCCAAAGATGACAACAGGTACCCCAAAAACTGCACCTCCTGGATGGCGAAAACACACTTTTTAGTTTGGCATATATGTTGTTATCCCTTAATATCTGAAGCATCTGTCTAACATGCCCCCGATGTGTCTCAAAATCAGGTGAGTAAACCAAAATATCATCCAGATAGACCACCACAAACCTGCCCACCAAATGATGGAAACTATCATTAATGAAATGCTGGAACACCGCAGGTGCATTGGTCAGACAGAAAGGCATAACCAGACTCTTGAAATGCCCTTCAGGGGTATTGAATGCTGTTTTCCATTCATCCTCCTCTCTGATTCTAACCAGATTGTAGGCTCCCCTTAAATCCAACGTGGAGAACACCTTAGCTCCCACAACCTGGCTGAAAAAATCTGGAATCAGATGAAGAGGATATGGATCCCGGATGGTAATTTGAATTAATTCCCGGAAATCTAAAAAAGGGACGTAGACTGTCATTTTTTTTCTTCATGAAGAAGAACTCTGCCGCCACAGATGAAGATGAGGGTCTGATATGTCCCTTCTCCAGACTTTCCACAATGAAACGGCCAGAAAGATTATATAGTCTGGACTTTGGTCGTTTAGCCCCGGGGGTCAAGTTAATAGGGCAGTCATATGCACAATGAGGAGGCAAATCCTGACACCCCCGCTCAGAAAAAACGTCCTCAAAACCAGACAAAAATGCAGGTAAGGTCTCTGTAGAGACTGTAGAAAAGGAAATATTTAAACAGCTGTCATGCCAGTAATCTCCCCATGCAATGATCTCTCTGGATTGCCAATCCACCAACGGATTATGTTTCACCAACCAGGGTAGACCCAAAACAATTGGGATGGGAAGATCCTCCAGGACATAGCAAGAAATTATCTCACAATGGACCGACCCCACCTTCAGTTTTACACCATGTACAATCTGAGTCAGAACTCTCTGTGCAAGTGAGTCAATGGTGAAGATTAGAATGGGCTTAGCTGAAGTACAGCAAGCAAGAACATGAGCCCAACAATGCTGACTGCTCCACTGTCAACAAACAGAAATTTTCTCGGTTTTGCTCTCTAGCACCACCTCTGCTGTCAGGACAAACCGGGAACTGCAGGTTGAAGATAAATGTACCCCTTGCTTATCCAACTCCAGACTACCAAAGGTTAATAGAGTTTCCTTTTGCTTAGAAATCGAAGGACAGGCCCCAATAAAATGTCCATTTTTCCACAAAAAAACCACACGCCCTTCTTTTTACAGATCTTCGGGGAAATGTACAATGCAGAGGCACCCCCTAACTTCATGGGTTCTCCCCCCCCCCGTACTGGTTCACCGCCAGACCGCCCCCTGAAAAGAAGGCTTGGGAGAAGGTTGTCTCACCCACCTATCCTGAAGATGTCTATCAACACATATAGCCAACGACATGGCAGCCTCCAAGGACTCTGGGGTTTCATACACTGCCAAATCATCTTTCAACTTTTCATGTAAGGTGCTGACAAAATTTGCTTCTAAGAGCTGGGTCTTTCAATTTTGTATCAGTTGCCCATCTGTGGAATTCGGAGCTGTATGACTCCACTGACTGATTCCCCTGATGAAGGTGACGCAACCTGGACTCAGCCAAGAAGATTCAGTCAGGGTCATCATAAATGAGGGCCAGAGCCCTGAAAAAACCCTCCACAGACTGGAGACAAACCGAACCCTGCGGCAAAGAGAAAGCCCAGGATTGAGGATCTCCTTGCAGCAGTGAGATCACAATTCCCACTTGTTGCTCCTCACCTCCAAAGGAGTAAGGACGAAATTTAATATACAGTTTGCAAGCTTCTTTGAACACAAAAAACTTGTCCCTACCTCCTGAAAACCTGTCCAGGAGGTCAACCTTGGGTTCAAGCTGGATCGGGCTACCTGCAGAGACCCCAACATTAGGGATCTGAAGCCGCTGTTGCTGCTGCTGAACCTCATAGCGGAGGTCAGTCACCTCCAGAGACAGCCTGTGCAGCAGCTCTGACAGCTCAACAATGGGATCCATGAAACAAGAAAAAACAACCACACCCGAAAAAAACACACACACACACAAAAAAAACCACGTTTCATTTTTTTTTTTTTTTTATATGCACGGCCGGTGATAATGTCAAGCACAGTGTGGGAAAGACTAAGTGCAACACGAAGGGATGAAGGGAAGGAAGCCCAGACACTAAGGAAAGGGGGAGTGGAGACCCCTAGGTAGATCTAATAACACCCTGCCTACCCTAACGTCCCTATATTGGTCCACACCCATGACAGGAACATCAAGATCTCTGGAGATGGACTTGTAACCTTGAGATTGTTGATATTTTCAACAATATTGGTTCTCAAGTCCACAGACAGTTCTCTTCTCCTCTCCTCTTTCTGTTCTCCATGCTTAGTGTGGCACACACAGACACACAATGCAAAGATTGAGTCAACGTTTCCCCTTTTTATCTGGTTTCAGGTGTGATTTTCATATTGACCACACCTGTTACTTACCACAGGTGCATTTGAATGAGCATCACATGCTTGAAACAAAGTTGTTTACCCAAAATTTTTGAAAAGTGGCAACAATTTTCTCCAGCCAACTTTGGGGGTTTTGTGTGAAATTATGTCCAATTTGCCTTTTTGTTTTCTGTTTTTTTTTGTGTTGTTCCAATACACACAAAGGAAATAAACATGTGCAATTGCAATAATTTTCTGGGAGAAATACTTATTTTTCTGGAACAATTTCAAGAGTGCCAACACTTTCGGCCATGACTGTATTTGCCCAATGCACTCTGCAAGGCAAAAAAAATAGCTTTTAATATACTCACCTACGGCGCACTCCTGTATGATGGGCATCGCTAGTTTTAATCCGGCGCCTCCTCTCTTCTTACAATCTCCATCCTACTTCTTGCTTCATGTGAATGAAGCATCTTATGTTATCCACACAGTGTCCTCCATCACGCTCCTCCTCTTTGGCCTTTCACCGTGCATGTGCATAACAGTACTTTGCTCTGCCATTGGCAGGGTAGACAGAACTGTGTGGATGATGTTTCATCCACGCAAAGCACGAAGGTGGTGCCTGATCAAGACGTGCGACGTCCATAGGACTATACCGTGCCGTAGGGGAGTATAATAAAAGCTATTTTTTATATTATGCAGAACGCATTAGGGACATATAAATAGCATTCTAGTATGGTGTATGTGAGGGCTTACAGGTGTGGTCCCTACATTATATGGGAAAAACCTGGTGACAGGTTCTAGTTAATAATGTACAGGATTAAAATAAGTATCAACATCAAATAGGAAAAGTCAAAATCTTTGATACCCATGCGGTTATTACTGTGTAAAGATCAAGTAGATGGCCATACATCATATTGCTCAGCAAATGAAAAATATGAGAAGCACTTAAAGTGAACCTAACAGCTGATACAAAAAATAGCTTTTATTATACTCACATAAGGCGCGGTATCAGCCACTGGCTGTATGTACTCAGCCATTTATATTTGACTCTGAAATACTGCGACTTTTCAAAGAAAAACATACTTTAAAAGTCCCCGCACTGGAGACTAGTCAGACAGGTAGATCCCTGGTAGCTTTTCCACACTCGGTACCCTGGATTGACAGGTCTCAGTCTACATGCATGTATAACAAATGATGCATGTTGAATCCTACCATCAAGGGACATCCAAGAAGCCTCTGTGAACATTAGTGTGTCTTAACTCCTTCACTTCCGTTTCTTCGTTTTCGTTTTTTCCTCCTTTTTTCCATCCAAATAGCTATTTGAGAGCTTGTTTTTTTGCGGGACGAATGGTACTTCTTAGTGTTGAGTGAGCACTAAAATGCTCGGGTGCTCGAAGCTCGGGCCGAGCTCGCCGTGATACTCGGGTGCTCGACCCGAGCAACGAGCCCAATGTTAGTCTATGGGAGACTCGAGCATTTTTGCCGTGGCACCCCCGGCAGTCTTTTGAAAGCCTAACAAGTGCCCAAAACGATAGTGACAGTGCTCAAATGACATGGGGACAGCATGGGGATCACCCCAGGAAGCATTTCTGACCCCCAGGTCACTGCTGTCAACAATGTGGTCAGAGGTATTAAGCCACTTTTACAGGCTCACAATAAAACGAAAGTGAAACTTTTTTCCTGTGAAATATGTTAAGGAGCATCCTTTCCAGGGAAAAGACTTGTGTATAAGTTAAAATAAATGACCAAAAACAAAAATACTCCTCCACACCTTCGGCTATGTTCACAAGTAGCATTTTTTATGTGTTTTTGCATTTTTGTATTGCTTTCAACTATGACAAATGCATTCACCGGGAAATGTCATTTTAACATTTTACAACCTTATCTGGCCATGTGCTGTGTGACACATGCATAAAGTGCTGAAAAGACATGGGAACAGCATGGGGAAGACCCCTGGAAGCATCTCTGACTCCCAGGTCACTGTCTAAAAGTGTGCCCATCATAAGTGATCCTTGCCGCATCAGAAGATGCAGACTTGCAACTATCCCCATGCTAGTTCTAGTCCCAGGGCAGTGTTCAATTGTACCTCCCCCATTCCTTGCAATACAAGCGCAAGTATGCAGCCTGCCACCCACCCACCCCCAGGCTGCAATACCGTACTGCTTGCTTGCTTGAACTTGAAATTGGGCCTTTTAGGCATGTGGAGGGGGAATCTGGCCACCACGTCATGGCTGTGTTGGCGGCCTGGAATCCATACTCAGTCCCCAGCCGCCCGGCGGCCGGGTGTCCATACTCAGTCCCCAGCCGCCCCGCGGCCGAGTGTCCACACGGTCCCCAGCCGCCTGGGGGCAGTCGGGTGTCCATAAACGGTCCCCAGCCGCCCCCATTTCTCCTTGGAACATCCCCCCAAACACTTTTCTTAGCCCGGCCTGCTTTAGGCAGCATTGGACGAGCCCACCAGAGAACCAGACTCCTCCGGTGGGCCCTGACTTCTCCATCGGTGGAGTTGAGAGTGCCAAGGTGAGGAGCATGATGATGATGACAGAAGTTAGCATCTGCTATGTTTTCTTTTAATGCAAGTGTAAGTGTGCAGCCTGCCACCCACCCACCCCCAGACTGCAATTCCATACTGCTAGCTTGCACTTGAAATGGGGCCTTTTAGTTTAGAGGAGGCCGAAGCTGGTCACTACCTCATGGCTGCTTCGGCAGCGAGGTATTCATACTCAGTCCCCAGCCGCCCCTATTTGTCCTGGTGTGCCTTATACATAACATTAAGCGCATATACCAAAACATTACCTGTGCCCTCCCCAGTGCATTTAGTGGGAAGGAGAGCCTATTCCGCTGTAGTGTGTGCATGCCAAACCCCTGTTCATGATACATGCGAAGATGCCTCCCACCTTGCACCTGTCGTTGCAGACTTGCAACTATCCCCATTCAAGTCCTTGTCCCAGGGCAGTGTTCAATTGTACCTCTCCCATTCCTTGCAATGCAAGCGCAAGTATGCAGCCTGCCACCCACCCACTCCCAGGCTGCAATACCATACTGCTTGCTTGCACTTTAAATTGGGCCTTTTAGGCATGTGGAGGCGGAATCTGGCCACCACGCCATGGCTGTGTCGGCGGCCTGGTATCCATACTCAGTCCCCGGGTGTCCCCGCTTGCTCCCCAGCCTCCAGGGGGTGGCTGGGTGTCCATACTCGGTCCCCAGCCACCCCTATTTGTACCGGTAACCTTTCCCACACTTTTCTTAGCCTGGCCTGCTTTAGGGCAGCATTGGCCGAGCCCACCGGACTATCAGACTCCTCCGGTGGGCCCTGGCTTCTCCATCAGGGGAGTTGAGAGTGCCAAGGTGAGAAGCATGATGAGGATGATAGAAGTTAGCATCTGCTTTGTTTTGTTGTAATGCAAGCGCATGTATGTAGTAGCGGCTAGGCCTGAGGAGGTCAGCGTTTTGGCGCATATCCTACCTCCTCCGAGGATTGCTGGATGTTTTCCTGCTACTATCCAAGTTCTATGACTCCCGTTAAAACAAAGCTTCAGGTGATAAATGATGGATGAGGTAGTGGCAAAGGAGAAAGAGCAGGAGGAACAGGGACCATTCACATCAATATCAGGCCAGTCAACCAGATATGTCTTGTAGGATATGTTTCTGTAACAAAAGGAGCGGTTCGGCTACACAGTTATATGGCATACAGTGAGTGCAATGCCTACCAAAAATTTCGAGGCACTCCAATGCCCCTTGGAAATGACATGGAGGCCAGAGGGCGTTAACTAAACCTTTTTTTCCATTTATAGCAACTGGGTCTCCTGTGCACTGTTGGCCTAAGCAGTGAATGGAAGGCTTTCCAAAAATTATGAGGTACTGCAATGCCCCTTACAAGAGCCATGTGTGGCACCCCAGGGGTCTGGTCACCACAGTAATAGAGATTACGTCGGAGAGCAAGTGGGAGGTTTCCTGGTCAGGATCCCTTAAACATGCAACATCCTCCTGCCCCAGTCCTGGGAGGGGAGAATTCTGCCCTTATAAACTGGATCTGGGGTGGGGTTGAGTGAGTCAGAGAACAGAGAACAGTCAGAGTCAGAGTGAGAGCAAGGGAAAGTAACAGCAAGGAGCACTGTAGGAGCTAGGAGCTAAAGACGAGGTGCTGGAAGCTGAGCAGAGCTCGCCCTGGCAGAAGACAATATGAACCGGACACAGGAGTCCGAAGCTGTGAGGACTTATATATCCAGCAGAAGAAACCAGCCAGCAGGGGATTTCAGGTCCTCTGGCCATAGAAGCCCGGAGGCTCAGTCATAAGCAAGGGACCAGCACCGCCGTCGTGGAGCGGAGGCTAACAGAAGGCCCCAAGTCACCAGCCATACGGGTGAGCACTACACGGTACACTCAGGGACGTGGGCTACTTCTACCCGCTTACAGCAAGGTAGCCAGGAAGAGTGCAGACAGACGGGGAGGCCTACAACTCCACCTGGCCAGGGGAACTCCTGCTTGCTCACAGACTGACCAGGCCTCTTATGCTAGCCAGTACTCCCGGGAGGGTCTACCTTATAATCATCAGTAAAGACCCTGAACTGCACTGCAAAGACTCTGAGTCATTCCTGCGGCGCTCGTGTATCATCACCCCCATCATCCACACTCACTGCCCTGAGGCTATACTCCTCCCGAGGGGAGTTATCCCATTTTATGTTGCGCACACAACACCAGCCTCAGCGCTCTGCCTCGCAGCGGTGGTACTCCCTGACCGCAATCCACGGGTGGCGCAGTCGGACAATTAACCTCAAAACCTAAGAAAGATTGCCACTGGTTTGACCTGCCTGAGCCACGGGACCGGGTTACCGCCACGGAGACTACAGACCCCAGAGACCCGGCACCAGGTATCCCACACACGTGTACACACGGCCCAGGGGGCGCGTCACATGCAGTACAGCATATTACAAACATAAGTCCCATTATTGGGGAGTGGGTGTCCCATAGTATTTGCTTATGCCTTGCAAGCAAAAGCTGCCAAAAATTAGGACGGAGCAACTTGCAATGCCCCTTACAAGAGCCATGCAGTACAGCATATTACAAACATAAGTCCCATTATTGGGGAGTGGGTCTCCCATAGTATTTGCTTATGCTTTCCCAGCAAAAGCTGCCAAAAATTAGGACGGAGCAACTTGCAATGCCCCTTACAAGAGCCATGCAGTACAGCATATTACAAACATAAGTCCCATTATTGGGGAGTGGGTCTCCCATAGTATTTGCTTATGCTTTCCCAGCAAAAGCTGCCAAAAATTAGGACGGAGCAATTGCAATGCTGGCACCCTGGTGGTATAGTGGTGGTGGAGGCTGAGGATAAGGAGAAGAAGATTAAACAGCCGAAACGAGGAAGAGTATACCCATGTGTGGGTGTGAAGCGGTGCATGTGAATACACCTCCCGAAATAACACAGTGGATTTGACTTTATGTTACTCTGCTGTCATTTGGTGGTGATGAGAAGTCTGGCCCAATCCTTGTTCATTTTGATAAGGGTCAGCTTGTCAGCATTGTCAGTTGACAGGCGAGTGTGCTTATCAGTTATAATTCCCCCAGCGGCACCAAAAACACGCTCCGATAACACGCTAGCGGCAGGGCAGGCCAGGACCTCCAAGGCGTACAGAGCGAGTTCATTCCAAGTGTCCAGCTTGGATACCCAATAATTAAAAGGCACAGAGGAATCACGGAGGATGCTGGTACGATCGGCAAGGTACTCCCTCACCATCTTTTGAAACTTTCCACTCCTTGTGAGAGTACCCCGCGCCTCAGGGCCTGTAAGCTGGGCGGGTGTCAGAAAACTGTCCCAGAACGTTGACAGTGTTCCCCTGCCTCTGCTGGATTGGAGTTGCATCTCTCTCGCCTGTACGCCTTGGTTGGGCAATGAACTGTGACCTCTGCCGCTAGCGTGTTCAGATGGGAATTTTTTTAAGAGTTCTGCAGCAAGGGCCTTCTGGTATTGCCCCATTTTTGTAGACCTCTCCACCTCAGGAATAAGAGAGTGAAAGTTCTCCTTGTAGTGGGGGTCTACAAGTGTCACCAACCAGTAATGACTGTCACCCAACATTTTGACAACGCGAGGGTCACGGTTAAGGCAGCGTAACATAAAGTCAGCCATGCGTGCCAGACTCGTAACGGGCAAGATTTCCGTGTCCTCACCAAGATGATGACTGACCATGCTCTCCTCCTCCTCCTCTTCCTCCTCCCCCCTGTCCTCAGGCCACCCACGCTGAACCGACGGTATGACACTTGTACAGGTACTACCGTCTACAACGCATGATAGCAGCTCCTGTTCTTCCTCCTCCTCCTCCTCTCCCTCATTGTCCCCCAATGCACGTTGGGATGAGATGAGGCTGGGCTGTGTGTAATCGCCCGCTACGGCTTCTTGATCCATCTCATCATACTCTGGCTGCAATGCCTCCTCTTTAATTCTCTGCAGAGAGCGTTGCAAAAGACAGACAAGTGGGATGCTGACACTAATGTTGGCGTCATCGCCACTCACCATCTTGGTGGGCTCCTCAAAATTTGTCAGGATGGTACATATGTCAGACATCCAGGTCCACTCCTGAGGTCTTATGTGTGGAGTCTGACCTGAATATCGACGGCCTTGTTGCAGCTGGTATTCCACAACTGCTCTCTTCTGCTCACAAATCCTTTGCAACATGTGGAGGGTAGAGTTCCAACGTGTGGGGACATCACAAACCAGTCGGTGTGCCGGAAGCTGCAAATGCTGCTGCAACACAGCAAGGGCGGCGGAAGCTGTAGCCGACTTGTGAAAATGAGCTGACAGGCGGCGTACTTTCACGAGCAGATCTGGCAACTCGGGTTACGATTTAAGAAACCGCTGAACCACGAAGTTAAGCACATGAGCCAGGCATGGTACGTGTGTGATCTCACCTCGCCTCAGAGCCGCCACCAGGTTACGGCCATTGTCACACACGACCATGCCGGGATGTAGGTTCAGCAGTCTCAGCCACAGATCTGCCTGCTCTTTCACAGCTGTCCACAACTCACAAGCAGTGAGAGGTTTATCACCTAAGCTTATGAGTTTCAGCACAGCCTGTTGCCGCTTGGCAGAGGCAGTACTGCAATGCTTCCAGCTTGTAACTGATGTGGTGATATCTGAGATGGAGGCTGAACATGAGGAGGAGGAGGAGGATGCGCAGGAGCTGTACACTGTGGGGGCAACTCTGACTGACATAGGGCCCGCAATCCTTGGTGTGGGGAGGATGTGTTCCGTCCCAAGGTCCGACTGGGTCCCGGCTTCCACTATGTTTACCCAGTGTGCCGTCAGAGAGATGTACCGTCCCTGGCCACAAGCACTTGTCCACGTGTCCGTTGTCAGGTGGACTCTCCCAGTAACTGCGTTGTTGAGGGCACGGCAGATGCTTTGGGACACGTGCTTGTGTAGTGCGGGGATGGCACACCGGGCAAAATAGTGTCGGCTGGGGACCGAGTACCGAGGGACGGCCACCGCCATAAGGTTGCGGAAGGATTCCGTCTCCACCAGCCTAAAAGGCAGCATTTCCAATGCAAGCAGTCGTGAAATGTGCGAATTTAGGACTGTGGCCTGTGGGGCGTTAGCTGCGAATTTCCGCTTTCGTTCAAAGGTCTGGGATATGGACAATTGAACGCTGCGGTGGGACGTGGACGTGGACGTTGATGCTGTTTCTTGAGAAACTGCCATAACAAGTGAAGACTGAGACGAGGGTGTTATGATCTGCTACAGAGACTAAGGAAAGACAGGAGATCTGTCCCTACAATAGAACTAAACTAGATCCCTACGATGTAACGGGGAACCTGATCCTGCGATCAGACCCGCTAAAGTCCTAGGCTAGTCTGTACGAAGACCTATAGATGTGAGGGAGGGATCCCTACAAGATCTAGGGACTGGGATAAGTTGGACACCCCCTAGCAGAAATAGTAGCAGTCAAAGACAAACACACAACAAAAAGCATAAAGGTCAGAAGACCTAGCAAAACTAACAGAGAACGGCAACAGAGCACCAAGCTAGCTCAACAGTAGTAAATACAATGAAGTCCAGCAATGCCAGGAGGGCGGAGCCGGATTAAATAGGCAAAACTGGTCATGTGACCAGCAAGCTAAAAAAAACCTAACAGGAGAGTTGTAACAGTACCCCCTCTTCTAAGAGGATCCTCCGGATCCCCTAGGCCCAGGCTTACCAGGAAACCTCCTGTGAAACGCTCGGACAAGTCTGGAAGCAGAAACATCATCCGCCCTCACCCATGAGTTATCCTCAGGTCCGAAACCCTTCCAAGCGACGAGATACTGCAAACTCCCTCTATACCGTCTAGAATTTAGGATGCGGGAAATTTCATATTCCCCGTCCTCCACCACCGGAAGAACAGTGGCAGAGGCGTCACCATCCGACACATCAGCTTTTTTCAACAGAGAAACATGAAACACCGGATTAATCCTCCAGGACGTAGGAACCTCCAGCCTAACAGCAGATTGGTTAACTATCTGAAGCACCTTAAAGGGCCCTACGAATTTGGAACCCAATTTTTTAGAAGGAATCCTCAATCGCAGATTCTTAGAGGACAACCAAACCATGTCACCAACAGCAAACAAAACCTCTTGCCGTTTCCTATCAAAGTACCTCTTAGATTTTTTGTTAGCCTCCTGAAGATTACCACGCACATCTGTCCAAACTCTCTCCAAATCACCGGAAAAACTCTCCTCCTCAGGCACAGCCGAAACCAATTTGGAGAATGACCCAAAAGACGGATGTCTCCCAGAACAACAAAAAAAAGGCGAACACCCAGCAGAAGAGGATGTATGGTTGTTAAGAGCAAATTCAGCAAGTGGCAGAAACTCAGACCACCCCTCTTGATTGTCTGCCACAAAACAACACAAGAACTGCTCAACATCCTGGTTCTTCCTTTCTGTCTGGCCATTAGACTCAGGATGATATCCGGATGAAAACGACAAATGGACTCCCAACCTGTCACAAAAGGCACGCCAAAAACGAGCCACGAACTGAGGTCCCCTATCAGAAACAATGTCAGTAGGAACACCATGTAGTCTGACAATCTCCTTGACAAAGGCCTTAGCGAGTGTCTTAGCGCAAGGCAGTTTGATGAAGGGAACCAAGTGACACATCTTGCTAAAACGGTCCACGACCACCCAGATGACCGTGAAACCTTCAGAGGGAGGAAGGTCAGTAATAAAGTCCATAGCCAAATGTGTCCAAGGTGCACTAGGAACCTCCAGAGGGCAAAGCAACCCCGCAGCAGGAGCATGCGAAGACTTGGATCTAGCACACACAGTACATTGGCGCACCCACTTAATGACTTCCTTCTGCCATCCAGGCCACCAAAAACTGCGACCCACAAGTCTCTTGGTCTCAAAAATTCCTGGATGACCTGCCAACCGAGACTCATGACACTCAACAAACAAATCTCTCCTAAAGGTCCTAGGCACAAACAACCTCCCATGGGGAGTGTTAGATGGGGCATTCTCCTGTGCTTTAAGAATCTCATCCTCCAAAACGGAGTCCAAAGCAGCAATCACAACACCTTCTTGTAAAATGGTCTCCTCTTCCTCCTCAACACCGACCATGGGAGAAAAGCTGCGAGACAAAGCATCCGCTTTAACATTCTTGGTACCCGGGATGTAAGTAACGGAAAAATTAAACCGCGAGAAAAAAAGTGACCACCTAGCCTGACGGGCATTCAAGCGCTTGGCAGCATCAAGATAGATCAGATTTTTATGATCAGTGAAAACCTGAATGTCAAAATCTGCACCTTCCAAGAGGTGACGCCAGTGTTCAAATGCGAGTTTAATCGCCAGCAATTCCCGATTACCAATATCGTAATTAAGTTCAGTCTCGGAAAATTTTTTTGAAAAAAAGGCACAGGGATGTACTCCATCCTTGTTTTCCTGAGACAACACCGCACCAACCCCCACCGAAGAAGCATCAACCTCAACCAAAAACGGCTTAGTCACATCAGGCTGCATAAGGATGGGAGCAGAGGTGAACCTCTCCTTTAAAAACACAAAAGCTTCAATGGCCTCAGAAGTCCACTGAACCGTATTAGCACCTTTCCTGGTGAGATCGGTCAGCGGTTTGATAATAATAGAAATTTTTTTTATGAATTTTCTGTAATAATTGGCGAAACCCAAAAACCTCTGTATCGATTTCAAACCAATAGGCCTAGGCCATTCCTGCACAGCTTGAACTTTAACCGGGTCCATCTCAAAACCTTCACTGGAGATAATGTAGCCCAAAAAACTAATTCTCTGTACAGCGAACTCACATTTCTCCAGCTTAGCAAAAAGCGAATTGTCCATTAATAACTGTAATACCTCACGTACGCTCCGCCAATGAGACTCCAGATCAGGCGAATAAATCAAAATGTCATCCAAATACACAACCACATTTTTGCCGATTAAAGGTCTAAGGATATCATTAATAAGATTCTGAAAAAATGCTGTAGCATTGGTGAGACCAAAATGCATAACCAGATTCTCAAAATGACCCACAGGAGTGTTAAAAGCAGTCTTCCATTCATCACCCTCCTTCATGCGCAACAAATTGTATGCCCCCCGGAGATCAATTTTAGAGAACCACTTGGCCCCCACTAACTGGTTAAATAAATCAGGAATCAATGGCAGTGGGTAAGGATTGCGTACAGTAATTTTATTAATCTCACAAAAGTCCAGACAAGGACGTAAACCGCCATCTTTTTTTTTTACAAAAAAAAATCCAACAGCCACAGGAGACTTGGAAGGCCTAATGTGACCAGCGGCCAAGCTTGTCTGTATGTATTCCTCCAAAGCCTTTCTCTCAGGAATAGTAAGATTAAATAAACGACTCTTAGGAAGAGTCACTCCAGGGACAAATTCAATGGTACAATCATAGTCTCTATGGGGAGGCAAAACCTGCGACTCCTCCTCAGAAAAAACTCTCCAAAAATCCTGAATAGGTACAGGCAATTCCCCTCTATCCACAGCAGCAATGCGCCCGTTACAACACTTGTCATAACACTTAGGGCTGCAGGACTTAATTTCATTGGTAGACCAATCCAGTACAGGATTGTGCAATTTTAACCAGGGTAACCCCAATATTACAGGAGAAGGCAAATTATCCAATACCACCAAATCCAAATTCTCTTGATGAATACCATTAATAGTGAGGGGAAATTCACAGACCTTGTGAGTAACACTCTTCAAGGGAGAGCCATCGACAGAAACCACAGCAATAGGGGATGACAAAGTTTTAGGTTCTAATTTAAGTTTTTCCAAGAATCTCCCATCAATCACATTTAGAGTAGATCCACAATCCACAAATACCCGAAATTCAATTAACTCATCCTGAGCAGCAGTAGTGGCAGATAGGAATACTCCCTTAGAATTTAAACAGGCAATACGGGCATGACTGACCATTTTTTTTTCTTTCTTCATACGAAGCACACAGCTCTTAATAAAATGACCAGAATTTCCGCAATAGAAACACAAGCCTTCAGAAAGTCGGCGGTCTTTTTCCTGAGAACGGGGTGCCATAGCCCCAATTTCCATTGGCTCACCATTGTCAGCACTGAACCTCTCAGGACTCGAAGCTGACATAGCAGAGGATTTTCTCTCATTAACCCTTGCACGCAGTCTCCTGTCCACCCGTATAGCTAATTGCATTGCCTCCTGCAAGTTTCCAGGTGTGGGATAAGCAATCAGTAAATCCTTAACCCTTTCACCTAGCCCTGCAAGAAACAAGCTTTTCAAAGCTGAATCGTTCCACCCCACCTGGGCAGACCACCGACGGAAGTGAGAACAATATTTTTCCACATTACCTGATCCCTGCCTCAAACGTCTTAATTCAGACTCAGCAGATGAGACACGATCAGGATCATCGTACAATAAACCCAAAGCAGAAAAAAAACTATCCACTGATCTAAAGCACGGATCACTAGGTTGGACAGAGAAGGCCCATCCCTGAGGATCTTTGCGCAAATGTGACATTATGAACCCTATGCGCTGTGATTCATCACCAGAGGATCCGGGTCTCAAACGAAAATATAATAGACAAGCATTTTTAAAAGAAAAAAAATCTTGTTGTTCGCCAAAAAATAGATCAGGCAGACGTACCTTTGGTTCCACAAAATGCGCTCCAGAACAGCTACTCACGTGTTGTTGGAGCTTGGCCACCTCCAGAGAGAGTCCCTGCAAGCGTTGAGCCAAATCTTGCACCGAGACCATGATGGAAAACTGAAGGTCTTTCCTTAGAGAAATTTTTTTTTTTTTTTTTTAAGGCTGGACTTACTGTTATGATCTGCTACAGAGACTAAGGAAAGACAGGAGATCTGTCCCTACAATAGAACTAAACTAGATCCCTACGATGTAACGGGGAACCTGATCCTGCAATCAGACCCGCTAAAGTCCTAGGCTAGTCTGTACGAAGACCTATAGATGTGAGGGAGGGATCCCTACAAGATCTAGGGACTGGGATAAGTTGGACACCCCCTAGCAGAAATAGTAGCAGTCAAAGACAAACACACAACAAAAAGCATAGAGGTCAGAAGACCTAGCAAAACTAACAGAGAACGGCAACAGAGCACCAAGCTAGCTCAACAGTAGTAAATACAATGAAGTCCAGCAATGCCAGGAGGGCGGAGCCGGATTAAATAGGCAAAACTGGTCATGTGACCAGCAAACTAAAAAAAACCTAACAGGAGAGTTGTAACAGAGGGGGCATCTTTACATGCAGTATGGACAGGGGATTGCCTTGCACACACAACAGGGGGTTCTATTGCACGCACAACAGTGGAAGAAGCAGTGGTGACACCCGCTGACACTGGTCGTGGACCCTGGGGTTCGCCCCACAAAGTCGGGTGCTTTGCTGCCATGTGCCTGATCATGCTGGTGGTGGTCAGGCTGGTAGTTTTGTCACCCCTGCTGATGCTGGCATGGCAGGTGGAACATATGGCCTTTTTGGGGTTATCAGCAGAGTCTTTAAAAAAAATTCCAGACTCTGGAAGACCTACCGCTTGTACTGGCAACGTCCCTCGTGTTGGTGTTACGGGGAACGGTTGCCTGCCTTCTGTCTGCGGCCACCACACTGCTTCTTCCTGCCTGTTGGGGTACTCTGCCTCCCTCCCCCTGTGTGCTGCTGGCCTCACTCCGCATGTCCCCCTTCCATGTTGGGTCAGTTACTAGATCATCCACCACCTCCTCCTCCTCTTCCACTTGCGCACCACGATCCTCCTCCTCACTTCCTGGCAATTGTGTCTCGTCATCGTCCACCTCTTGTGACAGATTGCCAAAGTCGACTTCCTGTGGCCGTGGCTGTTCAAATATTTGGGCATCGCAACATGGGATCTCCTCTTCCACCACTTCAAGCGTATCAGGCGAGGGGCCCAAATATGGAAATGGACCAGTGAACAGCTCTTCAGAGTGTCCAAGTGTGGGATCACTTGCTGTCTGACGACACTCGGCATGGTGGGAGGAAGGAGCATCAGGGTGAGGAGGAGTATGCGGTCGAGACTCACGGCTACTAAGAGTTGACCGTGTGGAAGACAGACCGGAGGTGGTGGTGCCCAGGTAACTGGAAGTATTGTCTGCTATCCAATTAATAACCTGTTCACACTGATCAGTTCTCAATACTGGTGTTGTTCTGTGCTTCCCTAGTAATTCGGTCAAGAAGTGGGAGCGAGAAGATGTGGCTGTTGGTTGTGGCACATTTTCACCTTGGCCACAGCCCCGTCCTCTGCACGAACCATCACCAGAACGTCCACTTCCACGTCCCTTGCCACGCGCCTTGCCCATTGTAAATGAAGTAAAATAGCTTACACTTGCACTATCAATGGAAAAAGGGTAATAAAGAGTAGATTAGAACCGTGGAAGAGGAAAACCACAGTTATTGTTTACTGGTGTATACCACACTTTTTTAAATAGAGATATTTGCGGTTGAACAGTGAGCGACACACTCAAACTGCTTTTTTTTTAGATACCAAAGGCCCAAAACTGGATAGTACAGCGATTTGACCCGTGGAACTGCGAAACCACACTGGGATGTCGGGCCTACACAAGACTATTTTCAACAGATATATTTTTGTGTCACAACAGTCAGGAGACACTACTGTTTTTCTTTACGGAAAAAACTACCAAAACCTGAATAACAGAGATTTTTTACCGTGCAAAACCACAGTTATAATTTACTGGTGTATACCAGGCTTTTTAAAATATATATATATTTGCGGCTGAACAGTGAGCGACACACTCAAACTGTTTTTTTTAGATACAAATGGCCCAAAAGTGGATAATACAGAGGTTTGTACCGTGGAACTGCAAAACCACACTTGTATTTCTCGGGCCTACACCAGACTATTTTCAACAGATATATTTGTGTCTGAAAAATCAGGGAGACACTATTTTTTTTTTTTTTTACAGCAAAAAATGCAAAAAGCAGGATAATAGAGATTTTTTACTGTGGAACAGCAAAAGCACACTTCTGTCTCTCTGGTCTACACCAGACTATTTTCAACAGATATATTTGTGTCTGAAAAATCAGGGAGACACTATTATTATTTTTATACAGCAAAAAATGCCAAAAACAGGATAATAGAGATGTTTTACCGTGGAACATCAAAACCACAGTAATAATTTAATGGTGTATACCAGGCTTTTTAAAATATATATATATTTGCGGCTGAACAGTGAGCGACACACTCAAACTGTTTTTTTTAGATACAAATGGCCCAAAAGTGGATAATACAGAGGTTTGTACCGTGGAACTGCAAAACCACACTTGTATTTCTCGGGCCTACACCAGACTATTTTCAACAGATATATTTTTGTCTTAAAAATCAGGGAGACACTATTTTTTTTTTTTTAACAGCAAAAAATGCAAAAAGCAGGATAATAGAGATTTTTTACCATGGAACAGCAAAAGCACACTTCTGTCTCTCTGGCCTACACCAGACTATTTTCAACACATATATTTGTGTCTGAAAAATCAGGGAGACACTATTTTTTTTTTTTTTTTACAGCAAAAAATGCAAAAAGCAGGATAATAGAGATGTTTTACCGTGGAACATCAAAACCACAGTAATAATTTACTGGTGTATACCAGGTTTTTTAAAATATATATATATATTTGCGGCTGAACAGTGAGTGACACACTCAAACTGTTTTTTTTAGATACAAATGGCCCAAAAGTGGATAATACAGAGGTTTGTACCGTGGAACTGCAAAACCACACTTGTATTTCTCGGGCCTACACCAGACTATTTTCAACAGATATATTTGTGTCTGAAAAATCAGGGAGACACTATTTTTTTTTTTTAACAGCAAAAAATGCAAAAAGCAGGATAATAGAGATTTTTTACCATGGAACAGCAAAAGCACACTTCTGTCTCTCTGGCCTACACCAGACTATTTTCAACAGATATATTTGTGTCTGAAAAATCAGGGAGACACTATTTTTTTTTTTTTTTTTTACAGCAAAAAATGCAAAAAGCAGGATAATAGAGATGTTTTACCGTGGAACATCAAAACCACAGTAATAATTTACTGATGTATACCAGACTTTTTAAAATATATATATATTTGAGGCTGAACAGTGAGCGACACACTCAAACTGTTTTTTTTAGATACAAATGGCCCAAAAGTGGATAATACAGAGGTTTGTACCGTGGAACTGCAAAACCACACTTGTATTTCTCGGGCCTACACCAGACTATTTTCAACAGATATATTTGTGTCTGAAAAATCAGGGAGACACTATTTTTTTTTTTAACAGCAAAAAATGCAAAAAGCAGGATAATAGAGATTTTTTACCATGGAACAGCAAAAGCACACTTCTGTCTCTCTGGCCTACACCAGACTATTTTCAACAGATATATTTGTGTCTGAAAAATCAGGGAGACACTATTATTATTTTTATACAGCAAAAAATGCCAAAAACAGGATAATAGAGATGTTTTACCGTGGAACATCAAAAGCACACTTCTGTCTCTCTGGCCTACACCAGACTATTTTCAACAGATATATTTGTGTCTGAAAAATCAGGGAGACACTATTATTATTTTTATACAGCAAAAAATGCCAAAAACAGGATAATAGAGATGTTTTACCGTGGAACATCAAAACCACAGTAATAATTTACTGGTGTATACCAGGCTTTTTAAAATATATATATATTTGCGGCTGAACAGTGAGCGACACACTCAAACTGTTTTTTTTAGATACAAATGGCCCAAAAGTGGATAATACAGAGGTTTGTACCTTGGAACTGCAAAACCACACTTGTATTTCTCGGGCCTACACCAGACTATTTTCAACAGATATATTTGTGTCTGAAAAATCAGGGAGACACTATTTTTTTTTTTTTAACAGCAAAAAATGCAAAAAGCAGGATAATAGAGATTTTTTACCGTGGAACAGCAAAAGCACACTTCTGTCTCTCTGGCCTACACCAGACTATTTTCAACAGATATATTTGTGTCTGAAAAATCAGGGAGACACTATTTTTTTTTTTAACAGCAAAAAATGCAAAAAGCAGGATAATAGAGATTTTTTACCATGGAACAGCAAAAGCACACTTCTGTCTCTCTGGCCTACACCAGACTATTTTCAACAGATATATTTGTGTCTGAAAAATCAGGGAGACACTATTTTTTTTTTTTTTTACAGCAAAAAATGCAAAAAGCAGGATAATAGAGATGTTTTACCATGGAACACCAAAAGCACACTTCTGTCTCTCTGGCCTACACCAGACTATTTTCAACAGATATATTTGTGTCTGAAAAATCAGGGAGACACGATTTTTTTTTTTTACAGCAAAAAATGCAAAAAGCAGGATAATAGAGATTTTTTACCGTGGAACAGCAAAAGCACACTTCTGTCTCTCTGGCCTACACCAGACTATTTTCAACAGATATATTTGTGTCTGAAAAATCAGGGAGACACTATTATTATTTTTATACAGCAAAAAATGCCAAAAACAGGATAATAGAGATGTTTTACCGTGGAACATCAAAACCACAGTAATAATTTACTGGTGTATACCAGGCTTTTTAAAATATATATATATTTGCGGCTGAACAGTGAGCGACACACTCAAACTGTTTTTTTTAGATACAAATGGCCCAAAAGTGGATAATATAGAGGTTTGTACCGTGGAACTGCAAAACCACACTTGTATTTCTCGGGCCTACACCAGACTATTTTCAACAGATATATTTGTGTCTGAAAAATCAGGGAGACACTATTTTTTTTTTTTTAACAGCAAAAAATGCAAAAAGCAGGATAATAGAGATTTTTTACCGTGGAACAGCAAAAGCACACTTCTGTCTCTCTGGCCTACACCAGACTATTTTCAACAGATATATTTGTGTCTGAAAAATCAGGGAGACACTATTTTTTTTTTTTTACAGCAAAAAATGCAAAAAGCAGGATATTAGAGATGTTTTACCGTGGAACATCAAAACCACAGTAATAATTTACTGGTGTATACCAGGCTTTTCAATATATATATATATTTGCGGCTGAACAGTGAGCGACACACTCAAACTGTTTTTTTTAGATACAATTGGCCCAAAAGTGGATAATACAGAGGTTTGTACCGTGGAACTGCAAAACCACACTTGTATTTCTCGGGCCTACACCAGACTATTTTCAACAGATATATTTGTGTCTGAAAAATCAGGGAGACACTATTTTTTTTTTAACAGCAAAAAATGCAAAAAGCAGGATAATAGAGATTTTTTACCATGGAACAGCAAAAGCACACTTCTGTCTCTCTGGCCTACACCAGACTATTTTCAACAGATATATTTGTGTCTGAAAAATCAGGGAGACACTATTTTTTTTTTTTTTTACAGCAAAAAATGCAAAAAGCAGGATAATAGAGATTTTTTACCATGGAACAGCAAAAGCACACTTCTGTCTCTCTGGCCTACACCAGACTATTTTCAACAGATATATTTGTGTCTGAAAAATCAGGGAGACACTATTTTTTTTTTTTTACAGCAAAAAATGCAAAAAGCAGGATAATAGAGATTTTTTACCGTGGAACAGCAAAAGCACACTTCTGTCTCTCTGGCCTACACCAGACTATTTTCAACAGATATATTTGTGTCTGAAAAATCAGGGAGACACTATTATTATTTTTATACAGCAAAAAATGCCAAAAACAGGATAATAGAGATGTTTTACCGTGGAACATCAAAACCACAGTAATAATTTAATGGTGTATACCAGGCTTTTTAAAATATATATATATTTGCGGCTGAACAGTGAGCGACACACTCAAACTGTTTTTTTTAGATACAAATGGCCCAAAAGTGGATAATACAGAGGTTTGTACCGTGGAACTGCAAAACCACACTTGTATTTCTCGGGCCTACACCAGACTATTTTCAACAGATATATTTGTGTCTTAAAAATCAGGGAGACACTATTTTTTTTTTTTAACAGCAAAAAATGCAAAAAGCAGGATAATAGAGATTTTTTACCATGGAACAGCAAAAGCACACTTCTGTCTCTCTGGCCTACACCAGACTATTTTCAGCACATATATTTGTGTCTGAAAAATCAGGGAGACACTATTTTTTTTTTTTTTTACAGCAAAAAATGCAAAAAGCAGGATAATAGAGATGTTTTACCGTGGAACATCAAAACCACAGTAATAATTTACTGGTGTATACCAGGCTTTTTAAAATATATATATATTTGCGGCTGAACAGTGAGCGACACACTCAAACTGTTTTTTTTAGATACAAATGGCCCAAAAGTGGATAATACAGAGGTTTGTACCTTGGAACTGCAAAACCACACTTGTATTTCTCGGGCCTACACCAGACTATTTTCAACAGATATATTTGTGTCTGAAAAATCAGGGAGACACTATTTTTTTTTTTTTAATAGCAAAAAATGCAAAAAGCAGGATAATAGAGATTTTTTACCGTGGAACAGCAAAAGCACACTTCTGTCTCTCTGGCCTACACCAGACTATTTTCAACAGATATATTTGTGTCTGAAAAATCAGGGAGACACTATTTTTTTTTTTTTTTACAGCAAAAAATGCAAAAAGCAGGATATTAGAGATGTTTTACCGTGGAACATCAAAACCACAGTAATAATTTACTGGTGTATACCAGGCTTTTTAAAATATATATATATTTGCGGCTGAACAGTGAGCGACACACTCAAACTGTTTTTTTTAGATACAAATGGCCCAAAAGTGGATAATACAGAGGTTTGTACCGTGGAACTGCAAAACCACACTTGTATTTCTCGGGCCTACACCAGACTATTTTCAACAGATATATTTGTGTCTGAAAAATCAGGGAGACACTATTTTTTTTTTTTTTTACAGCAAAAAATGCAAAAAGCAGGATAATAGAGATTTTTTACCGTGGAACAGCGAAAGCACACTTCTGTCTCTCTGGCCTACACCAGACTATTTTCAACAGATATATTTGTGTCTGAAAAATCAGGGAGACACTATTTTTTTTTTTTTTACAGCAAAAAATGCAAAAAGCAGGATAATAGAGATTTTTTACCGTGGAACAGCAAAAGCACACTTCTGTCTCTCTGGCCTACACCAGACTATTTTCAACAGATATATTTGTGTCTGAAAAATCAGGGAGACACTATTATTATTTTTATACAGCAAAAAATGCCAAAAACAGGATAATAGAGATGTTTTACCGTGGAACATCAAAACCACAGTAATAATTTACTGGTGTATACCAGGCTTTTTAAAATATATATATATTTGCGGCTGAACAGTGAGCGACACACTCAAACTGTTTTTTTTAGATACAAATGGCCCAAAAGTGGATAATACAGAGGTTTGTACCTTGGATCTGCAAAACCACACTTGTATTTCTCGGGCCTACACCAGACTATTTTCAACAGATATATTTTTGTCTGAAAAATCAGGGAGACACTATTTTTTTTTTTTTAACAGCAAAAAATGCAAAAAGCAGGATAATAGAGATTTTTTACCGTGGAACAGCAAAAGCACACTTCTGTCTCTCTGGCCTACACCAGACTATTTTCAACAGATATATTTGTGTCTGAAAAATCAGGGAGACACTATTTTTTTTTTTTTTTTACAGCAAAAAATGCAAAAAGCAGGATAATAGAGATGTTTTACCGTGGAACATCAAAACCACAGTAATAATTTACTGGTGTATACCAGGCTTTTTAAAATATATATATATTTGCGGCTGAACAGTGAGCGACACACTCAAACTGTTTTTTTTAGATACAAATGGCCCAAAAGTGGATAATACAGAGGTTTGTACCGTGGAACTGCAAAACCACACTTGTATTTCTCGGGCCTACACCAGACTATTTTCAACAGATATATTTGTGTCTGAAAAATCAGGGAGACACTATTTTTTTTTTTTTTACAGCAAAAAATGCAAAAAGCAGGATAATAGAGATTTTTTACCATGGAACAGCAAAAGCACACTTCTGTCTCTCTGGCCTACACCAGACTATTTTCAACAGATATATTTGTGTCTGAAAAATCAGGGAGACACTATTTTTTTTTTTTTTACAGCAAAAAATGCAAAAAGCAGGATAATAGAGATTTTTTACCGTGGAAGAGCAAAAGCACACTTCTGTCTCTCTGGCCTACACCAGACTATTTTCAACAGATATATTTGTGTCTGAAAAATCAGGGAGACACTATTATTATTTTTATACAGCAAAAAATGCCAAAAACAGGATAATAGAGATGTTTTACCGTGGAACATCAAAACCACAGTAATAATTTACTTGTGTATACCAGGCTTTTTAAAATATATATATTTGCGGCTGAACAGTGAGCGACACACTCAAACTGTTTTTTTTAGATACAAATGGCCCAAAAGTGGATAATACAGAGGTTTGTACCTTGGAACTGCAAAACCACACTTGTATTTCTCGGGCCTACACCAGACTATTTTCAACAGATATATTTGTGTCTGAAAAATCAGGGAGACACTATTTTTTTTTTAACAGCAAAAAATGCAAAAAGCAGGATAATAGAGATTTTTTACCATGGAACAGCAAAAGCACACTTCTGTCTCTCTGGCCTACACCAGACTATTTTCAACAGATATATTTGTGTCTGAAAAATCAGGGAGACACTATTTTTTTTTTTTTTTACAGCAAAAAATGCAAAAAGCAGGATAATAGAGATTTTTTACCATGGAACAGCAAAAGCACACTTCTGTCTCTCTGGCCTACACCAGACTATTTTCAACAGATATATTTGTGTCTGAAAAATCAGGGAGACACTATTTTTTTTTTTTTTTACAGCAAAAAATGCAAAAAGCAGGATAATAGAGATTTTTTACCGTGGAAGAGCAAAAGCACACTTCTGTCTCTCTGGCCTACACCAGACTATTTTCAACAGATATATTTGTGTCTGAAAAATCAGGGAGACACTATTATTATTTTTATACAGCAAAAAATGCCAAAAACAGGATAATAGAGATGTTTTACTGTGGAACATCAAAACCACAGTAATAATTTACTGGTGTATACCAGGCTTTTTAAAATATATATATATTTGCGGCTGAACAGTGAGCGACACACTCAAACTGTTTTTTTTAGATACAAATGGCCCAAAAGTGGATAATACAGAGGTTTGTACCTTGGAACTGCAAAACCACACTTGTATTTCTCGGGCCTACACCAGACTATTTTCAACAGATATATTTGTGTCTGAAAAATCAGGGAGACACTATTTTTTTTTTTTTTTTACAGCAAAAAATGCAAAAAGCAGGATAATAGAGATTTTTTACCGTGGAACAGCAAAAGCACACTTCTGTCTCTCTGGCCTACACCAGACTATTTTCAACAGATATATTTGTGTCTGAAAAATCAGGGAGACACTATTTTTTTTTTTTTTACAGCAAAAAATGCAAAAAGCAGGATAATAGAGATTTTTTACCGTGGAACAGCAAAAGCACACTTCTGTCTCTCTGGCCTACACCAGACTATTTTCAACAGATATATTTGTGTCTGAAAAATCAGGGAGACACTATTATTATTTTTATACAGCAAAAAATGCCAAAAACAGGATAATAGAGATGTTTTACCGTGGAACATCAAAACCACAGTAATAATTTACTGGTGTATACCAGGCTTTTTAAAATATATATATATTTGCGGCTGAACAGTGAGCGACACACTCAAACTGTTTTTTTTAGATACAAATGGCCCAAAAGTGGATAATACAGAGGTTTGTACCGTGGAACTGCAAAACCACACTTGTATTTCTCGGGCCTACACCAGACTATTTTCAACAGATATATTTGTGTCTGAAAAATCAGGGAGACACTATTTTTTTTTTTTTTTTACAGCAAAAAATGCAAAAAGCAGGATAATAGAGATTTTTTACCATGGAACAGCAAAAGCACACTTCTGTCTCTCTGGCCTACACCAGACTATTTTCAACAGATATATTTGTGTCTGAAAAATCAGGGAGACACTATTTTTTTTTTTTTTTACAGCAAAAAATGCAAAAAGCAGGATAATAGAGATTTTTTACCATGGAACAGCAAAAGCACACTTCTGTCTCTCTGGCCTACACCAGACTATTTTCAACAGATATATTTGTGTCTGAAAAATCAGGGAGACACTATTTTTTTTTTTTTTACAGCAAAAAATGCAAAAAGCAGGATAATAGAGATTTTTTACCGTGGAACAGCAAAAGCACACTTCTGTCTCTCTGGCCTACACCAGACTATTTTCAACAGATATATTTGTGTCTGAAAAATCAGGGAGACACTATTATTATTTTTATACAGCAAAAAATGCCAAAAACAGGATAATAGAGATGTTTTACCGTGGAACATCAAAACCACAGTAATAATTTACTTGTGTATACCAGGCTTTTTAAAATATATATATATTTGCGGCTGAACAGTGAGCGACACACTCAAACAGTTTTTTTTAGATACAAATGGCCCAAAAGTGGATAATACAGAGGTTTGTACCTTGGAACTGCAAAACCACACTTGTATTTCTCGGGCCTACACCAGACTATTTTCAACAGATATATTTGTGTCTGAAAAATCAGGGAGACACTATTTTTTTTTTAACAGCAAAAAATGCAAAAAGCAGGATAATAGAGATTTTTTACCATGGAACAGCAAAAGCACACTTCTGTCTCTCTGGCCTACACCAGACTATTTTCAACAGATATATTTGTGTCTGAAAAATCAGGGAGACACTATTTTTTTTTTTTTTTACAGCAAAAAATGCAAAAAGCAGGATAATAGAGATTTTTTTACCATGGAACAGCAAAAGCACACTTCTGTCTCTCTGGCCTACAGCAGACTATTTTCAACAGATATATTTGTGTCTGAAAAATCAGGGAGACACTATTTTTTTTTTTTTTACAGCAAAAAATGCAAAAAGCAGGATAATAGAGATTTTTTACCGTGGAAGAGCAAAAGCACACTTCTGTCTCTCTGGCCTACACCAGACTATTTTCAACAGATATATTTGTGTCTGAAAAATCAGGGAGACACTATTATTATTTTTATACAGCAAAAAATGCCAAAAACAGGATAATAGAGATGTTTTACTGTGGAACATCAAAACCACAGTAATAATTTACTGGTGTATACCAGGCTTTTTAAAATATATATATATTTGCGGCTGAACAGTGAGCGACACACTCAAACTGTTTTTTTTAGATACAAATGGCCCAAAAGTGGATAATACAGAGGTTTGTACCTTGGAACTGCAAAACCACACTTGTATTTCTCGGGCCTACACCAGACTATTTTCAACAGATATATTTGTGTCTGAAAAATCAGGGAGACACTATTTTTTTTTTTTTTTACAGCAAAAAATGCAAAAAGCAAGATAATAGAGATTTTTTACCGTGGAACAGCAAAAGCACACTTCTGTCTCTCTGGCCTACACCAGACTATTTTCAACAGATATATTTGTGTCTGAAAAATCAGGGAGACACTATTTTTTTTTTTTTTACAGCAAAAAATGCAAAAAGCAGGATAATAGAGATTTTTTACCGTGGAACAGCAAAAGCACACTTCTGTCTCTCTGGCCTACACCAGACTATTTTCAACAGATATATTTGTGTCTGAAAAATCAGGGAGACACTATTATTATTTTTATACAGCAAAAAATGCCAAAAACAGGATAATAGAGATGTTTTACCGTGGAACATCAAAACCACAGTAATAATTTACTGGTGTATACCAGGCTTTTTAAAATATATATATATTTGCGGCTGAACAGTGAGCGACACACTCAAACTGTTTTTTTTAGATACAAATGGCCCAAAAGTGGATAATACAGAGGTTTGTACCTTGGAACTGCAAAACCACACTTGTATTTCTCGGGCCTACACCAGACTATTTTCAACAGATATATTTGTGTCTGAAAAATCAGGGAGACACTATTTTTTTTTTTTTTACAGCAAAAAATGCAAAAAGCAGGATAATAGAGATTTTTTACCGTGGAACAGCAAAAGCACACTTCTGTCTCTCTGGCCTACACCAGACTATTTTCAACAGATATATTTGTGTCTGAAAAATCAGGGAGACACTATTTTTTTTTTTTTTTTACAGCAAAAAATGCAAAAAGCAGGATAATAGAGATGTTTTACCGTGGAACATCAAAACCACAGTAATAATTTACTGGTGTATACCAGGCTTTTTAAAATATATATATATTTGCGGCTGAACAGTGAGCGACACACTCAAACTGTTTTTTTTAGATACAAATGGCCCAAAAGTGGATAATACAGAGGTTTGTACCGTGGAACTGCAAAACCACACTTGTATTTCTCGGGCCTACACCAGACTATTTTCAACAGATATATTTGTGTCTGAAAAATCAGGGAGACACTATTTTTTTTTTTAACAGCAAAAAATGCAAAAAGCAGGATAATAGAGATTTTTTACCATAGAACAGCAAAAGCACACTTCTGTCTCTCTGGCCTACACCAGACTATTTTCAACAGATATATTTGTGTCTGAAAAATCAGGGAGACACTATTTTTTTTTTTTTTTACAGCAAAAAATGCAAAAAGCAGGATAATAGAGATTTTTTACCATGGAACAGCAAAAGCACACTTCTGTCTCTCTGGCCTACACCAGACTATTTTCAACAGATATATTTTTGTCTGAAAAATCAGGGAGACACTATTTTTTTTTTAACAGCAAAAAATGCAAAAAGCAGGATAATAGAGATTTTTTACCATGGAACAGCAAAAGCACACTTCTGTCTCTCTGGCCTACACCAGACTATTTTCAACAGATATATTTGTGTCTGAAAAATCAGGGAGACACTATTTTTTTTTTTTTTTACAGCAAAAAATGCAAAAAGCAGGATAATAGAGATTTTTTACCATGGAACAGCAAAAGCACACTTCTGTCTCTCTGGCCTACACCAGACTATTTTCAACAGATATATTTGTGTCTGAAAAATCAGGGAGACACTATTTTTTTTTTTTTTACAGCAAAAAATGCAAAAAGCAGGATAATAGAGATTTTTTACCGTGGAAGAGCAAAAGCACACTTCTGTCTCTCTGGCCTACACCAGACTATTTTCAACAGATATATTTGTGTCTGAAAAATCAGGGAGACACTATTATTATTTTTATACAGCAAAAAATGCCAAAAACAGGATAATAGAGATGTTTTACTGTGGAACATCAAAACCACAGTAATAATTTACTGGTGTATACCAGGCTTTTTAAAATATATATATATTTGCGGCTGAACAGTGAGCGACACACTCAAACTGTTTTTTTTAGATACAAATGGCCCAAAAGTGGATAATACAGAGGTTTGTACCTTGGAACTGCAAAACCACACTTGTATTTCTCGGGCCTACACCAGACTATTTTCAACAGATATATTTGTGTCTGAAAAATCAGGGAGACACTATTTTTTTTTTTTTTTACAGCAAAAAATGCAAAAAGCAGGATAATAGAGATTTTTTACCGTGGAACAGCAAAAGCACACTTCTGTCTCTCTGGCCTACACCAGACTATTTTCAACAGATATATTTGTGACTGAAAAATCAGAGAGACACTATTTTTTTTTTTTTTACAGCAAAAAATGCAAAAAGCAGGATAATAGAGATTTTTTACCGTGGAACAGCAAAAGCACACTTCTGTCTCTCTGGCCTACACCAGACTATTTTCAACAGATATATTTGTGTCTGAAAAATCAGGGAGACACTATTAATATTTTTATACAGCAAAAAATGCCAAAAACAGGATAATAGAGATGTTTTACCGTGGAACATCAAAACCACAGTAATAATTTACTGGTGTATACCAGGCTTTTTAAAATATATATATATTTGCGGCTGAACAGTGAGCGACACACTCAAACTGTTTTTTTTAGATACAAATGGCCCAAAAGTGGATAATACAGAGGTTTGTACCTTGGAACTGCAAAACCACACTTGTATTTCTCGGGCCTACACCAGACTATTTTCAACAGATATATTTGTGTCTGAAAAATCAGGGAGACACTATTTTTTTTTTTTTTACAGCAAAAAATGCAAAAAGCAGGATAATAGAGATTTTTTACCGTGGAACAGCAAAAGCACACTTCTGTCTCTCTGGCCTACACCAGACTATTTTCAACAGATATATTTGTGTCTGAAAAATCAGGGAGACACTATTTTTTTTTTTTTTTTACAGCAAAAAATGCAAAAAGCAGGATAATAGAGATGTTTTACCGTGGAACATCAAAACCACAGTAATAATTTACTGGTGTATACCAGGCTTTTTAAAATATATATATATTTGCGCCTGAACAGTGAGCGACACACTCAAACTGTTTTTTTTAGATACAAATGGCCCAAAAGTGGATAATACAGAGGTTTGTACCGTGGAACTGCAAAACCACACTTGTATTTCTCGGGCCTACACCAGACTATTTTCAACAGATATATTTGTGTCTGAAAAATCAGGGAGACACTATTTTTTTTTTTAACAGCAAAAAATGCAAAAAGCAGGATAATAGAGATTTTTTACCATGGAACAGCAAAAGCACACTTCTGTCTCTCTGGCCTACACCAGACTATTTTCAACAGATATATTTGTGTCTGAAAAATCAGGGAGACACTATTTTTTTTTTTTTTTACAGCAAAAAATGCAAAAAGCAGGATAATAGAGATTTTTTACCATGGAACAGCAAAAGCACACTTCTGTCTCTCTGGCCTACACCAGACTATTTTCAACAGATATATTTTTGTCTGAAAAATCAGGGAGACACTATTTTTTTTTTTTTTTACAGCAAAAAATGCAAAAAGCAGGATAATAGAGATTTTTTACCGTGGAACAGCAAAAGCACACTTCTGTCTCTCTGGCCTACACCAGTCTATTTTCAACAGATATATTTGTGTCTGAAAAATCAGAGAGACACTATTATTATTTTTATACAGCAAAAAATGCCAAAAACAGGATAATAGAGATGTTTTACCGTGGAACATCAAAACCACAGTAATAATTTACTGGTGTATACCAGGCTTTTTAAAATATATATATATTTGCGGCTGAACAGTGAGCGACACACTCAAACAGTTTTTTTTAGATACAAATGGCCCAAAAGTGGATAATACAGAGGTTTGTACCTTGGAACTGCAAAACCACACTTGTATTTCTCGGGCCTACACCAGACTATTTTCAACAGATATATTTGTGTCTTTAAAATCAGGGAGACACTATTTTTTTTTTAACAGCAAAAAATGCAAAAAGCAGGATAATAGAGATTTTTTACCATGGAACAGCAAAAGCACACTTCTGTCTCTCTGGCCTACACCAGACTATTTTCAACAGATATATTTGTGTCTGAAAAATCAGGGAGACACTATTTTTTTTTTTTTTACAGCAAAAAATGCACAAAGCAGGATAATACAGATTTTTTACCATGGAACAGCAAAAGCACACTTCTGTCTCTCTGGCCTACACCAGACTATTTTCAACAGATATATTTGTGTCTGAAAAATCAGGGAGACACTATTTTTTTTTTTTTTACAGCAAAAAATGCAAAAAGCAGGATAATAGAGATTTTTTACCGTGGAACAGCAAAAGCACACTTCTGTCTCTCTGGCCTACACCAGACTATTTTCAACAGATATATTTGTGTCTGAAAAATCAGGGAGACACTATTATTATTTTTATACAGCAAAAAATGCCAAAAACAGGATAATAGAGATGTTTTACCGTGGAACATCAAAACCACAGTAATAATTTACTGGTGTATACCAGGCTTTTTAAAATATATATATATTTGCGGCTGAACAGTGAGCGACACACTCAAACTGTTTTTTTTAGATACAAATGGCCCAAAAGTGGATAATACAGAGGTTTGTACCTTGGAACTGCAAAACCACACTTGTATTTCTCGGGCCTACACCAGACTATTTTCAACAGATATATTTGTGTCTGAAAAATCAGGGAGACACTATTTTTTTTTTTTTTTACAGCAAAAAATGCAAAAAGCAGGATAATAGAGATTTTTTACCGTGGAACAGCAAAAGCACACTTCTGTCTCTCTGGCCTACACCAGACTATTTTCAACAGATATATTTGTGTCTGAAAAATCAGGGAGACACTATTTTTTTTTTTTTTACAGCAAAAAATGCAAAAAGCAGGATAATAGAGATTTTTTACAGTGGAACAGCAAAAGCACACTTCTGTCTCTCTGGCCTACACCAGACTATTTTCAACAGATATATTTGTGTCTGAAAAATCAGGGAGACACTATTATTATTTTTATACCGCAAAAAATGCCAAAAAACAGGATAATAGAGATGTTTTACCGTGGAACATGAAAACCACAGTAATAATTTACTGGTGTATACCAGGCTTTTTAAAATATATATATATTTGCGGCTGAACAGTGAGCGACACACTCAAACTGTTTTTTTTAGATACAAATGGCCCAAAAGTGGATAATACAGAGGTTTGTACAGTGGAACTGCAAAACCACACTTGTATTTCTCGGGCCTACACCAGACTATTTTCAACAGATATATTTGTGTCTGAAAAATCAGGGAGACACTATTTTTTTTTTTAACAGCAAAAAATGCAAAAAGCAGGATAATAGAGATTTTTTACCGTGGAACAGCAAAAGCACACTTCTGTCTCTCTGGCCTACACCAGACTATTTTCAACAGATATATTTGTGTCTGAAAAATCAGGGAGACACTATTTTTTTTTTTTTTTTACAGCAAAAAATGCAAAAAGCAGGATAATAGAGATGTTTTACCGTGGAACATCAAAACCACAGTAATAATTTACTGGTGTATACCAGGCTTTTTAAAATATATATATATTTGCGGCTGAACAGTGAGCGACACACTCAAACTGTTTTTTTTAGATACAAATGGCCCAAAAGTGGATAATACAGAGGTTTGTACCGTGGAACTGCAAAACCACACTTGTATTTCTCGGGCCTACACCAGACTATTTTCAACAGATATATTTGTGTCTGAAAAATCAGGGAGACACTATTTTTTTTTTTACAGCAAAAAATGCAAAAAGCAGGATAATAGAGATTTTTTACCATGGAACAGCAAAAGCACACTTCTGTCTCTCTGGCCTACACCAGACTATTTTCAACAGATATATTTTTGTCTGAAAAATCAGGGAGACACTATTTTTTTTTTTTTTACAGCAAAAAATGCAAAAAGCAGGATAATAGAGATTTTTTACCGTGGAACAGCAAAAGCACACTTCTGTCTCTCTGGCCTACACCAGTCTATTTTCAACAGATATATTTGTGTCTGAAAAATCAGGGAGACACTATTATTATTTTTATACAGCAAAAAATGCCAAAAACAGGATAATAGAGATGTTTTACCGTGGAACATCAAAACCACAGTAATAATTTACTGGTGTATACCAGGCTTTTTAAAATATATATATATTTGCGGCTGAACAGTGAGCGACACACTCAAACAGTTTTTTTTAGATACAAATGGCCCAAAAGTGGATAATACAGAGGTTTGTACCTTGGAACTGCAAAACCACACTTGTATTTCTCGGGCCTACACCAGACTATTTTCAACAGATATATTTGTGTCTGAAAAATCAGGGAGACACTATTTTTTTTTTTTTTACAGCAAAAAATGCAAAAAGCAGGATAATAGAGATTTTTTACCGTGGAACAGCAAAAGCACACTTCTGTCTCTCTGGCCTACACCAGACTATTTTCAACAGATATATTTGTGTCTGAAAAATCAGGGAGACACTATTATTATTTTTATACAGCAAAAAATGCCAAAAACAGGATAATAGAGATGTTTTACCGTGGAACATCAAAACCACAGTAATAATTTTCTGGTGTATACCAGGCTTTTTAAAATATATGTATATTTGCGGCTGAACAGTGAGCGACACACTCAAACAGTTTTTTTTAGATACAAATGGCCCAAAAGTGGATAATACAGAGGTTTGTACCTTGGAACTGCAAAACCACACTTGTATTTCTCGGGCCTACACCAGACTATTTTCAACAGATATATTTGTGTCTGAAAAATCAGGGAGACACTATTTTTTTTTTAACAGCAAAAAATGCAAAAAGCAGGATAATAGAGATTTTTTACCATGGAACAGCAAAAGCACACTTCTGTCTCTCTGGCCTACACCAGACTATTTTCAACAGATATATTTGTGTCTGAAAAATCAGGGAGACACTATTTTTTTTTTTTTTTACAGCAAAAAATGCAAAAAGCAGGATAATAGAGATTTTTTTACCATGGAACAGCAAAAGCACACTTCTGTCTCTCTGGCCTACAGCAGACTATTTTCAACAGATATATTTGTGTCTGAAAAATCAGGGAGACACTATTTTTTTTTTTTTTACAGCAAAAAATGCAAAAAGCAGGATAATAGAGATTTTTTACCGTGGAAGAGCAAAAGCACACTTCTGTCTCTCTGGCCTACACCAGACTATTTTCAACAGATATATTTGTGTCTGAAAAATCAGGGAGACACTATTATTATTTTTATACAGCAAAAAATGCCAAAAACAGGATAATAGAGATGTTTTACTGTGGAACATCAAAACCACAGTAATAATTTACTGGTGTATACCAGGCTTTTTAAAATATATATATATTTGCGGCTGAACAGTGAGCGACACACTCAAACTGTTTTTTTTAGATACAAATGGCCCAAAAGTGGATAATACAGAGGTTTGTACCTTGGAACTGCAAAACCACACTTGTATTTCTCGGGCCTACACCAGACTATTTTCAACAGATATATTTGTGTCTGAAAAATCAGGGAGACACTATTTTTTTTTTTTTTTACAGCAAAAAATGCAAAAAGCAAGATAATAGAGATTTTTTACCGTGGAACAGCAAAAGCACACTTCTGTCTCTCTGGCCTACACCAGACTATTTTCAACAGATATATTTGTGTCTGAAAAATCAGGGAGACACTATTTTTTTTTTTTTTACAGCAAAAAATGCAAAAAGCAGGATAATAGAGATTTTTTACCGTGGAACAGCAAAAGCACACTTCTGTCTCTCTGGCCTACACCAGACTATTTTCAACAGATATATTTGTGTCTGAAAAATCAGGGAGACACTATTATTATTTTTATACAGCAAAAAATGCCAAAAACAGGATAATAGAGATGTTTTACCGTGGAACATCAAAACCACAGTAATAATTTACTGGTGTATACCAGGCTTTTTAAAATATATATATATTTGCGGCTGAACAGTGAGCGACACACTCAAACTGTTTTTTTTAGATACAAATGGCCCAAAAGTGGATAATACAGAGGTTTGTACCTTGGAACTGCAAAACCACACTTGTATTTCTCGGGCCTACACCAGACTATTTTCAACAGATATATTTGTGTCTGAAAAATCAGGGAGACACTATTTTTTTTTTTTTTACAGCAAAAAATGCAAAAAGCAGGATAATAGAGATTTTTTACCGTGGAACAGCAAAAGCACACTTCTGTCTCTCTGGCCTACACCAGACTATTTTCAACAGATATATTTGTGTCTGAAAAATCAGGGAGACACTATTTTTTTTTTTTTTTTACAGCAAAAAATGCAAAAAGCAGGATAATAGAGATGTTTTACCGTGGAACATCAAAACCACAGTAATAATTTACTGGTGTATACCAGGCTTTTTAAAATATATATATATTTGCGGCTGAACAGTGAGCGACACACTCAAACTGTTTTTTTTAGATACAAATGGCCCAAAAGTGGATAATACAGAGGTTTGTACCGTGGAACTGCAAAACCACACTTGTATTTCTCGGGCCTACACCAGACTATTTTCAACAGATATATTTGTGTCTGAAAAATCAGGGAGACACTATTTTTTTTTTTAACAGCAAAAAATGCAAAAAGCAGGATAATAGAGATTTTTTACCATAGAACAGCAAAAGCACACTTCTGTCTCTCTGGCCTACACCAGACTATTTTCAACAGATATATTTGTGTCTGAAAAATCAGGGAGACACTATTTTTTTTTTTTTTTACAGCAAAAAATGCAAAAAGCAGGATAATAGAGATTTTTTACCATGGAACAGCAAAAGCACACTTCTGTCTCTCTGGCCTACACCAGACTATTTTCAACAGATATATTTTTGTCTGAAAAATCAGGGAGACACTATTTTTTTTTTAACAGCAAAAAATGCAAAAAGCAGGATAATAGAGATTTTTTACCATGGAACAGCAAAAGCACACTTCTGTCTCTCTGGCCTACACCAGACTATTTTCAACAGATATATTTGTGTCTGAAAAATCAGGGAGACACTATTTTTTTTTTTTTTTACAGCAAAAAATGCAAAAAGCAGGATAATAGAGATTTTTTACCATGGAACAGCAAAAGCACACTTCTGTCTCTCTGGCCTACACCAGACTATTTTCAACAGATATATTTGTGTCTGAAAAATCAGGGAGACACTATTTTTTTTTTTTTTACAGCAAAAAATGCAAAAAGCAGGATAATAGAGATTTTTTACCGTGGAAGAGCAAAAGCACACTTCTGTCTCTCTGGCCTACACCAGACTATTTTCAACAGATATATTTGTGTCTGAAAAATCAGGGAGACACTATTATTATTTTTATACAGCAAAAAATGCCAAAAACAGGATAATAGAGATGTTTTACTGTGGAACATCAAAACCACAGTAATAATTTACTGGTGTATACCAGGCTTTTTAAAATATATATATATTTGCGGCTGAACAGTGAGCGACACACTCAAACTGTTTTTTTTAGATACAAATGGCCCAAAAGTGGATAATACAGAGGTTTGTACCTTGGAACTGCAAAACCACACTTGTATTTCTCGGGCCTACACCAGACTATTTTCAACAGATATATTTGTGTCTGAAAAATCAGGGAGACACTATTTTTTTTTTTTTTTACAGCAAAAAATGCAAAAAGCAGGATAATAGAGATTTTTTACCGTGGAACAGCAAAAGCACACTTCTGTCTCTCTGGCCTACACCAGACTATTTTCAACAGATATATTTGTGACTGAAAAATCAGAGAGACACTATTTTTTTTTTTTTTACAGCAAAAAATGCAAAAAGCAGGATAATAGAGATTTTTTACCGTGGAACAGCAAAAGCACACTTCTGTCTCTCTGGCCTACACCAGACTATTTTCAACAGATATATTTGTGTCTGAAAAATCAGGGAGACACTATTAATATTTTTATACAGCAAAAAATGCCAAAAACAGGATAATAGAGATGTTTTACCGTGGAACATCAAAACCACAGTAATAATTTACTGGTGTATACCAGGCTTTTTAAAATATATATATATTTGCGGCTGAACAGTGAGCGACACACTCAAACTGTTTTTTTTAGATACAAATGGCCCAAAAGTGGATAATACAGAGGTTTGTACCTTGGAACTGCAAAACCACACTTGTATTTCTCGGGCCTACACCAGACTATTTTCAACAGATATATTTGTGTCTGAAAAATCAGGGAGACACTATTTTTTTTTTTTTTACAGCAAAAAATGCAAAAAGCAGGATAATAGAGATTTTTTACCGTGGAACAGCAAAAGCACACTTCTGTCTCTCTGGCCTACACCAGACTATTTTCAACAGATATATTTGTGTCTGAAAAATCAGGGAGACACTATTTTTTTTTTTTTTTTACAGCAAAAAATGCAAAAAGCAGGATAATAGAGATGTTTTACCGTGGAACATCAAAACCACAGTAATAATTTACTGGTGTATACCAGGCTTTTTAAAATATATATATATTTGCGCCTGAACAGTGAGCGACACACTCAAACTGTTTTTTTTAGATACAAATGGCCCAAAAGTGGATAATACAGAGGTTTGTACCGTGGAACTGCAAAACCACACTTGTATTTCTCGGGCCTACACCAGACTATTTTCAACAGATATATTTGTGTCTGAAAAATCAGGGAGACACTATTTTTTTTTTTAACAGCAAAAAATGCAAAAAGCAGGATAATAGAGATTTTTTACCATGGAACAGCAAAAGCACACTTCTGTCTCTCTGGCCTACACCAGACTATTTTCAACAGATATATTTGTGTCTGAAAAATCAGGGAGACACTATTTTTTTTTTTTTTTACAGCAAAAAATGCAAAAAGCAGGATAATAGAGATTTTTTACCATGGAACAGCAAAAGCACACTTCTGTCTCTCTGGCCTACACCAGACTATTTTCAACAGATATATTTTTGTCTGAAAAATCAGGGAGACACTATTTTTTTTTTTTTTTACAGCAAAAAATGCAAAAAGCAGGATAATAGAGATTTTTTACCGTGGAACAGCAAAAGCACACTTCTGTCTCTCTGGCCTACACCAGTCTATTTTCAACAGATATATTTGTGTCTGAAAAATCAGAGAGACACTATTATTATTTTTATACAGCAAAAAATGCCAAAAACAGGATAATAGAGATGTTTTACCGTGGAACATCAAAACCACAGTAATAATTTACTGGTGTATACCAGGCTTTTTAAAATATATATATATTTGCGGCTGAACAGTGAGCGACACACTCAAACAGTTTTTTTTAGATACAAATGGCCCAAAAGTGGATAATACAGAGGTTTGTACCTTGGAACTGCAAAACCACACTTGTATTTCTCGGGCCTACACCAGACTATTTTCAACAGATATATTTGTGTCTTTAAAATCAGGGAGACACTATTTTTTTTTTAACAGCAAAAAATGCAAAAAGCAGGATAATAGAGATTTTTTACCATGGAACAGCAAAAGCACACTTCTGTCTCTCTGGCCTACACCAGACTATTTTCAACAGATATATTTGTGTCTGAAAAATCAGGGAGACACTATTTTTTTTTTTTTTACAGCAAAAAATGCACAAAGCAGGATAATACAGATTTTTTACCATGGAACAGCAAAAGCACACTTCTGTCTCTCTGGCCTACACCAGACTATTTTCAACAGATATATTTGTGTCTGAAAAATCAGGGAGACACTATTTTTTTTTTTTTTACAGCAAAAAATGCAAAAAGCAGGATAATAGAGATTTTTTACCGTGGAACAGCAAAAGCACACTTCTGTCTCTCTGGCCTACACCAGACTATTTTCAACAGATATATTTGTGTCTGAAAAATCAGGGAGACACTATTATTATTTTTATACAGCAAAAAATGCCAAAAACAGGATAATAGAGATGTTTTACCGTGGAACATCAAAACCACAGTAATAATTTACTGGTGTATACCAGGCTTTTTAAAATATATATATATTTGCGGCTGAACAGTGAGCGACACACTCAAACTGTTTTTTTTAGATACAAATGGCCCAAAAGTGGATAATACAGAGGTTTGTACCTTGGAACTGCAAAACCACACTTGTATTTCTCGGGCCTACACCAGACTATTTTCAACAGATATATTTGTGTCTGAAAAATCAGGGAGACACTATTTTTTTTTTTTTTTACAGCAAAAAATGCAAAAAGCAGGATAATAGAGATTTTTTACCGTGGAACAGCAAAAGCACACTTCTGTCTCTCTGGCCTACACCAGACTATTTTCAACAGATATATTTGTGTCTGAAAAATCAGGGAGACACTATTTTTTTTTTTTTTACAGCAAAAAATGCAAAAAGCAGGATAATAGAGATTTTTTACAGTGGAACAGCAAAAGCACACTTCTGTCTCTCTGGCCTACACCAGACTATTTTCAACAGATATATTTGTGTCTGAAAAATCAGGGAGACACTATTATTATTTTTATACCGCAAAAAATGCCAAAAAACAGGATAATAGAGATGTTTTACCGTGGAACATGAAAACCACAGTAATAATTTACTGGTGTATACCAGGCTTTTTAAAATATATATATATTTGCGGCTGAACAGTGAGCGACACACTCAAACTGTTTTTTTTAGATACAAATGGCCCAAAAGTGGATAATACAGAGGTTTGTACAGTGGAACTGCAAAACCACACTTGTATTTCTCGGGCCTACACCAGACTATTTTCAACAGATATATTTGTGTCTGAAAAATCAGGGAGACACTATTTTTTTTTTTAACAGCAAAAAATGCAAAAAGCAGGATAATAGAGATTTTTTACCGTGGAACAGCAAAAGCACACTTCTGTCTCTCTGGCCTACACCAGACTATTTTCAACAGATATATTTGTGTCTGAAAAATCAGGGAGACACTATTTTTTTTTTTTTTTTACAGCAAAAAATGCAAAAAGCAGGATAATAGAGATGTTTTACCGTGGAACATCAAAACCACAGTAATAATTTACTGGTGTATACCAGGCTTTTTAAAATATATATATATTTGCGGCTGAACAGTGAGCGACACACTCAAACTGTTTTTTTTAGATACAAATGGCCCAAAAGTGGATAATACAGAGGTTTGTACCGTGGAACTGCAAAACCACACTTGTATTTCTCGGGCCTACACCAGACTATTTTCAACAGATATATTTGTGTCTGAAAAATCAGGGAGACACTATTTTTTTTTTTACAGCAAAAAATGCAAAAAGCAGGATAATAGAGATTTTTTACCATGGAACAGCAAAAGCACACTTCTGTCTCTCTGGCCTACACCAGACTATTTTCAACAGATATATTTTTGTCTGAAAAATCAGGGAGACACTATTTTTTTTTTTTTTACAGCAAAAAATGCAAAAAGCAGGATAATAGAGATTTTTTACCGTGGAACAGCAAAAGCACACTTCTGTCTCTCTGGCCTACACCAGTCTATTTTCAACAGATATATTTGTGTCTGAAAAATCAGGGAGACACTATTATTATTTTTATACAGCAAAAAATGCCAAAAACAGGATAATAGAGATGTTTTACCGTGGAACATCAAAACCACAGTAATAATTTACTGGTGTATACCAGGCTTTTTAAAATATATATATATTTGCGGCTGAACAGTGAGCGACACACTCAAACAGTTTTTTTTAGATACAAATGGCCCAAAAGTGGATAATACAGAGGTTTGTACCTTGGAACTGCAAAACCACACTTGTATTTCTCGGGCCTACACCAGACTATTTTCAACAGATATATTTGTGTCTGAAAAATCAGGGAGACACTATTTTTTTTTTTTTTACAGCAAAAAATGCAAAAAGCAGGATAATAGAGATTTTTTACCGTGGAACAGCAAAAGCACACTTCTGTCTCTCTGGCCTACACCAGACTATTTTCAACAGATATATTTGTGTCTGAAAAATCAGGGAGACACTATTATTATTTTTATACAGCAAAAAATGCCAAAAACAGGATAATAGAGATGTTTTACCGTGGAACATCAAAACCACAGTAATAATTTTCTGGTGTATACCAGGCTTTTTAAAATATATGTATATTTGCGGCTGAACAGTGAGCGACACACTCAAACTGTTTTTTTTAGATACAAATGGCCCATAGAACTGCAAAACCACACTTCTATTTCTCTGGCCTACACCAGACTATTTTCAACAGATGTATTTGTGTCTGAAAAATCAGAGGCACACTTTTTTTTTGGGGGGGGGGGGGGACACCAAAAGGTTAATAAGATGGGTATTTGTACATTGTGAAGAAGGAAAAAAAAAGAGGATTTAGATAAAAAAAAAAGGATTTTTCCTGGCCCCCAAAAATCAACAGGAGCAGCACACAGGACTGTAATGCAGCGTTTGCTGGTATAACCACTGCGTCTCCTATACAGCCTGCCTGCCTGATATACCTGGGATGGATATTAGTCCTGAGAAGGACTGTTTGTTTGATCTGGCAGCCTTTACAGACCCTACACTAGCTATTTTGCAGGATATATCTCTCCCTAAATCAGCAGCGCTGTCCCTACACTGTCTGATCCAGAGCGACTGTGTCCAAGATGGCGGCGCCCGGTTTTAAATACTCGAGGTGACGCTGTGCGGCCAGCCAATCACTGTAATGCCCACAAACAACATGGCTGCGGCATTACAGTGACTGGCTGGCAATCCCTGCATGTTCATTGGCTCTGTAAAGAGCGCCAAACATGCAGGGCGGAGACCCGAGCTCCCGCCCGAGTAACCCGGAAATGCTCGGTGCTCGCCGAACATCCCGAGTAGCGTGATGCTCGGGCGAGTACCGAGCAGTGTTGAGCATGTTCGCTCAACACTAGTACTTCTGAATTATACCATTCATTTTATTGTGTGCTGCACTGGAAAGCGGGAAAAAATTCCAAGTTAGTCGAAATTGCAAAAAAGTGCAATGCTATGATTGTTTTTTGGTTTTCTACTTACCATGTTCACTATACAGTAAAACTGACCTGGCAATATGATTCTCCAGGTTGGTATGATTTCGTTGATACCATATATAGTTTTGTTTTTATTTAAATGGGGAAAAAAAATTGTGATATGGGGCTATGTGAGAGCTTCTTTTGATACCATTTTGGGGTAGATATGATGTTTTGAACACCTGTTATTGCAGTTTATTGCAATGTTGCAGCAACCAAAAAAAAAAACGTAACTCCGGCGGTTTGATTTTTTTCTTGTTATTCCGTTTACTGATCATATTCATTTATTTTATATTTTGATAGCTATGACTTTATGAGTGCAGCGATACTAAATGCATGCATTTATTTTTTTTAATTATTTTATTTTTAATGGTGCAAAAGGGGGGTGATTTGAACTTTCATGTTTTTTTTTTTTTTTTTTTCACTTTTTACATTATTTCTTAGTCCCTTTAGGGGACTTGAAACTGTGATCATCTAATCGCTTGTGCTATGCACAGCAGTGCTACAGCACTGCTATGTATAGCAAAAATCATGGTCTCCTATGAACGCAAGATAAAAGCTGGCTTTCACAGAAGTACCATAATGACAGGCACAGAAATCATCAGCAGACCCTTGGCTGTCATGGCAACCCATCAGCGACTGTGATCATGTCTCAGGCACACCAATGGGCGCATAGAATGACGCGCCCCCCTGTTGGCACGTTTATTGCTGCTGTCAGAGATTGACAGCGGCATTTAAAAGGTTAAAAGTCACGAGTGAAGCTTCGCTCCACTTGCGACTGTTAGAGGCAGATGATGGCTGAATAATGCCGAGCCCGTATCAAAGACAGGGAGCCAGTGTAAGGTGCCTGAATGAGGTAGTCGTAGGCAAGCTACTGCTTCTGCACGCTCTGGCACCCTACAGGAAAATCGTGTGCCAGTCTCGGTGTGCTGCTGTGTGTGGAGTTCATCACAGTTACTTGTGGCCCATAGGCCTCCACTGGCTCCAGGTTTTCATCTTCCAGAACTGCAGCACACAATCCAAGGTACCCCGTATACTTTAAAACAGTCAAACTTTTACTGAGAAGTTTACAGTCATTACAATGAAACATGTAGGATAGGGCACAACAGGTTACAGTCTTTCCCTCAGGTACCGGACATAATTTTAGCTCTAGTTCTTGGTCTGGGTAGAGCATCCCTCTTGCTAACCTTTTTAGCACTAGAACTTCTTCTCCACCACATGAAGTGCACCCAAATTCCATTACCTCCCATCTCTTAAAGCATGTGTCCATATTTCCACCTGTAATAATTCCACCTTCAGTAAATAGGCATTAGGCCACGGCCCCACTATCAGTATTTGGTCAGTATTCTGTCAGTATTTTTTCTCAGGAATGGGAGCCAAAATCGGGTGAGGAACAATCAGAGAAAATGTATAATAGAAACAAGTCACCAATTCTGCATTTATCACCCACTCCTAGTTTTGGCTCCCACTCCTGAGAAAAAATACTGACTGAATACTGACCAAATATTACCTACAACCAAATATTACCTACAACAGTAAGGGTAATACTATATGTATTTACACATCACATTTTTGCCATGGTTTTATTGCAAAAAATGCAGCATTTTAGGCTGCGTGCCCACGATGCGTTTTTCAAGCATTTATGCTGCGGAATTTCCGCAGCGGAAACACATCAAAAACGCATGGTAATCCGCACCACATGGTCCTCAATGGCATTCCGCAATGTTAATGCACATGCTGCGGATTATTCCGCAGCGTTTCTGCGGTGCTCAAAAATCCGCAGCATGTTCATTAATTTTGCGGAAGCGCAGCGGAATTGCCACCATTGACTTGCATTGAGACTCATAGAATCCGTGTCTGTACATTTGTACATGCGGATTATATGCGTTTCAATGTGCGGATGGTACCCAGTTCTGGAGGAGAGAAGACTCTCATCCATACCTGGGTACCATTGTACCTGTGAAAAAAAGAATAAAATAATAAATAAAGTTTATATTTACCTTCTCGCGGGCCAGCAGCGATTCTCCTTCCAGGACCTGAGATGACGTCGCGGTCATGTGACCGCAGGCTGTCTCGCGAGATGCCGGCAAGCCAGGAAGGAACCAGGAAGGAGCGCGACAGCACACGCGGCGGCATCGGGGGTGAGTATAGCTTTATTTTTTTATTTTCACGGTCACACTATATAAATCCATGCTGGTTGCATGGATTTATACAGTGTGACCTAGTTGTCAAGCACTTTCCAAGTGATGCTATCACCTGGAAAGTGCTTGTCAGTCCGCATGCGGAAACACATGCGTTAACGCATGTGGATACGCATGTGAATCCGCATGTATTCCGCATGTATTCTGCAGGAAAAACGCATGCACAATCTGCATGCGTTTTTTCTGCCAGGGAGATGCAGAAATGCTGCAGAAATTTTCTGCTTCATTTCTGCATCGTGGGCGCATAGCCTTAATATCCCATCAAAGTGAATGAGATTTCTGAAACCCCATGCATATGTTGCTTATTCTTTTATATTTGAAGAAGCTTCAAATCCGCAGCATGTCAATTCTGCATTTTTGCAGGCTTTTTCACACATTCTAATGAATGGGAGAAAAATGCATAAAAAAACGCATGGAAATTACGGCAAAAACACACTCTTTTATGCATATCGGAGACATGACCAATTTCATCCGAGCATGGTCCGATTTTCACGGACTGTCAGATGGAGAAGGTGGAGAATTTTTTTTTTTTATAAATTTCTCCACGTTCGAGAAAATCAGATGACATTCGTACCACACTGATCAAACTCTGATCAAAGTCTCATCAGAATAATTGATCCGATTTTTCTCATACGTAAAAAAATCGGACGTCTGAATGAGGCCTAAGAGTACTATTATTGTTCTTTCTGTTGGAGTTATTCACTTTTCCCGTCTTTTCCATCTGGCTGCAGAAATGACAACAAAGACACATCTAACTTCTCACATTTCAGGCACAGTTATCCCCAACCTGCATAAACTCCTTATCCTGCTGATACCCCAATACTGATCCGCTGGTGCCGTATGTATCGCTATTACTGCACCTACTGTGTGCCCACTAAATTTTCCTCCTACTGGAGCCTTATATTCCCCTTTCAATGCATTCATAAAGCATATGGCCCTACTGTACCCCACCCCTCAACTGCCCCGAAAAAGTATAGCAACCCCAACACAGTATAATCCCCCAACTGTGACCCTCATATAGCCCTCCATGCAGTATAATGGGCCTACATACAATATAATGGCCCCTCACCTCTCCACACTGTATAATGGCCCCCACACAGCATGCTGGACCCCACACAAACCTTCACACTGTATAATTGCTTGTATTAGTTTAAAGGCCCCCACATAGTCCTCCATACAGTATAATGCACCTCATAGTCCATACAGCATAATGCACCCCATAGCCCATACAGTATACTGCATCCCCATAACCCATACCGTATAATGCACCCCATAGCCCATACAACATAATGCATCCCATAGTCCATACAGTATAATGCATCCCCGTATAGTATAATGCACCCACATAGTCCATACAGTATAATGCACCGCCATAGCTCATGCAGTATAATGCACCCCATAGCCCATACAGTATAATGCACCCCCATATAGTATAATGCACCCCCATAGCCCATACAGTATAATGCACCCCATTGTCCATACAGTATAATGCACCTCCATAGTCCATACAGTATAATTCACCCCTATAGCCCATACAGCATAATGCGTCCCATAGTCCATACAGTATAATTCATCCCTGTATAGTATAATGCACCCCATAGCCCATACAGTATAATGCACCCCCATATAGTATAATGCACCCCATAGCCCATACAGTATAATGCACCCCTATAGCCAATTCAGTATTATGTACCCCCATAGCCAATTCAGTATTATGCACCCCCATAACCCATTCAGTATAATGCACACTCATAGCCCATTCAGAATAATGCAGCCCCATATAGTATAATGCACCCCATAGCCCATTCAGTATAAAGCACCCCGTAGCCCATACAGTATAATGCACCCCCATATATTATAATGCACCTCATAACCCATACTGTATAATGTACCCCCAAAGCCCATTCAGTATAATGCACCCCCAAAATATTATAATGCACTCTATAGCCTATTCAGTATAATGCACCCCCTTAGCCCATACAGTATAATGCACCACCATATCCCATACAGTATGATGCACCCACCATAGCCCATTCAGTATAATGCACCCTATGTAGTATAATGCACCCCATAGCCCATTCAATATAATGCACCCCCATAGCCCATACAGTGTAATGCACCCCATAGGCCATACAGTATAATGCACTCGCATATAGTATAATGCACCCTATAGCCCATTCAGTATAATGCACCCCCATAGCCCATACAGTATAATGCACCCCCATAGCCAATTCAGTATAATGTACCCCCATAGCCAATTCAGTCTTATGCACCCCCATATAGTATAATGCACCCCCATAGCCAATTCAGTATAATGTACCCCCATAGCCAATTCAGTATTATGCACCCCCATATAGTATAATGCACCCCCATAGCCCATTCAGTATAATGCACACTCATAGCCCATACAGTATAATGCACCCCCATATATTATAATGCACCTCATAACCCATACAGTATAATGTACCCCCAAAGCCCATTCAGTATAATGCACCCCCAAATATTATAATGCACTCTATAGCCTATTCAGTATAATGCACCCCCTTAGCCCATACAGTATAATGCACCACCATATCAGATACAGTATTATGCACCCACCATAGCCCATTCATTATAATGCACCCTATGTAGTATAATGCACCCCATAGCCCATTCAATATAATGCACCCCCATAGCCCATACAGTGTAATGCACCCCATAGGCCATACAGTATAATGCACTCCCATATAGTATAATGCACCCCCATATAGTATAATGCACCTTATAGCCCATTCAGTATAATGCACCCCCATAGTCCATTCAGTATAATGCACCCCCATAGCCCATTCAGTATAATGCATCCCCATAGTCCATACAGTATAATGTACTCCCATATAGTATAATGCACCCCATATAGTATAATGCACCCTATAGCCCATTCAGTATAATGCACATCCATATATTATAATGCACCCCATAGCACATACAGTGTAATTCACCCTATAGCCCATTCAGTATAATGCACCCCCATAGTCCATTCAGTATAATGCACACCCATAGCCCATTCAGTATAGTGCATCCCCATAGTCCATACAGTATAATGTACTCCCTTATAGTATAATGCACCCCATATAGTATAATGCACCCTATAGCCCATTCAGTATAATGCACCTCCATATATTATAATGCACCCTATAGCCAATTCAGTATAATGCACCCCCATATATTATAATGCACCCCATAGCACATACAGTGTAATTCACCCCATAGCCCATTCAGTGTAATGCACCCCCAAAATTATAATGCACCGTATAGCCCATTCAGTATAATGCACCCCCATATAGTATAATGCACCACCATTCAGTATAATGCACCCACAAATAGTGTAATACACCTCCATTCAGAATAATACACCCACATATAGTATAATGCACCGCCATTCAGTATAATACACCCCCAATATAGTATAATCCCCCCACAATGTTCTAAAAAAAGTAATAAAATACAATACTCAACTCTGTTCCTCGTTCCCCGCTGCTCCGGTCGCCGCAGCTTGTGTTATGAATCTGAAGCGTCGCACATGTCACCGTAGAGGACTCCACTTAGTGACGTCATCGCGCTGAGACATCAGACGCTAAGGAGAAATGATGGGGGGAGGAAGCATCAGCTGACACGACCTCCTCCATCGCTTTAAGCTGTATCGACAGATGCCGATATAGTTGCACTTGCGGGGGGCCCCCAGCTCACGCGCCCCATAGCAGCCATGCTGGGAGATCGTGTCTCCGTGCTCTGATGCAGAGCTTAACTGTATCGGCGCACGCTGATAGAGTTAAACGTAGCATAGCTCCGGCTGGGCCCCTCAGAGCGCAGTGCCCAGGGCTGCCGCAGCCTTTTTCCCCCCTGTAGCTACACTACTGACCATACGTCTTCCAGGGTGGGTTTTTATTAAAAAAAAATCATGCACCCATTGGTCCTTATTTCAACAGGATGCAAAATACCTTTCTTATATTTAGAGGAAAAGTGATTTAAAACACTTTTCCACCCTGGAAAGGCGATTTAAAGTGATTAACCCCTTGGCGTCACAGTCAGTTTTGACCTTCATGACAATTTTTTTTTCCCTTTTCAGTTGTTGCGTCCCAGGAGCCATTACTTTTTTTTTTCTCGGTGACAGTCACATGAGGGCTTGGGGTTTTTTGGGGATGAGTCATGTTTGTCAGTGGCATCATATAACTTATTAACAAACTTTTATTAACTCTTCATGGGATGGAATATAATCAAAACAAAAATTCTGCTATTGTTTTTTGTATTTTAAATTTAACACTATATGCCGTACTGTCCGACCAAAGCGTTAACTTTATTCTGTGGCTCAGTACAAATATACCAAATTTATATAGTTTTATTTATTTGTTATTACTTTTTATATACTTTTATTCCTATTATAGAATTAATACACTGAAAAAAATCATGTGTTTTAAGAGTCATAAGTTTCACAACTTTCTGTCAGCACAGCTGTAGTAGGAATTTTTCTCATGACAAGCTGAAGTTTCCATTGGTGTAATTTCATGCTATACATGACTTTTTGATCACTTTTCATTAACTCTTTGGGAGGCAGAAAGAACAAAAAAACAGCATTTGTCTGCTTTGTGGTTTTATTTTTTAAACGTCATTCACATTTCAGTGTAATTTTTCTGTCATCTTTATTCTGGTTGATATGATCATGGTAATATCAAATGTTTAGAGGTTATTTCATGTTTTGCTTTTGATCAAGATATATATATTTTTTTAAATCCTTTTTTTTTGGTCACTGTATTACAACACCCAAAACTTTTATATTTTTCCATAGATGGAGCCGAATATGTTTTTTTGCGAGACAAGCTGTAGTTTTTACTGTTACCATTTCTGAGTACTTTCAATTTTTTAATCACTGTTTGATTCTTTTTTTTGTTTGGTCAGGGACATGAACAAAATAGTTTTTTTGGGTCGTCAATTTGTAAGAGCTCTAACTTTTTCAGTTTTCTGTTTAAAGAACTGTATGAGGTCTTGTTTTTTTGTATATCGAGCCTTAGTTTTTATTGGTACTATTTTTTAATAAATATGACTTTTGATAACTTTTTATTTTTTAAAAGTTAAAAAGAAAGGAAATTCTAGCATAGTATTTCATGTTTTATTTAACCAGGTTCACCATGTGTGCTAAAAAATAATTCAAGTGCAACAATACTAAATATATTGTTTTTGCAGGGGGTGGATTTTTTAGCCAAAATTTTTTTATTATTAAATCTGTGATTTTATGTTTTTTATTTATTTATTTTTTATAACACTTCATTTTTTTTTTTTACAATACCTGCTAATCTCAAATGGGGACTTGAATATGATCCTGTTGAATACATTGTACAACTTTCATAGTATGGTGAATTGTCTTTCCTGTCAGTGTTTGACTGACAGACTATTAGGCCATGCTACTGGCAGCATCTGAATGACTGAAGGATATGGCAGACACGGAGGCCATTAACAGGCCTCCGGTTGCCACAGCAGCACATCGGCACTCCGCGATCGTGCTGCGAGGTTGCCTATGGGCTGAGAGAGGGAGCAATCTCCCTTTGTAAAACTCCTCACATGCCACTCTCACAGTTGACAGCGGAATCTGAAGGGTTAAAGTGCAGGGATAAACGCTATGTCTGGTCTCAGCACACACAAGACGAACTTAGCTGTGTATAACAGTCAGCTGTTGCTGCAGATGACACAGGTACAACTCCTGTGCTCATGCCATCCATCAGATGTAACTGCAAACCTCCAAACTTTTGAAGAACAGAAAGAGGGACAAATCATGCGGTGCGCTGCGGAAAATTTTGACCATGCCCCTGGTCACACCCCAATCCACGCCCATTTACAATTTATTTCTACACTGGCTGGAGGAGATGTCAGAGGGTCAGTGATAGTGAAGGAAATTCAGCAGACACCCGAGACTGCAGAGCGTAGATCCAAATCTGGGACTGTCCGCTGTATCCGAGACAGTTGGAACTAGAGATGAGCGGATGGATTCATAGGGCTCTGGTCCAGCATGCAGATCAGTGCTACCTGGCAGCTTGATGGGAGGCCACGAATCTCATACTTTCCAGCGTTTCCTGTGCGGATTTTGATCCCCCTGGGCTGGAGTGACGTCATCTGTGCCTCCTGTTCATCTCTAGTTGGGACCTGTGGATTATTTTTTGTTCCTTCATTCACAGTCGGAGCCGCTAGAACTTTCTTATCTTTATGCAGTTTCAGTTCGTGACATCTGGCTTTTTTGTGTCTATAAGGCCATGTTCACACATTGCAGAAATACTGTTTTTTTCAGATGTCTGCACCAAACTGCACAATAACAATCTTCTTCCCCTTATTTGATGCATTTTTGGTGCAGATGTGAAGCCGCGTTTTGTAATGTGTTTTTATAGAACAGAAAAGCTTTGATTCATCACTTAAGGGCTCTATCACACGTCCGTGTTTCGAGTACGTGTGGTGTCCTTTTCCACACGTACTGGAAACACTGACACATGTAGAACATGTCACATGTTAGTGTGTTTTCATGGACCGTGCGTCCGTGTGCAATACATGCTGACATGTCCGTTTTTTACCAGCAGCATGGGTCGCAAAATGTCCCGCATACATGCACCCTGATGACACATGGATGACATCCATGTGTCATCCGTGTGACACGTACCGGTGCCTGGGAATCAGCGGTACTGTTCACACTGTTCCCAAGTGCCGGGTGCTGCAGGCGTCTGTCATCATGGTCCCCTGCTGGCGTTGCGATCAGCATGAGCAAGTGACAATGTTGACAGTTGTATTCCGCCCCCGCTGTGCCCAGCAAGTGTAAAATAAGAACAAAATAAAAAAACATTATAATCACCTTTACAACTAATTCCCTGAAGCCATTTTCCCCTGAAAAAAATAAAATAAAAAACAAACATAATACTCACCTGTCCGACATACTGTCCCATGCTGTAATCTATCTGACTGACAATTCCACATAACCTCCGCAGTGGCTTGAAGTGACCGCACCCGCTGAGGAGCAGAGGAGAATGACTCACTGCAGCGAGCAGGGCCCTGAACTGCGCTGAGCTTACTGGGTGACAGAACACCGCTCTGTGAGCTCAGCGCAGGTCAGAGGCAAGCTCGCTGCAGCGAGTCATTCTCCTCTGCTCCTCAGCGAGTGCAGTCAGATGGATTTTAGAGTGAAACACTTATTACATCTTTGGACAGGTGAGTATTAGTGATGAGCGAGCATGCTCGTTACTTGAGATTTACGAGCATGCTCGGGTGTTTTCCGAGTATCTTCAGCATGCTCGGGTGTTACAGTATGTTTGAGTCACTCTGTGCGCATGTTTTGCGACTGTTTGACAGCTTTAATACATGTGAGGAATGCCTGTTTCTTAGGTATTCCTCACATGTATTAAAGCTGTCAAACAGTCACAAATCATGCACACGAGTGACTCAAACATAACACCCGAGCACGCTGAAGATACTCAGCGAGCACCCGAGCATGCTCGCCGAAAGGGTTAACAGAACATACTCGCTCATCATTAGTGAGTATAAGTTTGTTTTTTTTTATTCCTATTTTTACACTAGGAGACAGCGGGAGCAGAATGCTACTCTCAACATTGTCACTTGAAAGTACTGATCGCGGCGCTGGCAAGGGACAATGATGAGGGCAGCGTTCAGCACCCGGCACTTGGGAACAGCACTAACTGTACCACTGATTCCCAGGTGCCAGTACATGTGATACTGATGTGGTACACGGTTGCCACATGTATCATACACACGGACACGGATATCTCCAGTACTGGTTTTTCCAGAACCAGAAATATCCGGATGTGTAAAAGAGCCCTAATAAAGTATCTGCAGTTTTTTACAGGTGTATTTTTGTAGGCTCCACATAGAAGCACAAAACCACACAGTTCAGCAGTGTCCTTGGGCGCACACCGGGCGTATTTTTTATTAACGATTTTTTACATAAATGGGGAAAAGAAAATGTCATGGGTGTGTCAGAAGTGACAGACAGTCACCCTGCTGGTTGCAGAAGATCTCTTCGTTTAGCATTACAGACACCTTCTTAGCTGTCTCACTCTAGGACCCAGCGACTACCTCCCTCTGGCTAATTGACACCAAGGCTGGGTGTTTAAATACTGACTGTTGCTAGAGGGAGGGGGCGGTGATATTCACATGACCCCTTGTGAAGGCTTGGATTAAGTGCAGTTCTTACTTCCTCTCTGGTGCTAAGAGGATGTGTGTTCCATCTCTCTGAAGTTGACTCAAGCTAAGCTACTTCCCCCGTGTCTGTCTCCCCTTGCTATCTTTAGTTGTCAGTAGGGATCGACTAACACTCATCCCCCCCTTCCTTATCCAGGGCCAAGCGCTAGGGAAATACAGGGATAGGTTCCTGTGCGGCGATTGGTGTAGAACCAATATAGGGACGTTAGGGGAGACAGAGTGATATATCAGCCTAGGAGGTCTCCACTTCCCCCTTTCCCTAGTGTCTGGGCTCCCTTCTCCTCATCCCTTCGTGTCGCACTTTGTCTTTCCTATACTGTGCGTGACAGAAAAAGGGTTGAGACATATTATAAATACGCAAAGAAGCAAAAAAGAACAAAGTAAAAGCAAAATTTAAAGGGATGAAAGATATATGTAAAATAAAGGGTTGAAAGGGTTAAGAATGAGAAGGGGGTAGGAAAATATGGTTTATTAAGGAAAATGGGAAAAAGGAAAAAGAAAAAATGGGATAAAAAAAGGGATAGAATAAAAATGGAAAAGATTGGTACAATATGTACAGGATACGCAAGGGAAAGGGGTTATGATACACATATGAGATACCTTATACATAAAACATTTAAGAGGTAGGAGGGGAAGAAAAGGAATGGGAAAGGCAAGGAAAGGAAAGGGTAAAACAGGTGGACAGACAAGCATACAGATAAATACTAACTTTTAAATATTGTAAAATACTTTGTTGAATTCTAATAGTGGGCGCGGTTCTCATGAAATTACATCCACTTTTTCCATTTTTGTGCAAAAAAAGCAGCAGATATCTCTTCTTTCTGTGGTCTGAAGACGCTGCTGAACTCTGCGGTTTTGGTTCATTTTTTCTCTATAGGCTTCTTCTGAAGAAAACACATGAAGAAAAAAACGCCTTTGCATTTTTAACTGCAAAATCAAAAGCTTTTTTGTACTATTAAAAAAGAGTTATTATTATTATTATTAATTTATATAGCGCCATTGATTCCATGGTGCTGTACATAAGGGGTTGCATACCAAATACAGATATCACTTACAGTAAACAAACTAACAATGATAGAACGGTACAGAGGGAAGAGGACCCTGCCCTTGCGGGCTTACATTCTACAGGAATGGGGGAGGAGACAGTAGGTTGGGGGGTTGCAGTAGCTTCAGTGTTGGGGGTGGCAGAAAGCAAGGTCATGGCAGGCTGTAAGCTTGTTTGAAGAGTTGGCTTTTCAGGTTCCGTCTGAAAGATCAAGGTGTGGTGGATAATCGGACGTGTTGAGGCACAGAATTCCATAGGACGGGGGATATTCGAGAGAAATCTTGGAGGCCTCTGCTTCATATCTGCATCAAAATCACAAGAAATAAGGTGGAAAACACGTTAAAGAAACGCAACAAACAAGCAATAATCAGAGAAGATTGTTATTGCGCCATATGGTGTGGACACCTGCAGAAAAAAACAGCAGAAAGAACGCAGGGTACTGCCCTTTTTAGGGCAGGAGCTATCGCATGGCGCATGACAGGGATATCAAAAAGCACCATTATCGTGTGTTTCCTGCCAATGAAACCTGTGATTCTCTATGGACCGTAGTATGACTTCATCAGATTTGGGTGAGACCTAACTTGCTTGTTATGAGCACAGCTCGCACTGCTCCAGCAGAGGCCCAGAGAATTCTGTGGACCCTCCGCCTTGCTTTTGTATGTTTGGGGCAGAAACACTTCAGCTGAAATCTGGAACATCATTTTAAGGTAGTACTTGTAACATCCCTGGCGGCGTGCTGGCATGGCTTACCACCTCCCACCATGCAAGACCGCCATCTTACCTATCAATCCAGGCTTCACACTTTGCTCCAGTACCTGCTGTGTCTCTTGTCTGATTGCTTAGGGCGGCGGCGCGGCTACCGCTTGATTCTTATAGTTAATGTGTGGGCACTCCTAATGCCTCCCCAGCCTATTGCTGTGAGTCACTGGATACTTAAACCCCCTCCACCCAGTAGGGGGTGCCTGAGCAACACGTTCCTTCAGTGTGTTCCTTGCAACTGAGTTGCCAGGTCCTATCCTGTATCTTGTCTGTTTCCGCCACCCTGGGGGCTGTATACCCAGGCCTGTTACCTGTATCTGTGACATCTAGTCTGTTCCACCACCCTGGGGGCTGTATACCCAGGCCTGTTGCCTGTATCTGTGACTTCTAGTCTGTTCCGCCACCCTGGGGGCTGAGTTCCCAGGCTCGTTCCTGTATCTTGTTCCTGGTTCAGTTCCTGTCTGAACTGTGTCCTAGCCCGTTACCTGTTTGTCTCTATGTCCGAACCTTCCCTTTTCCTGCAGTGTCTGAACCTACACCTAACTCCAACTCATTGTCTCTGTACTTCTGTTTGTGAGTTTTGTGTCCACTCGCTACTTCATTGTAAGTACCTTGTGTGTATCTGGTTCTGCTTGTCCTGTTTCCCTGCCTCTGTATCTACCTCCTGTGTTCTAACTATATTCCTGTATTTTCCAGTCTGTTCCATGTGAACAGAGCCCTGTCCTGTCTGCCTGCACCTTCTGCGCTGTTTTGCTCTGCTTGTCCACTGCACCTGCGGTTTTGCTCTGCTATGCTTGTCCACCGCGCCTGCGGTTTTGCTCTGCTCTGCTTGTCCACCGCACCTGCGGTTTCGCTCCACTCTGCTTGTTAACCGCACCGGCGGTTTCGCTCTGCTTGTTCACCGCATCTGCGGTTTCGCTCTGCTCTGCTTGCTCACCGCATCTGCGGTTTCGCTCTGCTTGTCCACCGCACCTGCGGTTTCGCTCAGCTCTGCCCCGCTTGTCCTCCGCGCCAGCGGTTAAGCTCTGCTAGCCCACCACACCCGCGGCTCTGTTCCTGTATCCCAGTCTATACTGGTCCCTATCCAGCCTGCGTTCATATCTTAATGTATTTTCCAGTCTGTTCCACGTGAACAGAGCCCTGTCCTGTCTGCCTGCACCTTCTGCTCTGTTCTGCTCTGCTTTTCCACTGCACCTGCGATTTCGCTCTGCTCTGCTTGTTCACCGCATCTGCGGTTTCGCTCTGCTCTGCTTGTCCACCGCACCTGCGGTTTCGCTCTGCTCTGCTTGTTCACCGCACCTGCGGTTTCGCTCTGCTCTGCTTGTTCACAGCACCTGCGGTTTCGCTCTGCTCTGCTTGTTCACCGCACCTGCGGTTTCGCTCTGCTCTGCTTGTTCACCGCACGTGCGGTTTTGCTCTGCTCTGCTTGTCCACCACACCTGCGGTTTCGCCCTGCTCTGCTTGTTCACCGCACCTGCGGTTTCACTCTACTCTGCTTGTTCACCGCATCTGCAGTTTTGCTCTGCTCTGCTTGTTCATCGCATCTGCGGTTTCACTCTGCTCTGCTTGTTCACCGCATCTGCGGTTTTGCTCTGCTTGTCCACCGCACCAGCGGTTTCGCTCAGCTCTGCCCCGCTTGTCCTCCGCGCCTGCGGTTCTGTTCTGCTAGTCCACCGCACCCGCGGCTCTGTTCCTATATCCCAGTCTGTACTGGTCCCTATCCAGCCTGCGTTCATACCTGCCAGTACCCGCCTGTCTGGATACCAGCCGTGCCTGCCAGTACCCGCTTGTCTGGATACCAGCCGTGCCTGCCAGTACCCACCTGTCTGCATACCAGCTGTGCCTGCCCATTCCTGCATTCCCCGGTGTCGGTCAACAGCTGTTACATAGTTACATAGTTTATAAGGCCGAAAAAAGACTAGCGTCCATCCAGTTCAGCCTATTTCTTGTGCACTGCAGCTATTCCGCAGTGTTGATCCAGGGGAAGGCAAAAAAAAACATGCGGTATAGGCCAATTTACATCATTGAGGAAAAATTCACTTCCCGACACCAATCTGGCAGTCAGATTAAATCCCTGGATTAATTAATTAAGCATAAGATGTAATTTTATTGTTCTCAAGAAAGGCGTCCAGGCCTCTCTTGAACTCTTTAAGTGAGTTGGACATCACCACTTCCTCTCCCAGAGAGTTCCAGAGTCTCACGGCTCTGACCGTAAAGAATCCCCTTCTATGCTGGTGCAGGAACCTCCTTTCCTCCAGACGCATAGTGTGCCCCCTCGTCTTTGTCACCATCCTTGGTATAAACAGGTCATGGGAGAGATCTCTGTACTGCCCCCTGATGTATTTATACATGTTTATGAGGTCTCCCCTAAGCCTTCTCTTTTCCAACGTAAATAGGCCTAATTTTGACAACCTATCTGGGTATTCTAGTCCCTCCATTCCCTTTATTACCTTAGTCGCCCTCCTTTGTACCCTCTCTAGCTCCAATATGTCTTTCCTGAGCACCGGAGGCCAGAACTGTGCACAATATTCTAAGTGCGGCCTTACCAGCGCTTTATACAGAGGAAGAACAATGTTCTCATCATATGCCCCTATTCCTCTTCTGATGCATGCCATGACTCTATTTGCCTTCGCAGCTGCTGCCTGACACTGGGCACTCCAATTTAATTTGCTATTAACCAAGACGCCCAGGTCCTTCTCCATGTCAGATTTCCCCAACGGTTTCCCATTTAATAAGTATGGGTGACTGCTGTTTTTCTTTCCCATGTGCATGACCTTACATTTATCAGCATTGAACCCCATTTGCCATTTTTTGGCCCAACTCCCCAATTTATCTAAATTCTCCTGTAGCTGTGCCCTATCCTCATCTGTATTAACTACTTTACAAAGTTTAGTATCATCTGCAAATATTGCTATTTTACTATGCAACCCTTCCACTAGATCATTAATAAATATATTAAATAATATAGGGCCCAAGACAGACCCTTGAGGCACCCCGCTAGTAACCCTGACACACCCTGAGCTTACTCCATTGATAGCCACCCTCTGCTTTCTATCACTCAGCCAGCTATTTACCCACTTGCACACATTATCCCCCAGACCAAGCATTCTCATTTTATAAACCAACCTTTTGTGTGGCATGGTATCAAACGCTTTGGAGAAGTCAAGGTATACAACATCCACTGACTCTCCCCGGTCCAGCTGTGAGCTCACCTCCTTGTAGAAGGCGATCAGGTTTGTTTGGCAGGAGCGATCCCTCATGAATCCATGTTGATATGGAGTTAGACAGTTATTATCATTAAGATATTCTACAATAGCATCTCTAAGAAATCCTTCAAACAATTTACCCACAACAGACGTTAAGCTTACTGGTCTATAGTTCCCAGGGTCACTTTTAGACCCCTTTTTGAATATTGGTACCACATTTGCTTGGCGCCAGTCTAGTGGGACAGTCCCTGTCCATAAAGAGTGCTTGAATATAAGATACAGCGGCCTGTCTATCACATTACTTAATTCTTTTAGTACACAGGGGTGTATGTCATCTGGGCCTGGTGACTTGTCTATTTTGATATTATTTAGGCGTTTCTGAACTTCCTCCTGGGTTAGGTGGGTGATATTTAGTGGAGGGTTTACTTTATCACTCTGCATTTCCTCCGATAAATTGTTTTCTTTTGTGAAAACAGTGGAGAAGAAGCTATTGAGTAGGTTTGCTTTACCCTCATCGCCCTCTATGATTTTACCCAGGTTATTTTTCAATGGGCCAACTCCATCAGTTTTAATCCTTTTACTGTTTATATAGTTAAAGAACAGTTTGGGATTCGTTTTACTTTCCTTGGCAATTAGTCTCTCTGTCTCCTCTTTTGCTATTCTTATTTGTTTCTTACAGATTTTGTTTTTTTCCCTATAAGATATTAGCGCTTCCTCGCTGCCTTCTTGTTTAAGTTTACCAAAAGCCCTTTTTTTGTTTTTCATTGCCCTCTTGACTTCCTTATTTAGCCACATTGGCTTTCTCCTATTCCTAGCCCTTTTATTCCCATAAGGTATGTTCCTTCTACAGTGACTATGTAGGACTGTTTTGAAAATTTCCCATTTTCTATCCGTGCTCCTATTACTAAAGATACTATCCCAGTCTATAAGGTGAAGGGCATCTCTTAGCTGATCAAACTTTGCCCTCCTGAAGTTCAGTGTTTTTGTGACTCCCTTGCTGGGCACCCTACTGAAGCCCTTGTGGAATTGTATAATGTTGTGGTCACTATTTCCCAGGTGCCCCCCGACCTGCACCTCAGTTATTCTGTCTGGCCTGTTAGTTAATATTAAGTCTAAAAGGGCCGTCCCTCTAGTTGGTTCCTGCACAAGTTGTGATAAATAATTGTCTTTGATAATTGACAGAAATCTGTTTCCTTTCTGAGATCTACAGCTTTCGGTTTCCCAGTCTATATCGGGGTAGTTGAAGTCCCCCATAATAATCACCTCGTTATTTTTTGCTACTTCGTCTATTTGTCTCATTAATAGACTTTCCGTGGCTTCTGCTATATTTGGTGGTTTATAACAGACTCCTATGATAATTTTATTATTGTTTTTTGCCCCATGTATCTCCACCCATAAGGACTCGACCTCCTCATTTCCCTCCCATACATCCTCCCGTATTGTAGGCTTTAGACACGTCTTTACATATAGACAGACTCCACCCCCTTTCCGATTTCTTCGATCCCTTCTAAACAGACTGTATCCCTGTAAGTTAACTGCCCAGTCATAGCTTTCATCTAACCATGTCTCGGTTATTCCCACTATGTCATAGTTACCTGTAGATATTTCTGCTTCCAGTTCATCCACCTTGTTTGTCAGGCTCCTGGCATTTGCTAGCACGCAGTTTACACAATTTTGTTTTGTTCCAATCTTCTCCCTGTGGATTGTATTAGAAATTTTCTTACCTCCCTTCCAAGTATCTTGTCTTGGACCTTCTTTGTCGCACTTCATATCTTTCATTAGTATGTTCTCTGGTTTCATGTTCGTGTCCGGCGTTTTTCTTCCCATCCCCTCTTCTTCTAGTTTAACGCCCTCCTGATGAGTGTTGCGAGTCTCCTGGCGAATGTGTGTTTCCCGGGTTTGTTGAGGTGTAGTCCGTCTCTGGCAAGGAGTCCGTCATAGAGGTAATTCACACCGTGGTCCAGGAATCCAAATCCTTGTTGTCTGCACCATCGTCTCAGCCAGTTGTTCACATCAAGGACCCTGTTCCATCTCCTGACGCCATGCCCGTCTACTGGAAAGATAGAAGAAAAAACTACCTGCGCATCCAGTTCTTTTACTTTCTTCCCCAATGCTTCAAAGTCCTTGCAGATTGTCGGTAGGTCCTTCTTTGCCGTGTCATTGGTGCCAACATGTATCAGAAGAAATGGGTGGACATCCTTGGAACTGATGAGCTTCGGTATCCTATCGGTAACATCCTTGATCTTCGCCCCTGGGAGGCAGCATACTTCTCTTGCGGTTATGTCCGGTCTGCAGATAGCTGCTTCTGTTCCTCTCAGTAGTGAGTCTCCCACCACCACCACTCTTCTTCCCTTCTTGGCTGTCCTTTTTCTTGTCGCTTCTGGGTGTTTCTGGGTGCTCTTTTCTTTTTTGCTTGCTGGTAGTTCCTCATCCATAGGTGTGCCATCTTCGTCCTCCACAAGTCCTTGGAATCTGTTTCTCAGTTGTGTGGTTGGTGGTGTCTCCATGGTCTTCTTGCTTCTTTTGGTCACTTGCCTCCACTTGTCTGCCTCTGGAGGTTCTCTGGCGCTTCCTTCACTTTCCGTGACCAGTAGTGACGCTTCTGTTCTGTCCAGGAAGTCTTCATTTTCCTTGATGAGTTTTAATGTCGCAATTCTTTCTTCCAGTCCCTGCACCTTTTCTTCTAAAAGGGCCAGTAGTCTACACTTCTGGCAGGTGAAGTTGGTTTCAGCTTCTGGTCGATCTGTGAACATGTAGCACATGTTGCAGCTCACCATGTAGGTTGTCACATCTGCCATGCTGCTCCTTGTCCCTGCTGACATGATGTCTGTCTTCTTTCTTGTGATACCCTAGGATAAACAAATTAAACAAATTCGCGCACCGTAAGGCGCGCGGTTTGGCGATGCTTTCCAAGCAGCTGGTCCCGGCTGTACCCAACGATCTTCTAGCTGAAGAAGACTCTTCGCTTTTCCCAGAAGGCACCTGCAATATGCAAATTGTCCTCTTCAAGCTTCAATCCTTGGTTTGGCGATGCTTTCCAAGCAGCTGGTCCCGGCTGTACCCAACGATCTTCTAGCTGAAGGAGACTCTTCGCTTTTCCCAGAAGGCACCTGGAATATGTAAATTGTCCTCTTCAAGCTTCAATCCCTGGTTTGGCGATGCTTTCCAAGCAGCTGGTCCCGGCTGTACCCAACGATCTTCTAGCTGAAGGAGACTCTTCGCTTTTCCCAGAAGGCACCTGGAATATGCAAATAGTCCTCTTCAAGCTTCAATCCCTGGTTTGGCGATGCTTTCCAAGCAGCTGGTCCCGGCTGTACCCAACGATCTTCTAGCTGAAGGAGACTCTTCGCTTTTCCCAGAAGGCACCTGGAATATGCAAATTGTCCTCTTCAAGCTTCAATTCCTGGTTTGGCGATGCTTTCCAAGCAGCTGGTCTCGGCTGTACCCAACGATCTTCTAGCTGAAGGAGACTCTTCGCTTTTCCCAGAAGGCACCTGGAATATGCAAATTGTCCTCTTCAAGCTTCAATCCCTGGTTTGGCGATGCTTTCCAAGCAGCTGGTCCCGGCTGTACCCAATGATCTTCTAGCTGAAGGAGACTCTTCGCTTTTCCCAGAAGGCACCTGGAATATGCAAATTGTCCTCTTCAAGCTTCAATCCCTGGAGCTGTGACCAGGGTCTGACCTGGAGTGGCACCTGGTCCCTCTGCTCAGTTCACGGAGTGGACTGAGCCGCCGTGTGACCTTGGTCGGACCGAGTTGATACTTAGTTATGCCCCTCCAGGCACTCCTCGGTTCATGGTCCAGTGGGATTACTAACCACGCTCATGCCAGTCAGTCCGGGTGCGAGCATAACAGTTTGCTCAGGCCATGGTCCCCGTTGAGCCCCTGTGTCACCCTGGCCTGGATGCCACAAGTGTAAATAAAGCTGTGTCTGAGAGCAAGGGGGAGGTTCTCTAGTCAGGGGAACATTAGCATGCAATGCCTCCTGTTTCAGGCCAGTAGGGGGAGCTGGCTGCCCCTATAAAAGCTGGTACTGGGGGCAGGGTTAGAGAGAACTGGACGACCTATCTGAGGATTCAGGTCCCAGAGCAGAGAGGGACAGTTGTATTGCACCTAAGAGGAAGTGTGGCAGGAGGAGAGCCACAAGCCAGAGACAAGAGGTGAAGAGAGCCTGTTTTGGCAGATAAAAGACTTACTTTACCAGACTTTGGTGTCTGAGGCTGGGAGGATTCCACATCCCCCAGCAGATAACCAGTCTGCAGGGGACTGTATATTCCTTGGCCTAAGAAGCCTGGAGGCCCTGCCACAACAGAAGGGACCAGCAAAGCCGTACAAGGCTGGGAGCAGAAAGGAACCCACGTCGCAGGTCATACAGGCGAGAATACACGGAGAGCTCGGAACCGTGGGCTGTTACCCTACAAGGAGGAGATAGCCAGAAGGAGCGCAGAAAGCACGGTAGGCCTACACCCTCACCCTGACCAGGGCCAATCTCCCAATTGCTCTCAGACATCCAGGTCCCCTCCTAGCCGGGACTGTTTATGGGTCAGTTTACCTGTTCTAGTAAAGACCCTGGACTGCAACCTGTTGTCTGTGTGCTTCTTCGCGCCTCCAGCACTACCGATACTGGGACTCTCACCACCATCACTCCCACTATCCATTATACTGCCCTGGGGCCGCACTCTTCCCGTGGGGAGTCACACTACCCTAGCTGCACACCTCATCAGCCCCAGCGGTCTGCATGCAGCGGCGGTTCCCAATAACCACAATCCACGGGTGGCGTAGTCGGACATAATCAACAAGTACATAGCAGACTACCACTGGTCTGACCACCCTGAGCCGCGGGACCGGGCCGCCACTACTACCCCCATCGTTTCCCTATTGCCCGGATCCGCGTGCCCTACGGCCCAGGGGGCGAGTCACCCCAAGGCCCTTCTCTCTTGGAGACATTTGAATCCTTGTCTGGCGAATACATGCACCAAGGAAAAAAAATTTCTCAAGCTGAAATCCAGGCGATTTACGCACCAGCCCAAATGGAACTATCAGCACTCATCCCTGCGGATCCACCACGGTACTATGGGGATCCAAAACAAAGCCGTGCATTTGTGGAGCAATGTATGCTGCATTACAAATTCTATGCTCACTATTTTCCCACTGATCGGGTTAAAGTAGCATTTCTGATGTCCTACCTAGCGGGTGATGCCTTGAATTGGATCACCCCCCTATGGGAAGCATGGGATCCTATCGTCTCTGACCTGCAGGCCTTCCTGGTGGCCTTTCTAATGGTCTTCGATGACCCTAACCCTGAAGCTTCTGCTAAAGCTTCCCTTCCCAATATCCTGGAGCAGTCCCAATGGGTGATGCGTGTAGGTAGCCCACCAGTTCCTCAGCCAGAAGAGGCTGCTGCCCACACAGGATCCACACCGGATGACAATGCTCCACAGAATACTTCTTGTAACATCCCTGGCGGCGTGCTTGCATGGCTTGCCACCTCCCACCATGCAAGACCGCAATCTTACCTATCAGGCCAGGCTGCACACTTTGCTCCAGTACCTGCTGTTTGTATGTCTCTTGTCTGCTGGCTTAGGGCGGCGGCGCTGTTGCTTCCTGATTTTTAAAGCTGCAGTGTGCGCAGTCCTAATGCGTCCCCAGCCTATTGCTGTGAGTCACTGGATACTTAAACCCCCTCCACCCAGTAGGGGGTGCCTGAGCAACACTTTCATTCAGTTTGTTCTGTGCAACTGAGTTGCTAGGTCCTGTTCTGTATCTTGTCAGTTTCCACCCCTGGGGGCTGTATACCCAGGCCTGCTACCTGTATCTGTGACTTCTAGTCTGTCTCGCCACCGTGGGGGCTGAGTTCCCAGGCTTGTTCCTGAATCTAATTCCTGGTTCAGTTTCTGTCTGAACTGTGTCCTAGCCCGTTACTTGTTTTTCTCTATGTCTGTACCTTTCCCTTTTCCTGCAGTATCTGAACCTGCACCTAACTCCAACTCGTTGTCTCTGTACTTCTGTTTGTGAGTTTTGTGTCCACTCGCTACTTAATTGCAAGTACCTTATGTGTATCTGGTTCTGCTCGTTCTGTTTCCCTGCCTCTAACTCCTGTGTTACAGCTATCTTGTTGTGTTTTCCAGTCTGTTCCATGTGAACAGAGCCCTGTCCTACCTACCAATCTGCGGGTTTTGCTCTGCTCTGCCTGTCTACCGCATCTGCGGGTTTTGCTCTGCCCTGCTTGTCTACCGCATCTGCGGGTTTTGTCTACTTTGCTTGTCTACCGCACCTGCGGGTTTTGCTCTGCTCTGCTTGTCTACCGCACCTGCGGGTTTTGCTCTGCTCTGCTTGTCTACCGCACCTGTGGGTTTTGCTCTGCTCTGCTTGTCTACCGTACCTGCGGGTTTTGCTCTGCTCTGCTTGTCTACCGCACCTGCGGGTTTCGCTCTGCTATGCTTGTCTACCGCATCTGCGGTTTTGCTCTGCTCTGCTTGTCCACCACACCTGCGGTTTTGCTCTACTTTGCTTCTTTACCGCACCTGCGGGCTTTGCTCTCTTCTGCTTGTCTACCGCACCTGTGGGTTTTGCACTGCTCTGCTTGTCTACCGCATCTGCGGGTTTTGCTCTGCTCTGCTTGTCTACCGCATCTGCGGGTTTTGCTCTGCTCTGCTTGTCTACCGCATCTGCGGGTTTTGCTCTGCTCTGCTTGTCTACCGCATCTGCGGGTTTTGCTCTGCTCTGTTTCTCTACCGCATCTGCGGGTTTTGCTCAGCTCTGCTTGTCTACCGCACCTGCAGCTCCGTTCCTGTGTCCCAGTCTGTAATGGTCATTATCCTGCCTGTGTTCCTACCTGCCAATACCCATCTGTCTGCATACCAGCTGTGCCTGCGAGTATCCACCTGTCTGTATGCCAGCCTAACCTGCCTGTTCCTGCATTCCACGGTGTGGGTCAACAGCTGTGACCGGGGTCTGACCTGGAGTAGCACCTGGTCCCTCTGCTCGGTTCCTCCCTCGTTCACGGAGTCGACTGAGCCGCCGTGTGACCTTGGTCGGACCGAGTTGATATTTAGTTACGCCCCTCCAGGCACTCCTTGGTTCATGGTACAGTGGGATCACTAATCATGCTCACGCCAGTCAGTCCGGGCGTGTGCATAACACTTCTCTTCCCAACCTCAAGAGGCAGTCCAGACGTGCAAGGCGTAGATGTATACCGTCACGCCAGGTTCTGTCCTCCCAAAGACCTCCTGTTCCCCAGCCTGTAGAGGCAGCTACCCGCACAGAATCCATGAAGGATGACCATGTTCGTCAGGCAAAGCAGAGGCCGGAACTCAGTCACAAAATTGGATTGCGGTCCCGCTGCGGTTGTTTGGGAGACACCCTGACGGTCTTTGTCCAGCGAAGGTTGGAGATTCCCAAGACATTAGGCCTGTAGGAGAGGTAGTCCTTGGCGTTAGTGTTTCCTCTCCACAGATGACCATGACTGTCTCCGTGGCAAGTGAAGGCCCCGGATTAACCGGAAGTTTCGGGCATAAAGCCTTGAAGAGTCGGTGTCTGATTCCCGTCCGACAACTCCAGAATCCGGTTTGGGCATTGTCAGCGGAAGGACGAGCCCTACTCAGAAACAGTCAAAATATGTCTGTACAAATTAAGCTCCAGATTGGAGCATTACACATGAAGAAATTCACACTCCAGGTGCAGTCTGGTTTACCCACAGGTCGTCCAGAGCCGAGAGATCTAGTGCCCGCTCAGGTCTGGAGATCCTGCATGGTGTTTCCTGGGGGACTGCTGAGGTACAAGGGGTGTCCAGTCCCCATATCTTCAGGACAGTCAGCAGTGTCTTCTTCTTCTTCTTCACCAGATCTGCTAGTCGCTGACTCGCTGTGCGCTGAAGTCTCCGAAGGAAGGGAAGCGGAGCCATTGTCCCCACTCAGTCTCGACGATTGTACCAATGATCTGGCTTCAGGTACCACCCCGCCTCGCAGACGTGTCATCTCAGAAACCAGACTGAAGTTGGTCTCTAAGCAAGGATCCTCCATCTCTAATAAATCTGGCAATAAGTCCATGAAGGCGGTGGCTACCTCCAAGTCTCTGCACCCCTCCAACCAGGCAGAGGACTTCCAGTTGTCTCCTGAATCCTCCGGGGTGCTACCTGATAACAAATGGAGAGAGACTTTTCTGCACCCTGTACCTGGTACTTCTCCCACTTCATCCAGTAAGCTTGGCAAAGTGTACTTCAAGGCGGTGGTTACCCCCGAGTCTCTGCACCCCTCCAACCCGGTGGAGGATCTCCAGTTGTCCCGTGAATCCTTTGGGGTGCTACCCGATATTAACAAATGGAGAAAGACTTTCCTGTGTCCTGTTCCTGGTGCTTCACTCACTTCATCTGTTGCTGAGGATGGCTCGATGGGAGGAAGCATCCTAGTCACCAAGATGGTGAGACCAGTTTCATTCCCTCTAGTGGACAGAAGAGGTAATCTTCTTGAAGAGAAGGATCAGCCTTCAAATTCTCTGCAGAAAATCCTTGCAGGCTTGAAGAAGAGGGGGCGTAAAGGGGGGGGGGGGTACTGTAACATCCCTGGCGGCATGCTGGCATGGCTTACCACCTCCCACCATGCAAGACCGCCATTTTACCTATCAATCCAGGCTGCACACTTTGCTCCAGTACCTGCTGTGTCTCTTGTCTGATTGCTTAGGGCGGCGGCGCGGCTACTGCTTGATTCTTATAGTTACTGTGTGGGCACTCCTAATGCCTCCCCAACCTATTGCTGTGAGTCACTGGATACTTAAACCCCCTCCACCTAGTAGGGGGTGCCTGCGGTTTTGCTCTGCTCTGCTTGTCCACCGCACCTGCGGTTTTGCTCTGCTCTGCTTGTTCACCTCACCTACGGTTTCGCTCTGCTCTGCTTGTTCACCACACCTGCGGTTTCGCTCTGCTCTGCTTGTTCACCGCACCTGCGGGCTTTGCTCTCCTCTGCTTGTCTACCGCACCTGCAGGTTATGCTCTGCTCTGCTTGTCCACCGCATCTGCGGTTTTGCTCTACTCTGCTTGTTCACCTCACCTGCGGTTTCGCTCTGCTCTGCTTGTTCACCGCACCTGCGGTTTCGCTCTGCTCTGCTTGTTCACCGCATCTGCGGTTTCGCTCTGCTCTGCTTGTTCACCGCACCTGCGGTTTCGTTCTGCTCTGCTTGTTCACCGCACCTGCGGTTTCGCTCTGCTCTGCTTGTTCACCACACCTGCGGTTTCGCTCTGCTCTGCTTTTTCACCGCACTTGCGGTTTCGCTCTGCTCTGCTTGTTCACCGCACCTGCGGTTTCGCTCTGCTCTGCTTGTTCACCGCACCTGCGGTTTTCCTCTGCTCTGCTTGTTCACCGCACCTGCGATTTTGCACCTGCGGTTTTGCTCTGCTTTGCTTATTTACCGCACCTGCGGGCTTTGCTCTCCTCTGCTTGTCTACCGCACCTGCGGGTTTTGCTCTGCTCTGCTTGTCCACCACATCTGCGGTTTTGCTCTGCTCTGCTTGTCTACCGCACCGGCGGTTTCGCTCTGCTCTGCTTGTTCACCGCATCTGCGGTTTCGCTCTGCTCTGCTTGTTCACCGCACCTGCGGTTTCGTTCTGCTCTGCTTGTTCACCGCACCTGCGGTTTCGTTCTGCTCTGCTTGTTCACCGCACCTGCAGTTTCGCTCTGCTCTGCTTGTTCACCGCACCTGCGGTTTTGCTCTGCTTTGCTTGTTCACCGCACCTGCGGTTTTGCTCTGCTCTGCTTGTCCACCGCACCTACGGTTTCACTCCGCTCTGCTTGCCCACTGCACTGGCGGTTTCGCTCTGCTCTGCTTGTTCACCGCACCTGCAGTTTCGCTCTGCTCTGCTTGTTCACCGCACCTGCAGTTTTGCTCTGCTCTGCTTGTCCACCGCACCTGCGGTTTTGCTCTGCTCTGCTTGTCCACCGCACCTGCGGTTTCGCTCCGCTCTGCTTGTCCACTGCACTGGCGGTTTCGCTCTGCTCTGCTTGTTCACCGCACCGGCGGTTTCGCTCTGCTTGTTCACCGCATCTGCGGTTTCACTCTGCTCTGCTTGTCCACCGTACCTGCGGTTTCGCTCAGCTCTGCCCCGCTTGTCCTCCGCGCCTGCAGTTATGCTCTGCTAGCCCACCGCACCCGCGGCTCTGTTCCTGTATCCCAGTCTGTACTGATCCCTATCCAGCCTGCGTTTATACCTGCCAGTACCCACCTGTCTGCATACCAGCCATGCCTGCCAGTACCCACCTGTCTGCATACCAGCTAACCTGCCTGTTCCTGCATTCCCCGGTGTGGGTCAACAGCTGTGACCGGGGTCTGACCTGGAGTGGCACCTGGTCCCTCTGCTCGGTTCCTCCCTGGTTCACGGAGTCGACTGAGCCGCCGTGTGACCTTGGTCGGACCGGGTTGATACTTAGTCACGCCCCTCCAGGCACTCCTCGGTTCATGGTCCAGTGGGATCACTAACTACGCTCACGCCAGTCAGTCCGGGCGCGAGCGTAACAGTACTGACATCTACTTTGAGTTCTGTAGTACTTCCTTAATAAAACTCTTTGTGCCACCTTAATACCTCCTTGCTTTTCCCTCAACCACACACACTTCTATCTTCTTGGCCTTTTTTCTAACACTCAGTAAGTCAGCTGTAAAGTAAGGTTTTTTTGTGTGTTAAGTGTGTATACTTTTTGGATATATGTGTTTATTGTGTACATGTGTACAATGTGTGCGAGTACTTATGCTCATATTTAATGTGTGTTTTATGTCGTCAGTGTGAGTGAGGGGTGATATGGGTTATGGGTGACTAGGGGCTCTTTTTCCACAAAACTCGGATCATCCTTTACTGAATGAGGGCCCCCACCTTCACACTGACAGCTATACATGCATTGTACATGAGAATAAATATCCATACTTCATACACATGTACACTAACTTCTTGGCAACTGCTTGGGTTGAGCTATGGGCCCTCAATCACTGATGATAGAGACGGAGAGTTAGAAAATGTTCTCTTTCCATATTAGTAAAGCCATAACTGGCTAAGGGCCCGCTCCCATTTCCCATCTCTGCTAGAAAGGCCTCTTTCACACATCAGACTTTTTGGCACGTGTGTCATCCATCATTTTTGCAAACAGATCCTGAACCGATTACACTGAATGTTCTTTTTCATTCTTTTTTATTGCGGAAAAACAAAATAAACTGATACATACAGTGGGTACGGAAAGTATTCAGAGCCCTTTAAATTTTTCACTCTTTGTTTCATTGCAGCCATTTGGTAAATTCTAAAAAGTTAATTTTTTTTCTCATCAAAGTACACTCTGCACCCCATCTTGACTGAAAAAAACAAAAATGTAGAAATTTTTGCAAATTTATTAAAAAAGAAAAACTGAAATATCACATGGTCATAAGTATTCAGACCCTTTGCTCACACACTCATATTTAAGTCACATGCTGTCCATTTCCTTGTGATCCTCCTTGAGATGGTTCTACTCCATCATTGGAGTCCAGCTGTGTTTAATTAAACTGATAGGACTTGATTTGGAAAGGCACACACCTGTCTATATAAGACCTCACAGCTCACAGTGCATGTCAGAGCAAATGAGAATCATGAGCTCAAAGGAACTGCCCAAGGAGCTCAGAGACAGAATTGTGGCAAGGTTACAAAAGAATTTCTGCATTACTCAAGGTTCCTAAGAGCACAGTGGCCTCCATAATCCTTAAATGGAAGACATTTGGGACAACCAGAAGTCTTCCTAGACCTGGCCGTCCAGCCAAACTGAGCAATCGTGGGAGAAGAGCCTTGGTGAGAGAGGTAAAGAAGACCCCAAGATCACTGTGGCTGAGCTCCAGAGATGCAGTAGGGAGATGGGATAAAGTTCCACAAAGTCAACTATCACTGCAGCCTTCACCAATCGGGCCTTTATGGCAGAGTGGCCCGACGGAAGCCTCTCCTCGGTGCAAGACATATGAAAGCCCTATAGAGTTTGCTCAAAAACACATGAAGGACTCCCAGACTATGAGAAATAAGATTCTCTGGTCTGATGAGACGAAGATAGAACTTTTTGGTGATAATTTTAAGCGGTTTGTGTGGCAAAAACCAGGCACTGCTCATCACCTGCCCAATACAATCCCAACAGTGAAACATGGTGGTGGCAGCATCATGGTATGGGGGTGTTTTTCTGCTGCAGGGACAGGATGAATGGTTGCAATTGAAAGAAACATGAATGCAGCCAAGTACAGATATATCCTGGATGAAAACCTCTTCCAGAGTGCTCTGGACCTCAGACTAGGCCGAAGGTTCAGCTTCCAACAAGACAATGACCCTAAGCACACAGCTAAAATAACAAAAGAGTGGCTTCAGAACAACTCTGTGACCATTCTTGACTGGCCCAGCCAGAGCCCTGACGTAAACAATTTTTGGAACCAAAATTTTTTTTTGTTAGGGAGTTAGAAGATTTAAAAGTTGACCAGCGATTTCTCATTTTTACAACAAAATTTACAAAACCATTTTTTTAGGGACCACACCATATTTGAAGGGGTTTATATGACAGAAAATCCCCAAAAGTTATACATTCTAAAAACTGCACCCCTCAAAGTGCTCAAAAACACATTTAAGAAGTTTATTAACCCTTCACGTGCTTCACAGCAATTAATCGAATGTGAAAGGAAAAAATTAACATTTAACTTTTTTCACTAAAATTTTACTTTAGACCCCAATTGTTTTTAGTACGCTGATACCCCATATGTGAGGGAAAGCCATTATTTGGGTGCACGGCAGAGCTTGGAAGGGAAGGAGCACCCTTTGACGTTTTCAACGCAAAACTCGCTGCAATTGACAGCGAACGCCATGTCACGTTTGGAGAGCCCCTGATGTTGCTAAACAGTGGAAACACCCACAAGTGACCCCATTTTGGAAACCAGACCCCTTAAGGATCTTATTTGGATGTGTGGTGAGCACTTTGAACCCTCAAGTGTTTCGCAAAAGTTTATAACGTAGAGCCGTGAAAAAAAAATCATTTTTTTTCAACAAAAAATATCTTTTAACTGCAATTTTGTTTTATTTTCACGAGCGTAACAGGAGAAATTGGACCACAAAAGTTGTTCTGCAATTTCTCCTGAGTACGCTGATACCCCATGTGTTGGATAAAACTACTGTTTACGAGCACGTCAGAGCTTGGAGAGGAAGGAGTGACGCTTTGGAATGCAGACTTTGATGGAATGGTCTGTGGGTGTCATGTTACGTTTTCAGAGCCCCTGATGTGTCTAAACAGTGGAAATGCCCAACAAGTGCCCCCCTTTTAGAATCTAGACCCCCCAATGAATTTATCTAGATGTGTGCACCTTGAACTCCCAGGTGCTTCACAGAAAATTACAATGTTGACTTGTGAAAATAAAATAAAATCCATTTTTTTCCACAAAAAAATGTTAATTTAGTAAAAAAAAAATTTTTTCACAAGGGTAACAGGAGAAAGTCTGTTGTGCAATTTCTCCTGAGTACGCTGATACCCCATGTGTTGGAGAAAACTACTGTATGGGTGCATGTCAGGGCTTGGAAGGGAAGGAGTGACACTTTGGAATGCAAACTTTGATGGAATAGTCTGTAAGCATCATGTCACGTTTTCAGGGCCCCTGATGTGCCTAAACAGTGGAAATGCCCAACAAGTGCCCCCTTTTTGGAAATGATTCCTGATATGTGAATTTTCCATTGCAATGTCATACATCAGTTGCGTAGGACAACCTGACGAACACTACACAACTGCCATAGGACAACCTGACAAACAGGTTGTCATACGTCAGAAATTAATTTAGTAGTGCATGGAAGTATGGTACCTTCTGAAGCATTCTTTCATACACAGGCCAGGTTTGTCGGGGCAGGTGTCGCATTGATAAGTGTTGACCTTGAGTATTCCCCTTTTATAACACACTCGGCACCTCTTTTGTGATTTACCTTTTTCTCCTGTTTGAGAGACCTCGCCTGGAAAATGCTACCCTGGCACGATTCGAGGTCCTTCAGTTCCGGAAGTACTGGGGCTCGCTCCGTCACCACTGCCAAATATCAGGGCCTTGATCACTATCTCCTGGAACTGAAGGTATGATGTAGAAGTATTGCCTGCACATCGTGATAGAAGGAAAGCATTGTGCATTACCACATGTACGAAGTGCACGGCCAGCTACTTGTAGCACATCTTGGCCTTTCTCAAAGCACTGTACGGCTGGAGGACTTGATCAGAGAGATCAACTCCCCCCATGTACTTGTAGGCCACTACCCAGTCTGGCTTGACAACCTGTGTAGAGGAACCTCGTACAGTGCTGAGGGTGCTGCCATCACAATGTATGGTGGTCACATTGGGCTCTTCTGTCACCCCTTCTGAGCATCTGCCCAATTAGCATCTTCGGGAGGCCTCTCTGATTTTTGCTGACAGTACCGCAGGCTGTGGTAGCTCGCGCAGAAAGGACTTGAAGAGCGGGATGCTGATATAAAAGTTATCCAGGTAAAGGTGATAACCTTTATCCAGCAGTGGGTGCACAAAATCTCACACAATTTTCCCACTCACTCTCAGAACAGGGGGGCATTAAGGGGGTTTAATCCGGGAGTCCTTCCCTTCGAAAACTCTAAACTTGTGATTGTACCCTGAGGTACTCTCACACAATTTATACAGCTTAATTCCGTAACTGGCCCTCTTACTGGGCAGGTACTACCGGAATCCAAGCCTCCCCTTAAAATGAATTAGGGACCCATCCACGCAGATGTCGCTTTGGGGCACGTACACTTCAGCAAACTTGTTGTTGAAGTGCTCGATGACTTGCCGAACTTTGAAAAGACGATCAAAGTTCAGGTCATCGCGTGCAGGACGCCTTGCATTATCATTGTAATGCAAGAACTTGTGGATGGCCTCAAAACGTGTCCTAGTCATGACCATTCGGAACACTGTAGTGTTATACAAAACGTCAACACTCCAGTATTGCCGAACTTCTGGCTTCTTCAGGATCCCCATATGAAGGACCAGGCCCCAAAACTTCATCATTTCTACTGCGTCTACAGAGGACCAGTTAGAAAATGATGAAGAGCGGTTTTGTTCCAAAAATTGATGAGCGTACAAATTAGTTTGGCCCACCATAAGGTTTACAAAATCCTCAGAGAAAAAGACTTTTTCAAAGTCTATTTCTGGAAGGCCGGTGGTGTCAAACTTGATTCTTGATTCCGCCACAGAATCAGGAATCAGTGGCTCATAATTTTCGGGGGGGCGAGGTCCTTACGGGGTCAGTAGTGGGGAGCGCTGGTTCATCTACTCTACTGGGGTGACTGTGTGGCGGTTCAGCAGCACCTGAGTTGGAAGATTAGGAGCAAGAGGAGACGACGACGAGAAGTCAGAAAAATAAGGAAAGGTGGGATCTTCTCCCTCGCTGTCAGTGTCAGAGGCAAGGAATGCGTATGCCTCCTCCACTGAATAGCGGGTTTGGGATGAGCGGGACATTTTTTTTTTTTTTTAATGTGTGTGGTGCGTGTATGTCAGTACTTTATTTAGAGTGTGTGTGTGTCAGTGTGCTTGGTGTAAACTTTTTTTTTCTGGAAGAAAAAGATTAAAAAAAAGGAACAACCGTAGGTGGTGCAAACAGCGAGCACAAGTGTGGATCAGTGAACTACGTCACTGATCAATGCTCGGCGGCTACTGGATGTGAGCACGGATGTGGTACAAAGGAGGGGGAAGTGTAAAATAGCGAGCACGAGTGCAGATCAGTGATCTGCGGTCACTGATCAGCGCTCAGCCGCTGCAGGAAGCACCAAAAAAAAACTGACAAAAGTCGAGCGATCAAGTACTGATCAGCACTTGGTGGCAGAAAGGAGGATGGGAAGGGGGGAAGGGGAGAGAGGGTGATTGGGGTGGATGAGAAGGGATCAAAAAATCCTACTTACAGTTGCCTTCTGTCTGATGTCTTCTGTCTGATGTCTTCTGTAGCAGCAGTGCTTGTGGTGTCACAGACTTCTGTGGCACCACAAGGCCCAGCATGGCACACGATCAGACAGTGCAACTGCCCTCTACAAAAGAAAACAGTTAGTGGAAAAAAAAGTGTAAAGCAGAGAGCAAGAGTGCTGATCGGTGATTTGTGTCACCGATTAGCGTTTGGCGGCTGCTGGATGCACGCACAGAAGTGCTGCAAAGTGGGAGGAAAGTGGAGAGGGACAAAAAAAAGTCCTGGAAAACAGCGACAAGGTCGTTGATCAGTGATGTCATCACTGATCAGCGTTCGGTTGCTGCAGGATGCACGAATAAAAAAACTGCCAAAAAACGAGCGATCAAGTACTGATCAGCGATCAAGTACTGCTCAGCGTTCAGTGGTAGAAAGGAGAGTTGGGGAGGGGGATAAAAAGAGGAGGGCGAGAGGGGGATGGGGAGGAGGGAGGAGGTGAGAGAGGGGGATTAGGGTGGATGAGGAAAAGATCAGAGATGGACTTACCCAATTTCCTCTGTTCTTCTTTCAGCAGCAGCAGGATCAGCAGCAGCGAGCCGGATCAGGAGCAGTGGACCGGATCAGGAGCAGGAGAACCAGCAGTTGCTTACCTCAGCAGTGACAGAAGCAGGAGCAGGTCGGAGAAGGAGCAGACCCAAGCAGCAGCAGACCGAGCAGCGATCAGAGCAAGAACAGCGACTGGAGCAGGTAGGAGAAGGTCTAGTGGTGTCACAGAGGCTTCTATGAGGAGATGCAGGGCGGTCACAGGGGGGTGTCATCATCGATCGCTCCAATCAGAGCCGGCTGGGGCCAGGGCAGACATCACAGGGGGTCAAAGGGCGGTAACAGGCAGGTCACAGGCTGGTCACCGCCCGTGACTGCCCGGTCACGCTCTCTGATTGGTGCGATCGATGTCATTGTCGATTGCATCAATTAGAGCATCCTGGGGCCAGGGCTGGTTGCTAGGCAACAGGCTAGAATCGGTGCTCTTAGGAGTGTCGATCCTAGGCTGCACAACACTGTTTCAGGCAACCTAATTGCCTAAAACAGTGAGAAGTGCTGCGATTGGCTGTTCAGAATTGAACAGCCAATCACAGCAAATGTGGTTGCGGGGAGGGGGGGTTGGCGACACCCCCCAGGATGATGACGCCATCTACTCTAAGGTAAGTTGGCGCCAGAAATTTAATGCAATCACTGCGACTTCAGTCGCGGGACTGCATTAAAGATTGTGCGTAATAGTACACACCTGGTCCAATAGGCCCAGGGCACAGGTATGTACTATTACTGATCACGTCAGAAAGGGGTTAAAGTATGTAGTATAAGAAATTAGACAATCACAGGGAACTAAGGGGACTAAAAAAAATGAAGAAATAAAAAAAAATGTTTAAAAAATATATGATAAATAAAAAAAATATAAACATTCAAATCACCCCCTTTTCCTCCAATAAAATAAAGAAATAAAAAATTGCATAAAAATTAAACGTATTTAGCATCACCATGTGAAAAAAAAGTCCATTCTATCAATATATAAAATTATTGAAACCATTCTTTTGTACTGCTTTTTCTTTGCAGGTTTCCAATTTGGTCTACATTGGATTTGATGGACTACTTTGGACTGGCATGGGATCCATATCTTTAAGAAAATGGACACAGAGGAATGGTGTCAAGAATATTTTTTTTTAAGTAAAGTATTTCTATTTTTGTATCAGTTTTTTTACAGCTTTAGCAATGTATCTAACAGACAACTTTCCACTTAATATTGCTGGAATTTGGCATCAGCCACTGTTGTTGTCGCCCAAGGGCTGTTCTCCCTCCCCCTACACTATTATTTAACTACCCAACACAGAGGTATTGAGAAGAGCCAGGTTAACTTTGGAGTGACTGCTGGCTGGTGTTTTTAGGGTGTAAAGTGACCAATATCCATGGACCTTCCCATCCAGATAGTATCAGTTTATCAGTTTGCTATTGTCATTTTTACCTTATGTAATGTGAGAGGAGCCCATGTTATTTTTGTTTTCTAACTCTTCATTTCTGCAGAATCGAGTAGTCTGTATTCCACAATACTGAGGCCATTTATTTCTGTCTATTTTTTATTATTATTATTATTATTATTAATTTTTAGAGCACCATTGATTCTATGGTGCTGTACATGAGAAGAGGATACATATAAAATACAAATATGAAATACAGTGAACAAACTAACAATGACAGACTGGGACAGAGTGGGAGAGGGCTCTGCCTATGTGGGCGTACATTATACAGGTATTCTTTAGGATAGAAGCAGGTAATTTTTGCCTTTTTGAGCCCCTGATTACATCTTCAAGCTAACACTGAATTAAATATTTACATGTGAAACAACCAATTTTACCTATTTACATTTTCATAACCAGCCACTACAAAACCAATGCCAGTAAACTGATCCTCTCGGGATGGGAAAGTCCTTAGATATTGGTTACTTTCTAATCTAAAATTAATAGATTGCAGCCATCACAGGCACAAGCTATCACAATGGATGGTCTTTTTCTGGGGGTAACGACTTCTTTCCCATTTCTCCTGATGTTTTAGGCAGTGAATTAATAGGGAGTGGGTGTCAATTTTTGAGGCAACAAAACAACGCAGTGTTTGTCAATGTTAGAATCTATGTTGTTTTACTATCGCCCATCTTGTTGTGGTTTGCTGGCTTCTAGTCTTTTCCTCTGGTGCCGGGTGTCTTGGTTACGTGATCTCTTCACTCTTTATTACTCAGCACCTGTCTCCCATTCCCCGCTGGACATCAGTGTTGTTACGCTTGTGCTCTGGCTAAGTTGCCTTGTTAAGTCCTGGGACTTCTTGTTCCACAAGTTTTGTTCCCTTTAATCTTCGTTTCTGCAACTAACTTTTCTGTTAGGAGGTCTCCTGATTTTGCTCCCAGTCCTTAGATCTTTTAGGGACCCCTTTCCCCTTTCTTCAGGTCTTCGTTTGAGTTCAATGCAGGAGTTTCAGTGGGGCTATTCACAAGGAATAGGGCACTCACCCCAGTGTAGGGTTTAGCTAAGTCTCAGTGCAGGGAAAGCTTTTCCCTCCTATTCCTTAGCTCTAAGCTGCAGAACATAACAGTATGTCCAGCCCCGTTTAAAAAAAAAATAAAAAAAAGGGTTTTTTTTTTCTCCTCTCCTCTCCCTGGGATTTCTTCTGTATGAGTACCATCCAGGAGCTTGCTCAATGCTTGAAAGGGTTGACTCTGCAGGTTGCCGGTCTTCAGCAGTACGTGAGTAAATACCCTGCAGAACGCTATGAAGAACCTAAGGTAGGATTACCTGAGTGTTTCTCGGGGAAACAACAGGATTTTTTTTCATTTAAAAATGCTTGTTTGTTGTATTTTCGGCTCAGACCTAGATCTTCTGGGAGTGAACTACAGCGTGTAGGGATTATTATGTCTCTATTGCGTAAAGAACCTCAAATCTGGGCGTTTTCCTTGTCTCCTGATGATCATTGTTTGAGGTCTGTGGAGGCATTTTTTGATGCCATGGGTTTGCTGCATGATGATCCTGATCGGGTTACATCAGCTGAGGCAGAGCTCTGACGTCTCAAACAGGGTTCTCTTGATGCTGAGAGTTATTGCACCCTGTTCAGACGATGGTCTGCAGAGGTCAGGTGGAACGACCCTGCACACAAGTTTCAGTTTCTGGCAGGCTTGAGTGAAAAGGTTAAAGATTTGCTCATTGCATTCCCGGCACCTGATACTCTGCAAGTTGCCATGTGTAACATACCTGGCGGCGTCCTTGCATAGTGGTCCATCTCCCACTGTGCAAGAGCGTGCACTTGATCTCCAGTCCAGAATGTCTTTCTGGCTTCCCTCCATGCTGTCTGTTTGTGTCTGTTTCTGCTGCTTAAGGGCGGCGCCCGATCACTTCCTGCTTTTTGTACCTGCTGTGGGTCACACCCCTTGTGCGTCCTCAGCGTATTGCTGTCTGTCACCTGGTATTTAACCCAGCTGCTCCAATCAATCCCTGCCTGAGCATTGTGTTTCATTCAGTGTGTGCTTGCACTCTGAAGGTGCTAGGTCCCGTTCTGTGTTCTCTTGTCTGCCTATCCTGGAGGCTGTACTTCCAGGCCTGTCTGAACACACTCCTAGCCTGTTCCTCTCGCCTTCTAGGGGCCGATTACCTAGACCCGCTCCTGTATCTTGTCTGTCCAGTCTGAACACGCTCCTAGCCTGTTCCTCCCGCCTTCTAGGGGCCGATTACCTAGACCCGCTCCTGTATCTTGTCTGTCCTGTCTGAACACGCTCCTTGCCTGTTCGTCCCGCCTCTCTGGGGGCCGTATTCCCAGACCCGCTCCTGTATCCCGCTGCAGTGTCGGTCTCCTCCGTACACTCAGTTCCAGTCTGTACTCTCTCCTATCTTTTACCTGTTTTTTCTCTATGTCCGTTCCTTTCCTTTTTCTGCAGAGTCTGAACTCGTACCTAACTCCTGCTTGTTGTCTCTGTACTCCCGTTTGCGAGTTTGTGGTCCACTCGCTACTTCACTGCAAGTACCCTGTGGGTATCTGGCTCTGCCTTTCCCTTTCTGTCTGTACCGTGTGAAGAGAGCCCTGTCCCCCCTGCTCAACCTTGCTCCGCTCTGACCCCTTTGCTCACTGCTCCGGCAGTCTCGTTCCGCTCTGACTCCTTTGCTCACTGCTCCGGCAGTCTCGCTCCGCTCTGTCTCCTTTGCTCACTGCTCCGGCAGTCTCGCTCCGCTCTGACTCCTTTGCCCACTGCTCCGGCAGTCTCGCTCAGCTCTGACTCCTTTGCTCACTGCTCCGGCAGTCTCGCTCCGCTCTGACTCCTTTGCTCACTGCTCCGGCAGTCTCGCTCTGCTCTGACTCCTTTGCTCACTGCTCCGGCAGTCTCGCTCTGCTCTGACTCCTTTGCTCACTGCTCCGGCAGTCTCGCTCCGCTCTGACTCCTTTGCTCACTGCTCCGGCAGTCTCGCTCTGCTTTGACTCCTTTGCTCACTGCTACGGCAGTCTCGCTCCGCTCTGACTCCTTTGCTCATTGCTCCGGCAGTCTTGCTCCGCTCTGACTCCTTTGCTCACTGCTCTGGCAGTCTCGCTCCGCTCTGACTCCTTTGCTCACTGCTCCGGCAGTCTCGCTCCGCTCTGACTCCTTTGCTCACTGCTCCGGCAGTCTCGCTCAGCTCTGACCCTTTGCTCACTGCTCCGGCAGTCTCGCTCAGCTCTGACCCTTTGCTCACCGCTCCAGCGGCCTTGTCCTGCTCTACTCTTGCTCACCGCTCCAGGCTGTCTTGTCCTGCCCTGCTCTCGCTCACCTCTCTGGGCGGCCTCACTCAGCTGTGTTTGTCCGCCACATCTGTGGTTCTGTTCCTGAGTCCCAGTGTGTACTGGGTTCTATCCCGCCTGTGTTCCTACCTGCTAGTGCCTCCCTGTCTGCACTCTAGCCGTGCTTGCCTGTACCCCCCTGCCTGCATACCCGCCTGCCTGCATACCAGTCGTGCCTGCCTATTCCCGCCAGTCTGTGTGCCAGCCTACCAGTCTGTTCCTGTATTCCCCTGTGTGGGTCAACAGCAGTGTCCGGGGTCTGTCCTGGAGTAGCACCTGGTCCCTCTGCTCGGTTCCTCCTTGGTGCACTGGCGTCGTATGCCGTCGTGCGACCCTGGTCGGATCGGGTGAATACCTAGTTACGCCCCTCCAGGCATTCACTCTCCGGCACGGTCCAGTGGAATCACACGCACACGCCGCTCAGCCTGGGCGTGTGCATTACAGCATGCTCAGGCCATGGTTCCCGTTGAGCCCCACGGCCTTCGCTCTCTGAGAAGTTTTCCAGTGAATACGTGCATTAAAAATAAATAAATATTTTTTTTTTCCCTTAGCTGAGTTCCAGGCGAATTACGCACCCGTCCAGATGGATCTATCAGCTCTCGTTCCTGCGGATCCGCCACGTTACTATGGGGATCCAAGACAGTGTCGTGCATTTGTGGAGCAATGCATGCTACACTTTAAGGCCTACCCTCTCTATTTTTTTCCTTCCGATTGGGCTAAAGTGGCCTTTATGATTGACTACCTAGCGGGTGATGCCTTGAAATGGGTCACCCCCCTATGGGAAGCATGGGATCCTGTCGTCCTTGACCTGCAGGCCTTCCTGGTGGCCTTTCGTATGGTCTTCGAGGACCCTAACCCTGAAGCCCCTGCTGAAGCTTCACTTCCCAATATCCCGGAGCAGCCCCGACGGGTAATGTGTGTGGGTAGCGCACTAGTCCTCCTGCCCGAAGAAACTACTGCCCACCCAGAATCCACACAGGATGTCTACGCTCTCCGGAATACTTCTCACAACCTCAAGAGGCAGTCCAGACGTGCTAGACGTAGAGACAAGCCGTCACGCCAGAGTCTGTCCTCCCTGAGACCTCCTGACCCCAACCTTGAAGTCCCTACTGAAGCTTCATCTCCCTGTATCCCGGAGAAGCCCCAACGGGTAATGTGCGTGGGTAGTGCACCAGTTCTCCTGCCCGAAGAGACTACTGCCCATCCAGACTCCACACAGGAGAACTTCCTGCACCCGGCATCAGATGCTTCACCCACTTTAACCAGTGTGCATGTCCAAGGATGCTCCGAAGCTGTGATTACCTCCGAGTCTGTGCACCTCTACTACTTGGCGGAGGCCTTCCTGTTGCCTCCTGAATCCTCCGGGATACCACTCGATGACAAATGGAGAGAGACTTCTCTACACCCGGTACTCGATACTTTGTCCGCTCCGTCTTGTGAGCCTGACAATGGGTACCCCAAAGTGCTAGTTACCCCCGAGTCTCTACACCCCTCCGACCAGATGGAGGACCTCCAGTTGTCTCCAGAACCCTTCGGGGTGCTACCTGGTAGCGAAAGGACAGAGACTCTCCTATACTCTGTACCTGATACCTCGCTCGCTTCGTCCAGTGAGTCCAACCTAGTGTACTCCGAAGCAGAGGTTACTCCCGAGTCTCTACACCTCTCCGACCGGGCGGAGGACCTCCAGTTGTCTCCAGAACCCTTCGGGGTGCCACCTGGTGGTGAATGGACAGAGACTTTCCTATATCCTGGATCTGATACCTCACTTGCTTCGTCCAGTGAGTCCGACCTAGTGTACTCTGAAGCAGAGGTTACCCATGAGTCTCTACACCCCTCTGACGAGGCGGAGGACCTCCAGTTGTCTCCAGAACCCTTCGGGGTGCCACCTGGTGAAGGGACAGAGACTTTCCAATACTCGGTACTCGATACCTCGCCTGCTTCGTCCAGTGAGTCCGACCTAGTGTACTCTGAAGCAGATGTTTTCTCCGAGCCTCTGCACTCTTCCGACCCGGTGGAGGACCTCCAGTTGTTTCCTGAATCCTCCGGGGTACCACCAGATAACAAAGAGACAGTGACTTTTCCTCATCCTGTACTTGATAGCCTGTCTATTTCTTCCTGTGAGTTTGACAAGATGTACCTCGAAGCAGAGTTTACCCCCAAGTCTCTGCTCCCCTCCAACCCGGTGGAGGACTTCCAGTTGTCTCCTGTACCTTCTGGGGTGCCACCTGAAAATATATGGAGAGAGACTTCCTTGTGTGCTGTTCCTGGTACTCCACCCGTTTCGTCTGTTGCTGAGGATGGCTGGATAGGAGGTAGCATCCTAGCTAAACAGATGAGACCAGTTTTTCCTGTGGACAGTGGAAGTGATCTCCTTGAAGTGAAGGATTGGCCCTCGAATTCCCTGCGGAAGATTCTGGCAGGCCTGAAGAAGAGGGGGCGTAAGGGGGGGGTACTGTAACATACCTGGCGGCGTCCTTGCATAGTGGTCCATCTCCCACTGTGCAAGAGCGCGCACTTGATCTCCAGTCCAGAATGTCTTTCTGGCTTCCCTCCATGCTGTCTGTTTGTGTCTGTTTCTGCTGCTTAAGGGCGGCGCCCGATCACTTCCTGCTTTTTGTACCTGCTGTGGGTCACACCCCTTGTGCGTCCTCAGCCTATTGCTGTCTGTCACCTGGTATTTAACCCAACTGCTCCAATTAATCCCTGCCTGAGCATTGTGTTTCATTCAGTGTGTGCTTGCACTCTGAAGGTGCCAGGTCCCGTTCTGTGTTCTCTTGTCTGCCTATCCTGGAGGCTGTATTTCCAGGCCTGTCTGAACACGCTCCTAGCCTGTTCCTCTCGCCTTCTAGGGGCCGATTACCTAGACCCGCTCCTGTATCTTGTCTGTCCTGTCTGAACACGCTCCTAGCCTGTTCCTCCCGCCTTCTAGGGGCCGATTACTTAGACCCGCTCCTGTATCTTGTCTGTCCTGTCCAAACACGCTCCTTGCCTGTTCGTCCCGCCTCTCTGGGGGCCGTATTCCCAGACCCGCTCCTGTATCCCGCTGCAGTGTCGGTCTCCTCCGTACACTCACTTCCAGTCTGTACTCTCTCCTATCTTTTACCTGTTTTTTCTCTATGTCCGTTCCTTTCCCTTTTCTGCAGAGTCTGAACTCGTACCTAACTCCTGCTTGTTGTCTCTGTACTCCCGTTTGTGAGTTTGTGGTCCACTCGCTACTTCACTGCAAGTACCCTGTGGGTATCTGGCCCTGCCTTTCCCTTTCTGTCTGTTCCGTGTGAACAGAGCCCTGTCCCCCCTGCTCAGCCTTGCTCCACTCTGACCCCTTTGCTCACTGCTCCGGCAGTCTCGCTCCGCTCTGACTCCTTTGCTCACTGTTCCGGCAGTCTCGCTCCGCTCTGTCTCCTTTGCTCACTGCTCCGGCAGTCTCGCTCAGCTCTGACTCCTTTGCTCACTGCTCCGGCAGTCTCGCTCCGCTCAGACTCCTTTGCTCACTGGTCCGGCAGTCTCGCTCCGCTCTGACTCCTTTGCTCACTGCTCTGGCAGTCTCGCTCCTCTCTGATTCCTTTGCTCACTGCTCCAGCAGTCTCGCTCCGCTCTGACTCCTTTGCTCACTGCTCCGGCAGTCTCGCTCCGCTCTGACTCCTTTGCTCACTGCTCCGGCAGTCTCGCTCCGCTTTGACTCCTTTGCTCACTGCTCCGGCAGTCTCGCTCCGCTCTGACTCCTTTGCTCACTGCTCCGGCAGTCTCGCTCCGCTCTGACTCCTTTGCTCACTGCTCTGGCAGTCTTGCTCCGCTCTGACTCATTTGCTCACTGCTCCGGCAGTCTCGCTCCGCTCTGACTCCTTTGCTCACTGCTCCGGCAGTCTCGCTCAGCTCTGACCCTTTGCTCACTGCTCCGGCAGTCTCGCTCAGCTCTGACCCTTTGCTCACCGCTCCAGGCGGCCTTGTCCTGCTCTACTCTTGCTCACCGCTCCAGGCGGTCTTGTCCTGCCCTGCTCTCGCTCACCTCTCTGGGCGGCCTCACTCTGCTGTGTTTGTCCGCCACATCTGTGGTTCTGTTCCTGAGTCCCAGGGTGTACTGGGTTCTATCCCGCCTGTGTTCCTACCTGCTAGTGCCTCCCTGTCTGCACTCTAGCCGTGTTTGCCTGTACCCCCCTGCCTGCATACCCGCCTGCCTGCATACCAGTCGTGCCTGCCTATTCCCGCCAGTCTGTGTGCCAGCCTACCAGTCTGTTCCTGTATTCCCCTGTGTGGGTCAACAGCCGTGTCCGGGGTCTGTCCTGGAGTAGCACCTGGTCCCTCTGCTCGGTTCCTCCTTGGTGCACTGGCATCGTATGCCGTCGTGCGACCCTGGTCGGATCGGGTGAATACCTAGTTACGCCCCACCAGGCATTCACTCTCCGGCACGGTCCAGTGGAATCACACGCACACGCCGCTCAGCCCGGGTGTGTGCATTACACCATGTAGTTAGCTATCCGTGTGAATAGAAGGTTGAGGAACAGACAGAATGAGGAGAAGTTTCCTGTATTGCTGGATTCTGTTTCTCACGATATTCCTGGCGACACTGGGGAACCTATGCAGGTCGGGGCAATGTCATCCCGTTCCAAGGAGAGGGACAGGAGGTTCTCTGAGGGACTTTGCTTGTATTGCAGTAAGGCTGATCATTTCTTAAAGCAATGCGAGGTTCACTTAAGGAAAAAAAAAAAAAGGTCAGTAGAAATAACACTCCCGTTCGCATTGCGTTTTTACGTTCTACTTGGGTGTTTTTTACTGGTAATACCACCTGTCAGGGTCGTTCGATTGAGTTTCAGGTTATGGTGGATTGTGGTTCTGCACTTAATTTGATTGATCAACAAGTTTTTCAAAAGTATGTTTGATTCTGCACCTTTGTCGTCTCCTTTTCCTGTGGTGGCGATTGATAATACTCCCCTGGAGCATGGGAGTATTCTTCGAAAGGTCACTGGGTTTCCGCTTACTATGAATATGGAACATCAGGAGCAGATTGACTTATTTGTACTTGTTAAGTTGCTGTTAGAACCCTCCTGTTAGTTCTTTTTCTATTTTATTGGTCACATGACTTTCTGCCTATATAATCCAGCTCCGCCCTTCTGGCCTTGCTGGACTTCAGTGTTACATTTACTCTTAAGCTAGCCAGGTGCCTTGTACCTAACTCTGTAATTTGCTTGGTCTTTGGACCTCTAGTACTTTTTGTTTGTCTTTGCTCTGCTACAATTTCTGCTAGGAGGTGTCCAACTATATCCCAGTCCTTAGTTCTTGTAGGGACCCCTCCCTTATATCTATAGGTCTGCGTTCAGACTAGCCGAGGACTTAGGCGGGTCTGTTCACAAGGAACAGGTCCCCCGCTGCATCGTAGGGAATCAGCTTAGTCCTATTGTAGGGACAGTTTTCCTATCTTTCCTTAGTGCTTGTAGCAGTTCATAACAGTAAGTTCAGCCAAAAATAAAACACTCTAAGGAAAGTAATCCAGAATTCAGCATGGTGTCGGTTCAGGAGTTGGCTCAACGCCTGCAGGGACTGTCTTTGGAGGTGGCCGAGCTCCAGCAACACGTGAGTAGCTGTCCTGGAGCGCATTTTGTCGAACCAAAGGTAGGACTGCCAGATTTTTTTTATGGTAAACAGCAAGATTTTTTTCCTTTAAAAACGCTTGTTTATTATATTTTCGTTTAAGACCCAGATCCTCGGGGAATGAATCACAGCGCATTGGGTTTATAATGTCACTTTTGCGTAAAGAACCACAGGGATGGGCCTTTTCTCTACAACCTAATGATCCGTGTTTTAGATCTGTGGAAGATTTTTTTTCTGCTATGGGGTTGTTGTATGATGATCCTGATCGAGTCTCATCTGCTGAAACGGAATTAAGGCGTTTGAAGCAGGGATCAGGTGATGTGGAAAATTATTGTACATACTTCAGAAGATGGTCGGCCGAAGTGGAATGGAATGACTCAGCATTAAAATGTCTGTTTCTTGCTGGTCTAGGTGAAAGGGTTAAGGATCTGCTGATTGCCTTCCCAAAACCTGGCACCTTGCAGGAGGCAATGCAATTAGCTATACGTGTGGACAGGAGACTGCGTGCTAGGATTAATGAGGAGAAATCTACTGCTATGGCAGCTCCTAGTTTTCAGAGGGTCTGCTCGGAAGGTAGAGAACCGATGGAGATTGGGGCGATGTCACCCCACTCTCAGGAAAAAGACCACAGGTTTGCTAAGGGATTGTGTTTTTATTGCGGTAAATCTGACCACTTTATTAAGAACTGTGTGCTTCGTTTGAACAAATAAAAAAAAAGAGGTCAGTTACGCTCGTATAGCTTGTTTAAACTCAAAAGGAGTATTTCTTTCTGGAAGCACCTCATTCCAGGAGGAGTTGATTGAATTTCGGGTATTTGTGGATTGTGGTTCATGTGATTGATAAGGGATTTTTGGAAAAATTTAAATTGGAATCCAAACTTTTGTCATCTCCTATTTCTGTGGTTGCTGTTGATGGCTCTCCCTTGAAATGTATTACTCACAAGGTTTTTGAATTTCCCCTCAACATTAATGGTATTCACCAAGAGAATTTGGATTTGGAGGTATTAAATAATTTGCCTTCTCCAGTGGTTTTGGGGTTACCTTGGTTAAAATTGCACAATCCTGTACTGGACTGGTCTACTTGGAGTCCTAAGTGTCATGATAAATGTTGTAACGGTCGCCTTGCTGCTGTGGAAAGAGGGGAATTACCTGTACCTATTCAGGATTTTTGGAAGGTTTTTTCTGAGGAGGAGTCACAAGTTGTGCCTCCTCATAGGGACTATGATTGCACCATTGAGTTTGTTCCTGGAGCTACTCTTCCCAAGAGTCGCTTATTTAATCTGACTATCCCTGAGAGAAAGGCCTTGGAGGAATACATACAGACAAGCTTGGCCGCCGGTCACATTAGACCTTCTAAGTCTCCTGTGGCTGTTGGATTTTTTTTTTTTAAAAAAAAGACGGCGGTTTACGTCCATGTCTGGACTTTCTCAAAATTAATAAAATTACCGTACGCAATTCCTACCCACTGCCATTAATTCCTGACTTGTTCAACCAGTTAGTGGGGGCCAAGTGGCTCTCTAAAATTGATCTCCGGGGGGCATACAATTTGTTACGTATGAAGGAAGGTGATAAATGGAAAACTGCTTTTAACACTCCGGTGGGTCATTTTGAGAATCTGGTTATGCCTTTTGGTCTTACCAATGCACCAGCGTTTTTTCAGAACCTTATTAATGACATCCTAAGACCATTGATTGGTAAGAATGTGGTGGTGTATTTGGATGACATTTTGATTTATTCGCCGGATCTGGAGTCTCATTGGCAGAGTATACGTGAGGTATTGCAGTTGTTAAGTGACAATTCGCTTTTTGCTAAGCTGGAGAAATGTGAGTTCGCTGTGCAGAGAATTATTTTTTTGGGCTACATTATCTCAAGCGAGGGCTTTGAGATGGACCCCGTGAAGGTTCAGGCGGTGCAGGAATGGCCTAGGCCTATTGGTTTGAAATCGATACAGAGATTTTGGGGTTTCGCCAATTATTACAGAAAATTCATTAAGAATTTTTCTATAATTGTTAAGCCGCTGACCGATCTCACCAGGATAGGTGCGAATACGGTTCAGTGGACTACGGAGGCCATTGAAGCTTTTGAGTATCTCAAGGAGAGGTTCAGTTCTGCCCCCATCCTTATGCAGCCTGATGAGACCAAGCCTTTTTTGGTCGAGGTTGATGCTTCTTCGGTGGGGGTCGGGGCTGTTTTGTCTCAGGAAAACAAAGATGGAGTACATCCCTGTGCCTTTTTTTCAAAACAAAATTTCTGAGACCGAACTTAATTACGATGTTGGTAATCGGGAATTGCTGGCTATTAAACTCGCATTTGAACATTGGCGTCATCTCTTGGAAGGTGCTAAATTTCCCATTCAGGTTTTCACTGATCATAAGAATCTGATCTATCTTGATGCTCCCAAGCGCTTGAATGCCCGTCAGGCTAGGTGGGCACTTTTTTTTTCGCGGTTTAATTTTTCTGTTACTTACATCCCGGGTACCAAGAATGTAAAAGCTGATGCTTTATCTCGCAGTTTTTCTCCCATGGTTGGTACCGAGGAGGAGGAGAGCATTTTACAGGAAGGTGTTGTGATAGCAGCATTGGACTCCGTTTTGGAAGATGGGATTCTGAAAGCCCAGGAGGATGCCCCGTCTAACAATCCCCATGGGAGGTTGTTTGTGCCTAGGAACTTTAGGAGAGATTTGTTTGTGGGGTGTCATGAGTCTCGGTTGGCAGGTCATCCAGGAATTTCTGAGACTAAGAGACTTGTAGGTCGCAGTTTTTGGTGGCCTGGGTGGCAGAAGGAAGTCATTAAGTGGGTGCGTCAATGTACTGTGTGTGCTAGATCTAAGTCTTCTCATGCTCCTGCTGCGGGGTTGCTTTGCCCTCTGGAGGTTCCTAGTGCATCTTGGATGCATCTTGCTTTGGATTTTATTACTGACCTTCCTGCCTCTGAGGGTTTCACTGTCATCTGGGTGGTCGTGGACCGTTTTAGCAAGATGTGTCACTTGGTTCCTTTCATCAAACTGCCCTGCTCTAAGACACTCGCTAAGGCTTTTGTTAAGGAAATTGTCAGACTCCATGGCGTTCCTACCGACATTGTTTCCGATAGGGGACCTCAGTTCGTGGCTCGTTTTTGGCGTGCCTTTTGTGACAGGTTGGGAGTTCACTTGTCATTTTCATCTGGATATCATCCTGAGTCTAATGGACAGACAGAAAGAAAGAACCAGGATGTTGAACAGTTTTTGCGTTGTTTTGTTGCTGACAATCAAGAGGGGTGGTCTCAGTTTCTGCCACTTGCTGAATTTGCTCTTAACAACCATACATCCTCTTCTGCTGGGTGTTCTCCTTTTTTTTTGTTGTACTGGGAGACATCCGCTGTTTGGGTCATTCTCCAAATTGGTATCGGCTGTGCTGGAGGAGGAGAATTTTTCCGGTGATTTGGAGAGAGTTTGGACTGATGTACGTTGTAACCTTCAAGAGGCTAACGAAAAATCTAAGAGGTACTTTGACAGGAAACGTCAAGAGGTTTTGTTTACGGTTGGTGACATGGTTTGGTTGTCCTCTAAGAATCTGCGATTGAGGATTCCTTCTAAGAAATTGGGCCCGAAATTTGTAGGGCCGTTTAAGGTACTTCAGGTAGTTAACCTATCTGCTGTTAGGTTGGAGGTTCCCACCTCCTGGAAGATTAATCCGGTGTTTCATGTTTCCTTATTGAAAAATGCTGAGGTTTCGGATAGGGACGCCACTGTCTCTGTTCTTCCGGAGGTGGAAGATGGTGAATATGAAATTTCTCGCATTCTTAATTCTAGATGGCATAGAGGGAGATTGCAGTATCTCGTCGCTTGGAAAGGTTTCGGTCCCGAGGATAACTCCTGGGTAAAGGCGGATGATGTTTCTGCTCCTAGACTTCTCAGACAGTTTCACAGGAGGTTTCCTGATAGACCTTGGCCTGGAGGATCCGGAGGACCCTCATAGAAGAGGGGGTACTGTCAGAACCCTCCTGTTAGTTCTTTTTTTATTTTGTTGGTCACATGACTTTCTGCCTATATAATCCAGCTCCGCCCTTCTGGCCTTGCTGGACTTCAGTGTTACATTTACTCTTAAGCTAGCCAGGTGCCTTGTACCTAACTCTGTAGTTTGCTTGGTCTTTGGACCACTAGTACTTTTTGTTTGTTTGTCTTTGCTCTGCTACAATTTCTGCTAGGAGGTGTCCAACTATATCCGAGTCCTTAGTTCTTGTAGGGACCCCTCTCTTATATCTATAGGTCTGCGTTCAGACTAGCCGAGGACTTAGGCGGGTCTGTTCACAAGGAACAGGTCTCCCGCTGCATCGTAGGGAATCAGCTCAGTCCTATTGTAGGGACAGTTTTCCTATATTTCCTTAGTGCTTGTAGCAGTTCATAACAGTTGCCTTCCCAGATCGTCCTGGGGTTGCCCTATTTAAAAGTGCATAATCCTTTGCTGGACTGGTCGTCTGGTTCCATAAGATTCTGGTGTCAGGGGTGTTATGGTAAGTGTTGTAATGTTCACATTGCGGCTGTTGTGAGGGGGGAGTTACCTGAACCCATTCAGGATTTTTGGAGGGTTTTTTCGGAGGTGGAGTCGAAAGCTTTACCACCTCATAGAGATTACGATTGCGCTATTGACGTTGTTCCTGATGCTAAGCTCCCTAAGAGTCGATTGTTTAATCTGACAATTCCCGAGAGGGAGGCTTTGAAGGAGTACCTTCAGACTAGTTTAGCTGCAGGTCACATAAGACCCTCTAAGTCTCCTGTGGCGTTTGGGTTCTTTTTTGTCAAAAAGAAGGATGGGGGTCTTAGGCCATGTCTGGATTTTCGGGAGATTAATAAAATCACTGTGCACAATCCTTACCCGTTACCACTTATTCCGGATTTGTTTAACCGATTGACCAGAGCTAAATGGTTTTCTAAGATTGACCTTCGTGGGGCATACAATTTGCTGCGGGTGAAGGACGGAGATGAATGGAAGACAGCTTTTAACACCCCGGAAGGTCATTTTGAGTGAATGTCATCAATGACATTCTGAGAACCTTGATTGGTAGGAGTGTTATTGTTTATCTGGATGACATTTTGATTTATTCATCGGATCTTGAGTCTCATTGGCAGAGAATCCGCAAAGTTCTTCAGATACTGAGAGATAACACACGCTTTGCTAAATTGGAGAAGTGTCAGTTTGCTGTCCAGAAAATTCGTTTTTTGGGTTACTTTGTCTCTTGTGATGGTTTTGAGATGGACCCGATGAAAGTTCAGGCTGTGCTGGAGTGGCTGAGGCCTGAGGGTTTGAAGTCCGTACAGAGGTTTTTGGGGTTTGCCAATTATTACAGGAAATTCATAAAGAATTTCTCTGTCATCGCTAAACCCATTACTGATCTCACCAAGAAGGGTGCTAATACAGTCCAATGGTCCACTGAGACAATTGAAGCTTTTAGTATCTCAAGGAGAGGTTCAGCTCTGCTCCTGTTTTTATCCAGACGGATGAGACCAAGCCATTTTTGGTTGAGGTGGATGCCTCATCTATAGGCGTACGGGCAGTTCTGTCCCAGGAGGGTGAGGATGGGGTGCATCCCTGTGTTTTCTTTTCAAAATTTTTTTCTGAGACACAGCTCAACTATGAAGTTGGGAATCGTGAGTTGTTGGCTATTAAACTCGCGTTCGAGCATTCGTAACATTTTTTGGAGGGGGCTCGACATCCTATACAGGTTTTCACTGAACATAAGAATTTGATTTATCTGGACGCAGCTGAACGTTTGAATGCCCGTCAGGCTAGGTGGGCACTGTTTTTTGCCGGGTTCAATTTTTCCGTAACCTTTGTCCCGGGGACAAAGAATGTTAAGGCTGACGCTTTGTCTCGTAGTTTCTCTCCAGCGGTGAATGCTGAGAGGGAGGAGTGTATTTTGCAAAGAGGGGTGGTGGTGGCCGCATTGGATTCTGAGTTGGAGAATAGCATCCTAGGAGCTCAGAGTGCTGCACCAACTAACACTCCGTGTGGTAAATTGTTTGTGCCTTGAGCTTTGAGGAGAGCGTTGTTTGTTGAATGTCATGAGTCTCGGTTGGCGAGTCACCCAGGGATTTCGGAAACTAGGAAGTCTATTGGTCGAAGTTTCTGGTGGCCAGGGTGGCAAAGGGAAGTCATCAAGTGGGTGCGTCAGTGTTCTGTGTGCGCTAGGTCGAAGGCCTCTCACGCTCCGGCTGCGGGGTTGCTGTCCCCCTTGGAAGTTCCTAGTTTGCCATGGACGCACCTTGCCATGCAATTTTATCACTGATCTGCCTTTATCGGAGGGTTTTTCTGTCATCTGGGTTGTTGTGGACGATTTAGTAAAATGTGTCATCTGGTTCCGTTCAACAAGTTACATTGCACCAAGACTCTTGCTAAGGCTTTTGTGAAGGAGATTGTCAGGCTCCATGGTGTTCCCACGGACATTGTTCCCAATAGAGGACCACAGTTTGTGGCTCGCTTTTGGCATGCTTTTTGTGACAGATTGAAAATTAACTTGTCATTCTCGTCGGGGTATCATCTAGAGTCCAATGGACAGACTGAGAGGAAGAACCAGGATGTCGAGCAGTTGTTGAGATGTTTTGTGGCAGACAATAATGAAATGTGGTCAGAATTTCTATCACTTGCGGAGTTTGCCCTTAATAATCATACTTCTTCCTCGGCTGGTTGCTCTCCTTTTTTTTGTTGTACTGGCAGGTATCCATCTTTTAGTCCATTTTCCAAAGTTGGGGCTGCTGTACCGGAGGAGGACAATTTTTCTGGTGATTTGGAGAGGGTTTGGACCAGTGGACGCCTGAACCTTAAAGAGGCTAACAGGAGATCAAAAAGGTATTTTGACAAAAAAGAAAGGAGTCCTTGTTTGCTGTTGGGGATATGGTTTGGTTGTCCTCTAGGAATCTTCGTTTGAAAATTCCTTCTAAAAAACTGGGGCCTAAATTTGTGGGTCCTTTCAAAGTGGTTCAGATTGTCACCTCGGCAGCAATGAGGTTGGGCATTTCCTCGTCCTGGAGGATTAATTCTGTGTTTCATGTGTCATTACTTAAGAAGGCGGACACGACTGATAAGCAGGTGAAGCCTACTGTTCCTCCTGTTGATGAGGACGGTGAATTTGAGATTTCTCACATTTTGGATTCCGGGTGGCATAGAGGAAGATTACAGTATCTTGTGTCCTGGAGAGGTTTCGGGCCCGAGGATAATTCCTGGGTGAAGGCCGAGGACGTCTCGGCCTCAAGGCTAATTAAGGCTTTTCACAGGAGATTTCCTGGTAAGGCTCGGCCTAGAGGATCCGGAGCATCCTCGTAAAAGGGGAGGTACTGTTAGAATCTCTGTTGTTTTACTATCGGCCATCTTGTTGTGGTTTGCTGGCTTCTAGTCTTTTCCTCTGGTCCTGGGTGTCTTGGTCACGTGATCTCTTCACTCTTTATTACTCTAAGGCTAAGTTGCCTTGTTAAGTTCTTTGTGCTTAGGACAATTGATATTCTGGGACTTCTTGTTCCCTTTAATCTTCTTTTCTGCAACTAACTTTTCTGTTAGGAGGTCTCCTGTTTTTGCTCTCAGTTCTTAGATCTTTTAGGGAACCCTTTCCCCTTCCTTCAGGTCTTCGTTTGAGTTCAGTGCAGGAGTTTCGATGGGGCTATTCACAAGGAATAGCTGAGTCTCAGTGCAGGGACAGCTTTTCCCTCCTATTCCTTAGTTCTAAGTTGCAGAACATAACAGTCAAACACCTCCATTACTAATACTATAATAAATTTTTACAAAAAAAACATAATAATTTGTTTAAAAAAAAAATAAAAGAGCACAACCCTACATCATTTTATTTTGACCATTTTATTCACTAACTAAATCTCATGTTGGTCCAGCGTAGTCCATCAAATCCAATGAAGTCCAAATAGTGGTAGGAAAAATGAAAGAAATCTCACACGCTTTATCTTAATGTTCAAAGCGCTTTCCTCCTTTATGCTGCAGACTTTGTCCTGTCTTATTTCTGAATTACTGGATGGTGAGCCCGAAGAATGATGATCTCTGTTGAGCACTGTGTTCTCCAGTCCAACACTGCCTGTGATGCTCCATGGACCATAGTATGATAATCAGATTTGGGTGAGACCTAACTTGATTATTATGAGCACAGCTGTTATAGGGCACTTTTTTCGTTAATAGCTGTTGCCTATACATTTCTGGATTTTGGCTCTCCGGTTAATTGGTTAATTGAGGCCTTTTAACCTGTGTGCATTTGGGCTAATCCCCCTATTGACTATTTTTTATATATTTTTTTAATTAAAATTTATATTTCTCTCCCTACAGCAAGTATATTATTAAAACTGTGTATAATATTGTTAGTCTATTTTCTATACATTTTCTTACTGAACTGAATACTTAATAAAAAAACAACAGCTGAAAATGCAAAAATGGTAAGCATGTGAAAGTATGCGAACAATGTCTAGTACTAAACAAAGCACTATTTTTACATACAGTACAAGAGTCTGCTCACTGAGAACTGCAGCTAGAACTGTCTTAAGTGCAGTTTTCCTTTTTTTGAACAAATCATCCATTGTCTGCATTTACTAATCTGGTCATGGTTGGAATGTGCTGTGAATCTTTCCTTGGTCAGCCAAAGGAAACCAGGTGAAAAAGAGCAGTTCAAGGTCACTTTGATGACAGGGATGGCCTGATGAGACTTTTGAGGTGCCAAGTGATTTCTGTAAAAGTTTCAAAATTCTGTTAACCATCTTGATTGCACAGCAACAGAACATAGCAAAGAACAGAATAAAGAGAAAATGGCAGTTCTTCATGTGGCACGTAAAAGTTTGGGCACCACGAGTGTTGAGCGAGCACTAAAATGCTCGGGTGCTCGAAGCTCGGGCCGAGCTCACCGTGATACTCAGGTGCTCGACCCGAGCAGCGAGCCCAATGTTAGTCTATGGGAGACCCGAGCATTTTTGCGGTGGCACCCCCGGCAGTCTGTAGAAAGCCTAAAAAGTGCCCAAAACGATAGTGACAGTGTTCAAATGACATGTGGACAGCATGGGGATCGCCCCAGGAAGCATTTCTGACCCCCAGGTCACTGCTGTCAACAACGTGGTCAGAGGTATTAAACCACTTTTACGGGCTCACAATAAAACGTTCACGTTCAAAAACTAAACTGAAACGGTTTTCCTGTGAAATATGTTAAGGAACTTCCTTTCCAGGGTAAAGACTTGTGTATAAGGTAAAATAAATAACCAAAAACAAAAATACTCCTCCACACCTTGGGCTATGTTCATAAGTAGCATTTTTTATGCATTTTTGCACTTTTGTATTGCTTTCAACCGTGTCAAATGCATTCACCGGGAAATGTCATTTTAACATTTTACAATCTTATCTGGCCATGTGCTGTGTGACACATGCATACAGTGCTGAAAGACATGGGAACAGCATGGGGAAGACCCCAGGAAGCATCTCTGACTCCCAGGTCACTGCCTAAAAGTGTGCCCATCAGAAGTGATCTTTGCCGCATCAGAAGATGCAGACTTGCAACTATCCCCGTGCAAGTCCTTGTCCCAGGGCAGTGTTCAATTGTACCTCCCCCATTCCTTGCAATGCAAGTGCAAGTATGCAGCCTGCCGCCCACCCACCCGCAGGCTGCAATACCATACTGCTAGCTTGCACTTGAAATGGGGCCTTTTAGTTTGGAGGAGGCTGAAGCTGGCCACTACCTCTTAGCTGCTTCGGCAGCGAGGTATCCATACTCAGCCCCCAGCCGCCCGGCGGCCGGGTGTCCACGCTCGGTCCCCTGCCACCAGGGGGCGGCCGGGTGTCCATACTCGGTCCCCAGCCGCCCCGTGGCCGGGTGTCCACACACGGTCCCCAGCCGCCTGGGGGTGGCCGGGTATCCATAAACGGTCCCCAGCCGCCCCTATTTCTCCTGTGAACACTTTTCTTAGCCTGGCCTACTTTAGGGCAGAATTGGACAAGCCCACCAGAGAACCAGACTCCTCCGGTGGGCCCTGGCTTCTCCATCAGGGGAGTTGAGAGTGCCAAGGTGAGGAGCATGATGACGATGATAGAAGTTAGCATCTGCTTTGTTTTCTTGGAATGCAAGCGTAAGTGTGCAACCTGCCACCCACCCCCAGGCTGCAATACCATACTGCTAGCTTGCTTGCACTTGAAATTGGGACTTTTAGGCATGTGGAGGCAGACGCTGGCCACCATGTCATGGCTGCGTCGGCGGCCTGGTATCCATACTCAGTCCCCAGCCGCCCGGCGGCTGGGTGTTCACGATCGGTCCCCAGCCACCAGGGGGCAGCAGGGTGTCCATACTCGGTCCCCAGCCGCCACGCGGCCGGGTGTCCACACAAGGCCCCCAGCCGCGTGTCCATAAATGGTCCCCAGCCGCCCCTATTTCTCCTGTGAACTTCCCCCACACTTTTCTTAGCCTGGCCTGGTTTAGGGCAGCATTGGACGAGCCCACCAGAGAACCAGATTCCTCCGGTGGGCCCTGGCTTCTCCATCAGGGGAGTTGAGAGTACCAAGGTGAGGAGCATGATGATGATGATAGAAGTTAGCATCTGCTTTGTTTTCTTGGAATGCAAGCGCATGTATGTAGTAGCAGCTAGGCCTGAGGTGGTCAGCGTTTTGGCGCATATCCTACCTCCTCCGAGGATTGCTGGATGTTTTCCTGCTACTATCCCAGTTCTATGACTCCCGTTAAAACAAAGCTTCAGGTGATGAATGATGGATGAGGTGGTGGCAAAGGAGAAAGAGCAGGAGGAACAGGGACCATTCACATCAATATCAGGCCAGTCAACCACACATGTCTTGTAGGATATGTTTCTGTAAAAGGAGCGGTTCGGCTACACAGTTATAGGGTATACAGTGAGTGCAATGCCTACCAAAAATTTCGAGGCACTCCAATGCCGCTTGGAAGGGACATGGAGGTCAGAGGGCCTTAACTAAACCGTTTTTTCCATTTATAGCAACTGGGTCTCCTGTGCACTGTTGGCCTAAGCAGTGAATGGAAGGCTTTCCAAAAATTATGAGGATCTGCAATGCCCCTTGAAACAGACGTGGATTACAGCATACTAAAAACTTTCTACCCATTATTGGGGAGTGGGTCTCCCTTAGTGTTCGCCTATGCATTGAAAAGCAAAAGCTGACTAAAATTAGGAGGAAATGCAATGCCCGTTGGAAGAGTCGTGGAGGATAGAATTAATTAAAACCAACATTTCAATGCCCCTTGGAAGAGTTGTGGAGTTCAGAGTGGTTTAACAAGACGGTTTTAATGCCCCTTGGAAGAGACGTGGAGGTCGCAATAGCTTAACAAGACGGTTTTAATGCCCCTTGGAAGAATGGTGGAGGTCACAGTAGCTTAACAAGACGGTTTTAATGCCCCTTGGAAGAGACGTGGAGGTCGCAGTAGCTTAACAAGACGGTTTTAATGCCCCTTGGAAAAGTGGTGGAGGTCGCAGTAGCTTAACAAGACGGTTTTAATGCCCCTTGGAAAAGTGGTGGAGGTCGCAGTAGCTTAACAAGATGGTTTTAATGCCCCTTGGAAAAGTGGTGGAGGTCGCAGTAGCTTTACAAGACGGTTTTAATGCCCCTTGGAAAAGTGGTGGAGGTAGCAGTAACTTAACAAGATGGTTTTAATGCCCCTTGGAAAAGTGGTGGAGGTCGCAGTAGCTTTACAAGACGGTTTTAATGCCCCTTGGAAGAGACGTGGAGGTCGCAGTAGCTTAACAAGACGGTTTTAATGCCCCTTGGAAGAGACGTGGAGGTCGCAGTAGCTTAACAAGACGGTTTTAATGCCCCTTGGAAGAATGGTGGATGTCGCAGTGGAATAAAAATACAATATCAATGCCCCTTGGAAAAGTGGTGGAGGTCGCAGTAGCTTAACAAGACGGTTTTAATGCCCCTTGGAAAAGTGGTGGAGGTCGCAGTAGCTTAACAAGACGGTTTTAATGCCCCTTGGAAGAGACGTGGAGTTCAGAGTAGCTTAACAAGACGGTTTTCATGCCCCTTACAAGAGCCATGCAGTACAGCATATTAAAAACATTATTCCCATTATTGGGGAGTGGGTCTCCCATAGTCTTTGCCTATGCCTTCCAAGCAAAAGCTGCCAAAAATTAGGACGGAGGAACTTGCAACTGTTAGGATCTGCAACATAAACTAAGGAAAGATAGGGGAAAGCTGTCCCTACAGTAAGACTAAGCTGAATCCCTACGATGTAGCGGGCTGCCTGTTCCTTGTGAACAGACCCGCCTTCGTCCTCGGCTAGTCTGAACGGAGACCTATAAAATTAAGGGAGGAGTCCCTAAAAGAACTAAGGACTGGGACAAAAATGCGACACCTCCTAAACAGAAGTTGATGCAGAGCAAAAAGGACAAACTGACAAAAAGTACTAGAGGTCCCAGAGGACCAAGAACTGAAAGAGATAGGCACCGAAGCACCTGGCTAGAGAGACAGTCAAAACAACACTGAAGTCCAGCAAAGCCAGAAGGGCGGAGCTGGAATATATAGGCAGATGGTCACGTGACTGCAAAACACAAGATAGAAAAAACGAACAGGAGGGTTCTAACAGTATCCCCTCTTTTATGAGGATCCTCTGGATCCTCCAGGCCCAGGCCTACCCGGAAACTTCCTGTGGAAAGCTTTAACAAGCCTAGGAGCAGAGACATCATCCGTCCTTACCCAGGAGTTGTCTTCGGGACCAAAACCCTTCCAGGAGACAAGATACTGTAATCTCCCTCTATGCCATCTAGAATTCAAGATACGCAAAATTTCAAATTCGCCGTCTTCCACCACAGGGGACTCTGTGACAGTGGCGTCCCTATCAGATACGTCAGCCTTTTTCAACAAGGAAACATGAAACACAGGATTAATCTTCCAGGAAGTAAGAACATCCAACCTAACAGCAGATGGGTTAACAACCTGAAGCTCTTTAAATGGACCCACAAACTTAGGACCCAGTTTTTTAGAGGGAATCCTCAACCGCAGTTTCTTCGAGGACAACCAAACCATGTCACCCACAGTAAAAAAAACCTCTTTACGTTTCCTGTCAAAATACTTCTTGGACTTCTTGTTAGCCTCTTGAAGGTTGCAACGTACATTAGTCCAAACTCTCTCCAAATCACTGGAAAAATTCTCCTCCTCCGGCACCGCCGACCCTAATTTGGAAAACGAACCAAAAGACGGATGTCTCCCAGTACAACAAAAAAAAGGAGAACACCCAGCAGAGGAGGATGTATGATTGTTAAGAGCAAATTCTGTGAGAGGCAGAAACTCAGACCACACCTCTTGACTGTCTGCCACAAAACAACGCAAAAACTGTTCAACATCCTGGTTCTTTCTTTCAGTCTGTCCATTAGACTCAGAATGATAACCAGACGAAAATGACAAATGGACTCCCAACCTGTCACAAAAAGCACGCCAAAAGCGAGCCACAAACTGAGGTCCTCTATCAGAAACAATATCCGTGGGAACGCTATGGAGCTTGACAATCTCCTTAACAAATGCCTTAGCGAGTGTCTTGGCGCAGGGCAACTTAATGAATGGAACCAAATGACACATCTTGCTAAAACGGTCCACGACCACCCAGATGACAGTAAAACCCTCGGACACAGGAAGATCAGTAATAAAATCCATAGTGAGATGCGTCCAAGGCGCACTAGGAACCTCCAGAGGGCAAAGCAACCCCGCAGCAGGAGTATGTGAAGCCTCTGACCTAGCGCACACAGTACACTGACGCACCCACTTGATGACTTCCTTCTGCCATCCAGGCCACCAAAAACTGCGACTGATAAGACTCTTAGTCTCCGAAATTCCTGGATGACCTGCCAACAGAGACTCATGACACTCCACAAACAAATCTCTCCTAAAGGCTCTAGGCACGAACAACCTCCCATGGGGAGTGTTAGATGGAGCATCATCTTGAGCTTTCAGAATCCCATTCTCCAAAACGGAGTCCAAAGCCGCCACCACAACTCCTTTCTGTAAAATGCTCTCCTCCTCGGCACCGACCGCAGGAGAGAAGCTGCGAGATAAAGCATCGGCTTTAACATTCTTAGTACCAGGGATATAGGTAACAGAAAAATGAAACCGAGAAAAAAAAAGTGCCCATCTAGCTTGACAGGCATTCAAGCGCTTGGCAGCATCCAGAGAGATCAAATTCTTATGATCTGTGAAAACCTGAATAGGAAATCTAGCGCCTTCCAAAAAATGACGCCAATGTTTAAACGCGAGTTTAATAGCCAGTAACTCCCGATTTCCAACATCATAATTCAGTTCGGTTTCCGAAATTTTTTTCGAAAAGAAGGCACAAGGATGTACTCCACCCTTGTTCTCCTGAGACAAAACTGCTCCGAGACCCCGGTGAAGCATCGACCTCGACCAAAAAAGGCTTGGTCTCATCAGGCTGCATAAGGATAGGGGCAGAACTGAACCTCTCTTTGAGATACTCAAATGCTTCAATGGCCTCAGTAGTCCACTGGGCAGTATTCGCACCTTTCCTGGTGAGATCGGTTAGAGGTTTAACAATTACAGAAAAATTCTTGATGAATTTCCTGTAATAATTGGCAAAACCCAAAAATCTCTGTATAGATTTCAAACCAATAGGCCTAGGCCATTCCTGCACAGCCTGAAGCTTCACAGGGTCCATTTCAAAGCCCTCGCTGGAGACAATGTAGCCCAAAAAAATTATTTTCTGCACAGTGAACTCACATTTCTCCAGCTTAGCAAAGAGTGAATTATCACTCAATAATTGCAAAATTTCACGTACACTCTGCCAATGGGACTCCAGATCTGGTGAATAAATCAAAATGTCATCCAAATACACAACCACATTCTTACCAATCAGAGGTCTCAGGACGTCATTAATAAGGTTCTGAAAAAATGCAGGTGCATTGGTAAGACCAAAAGGCATCACCAGATACTCAAAATGACCTACCGGAGTGTTAAAAGCAGTTTTCCATTCATCACCCTCCTTCACACGTAACAAATTGTATGCCCCCCCGGAGATCAATTTTGGAGAACCACTTGGCTCCCACTAACTGGTTAAACAAGTCAGGAATTAACGGTTATGGGTAGGAATTGCGTACGGTAATCTTATTAATTTCACGAAAATCCAGACATGGACGTAAACAGCCGTCCTTTTTTTTAACAAAGAAGAATCAACTGCCACAGGCCACTTAGAAGGTCTAATGTGACCAGCAGTCAGGCTAGTCTGTATGTACTCCTCCAAGGCCTTTCTTTCAGGGATAGTAAGATTAAACAAGCGACTTTTGGGAAGAGTAGCACCCGGAACAAACTCAATGGCGCAATCATAACCCCTATGAGGAGGTAAAACTTGCGTCTTCTCCTCCGAAAAAACCCTCCAAAAATCTTGAATAGGTACAGGTAATTCCATCTTTTCCACAGCCGCAATGCGACCATTGCAACATTTATCATAGCACTTCGGACTCCAAGACTTATTCACATTAGTAGACCAGTCCAATAAAGGATTGTGCAGTTTTAACCATGGCAATCCTAGAACAACTGGAGAGGGTAAATTATCCAAAACAACCAAGTCCAAAATTTCTTGTTGAACTCCATTGATAGTGAGAGGAAATGCAGCAGTCTTGTGAGTAATACATTTCAAAGGAGTGTTATCAATTGCAACCACAGAAATAGGTGATGACAAAGGTTTGGATTTCAATTTAAGGTTTTCCAAAAACCCTTTATCAATCACATTAAGTGTTGAACCACAATCCACAAATACCTGAAATTCAATCAAATCTCCCTGCAGAGTAGTACTTCCAGAAAGGAATACTCCTGCAGAGCGTAAACAAGCTATACGGGCGTAACTGACCTTTTTTTTTTCTTTACTTAAACGACGCTCACAATACTTAATCAAATGGTCACCTTTACCACAATAAAGACACAATCCCTCAGCGAACCTCCGGTCTTTTTCCTGAGAGCGACATCCCCCCAACCTCCATCGGTTCCCCACCATCAGAGCAGATTTTCTGGGGACTAGGACCTGACATTACAGGAGTCTTTACCTCATTGAGCCTGCACCTCAGTCTCCTGTCTATGCGAACAGCTAACTGCATAGCTTCCTGCAGAGTCTCAGGTGCAGGGAATGCAATTAGCAAATCCTTAACCCTTTCACTCAGACCAGCAAGAAATAAACATTTCAGCGCCGAATCATTCCACTTAACTTCAGAAGCCCACCTTCTAAAGTGTGTGCAATAATTTTCAACATCATCAGACCCCTGATTCAAACATCTAAGTTCTGATTCAGCAGATCAGATTCGATCAGGATTGTCATATAATAGCCCCATAGCAGAAAAAAATTCTTCAACAGAACTTAAACACGGATCATTAGGCTGGAGAGAAAAGGCCCAACCCTGTGGTTCTTTGCGCAAAAGTGACATAATAAAACCAATGCGCTGTGATTCCTTCCCAGAGGATCTTGGTCTCAAATGAAAATATAACAAACAAGAATTATTAAAGGAAAAAAAATCTTGCTGTTTACCATAAAAAACATCAGGCAGTCCTACCTTCGGTTCCACAAAATGCACTCCAGGACAGCTACTCACGTGTTGCTGCAGCTCGGCCACCTCCAGAGACAATTCCTGCAGGCGTTGAGCCAACTCCCGGACGGAAACCATACTGATCCCCGAATTTCTTTCCTTTTAGTTTTTTTTTTGGGCTGGACTTACTGTTAGGATCTGCAACATAAACTAAGGAAAGATAGGGGAAAGCTGTCCGTACAGTAAGACTAAGCTGAATCCCTACGATGTAGCGGGCTGCGTGTTCCTTGTGAACAGACCCACCTTCATCCTCGGCTAGTCTGAACGGAGACCTATAGAATTAAGAGAGAGGTCCCTAAAAGAACTAAGGACCGGGACAAAAATGGGACACCTCCTAAACAGAAGTTGATGCAGAGCAAAAAGGACAAACTGACAAAAAGTACTAAAGGTCCCAGAGGACCAAGAACTGAAAAAGATAGGCACCGAAGGACCTGGCTAGAGAGACAGTCAAAACAACACTGAAGTCTAGCAAAGCCAGAAGGGCGGAGCTGGAATATATGGGCAGATGGTCACGTGACCGCAAAACACAAGATAGAAAAAACTAACAGGAGGGTTCTAACAGCAATGCTGCCAAACAAGAGCCATGCAGTATAGCATATTAAAAACATTATTCCCATTATTGGGGAGTGGGTCTCCCATAGTCTTTGCCTATGCCTTCCAAACAAAAGCTGCCAAAAATTAGGACGGAGGAACTTGTAATGCTGGCAACACGGACCACGGTCACCCTGGTGGTATAGTGGTGGTGGAGGCTGAGGATAAGGAGAAGAGCAAAATACAGCCGAAATTAGGAAGCATATACCCATATGTGGGTGTGAAGCGGTGAATGGGAATACACCTCCCGAAATAACACAGTGGATTTGACTTTATGTTATTCTGCTGTCATTTGGTGGTAATGAGAAGTCTGGCCCAATCCAACCCTTGTTCATTTTGATAAGGGTCAGCTTGTCAGCATTGTCAGTTGACAGGCGAGTGCGCTTATCAGTTATAATTCCCCCAGCGGCACTAAAAACACGCTCAGATAACACGCTAGCGGCAGGGCAGGCCAGGACCTCCACGATGTACAGAGCGAGTTCATTCCAAGTGTCCAGCTTGGATACCCAATAATTAAAAGGCACAGAGGAATCACGGAGGACGCTTGTACAGTCGGCAAGGTACTCCCTCACCATCTTTTGAAACTTTCCACTCCTTGTGAGTAGTGTTGAGCCACCCCCGTAGTGTTCGAGTTCGGTTCGGTTCGTCGAACTGTTCGTCGAACACCTTCGAACACCGTTAAAACCAATGGCAGGCAAACAAAAACACATAGAAACACATAGAAAACACCTTCAAAGGTGTCCAAAAGCTGACAAACTGCTCAGAAGACACAACTAACACATGGAAAAGTGACAAGTACATATAATCATGCGAAAAGAAAAGAGGTGGAGGAGTAAAAGGAGGGGGAGACACAGATATAGGCATGTCATGCCCTTCTAAAACCAAAAAAGTGCGAAGCCGACACGGCCAGTCCGTTCCTGCCCGTGCGACCTCCGTGTCGCCGGGTTTGTGACAGAGCCGCGGTGGACTCTGACGGCCAGCCCCCCTCTCCCAATAGTGGTGCCTGTCCGCTGGTGGGTCGAGCGAGCCCCCCTGTGGTGGAGGCAGCTCTAAGCTTTTTAATTTAAATTGTCTCTCTAATTTGAATGAATACACTTTAAATCCATTTACAAGGATCTATTGGAGGGCAAGTCTCATGCCAGCAGCCGCGTAATTCCAGCTCCAGTAGCGTCCACTAAAGCTGCTGCAGTTAAAAAGCTTTTATAAGGATCGAGCTCGGCTGTCCACCGCAAGGCATCCTACTGCCAGTCCCAGCCCCTATGCCTTGGGGTGCCTCCTGATGCTCTTCACTGAGTATCCCGTGGTCCCGAAGCATTTCCTTTGAAAAAATTAAGTGTCCAAACTACAGGTGGTGTAGCTTGCTTAACAGCCGGGATAATCCGCTGACTAGCAGACACTGCTACTAGGCACAAAGTATTTCCTGGGCTAGTTGCAGTAAAAAATTTGTAATTAGATACTCTCGTTGGATGCTGAGAAAGCATTCCATAGAGTCTCCTGGCACGCCATATATGATTCTCTTAAAAAGCTTGGGGTAGGGGTCTAGGGGACCCTTTTATAGCCAAAATCACGGCCCTATATCACAATACGTCACCTAGGCTGAAGATAAATGGAACTGTAGCACCCTGAGGGCTCGGTTGCTACAGAGGTATTGCACCTCACCCAGAGGTGTGATATCTCACTCTCAGGTAAGGATGGAGTGTGGATCAGGACCCGACACCTGCATGCATTACACCACATTGCCGTGGGGCAGGGCGACCAATATGCCTCTGAGATTGGCACGACAGTCCCTGTCCCTGGCTGGAGTGGGGGGAGGGAACACTGAGGAAGGGGAACCCTGTAGTGCAGGAGCAGGGAGGAAGCAGTTCCTGGGTGCATTGAGAAGGGAGTATAAAAGGTGGGCACCATCTTAGTTCAGTGCAGAGAAGTCTGAGCAGAAGTGGCAGGGAGCAGGGGCTCTGCATGAGCTCTGCTCCGGAGGCGGGCCTAGTAACAGAGGCCCAGGCCTGGAAGAGGGAGAAGGAAGGAAGAGGAGCGGAGAAGGCTCCAGGAACGAGGAATGAAGGGATCCCAGGGGTGCGGACGGGCGAGTCGCAACCGCACGCCCGAATCCACCTGCGTGGAGGGGTCAGGCCAAAGGGGGAGACCGGTCCCCGAAACTAGTGGAGGCAGGAAATGACCCTCAGCTAGAAACCGGAGGCTGTGACATTTTATGTGGCGCAGCCCCTCGCTACACCCGCTAGGAAGGCACCACATAGGGTCAGGGAAACTGGCGCCAAGTTTACCAAGAGGAGGCCCGAGGCAGCCGGACAGAAGGGTTGGTAAGAAAGGCCAGACAAAGGACACACAAAGGGGGTCCTGTGAAGCGCTCCAAAGTTATCTGGGAGTTGTCTGAGCCCCTCACCTGGTGAGCACAGTACGACGTGGGCAGCCGTTACCTGCAGACGTGGTCTGGATACTAAGAACTGTGAGTAAAGGCCCTGGACTGCATCACTGACTCCGTGTCGTTACTGCTGCTGCCCTGCACCATCACCCCCATCCTCCGCATACACTGCCCTGAGGCTATACTCCTCCCGTGGGGAGTTATGCTACGCTCTGCTGCACCTACAACACCAGCCTCAGCGGTCTGCCCTGCAGCGGCGGTTCACTCTGACCGCAATCCACGGGTGGCGTAGTCGGACATTTAAACATCAAAACCACATAAATAGTTCCGCCACTGGTTTGACCACCCTGAGCCACGGAAACGGGTCGCCGCCACGAAGACTACAACCACCAGCATCCACCAAAAAGGGTCCGGCTCCGGGTGTCCCAAGGCCCAGGGGGTGCATCAGAACATTTTCATCACCTTTCACAATCACCAATGGGACAAGGCAGGGATGTCCTCTGTCCCCTCTCTTATACATCCTAGTGACGGAGCACCTGCTCTCATCAATTCACCATAACCCCAATATTAGGTGGATTGAGGTGGGAGGCACCGAGTACAAGTGCTCTCTATTTGCTGATGATGTCCTAGTATATATCACTCAATCACATATATCCATCCATGCTGTTATGGCTGAAATAGATCACTTTGTTACATGGTCAAATTTTAAAATCAATGCAGCGAAGTCTGAGGCCCTCGATGTCTCCCTCCCCAAATCCATATAGGATTCCATCCAGTCCAACTTTCCCTTTGCCTGGCCCTCACAGGGTATCAAATACTTAGGAATTCCTATTCATAGAGACCTCTCCCATCTATGTTATCTTAATTTTGGGCCCTTTATTGAACAACTCCATACAGACCACGGTTGGCAAGTTAGAACTGTAAGATTCACTACGTGAACCACTGGTGTTTTGTGGAAAAGCACATGTACACTGTGTTCCAAATTATTATGCAAAAAGTGTTTAGGAGTGATAAGGGAAGAATTTGTTTGTTTGTCAGTTAAACTCATTGATGGTGATGTGTGTCAGGGCTCTTTATATCACTGTAAGCAATTGCAGACACCTGTGCTAATTAGTTTGGCAGGTGTGTCCAATGAAAGGCAAGACTACTTAAGAAGGCTGTCTCACATTATTAAGCAGCCTACATTTTCTGCCAAAATGGGAAAGAAAAAGGATGTGTCGGCTGCTGAGAAGCAACAAATTGTGGAGTGTTTAGGTCAAGGCATGACTACAATCAACATTGTGCGATGATCAGGATGAAGTGTCTTGGCAATCAAGAAGTATGTAGCTGATTCACAGTACACACGTGTGCGTGCTGATAAGGACAAATTGAGGACTCTTTCCTACAGGCAATTACGTCAGGTTAAAAAAGCAGCGGCAAAAAAGCCTTGTCATAGCAGCAGACAAGTTTTTGAAGCTGCTGGTGCCTCCAACGTCCCCCGAACAACAAGATGCAGGGTCCTTCAGAGGTTTGCAGCTGTGCATACGCCATCCTGTCGACCTCCTCTATCCACTTCACACAAGCAGAAACGGCTCCAGTGGGCCAAACATTACATGAAGACTGATTTCAAAACTGTTTTGTTCACGGATGAGTGCCGTGCAGCGCTCGATGGTCCAGATGGATGGAGTGGAGGATGGCTGGTTGATGGACACCCCACGCAAACACGGCTACAGCGCCAACAAGGAGGAGGTGGAGTAATGTTTTGGGCTGGAATCATGGGGAGAGAGATTGTCGGCCCCTTTAGGATCCCTGAAGGTGCTAAAGATGAACTCCATAATGTATGTGGATTTTCTCAAACAGCACTTCCTGCCATGGTTCAAGAAGAAGAACTGTGTATTTCACAGCAAGATCATTTTTTGCATGATAATGCACCATCTCATGCTGCACATAAAACATCTGCATCTCTGGCTGATATGGGCATAAAAGGGGACAAACTTATGGTGTGACCCCCATGCTCCCCTGACCTCTACCCCATTCAGAACCTCTGGAGCATCATCAAAAGGAGTGTCTATGATGGCGGGAGGCAGTTCACATCTAAGCAACAGCTCTGGGAGGGTATTCTGTCCTCATGCAAAACAATTGAAGCAGAAACCATCCAAAACCTGACAAATTCAATGGACGAGAGAGTTCAGAAGCTCCTTTCGAACAAGGGGTCCTATGTGAAAATGTAACATCACCTAGAATAAAGTTTTGAGTTGAAAACTATTTGATTTCAGTTTGTAATAACCTGCTAATGCTTATAATTTCAAAATGACCATTTTTTTGGTCTTTATTAAAATGAAAAGGTTGATCGAAAAGTTTGGGGGATCTAAGAGTGTGGCAACCCAGTAGTCATGATTACTTCGAATTCTGACAATATGAGGGTCATGTTGCAGGTAGTGCAGCAAGAAGGCACTTATGTGTCTTGCGCATCTCGGAGCCCCAAGATTATTTTCCGGGCTAGATGCAGCTAAAAATTATTTTTAATTTTAAATCTGGTGGAGCTTAGTATAGATGGCCTAATAGGATCAGTGCTGCACACTGCTACAAAGCCCAAATTAGTTTCCAGCCAAGATACAGATAAACATGATTAGTAATTTGAAAGCTTAAAACGGTTGGTAGGGTGATTTTAACCAATCATCAAGCTTTTACTCTCCCCAGGTTGACACAGGGGTAGAAAAGTCGTTTCGGATCCATGATTTGTTCATCTTTATGAACGTGAGTCTGTCTACATTATCAGTGGAGAGCCGCGTGCGCTTATCTGTCAGCACACCACCAGCAGCGCTGAACACACGTTCAGACAGAACGCTGGCTGCGGGGCATGACAAGATCTCCAAGGCGTAAGTGGCTAGCTCCGGCCATTTATCCAGATTGGAAGCCCAAAAAGAGCAAGGGTCCAGTGACACAGTCATGGCTTCAATGTTTACTTGGAGATACTCCTGTACCATCGTCTCTAGGCGTTGACTATGTGTCAGACTTCTTGTCTCCTGTGGCCTTGCAAAGGATGGGCTAAAAAAGTGGTGAAATGATTCCGCAAAATTGATGTTACCAGCAGATACTGTGGTTCTGTTACGGTTTGAGTGCTGAACACTTGACGGTCCCACGGTTGGCAAGTTGGAACTGTGAGATTCACTACGTGCACCACTGGTGTTTTGTGGAAAAGCACATGTAAGATTCTGCAACAGTCTCTGCTGATACTCCTGCATGCGTGCATCCCTTTCTATGGCAGGAATAATTTCTGCAAATTTACTTTTGTACCGGGGATCTAACAGTGTGGCAACCCAGTAGTCAGGATTATTTCTAATTCTCACAATTCGAGGGTCATGTTGCAGGTAGTGCAGCAAGAAGGCACTCATGTGTGTTGCGCATCCAGGAGCACCAAGTCCCTGTTGTGTTGGTGGCGAGGTAACAAACATGCTTCCTTCCTCTGTCCTCTCCCCCCAACCTCGCACAACAGAAATGTGATCAAGGTCTCCCTCATCTGATGAGTCTTCCATCAGTTTGTCCTCCACTTCTTCCTGGGCTCCTGCACCTTCCTCACTAGTTTGGCTGCTACCATGCGCCCTGGTAAAACCATCTCCCCCACCCTCACATGCCTGCCGCCTTGGTGCTGCCGACCGTCTGGAGCTTGCAGATGTTAGCCCTTCCGCATACAACTCCTCCTCCTCTACTTCCTCCACCTCCTCTTGTGCCACCACCTGACTCCGAATTCTGTTTAACATGTGCTCCAGCATGTAAATCACCGGAATAGTCATGCTGATAATGGCATCGTCAGGACTAAACATCTTCGTCGCCATTTCAAAACTGTGCAGAAGGGTGCATAGGTCCCTGATCTGAGACCACTCCTCCAGCGTGATTTGCCCCACCTCTGGATCTCGTTGGCCCAGGCTATACGTCAGAACGTATTGCACAAGGGCTTGTCGGTGCTGCCACAGTCGCTGCAACATGTGCAGAGTTGAATTCCACCGGGTAGGCACATCGCATTTTAGCCGGTGAAGTGGCAGGCCCAACGACTTCTGTAGAGATGTAAGTCGCTGAGCTGCGGGATGCGAACGGCGGAAGTGAGCACACAGCGACCGTGCCCTCTGTAGAAGGCCATCTAGTCTGGGATAGTGGGCTAAAAATTGCTGGACAACCAGGTTCAACACGTGAGCCATACAAGGCACGTGTGTGACATTGCCCCGGCGAAGGGCCGCACCCAGGTTTGCAGCATTGTCGCACACGGCCTTCCCTGGTTTCAGGTCCAGTGGAGACAACCATTCATGAAATTGGTTCTCCAGAGCTGACCACAACTCCTCAGCTTTGTGAATCACATTTCCCAGACATTTCAAAGTAAAAACCGCCTGATGACGTTGAGCCCTACTGCCAGCATAGTAAGGAGGTGTGCAGGATCCCTTCTGCGCAGTTAGAAAGCTTGTGGCATGACCAGACAGGCTTTGGGTGCAGGTGGAAGACCGAGAGGAGGTTGAGGAGGCAGAAGCAGTGGAGGAACTTTGACATAAAGAGGATTGACGCACAACTCGTGGGGACGGCAAGACTTGGACAGCAGCCCCTTGTCCTGCTGTCACCATAGTTACCCAGTGCCCAGTCAGCGACATGTAACGCCCCTGTCCATGCCTACTCGTCCAAGTGTCTGTGGTGAAATGCACCCTGTCACACACAGATTTTCTCAAAGAAGTGGTGATGTTGTGTGCGATATGCTGGTGGAGCGCAGGCACACCTTTCTTTGAGAAGTAGTGCCGACTGGGCATCTGGTACTGGGGCACTGCGACAGACATAAGGTCTCGAAAATCCTCTGTGTCCACCAGGCGGAAAGGCAGCATTTCTGTAGCCAAGAGCTTGCAGATGGTGAAATTCAACCTCTTAGCTTTCTCATGGCTAGGAGGAAATGGTCTTTTACTTGGCCACATCTGAGGGACCGAGGGCTGGCTATTGTGCTTAGACGGGGTTGATAAGGGTGTCCCCGGAAAACTGCTGGTCTGTGAGGAAGATGCAGGCGGACATGTTAGGTTGCCTTGATCCAAAGGTGGTGCTATCGTTGTCGGACAGCGCTCAACACCAGCTGGTGTTACCACCTCCAAAGAAAATGATGACCTGCCAATCATGCTGGCTGTTGCGGGTAAAGAGGTGGCAGGTCTGCGCCCCAAAACAGGTGTGACTGCTGTCCCCCCAGTCACAGAGGATGAAGAGGCCGCGGATGCACAAGATATGGCAGACGGTGGTTGGCCCGGCCGGCTAGGCCGCATTGTAGCACACTGAGCTTCCCACTGCAACTTATGCTTCATGTCCATGTGCCGGTTTATGCATGAAGTACTCAAACTATGTATTTTTTGGCCTCTACTTAGCTTTTGCTGACAAATGTTACAGATAACACGAGTTGGGTCATCTTTATCGATCTGAAAAAATGCCCAGGCTATGCAAGGCTTAGCACCCATGCGACCTGAAAAGCCACCACGACTTGTGGTCAGAGGCAGAGTTGTGTTTGAGGATGCAGTTGTTGACGTGCTTCCAGTACTACGTCTCTGTCCAGGAAGGCGCAACCTGACCTCGTCGTCACTAGCATCTTCCTCCACCTCCTCTGCTGACCTCATCTCTTGGCTGACTGTGGGTTGACAGTAAGTGGGATCTCCAACCTCATCATCATCACCCTGTGCGTTATCACACCCGTCGTCCTCAGAGCCAACCTGCTCCTGCCCTGACAAAAAACTAAAGTTGTCGCTCCAATCAGGTATTTGAGTCTCATCATCGTCTTCCTCATTGTCTCCACCAACAGGAGTTACAGTTTGGGAATGAGGGTCTACATTATGGTCAGAACCTTCTGCGTCTGGTCCTGGATCTGACTCATAAAGATTCTGGGCATCAGTGCAGATCATTTCCTCGTCTGGATTCACAGAAGCGCTGGAGTCGACCTCTGATTCCCAGGCTATAGTATGAGTAAACAGCTCTGCAGACTCAACCATCTGTTCTACCTCATACTCAGACGGGCAGCTGGAGATTTGGGAGCTGTGAGGAAGCAAGTGCGATTGGGGTGACACCTTTGAGGACTGGAGTATTTGTGATGTTGAAGTTGATGTGGAGGAGAGCCCACTTAAAGGAGCACTTGATATCCGTTGAAGCACCTGCTGTTTTTGTGCCTCATCTGGAATTTGTAGCGATTGGCGTGGCCGTAAGAAAGGGATCTTGTCACATTGTCCGCTAAAAGAAGTAGACATTTTAGTTTGGCTGGAAGATGGTCTTTCTTCTGCAGATGTTACTGTTGCTTTAACACCTACCCCACGGACACAACCTTTTTTCCCCTTCCCAACACGCCTATTCCCCTTTCCACCAGCAGCAGGCCTTTTTCCACTCATTTTGGTGGTTAACTAATTCACAACTCTGGAGTTGTTTGCACAAAAAAACAATGGATGGGAACCGAGCAGAGCTGAGTGGCCAAACTGTGGTATTAGGCAAAAAGTATTGGCTGGGTTAGATGCAGAAAAAAATTATATTCAATTTGCAACCTGATGGAGGTCAGTATAGATGGACTAATAGAACAAGTCCCACACACAGCTAGAAGCCCAAATATTTTTTCAGAGGTAGATGCAGAAAAAAATTGTATTCAGTTTGCAACCTGATGGAGGTCTGTATAGATGGACTAATAGAGAAAGTCCCACACACTGCTAGAAGGCCAAATATTTTTTCAGAGCTAGATGCAGACAAAAAATTATGTTGAATTTGCAACCTGATGGAGGTCAGTATAGGTGGATTAATAGAACAAGTCCCACACACAGCTAGAAGCCCAAATATTTTTTCAGAGGTAGATGCAGAAAAAAATTATATTCAGTTTGCTACCTGATGGAGGTCTGTATAGATGGATTAATAGAACAAGTCCCACACACAGCTAGAAGCCCAATATTTTTTCAGAGGTAGATGCAGAAAAAAAATATATTCAGTTTGCAACCTGATGGAGGTCAGTATAGATGGACTAATAGAGAAAGTCTCACACACTGCTAGAAGGCAAAATATTTTTTCAGAGCTAGATGCAGACAAAAAATTATTTTTAATTTGCAACCTGATGGAGGTCAGTATAGATGGACTAATAGAGAAAGTCCCACACACTGCTAGAAGGCCAAATATTTTTTCAGAGCTAGATGCAGACAAAAAATTATTTTTAATTTACAACCTGATGGAGGTCAGTATAGATGGACTAATAGAGAAAGTCCCACACACTGCTAGAAGGCCAAATATTTTTTCAGAGTTAGATGCAGATATAAATTATTTTTAATTTGCAACCTGATGGAGGTCAGTATAGATAGACTAATAGAGAAAGTCCCACACACTGCTAGAAGGCCAAATATTTTTTCAGAGCTAGATGCAGAAAAAAATTATATTCAGTTTGCAACCTGATGGAGGTCAGTATAGATGGACTAATAGAACAAGTCCCACACACAGCTAGAAGGCCAAATATTTTTTCAGAGGTAGATGCAGAGAAAATTATTTTTAATTTGCAGCCTGATGGAGGTCAGTATAGATGGACTAATAGAGAAAGTCCCACACACTGCTAGAAGGCCAAATATTTTTTCAGAGCTAGATGCAGACAAAAAATTATTTTGAATTTGCAACCTGATGGAGGTCAGTATAGATGGACTAATAGAGAAAGTCCCACACACTGCAAGAAGGCCAAATATTTTTTCAGAGCTAGATGCAGACAAAAAATTATTTTGAATTTGCAACCTGATGGAGGTCAGTATAGGTGGACTAATAGAACAAGTCCCACACACAGCTAGAAGCCCAAATATTTTTTCAGAGGTAGATGCAGAAAAAAATTATATTCAGTTTGCAACCTGATGGAGGTCTGTATAGATGGATTAATAGAACAAGTCCCACACACAGCCAGAAGCCCAATATTTTTTCAGAGGTAGATACAGAAAAAATATATATTCAGTTTGCAACCTGATGGAGGTCAGTGTAGATGGACTAATAGAGAAAGTCCCACACACTGCTAGAAGGCCAAATATTTTTTCAGAGCTAGATGCAGACAAAAATTTATTTTTAATTTGCAACCTGATGGAGGTCAGTATAGATGGACTAGTAGAGAAAGTCCTACACACTGCTAGAAGGCCAAATATTTTTTCAGAGCTAGATGCAGATATAAATTATTTTTAATTTGCAACCTGATGGAGGTCTGTATAGATGGACTAATAGAGAAAGTCCCACACACTGCTAGAAGGCCAAATATTTTTTCAGAGCTAGATGCAGAAAAAAATTATATTCAGTTTGCAACCTGATGGAGGTCAGTATAGATGGACTAATAGAACAAGTCCCACACACTGCTAGAAGGCCAAATATTTTTTCAGAGGTAGATGCAGATAAAAATTATTTTTAATTTGCAGCCTGATGGAGGTCAGTATAGATGGACTAATAGAGAAAGTCCCACACACTGCTAGAAGGCCAAATATTTTTTCAGAGCTAGATGCAGACAAAAAATTATTTTGAATTTGCAACCTGATGGAGGTCAGTATAGATGGACTAATAGAGAAAGTCCCACACACTGCTAGAAGGCCAAATATTTTTTCAGAGCTAGATGCAGACAAAAAGTTATTTTGAATTTGCAACCTGATGGAGGTCAGTATAGATGGACTAATAGAACAAGTCCCACACACAGCTAGAAACCCAAATATTTTTTCAGAGGTAGATGCAGAAAAACATTATATTCAGTTTGCAACCTGATGGAGGTCTGTATAGATGGATTAATAGAACAAGTCCCACACACAGCTAGAAGCCCAATATTTTTTCAGAGGTAGATGCAGAAAAAAAATATATTCAGTTTGCAACCTGATGGAGGTCAGTATAGATGGACTAATAGAGAAAGTCCCACACACTGCTAGAAGGCCAAATATTTTTTCAGAGCTAGATGCAGACAAAAAATTATTTTGAATTTGCAACCTGATGGAGGTCAGTATAGATGGACTAATAGAGAAAGTCCCACACACTGCTAGAAGGCCAAATATTTTTTCAGAGCTAGATGCAGTCAAAAAATTATTTTTAATTTGCAACCTGATGGAGGTCAGTATAGATGGACTAATAGCGAAAGTCCCACACACTGCTAGAAGGCCAAATATTTTTTCAGAGCTAGATGCAGAAAAAAATTATATTCAGTTTGCAACCTGATGGAGGTCAGTATAGATGGACTAATAGAACAAGTCCCACACACTGCTAGAAGCACAAATATTTTTTCAGAGCTAGATGCAGAAAAAAATTATATTCAATTTGCAACCTGATGGAGGTCAGTATAGATGGACGAATAGAATGATGCTATGCCCAAAAGATTTTACTTCACTAGGTGCAGTAAAAAAATTGGTATTCTATACACAGGTGGTATATCTTGCAACACAGATAGGCTACTCCACTGACTAACACACTCTGCAATAGGCCAAAAAGGATTAGCTTTGCTAGATTCAGCCAAATGCTGTTAAAAAAACTTGCACAGCACTGGCACAGACCTGCCTGGCAAAAACTGATAGGAACTGATGTAACCTATTCCTGAAAAGGACTGCAGTTCAATTAGTCTTTACTCCCACAATCTATCTATTTAAGAGCACAGACCTGCCTGATAAAAGTCGTAGGAAATGCTGTAACCTAGTCCTTAAAAGGACTGCAATCACAACTATTTCCTACTCCCAAGCTATCTGTAGATTTGTGCAAAAATTGGCTTGAAATTAACAAGGTATAGCGCACACAGCAACATCGGTGCCGTCTAACACGCAGCTGCAGCAGTGAGAAAATGGTGGCGACGGGGAAAATGGCTTGGTCTTATAGGGCAAGGACATGTGACATACACTGCCAATGACACATGCCCTTGCTTGTGTGAAAAAAAGCACTTCGCTCTGTGTGTGCGCTGCTGATAGGCTGACAGATTGCACCTCCCCACTGTAAATGCGGGAAAGAGAAAAAAAATGGAGATCTTCATTATTCCTGCAGAGATCCATCCCCTGCCCCTCCCCCCACCCCGCTGTACACTCAAACTGCGTATTAACATTAGTTTTCATCATTACTGAGAAAAAATCCAGTTATGATTTTGGTGCACGAACAGTTATCGAACATAACCTCGAACAGCCGAATTTTTCTCAAATCGTTCGTGTTCGCCGAACGGCTCGAACACCGCCCAAAACAGCTCGAATTTGAGATTGGCGAACAGTTCGAGTAGAACAATGCTCATCTCTACTTGTGAGAGTACTGAGCTGGGCAGGTCTCAGAAAACTGTCCCAGAATGTTGACAGTGTTCCACTGCCTCTGCTGGATTGGAGTTGCGTCTCTCTCGCCTGTACGCCCTGGTTGGTCAACAAACTGTGACCTCTGCCGCTAGCGTGTTCAGATCGGAATTTTTTTAACAGTTCTGCAGCAAGGGCCACATTTTTGTACACCGCTCCACCTCAGGAATAAGAGAGTGAAAGTTCTCCTTGTAGTGGGGGTCTAAAAGTGTCACCAACAAGTAATGACTGTCACCCAACATTTTGACAACGCGAGGGTCACGGTTAAGGCAGCGTAACATAAAGTCAGCCATGCGTGCCAGACTGGTAACGGGCAAGACTTCCGTGTCCTCACCAAGATGACGACTGACCATGCTCTCCTCCTCCTCCCCTCTGTCCTCAGGCCACCCACGATGAACCAACTGTATGACAGTTGTACAGGTACTACCGTCTACAGCGCATGATACCAGCTCCTGTTCTTCCTCCTCCTCTCCCTTATTGTCCCCCAATGCACGTTGGGATGAGATGAGGCTGGGCTGTGTGTAATCGCCCATTATGGCTTCTTGATCCACCTCATCATACTCTGGCTGCAATGCCTCCTCTTTAATTCTCTGCAGAGAGCGTTGCAAAAGACAGACAAGTGGGATACTGACGCTAATGATGGCATCATCGCCACTCACCATCTTGGTGGACTCCTCAAAGTTTGTCAGGATGGTACATATGTCAGACATCCAGGTCCACTCCTGAGGTCTTATGTGTGGAGTCTGACCTGAATATCGACGGCCTTCTTGCAGCTGGTACTCCACAACTGCTCTCTTCTGCTCACAAATACTTTGCAACATGTGGAGGGTAGAGTTCCAACATGTGGGGACATCACACATCAGTCGGTGTGCCAGAAGCTGCAAACGCTGCTGCAACACAGCAAGGGCGGCGGAAGCTGTATCCGACTTGCGAAAATGAACTGACAGGCGGCGTACTTTGATGAGCAGATCTGGCAACTCGGGGTACGATTTAAGAAACCGCTGAACCACGAGGTTAAGCACACGAGCCAGGCATGGTACGTGTGTGATCTCGCCTTGCCTCAGAGCCGCCACCAGGTTACGGCCAATGTCACACATGACCATGCCTGGATGTAGGTTCAGTGATCTCAGCCACATAGATTCCTTGATAGGGCGTTAGATTCCTTGATAGGGCGTTGATCCAGGGAACTAGTCTGATTGTCGTATGGAGTCGGGAAGGAATTTTTTTCCCCAATGTGGAACTTAGTGTTTGCCACATGGTTTTTTTTTGCCTTCCTCTGGATCAACAAGTTAGGCTATGGGTTGAACTAGATGGACTTAGTCTTCCTTCAACCTTAAAAACTATGTTACTTTGTTACTATGTTACAGATCTGCCTGCTCTTTCACAGCTGTCCACAACTCACAAGCAGTGTGATGTTTGTCACCTAAGATTATGAGTTTCAGCACAGCCTGTTGCCGCTTGGCTGAGGCAGTACTGCAGTGCTTCCAGCTTGTAACTGATGTGGTGATATCTGAGATGGAGGCTGAACATGAGGAGGAGGAGAAGGATGATGCGCAGGAGCTGTACACTGTGGGGGCAACTCTGACTGACATAGGGCCTGCAATCCTCGGTGTGGGGAGGATGTGTTCTGTCCCAAGGTCCAACTGGGTCCCGGCTTCCACTATGTTTACGCAGTGTGCCATCAGGGAGATGTACCGTCCCTGGCCACAAGCACTTGTCCACGTGTCTGTTGTCAGGTGGACTCTCCCAGTAACTGCGTTGTTGAGGGCACGGCAGATGTTTTGGGACACGTGCTTGTGTAGTGCGGGGATGGCACACTGGGCAAAATAGTGTCGGCTGGGGATCGAGTACCGAGGGACGGCCACAGCCATAAGGTTGCAGAAGGATTCCGTCTCCCCTAGCCTAAAAGGCAGCATTTCCAACGCAAGCAGTCGTAAAATGTGCAAATTTAGGACTGTGGCCTGTGGGGCGTTGGCTGCGAATTTGCGCTTTCGTTCAAAGCATTGGGATATGAACAATTGAATGCTGCGGTGGGACGTGGACGTTGATGCTGTTTCTTGAAAAACTGCCATAACAAGTGAAGACTGAGAGGAGGGGGCATCTTTGCATGCAGTATGGACAGGGGATTGCCTTGCACGCATAACAGGGGGTTCTATTACACGCACAACAGCGGAAGAAGCAGTGGTGACACCCGCTGACACTGGTCGAGGACCCTGGGGTTCGCCCCACAAAGTAGGGTGCTTTGCTGACATGTGCCTGATCATGCTGGAAGTGGTCAGTCTGGTAGTTTTGTCACCCCTGCTGATGCTGGCATGGCAGGTGGTACAAATGGCCATTTTGGGGTTATCAGCAGAGTCTTTAAAAAAATTCCAGACTCTGGAAGACCTACCGCTTGTACTGGCAACGTCCCTCGTGTTGGTGTTATGGGGAACTGTTGCCCGCCTTCTGTGTGCGGCCACCACACTGCTTCTTCCTGCCTGTTGGGGTACTCTGCCTCCCTCCCCCTGTGTGCTGCTGGCCTCACTCTGCGTGTCCTCCTGCCACGTTGGTTCAGTTACTAGATCATCCACCACCTCCTCCTCTTCCACTTGCCCACCACGATCCTCCTCCTCACTTCATGGCAATTGTGTCTCGTTATCGTCCACCTCTTGTGACAAATTGCCAGCGTCGACTTCCTGTGGCCGTGGCTGTTCAAATATTTGGGCATCGCTACATGGGATCTCCTCTTCCACCACTTCAAGCGGAGCAGGCGAGGGGCACAAATATGGAAATGGACCAGTGAACAGCTCTTCAGAGTGTCCAAGTGTGGGATCAGTTGCTGTCTGACGACACTCGGCATGGTGGGAGGAAGGAGCATCAGGGTGAGGAGGAGTATGCGGTCGAGACTCACGGCTACTAAAACTTGACAGTGTGGAAGACAGACCAGAGGTGGTGGTGCCCAGGTAAATGGAAGTATCATCTGCTATCCAATTAATAACCTGTTCACACTGATCAGTTCGCAATACTGGTGTTGTGGTGTGCTTCCCTAGTAATTCGGTCAAGAAGTGGGAGCGAGAAGATGTGGCTGTTGGTTGTGGCACAGTTTCACCTTGGCCGCGGCCCGGTTCTCCACACGCACCATCACCAGAACGTCCAGTTCCACGTCCCTTGCCACGCGCCTTGCACATTGAAAATGAAGTAAAATAGCTTACACTCGCACTATCAATGGAAAAAGGGTAATAAAAAGGAGATTAGAACCGTGGAAGAGGAAACTCACAGTTCTATTTCTCTGGTCTATACCAGACTCTGTTAAACAGATATATTTGTGTTTGAACAGTCAGGGAGACACTATTACTGTTTTTTTTACGGCAAAAAATGCCAAAAGCAGGCTAATACAGAGATTTAACCCGTGGAACTGCAAAACCACAGTTCTATTTCTCTGGCCTACACCAGACTCTTTTAAACAGATATATTTGTGTCTGAACAGTCAGGGAGACACTATTACTGTTTTTTTTACGGCAAAAAATGCCAAAAGCAGGATAATACAGAGATTTGACCCATGGAACTGCAAAACCACAGTTCTATTTCTCTGGCCTACACCAGACTCTTTTAAACAGATATATTGGTGTCTGAACAGTCAGGGAGACACTATTACAATTTTTTTTTTACGGAAAAAATGCCAAAAGCAGGATAATACAGAGATTTGACCCGTGGAACTGCAAAACCACAGTTCTATTTCTCTGCCTACACCAGACTCTTTTAAACAGATATATTGGTGTCTGAACAGTCAGGGAGACACTATTACATTTTTTTTACGGCAAAAAATGCCAAAAGCAGGATAATACAGAGATTTGACCCATGGAACTGCAAAACCACAGCTCTATTTCTCTGGCCTACACCAGACTCTTTGAAACAGATATATTTGTGTCTGAACAGTCAGGGAGACACTATTACAGTTTTTTTTATGGAAAAAATGCCAAAAGCAAGATAATACAGAGATTTGACCCGTGGAACTGCAAAACCACAGTTCTATTTCTCTGGCCTACACCAGACTCTTTTAAACAGATATATTGGTGTCTGAACAGTCAGGGAGACACTATTACATTTTTTTTTACGGAAAAAATGCCAAAAGCAGGATAATACAGAGGTTTGACCCGTGGAACTGCAAAACCACAGTTCTATTTCTCTGGCCTAAGCCAGACTCTTTTAAACAGATATATTGGTGTCTGAACAGTCACAGACACACTCAATTTTTTCTTTGGGGGGGGGGGGGGGATACCAAAAGGTTAATAAGATGCGTATTTGTACAGTCTGACTGAGGAAAAAAAAATACAGGATTTAGATGAAAAAAAAACAGATTTTTCCTGGCCCTGAGACCGGGGGATAAGTCTAGCAATTTGACCAACAGGAACACACAGGACTGTAATGCGTAGCATCGGCGTCTCTGCCTCCTGCCAGGCAGAGACGCCGTCCCTCTCACCTCCCCGCTCCCCGAGCGGTGTCCTCCTGCGCTCCTCTTCCTGCTGCGGCCGGCGCGCGTTCTCTCCTGGGCACTGTGCTTAGGGTGCGCGCGCGCTCCCCCTCTCTTAAAGGGGCCGCGCGCGCCGTCCTAAGGAGTCCCCGGCCAATAGCCGGAGGACCTCCCATATTTAAGGCACCTCCTCCAAAATGGAGGTGCCCGAGCAAAAGTTGTTGCACAGTTTCTTATCTCTGCTTCAGCCCTCAGGTCCCGCTGCTAGCCTGACTCCTCGTCCTGCCTGCCAGCCTGTTATCTGCCCATTACCTGCCAAGCCTGCTCACCTGGAGCGCTCACCTGTTACTTGCCTGTTACCTGCTGTGTCTGTCAGCCCACTCACCTGGGAGCACCCACCTGTTACCTGCTGTGTCCGTCAGTCCTCTAACCTGGGAGCGTCCACCTGTTACCTGCCTGTTACCTGCCTTGTCTGTCTGCCCGCTCACCTGGGAGCACCCGCCTGTTTCCTGCTAGCCTACCTGGAGGCTCTGCCGTCACTTGCTGTGACCACCTGCCTAGTAAACCTAGAGACTACTACTTGCTCTGCTGTCACGTACCGTGACCACCTGTCAGTTAACCAGAGACTTCTGCCTGCTTGCTGTGTCCATCCGTCATACCGGTCAGTTCCAGCCTTCTGACCCGTGGGAGCCACCTGCTCTATTACAAGGTCGTCCCCAGAGTAGCACCTGGTCCCTCTGCCCGGATCCTCCCTGGTCACGGAGTCGTTAGCCGCCGTCCGACCAGGGTCGGTTCGGGTTGATACTTAGTTACGCCCCTCTGGGTCCCTCCTTGCACCGCGGCACAGAGGTTCCACCACCCGGACCCGTAACATAATGCAGCATTTGCTGGTATAACCACTGCGTCTCCTATACAGCCTGCCTGCCTGCCTGATATCTGGGATGGATATTAGTCCTGAGAAGGACTGTTTGTTTGATTTGGCAGGCTTTAGAGACCCTACACTACCTATTTCGCACTATATATCTCTCCCTAACTCAGCAGCACTCTCCCTACACTATCTGATCCCGGGCGACTGTGTCCAAGATGGCAGCGCCCGGTTTTAAATACTCGAGGTGACGCTGTGCGGCCAGCCAATCACTGTAATGCCCACAAACAACATGGCTGCGGCATTACAGTGACTGGCTGGCAATCCCTGCATGTTCATTGGCTCTGTAAAGAGTGCCAAACGTGCAGGGCAGAGACCCGAGCTCCCGCCCGAGTAACCCGGAAATGCTCGGTGCTCGCGTAACATCCCGAGTAGTGAGATGCTCGGGCGAGTACCGAGCAGTGTCGAGCATGCTCGCTCAACACTAGGCACCACTGGTCAAAATTACTTTTATTGTGAACAGTTAAGCAAGTTGAAGATGAAATGATCTCTAAAAGGGCTAAAGGTGAAGATGACACATTTCATTTGTATATTAGGCAAAAATAATATATTGTCATTTTTTACATTTTAAAAATTGCAAAAATGAAAATGGTTAGTACCTAGTAGCACCCCCTTTTGCATGTATCACAGCTTGTAAATGCTTTTTGTAGCCAGCCAAGGATCTTTCAATTCTTGTTTGAGGAATTTTCATCCATTCTTCCTTGGAAAATTCTTCCAGTTTTGTGAGATTCATGGGTTGTCTTGAATTTACTGCTATTTTGAGGAGGTCTAGCCACCTTTAGTTTTTTTACAGAAGGTGTTTTGTTTGCATCAAGAATTTGTTGAAATTTCATTGAATCCATTCTTCTCTTTATGTTCCCCGTGCCATTGCCTGCAACACAACCCCAAAGCATGATTTATCCACCCCCTTTTTTAATGGTTGGCGAGATGTTCTTTTCCTGAAATTCTGTGCCCTTTTTTTCCAGATATACCTTTGATCACTGTGGCTAAAGAGTTCTATTTTAACCTCATTGGTCCACAGGACTTGTTTCCAAAATGCTAAAGGCTTGTTTTGATGCTCTTTTGCATACTTCTTACACTGAATTTTATTGTGAGGACGTAGGAGATGTTTTCTTCTGATGACTCTTCCATGAATGCCATATTTGTGTAGGTGTCTCTGAACAGTAGAACAATGTACCACAACTCCAGAGTCTGCTAAATTTTTCTGAAGGTCTTTTGCAGTCAAGCAGGGTTCTGATTTGCCAATCAAGAAATCTCACAAGCAGCTGTCACTAAAATTTTGTTTGGTCTTCCAGACCTTATCTTGACCTCCACTGTTCCTGTTAACTGCCATTTCTTAATTACATTTCGAACTGAGGAAAGGGTTCTTATAGCCTTCTCTTACATTATGAGCCTCCGTCATTTTCATTTTCAGAGTGCTAGGCAGATGCTTAGCAGAACCCATGGCTGCTGTCTTTTAGCACAAGGCTAGAGGAGGCTGGGTTTTTATAAAGCGGGGAATTTACATCACCTGGCCTTTCCTAACAATGATAGTGAACAAGCCATAACTCTAATTAAGGCCTGAAACCTTGGCTAAAGTTATCTGAGCACAAAAATTTTCAAGGGTGCCCAAACTTTTGCATTTGCCCATTTTCCTTATTGTAATTTTTAAATTGGAAAAAATGACATATATATATATTTTTTTACTTAACATACAAAGGAAATGTGTCATCTTTAACTTTAGGTCTTTTAGAGATAATTTTATCTTCAACTTGCTTAACTGTTCATAATAATAGTAATTTTGACCAGGAGTGCCCAAACTTTTACTAGCCACTGTAGACATTTGACTGTGTATTTGGAGTTATACAGGACTATTTTTTTGTACTATTGCCCTAAAAAATAACAGGCAGGTAGTTGCTAACATAGGCAACTAACTGCCTGTTGTACCTAGGTCTGGCTCAGAGAGGTCACAGACTGTTCCTGCTGGTGATTCAGCTGCTTCACATTAACACAGAAGCTCTTCCTTTTCTGGGCTGCTCTGCCAAATTGGTATGACTGCCAACATCATGCTGATTGACAGACGGCTCCCCTCAGTTAGCAACTACCCATCTGTTAGTTCTTAGGCCCTCAGAAAAAAAAATTATATAGTCCTGGATAATCTCTTTAATGTCTTACTAATTCTGTGTAGGCTAGGGTTAGATTCTAGCTCTGCAGGCTCTAATTAGGTTCACCTGGCTAGCTCTGCATATGAACAGGCTAGGTGTTCATCTAAGTCAGTCAGCGGGGTGGGTGGGGTGGCGAGGGGGACCAGAGTGGATTTGTGTTGGAGCTCGAGAGGGACACATTTTTTGCTTCTCTCCGATCTCTGAGCTCTGCTGTATTGTGACAATATTACAAACCTGTCTGCCTGTGAGATGGAGGCTGGACCTGAGAGGAGCCTGCAGATGTGTTATGTATAATCACACACAGCTCTGCAGTAAGATCAGGAAAGCATAGATTGGCCATTACACATCACACTGGTAACTCCCCCTTCATGTAGCATAAGCTCTAGTAGCAGAGTTATCTTCCAGACAGTGTCCTCCTCAGAGCCTGGAAGAGGTCATTTACATGAAGTGATAAAAGTTGATTTCTCAACAACAATGCATCTGATATGAAACTGACAGGTATGACTTTTTTCAGCAGTCTATAGCCTGTATGCCCATAGTAATAGTTTAGATAGGTCAAAAGTGGTGACAGATTCCCTTTAAATGGGAGATCAAGCTCAGTGCTTATCTACTAAGAAATGTGAAGGATTGCTTGCTGTGTTCCGTCTGTACATTACTTAGGTCTTTCTCCCGCAGGAGCAGTTTTCAGCTGATAGGTGGGTGTGCTAGCGTCGGACCCCCACCGATTTCATATTGAAAAACTATCCAGCGGATTGCTAATAAATAAATAGACCCAGAGAACCCCTTTAAGGTGCCATACATGTTGACTTAAAGTGTGGTTTGGGCACAGTGCAGGGCTCAGAAGAGGAGGCCATTAGACTTTCCAAGTGTGGATTTTACTGCATTCACTGTATGATAAAAGATATCAGTTTTATATAGTTTTTTTTATGTTTTACTTCTTTTGTACAGTAATATAAATTTTTTACAAACAATAATTTGTTTTTCAATCATCATACTGTGTAAGGTGTAACTTTTTTAATTTTTGTCGATGGAGCTATATAACAGGTTGTTTTTGGAGGGACAAGATAATTTTTTTATCAACACCATTTTTATTTTACTATGTGATTTTTTAATCACTTTTCATTGTGTGTCAATATGAAGAAAAAGCTATATTTTTGGCATATTTTTTATTTTATTTTTTACAGTGGCATGAGAGAATTGGCATGAGAGAATCCCAATCACGGTTTGCCAATCGGAGAAGATTAATGCTGCTGTAGCTATTGACAGCGGCATCATTAAATGCCCACAATCGGCACTAGCACCGATTGCAGGGTGTCAGTTATGAGATACATCTGACACCAGCTGATGATTTCACCGGCACTGTTAGAGAGCCTACGATTTACATGTACTGCTGATGTCTAGAAGGAGTTTATATTCTTTTAGATAATTTGCCAAAATAACTGTCTTTTTAGAATGATAGTGATGTGCAGGACCGGCATTAGGGGGTGGGTTGGGAAATTGCCCAGGGTCCTCACTCTCTTCGAGGCCCCCAGTGTTTACAGCCAGCAGGAGCTTCACTTACAATAGCATTATCAGTGAATACCTGAGGGCTAGGCGTAACTGCTCCAGTGATGAAGCATTCTTTAGGGAGAGCAGAAATCTTTTTGAGAAATTTAGATCTAGAGGATACCCCAAAAAAATCCTCTATAGAGCCTTCAATAGAGCCAAGAAGAGTGATAGAGACATGTTACTAATGTCCCCCCCAAAAAAATTCCAGTCCTAAAATGATTAGGCTAATAGGAATGTATGATGAACATACCTCGGATATTTATAATATCATGTGGAAATTCTGGCCATTACTAAGAGCAGACCCAGATATTAGAGATGTGATTAGTAAACATCCAAGTATCACATATAAACGAGGTAAAAACCTGGGAGAATATCTCACTCATAGTCATTTCCAGAACAAAGAAGATCCCCTTAGGAATATCAACACTACAGGAGTCTCTAAGCCTAGTGGTACATGCAGTTTTTGCAGATACTTACCAAATACTAGTGAGTTCAGTAATCCATCTGATCAGAGGATATATAAAATTAGGGATAATATAAATTGTAAGACCAAAGGGATTATATATATAGCATGTTGCTCTTGCCCTATGATATACATAGGGAAAACAATACAAGAATTTAGGAGACGTATTTCTAAACATCTGAGCAGTATAAACACTAATCTGGATACCCCCCTCTCTCGCCACATGAGAATAGTTCACTCTGAGAATCCATTAAAATTACAATTTATTGGAATTAGACAGATGAAGTTGGGGCCCAGAAAAGGCAATCTTGATAGAATTTTACAGCAAGAAGAAGCTAAATGGATTTTCAGACTGAACGCTCTTGGGGAGGGGGGTTTAAATGAGGGATTTACCTATACATCCTTCTTATAATTTATCGATGTGAAGCCTGCAAATATAATATAAAATAAAATACTCTATTGAATATTGTTATTATGGTATAGTAATTTTAATGCACCCTGATTGAAACGCCCATATACCCAAAAATCTAGTTACCTTTTTTGCAGTCATATTTTACTCTTAATTATGATCAATAATGAATAGGATATCATTACTATTATCACTATATAGGTTAAACAATAATTATTTATAGGTTTATTAACCATAGTGGAATGGAATATTGATATAAATGGAAGTGTTTATCCCCTTATAGCTATCTGTGATATATTGACAATAAGAAATCTCTGTTGTATGCGCAGTGAAGTCTAATTACTCCAAGAAATTAAATTAGAGCGTAAATAAATCAAGTAAATAGACATGCACATTGTGTAAAAGGAATGATATAACAGGACGTTGCCTACGTGGTACCACGTGACTAGAACATGTAAGGGTCCTGATATGCATGATCTTTAATGATCCTAGTAACCTGTGCAATTATAGAAAGAAATATGAAAAAAACCTCGGCTACGTAGTACCACATGTTAAAAAAAAATTAGAAACCATATGTGTCAGGACCTTTATATATATATATATTTTTTTTATTTATTTATTTATTTTTTTTGTTACCTTAGTAACCGCAGAAATGAATATGCTAAGGGAAATAACTTTGCCTATGTGGCATAATCTGATTGGAGTAAGCAAATGTGCTGCTATATATGCCTTCTATTGATTTGGACCAATGGTGCAGACTTCATGACTGATGTGCATAAAGAAAAGGACCTTGCCTATGTGGCCTAATCTGATTGGAGTAAGCAAAGGTCCTGTTATGCATCTCCTCTATTGATTTGGACAAATTGTGCAGACGTAGTAAATGATACGTATCAAGAAAAGGACCTTGCTTATGTGGCGTGTTTCGATTGGAGCATGTGTCGGCCATGACATGAATCCCTCCTATTTTGAGTCAGCTGATCACGCAAGTGCAGCAATCGTTTAACACTACCTTCCACTTGTGGATTGGATGTAGGTAAGCTAATGCAGATTGGTTCCTGAAACTGAGGCATTCAGGCTATTATGAGAATGCTGATATATCGCTTTAATCTCCACCAATGTGGTTCCTTCTGGCCTGAATGACAGCTTTATCCTCCAATCATTTAAATGGTAGGTAACATTATAATGATATGATCTTCATGATTGGAAATAGGGGAGTCTATTCTATTGGCACATGGCTACAACAATACACATTGGCTTAGAGCCCAAACAGAGGTGATAAAAGTTACCTGGCGGCCATTTTGGGTGTCATTTAGCCTCTATCCCCTGAAGACGCCGGTTAGGCGAAACATGTCGGGGAGGCTATAATTTTAGTTTACAATAGGACAGGTAGGGAATAGTGCAATAAGTGGTCCGCGGCCACAAGCATATGATAATGGAAATAGATAGGATGGCTATTGGATACACAGTTATGCCAATTGAATAATCCTGATAGTCCTCACTACCTGTTACAACTCTCCTGTTAGTTTTTTTTTAGTTTGCTGGTCACATGACCATTTTGCCTATTTAATCTGGCTCCGCCCTCCTGGCTTTGCTGGACTTCATTTGTATTTACTACTGTTGAGCTAGCTTGTTACTCTATTGCCGTTCCCTGTTAGTTTTTGCTAGGTCTGCTGACCTCTACGCTTTTTGTTGTGTGTTTGTCTTTGACTGCTTCTATTTCTGCTAGGAGGTGTCCAACTAATCCCAGTCCTTAGATCTTGTAGGGATCCCTCCCCCACATCTATAGGTCTGCGTTCAGACTAGCCGAGGACTTTAGCGGGTCTGATCGCAGGATCAGGTTCCCCGTTACATAGTAGGGATCTAGTTTAGTTCTATTGTAGGGACAGATCTCCAGCCTTTCCTTAGTCTCTTAAGCAGATCATAACAGTAAGTCCAGCCAAGTAAAAAAAAAAAAAAAAAAATTTCTCTAAGGAAAGACCTCCAGTTTTCCATCATGGCCTCGGTGCAAGATTTGGCTCAACGCTTGCAGGGACTCTCTCTGGAGGTGACCATGCTCCAACAACACGTGAGTAGCTGTTCTGGAGCGCATTTTGTTGAACCTAAGGTACGTCTGCCTGATCTATTTTTTGGCGAACAACAAGATTTTTTTTCTTTTAAAAATGCTTGTCTATTATATTTTCGTTTGAGACCCGGATCCTCTGGTGATGAATCACAGCGCATAGGGTTCATAATGTCACTTTTGCGCAAAGATCCTCAGGGATGGGCCTTCTCTCTCCAACCTAGTGATCCGTGCTTTAGATCAGTGGATAGTTTTTTTTCTGCTTTGGGTTTGTTGTACGATGATCCTGATCGTGTCTCATCTGCTGAGTCTGAATTAAGACATTTGAGGCAGGGATCAGGTAATGTGGAAAAATATTGTTCTCACTTCCATCGGTGGTCTGCCCAGGTGGGGTGGAACGATTCTGCTTTGAAAAGCTTGTTTCTTGCAGGGCTATGTGAAAGGGTAAAGGATTTACTGATTGCTTATCCCACACCTGGAAACTTGCAGGAGGCAATGCAATTAGCTATACGGGTGGACAGGAGACTGCGTGAAAGGGTTAATGAGAGCAAATCCTCTGCTATGTCAGCTTCGAGTCCTGAGAGGTTCTGTGCTGACAATGGAGAGCTGATGGAAATTGGGGCGATGGCACCCCGCTCTCAGGAAAAAGACCGCCGACTTTCTGAAGGCTTGTGTTTCTATTGCGGAAATTCTGGTCATTTTATTAAAAGCTGTGTGCTTCGTATGAAGAAAGAAAAAAAAATGGTCAGTCATGCCCGTATTGCCTGTTTAAATTCTAAGGGAGTATTCCTATCTGCCACTACTGCTGCTCAGGATTAATTAATTGAATTTCGGGTATTTGTGGATTGTGGATCTACTCTGAATGTGATTGATGGGGGATTCTTGGAAAAACTTAAATTAGAACCTAAAACTTTGTCATCCCCTATTGTTGTGGTTTCTGTCGATGGCTCTCCCTTGAAGAGTGTTACTCACAAGGTCTGTGAAGTTCCCCTCACTATTAATGGTATTCATCAAGAGAATTTGGATTTGGTGGTATTGGATAATTTGCCTTCTCCAGTAATATTGGGGTTACCCTGGTTGAAATTGCACAATCCTGTTCTGGATTGGTCTACCAATGAAATTAAGTCCTGGAGCCCTAAGTGTTATGACAAGTGTTGTAACGGGCGCATTGCTGCTGTGGATAGAGGGGAATTGCCTGTACCTATTCAGGATTTTTGGAGAGTTTTTTCTGAGGAGGAGTCGCAGGTTTTGCCTCCCCATAGAGACTATGATTGTACCATTGAATTTGTCCCTGGAGCGACTCTTCCTAAGAGTCGTTTATTTAATCTTACTATTCCTGAGAGAAAGGCTTTGGAGGAATACATACAGACAAGCTTGGCCGCTGGTCATATTAGGCCTTCCAAGTCTCCTGTGGCTGTTGGTTTTTTTTTTGTAAAAAAAAAAGATGGCGGTTTACGTCCTTGTCTGGACTTTCGTGAGATTAATAAAATTACTGTACGCAATCCTTACCCACTGCCATTGATTCCTGATTTATTTAACCAGTTAGTGGGGGCCAAGTGGTTCTCTAAAATTGATCTCCGGGGGGCATACAATTTGTTGCGCATGAAGGAGGGTGATGAATGGAAGACTGCTTTTAACACTCCTGTGGGTCATTTTGAGAATCTGGTTATGCCTTTTGGTCTCACCAATGCTCCAGCATTTTTTCAGAATCTTATTAATGATATCCTTAGACCTTTAATCGGCAAAAATGTGGTTGTGTATTTGGATGACATTTTGATTTATTCGCCGGATCTGGAGTCTCATTGGCGGAGCGTACGTGAGGTATTACAGTTATTAATGGACAATTCACTTTTTGCTAAGCTGGAGAAATGTGAGTTCGCTGTACAGAGAATTAGTTTTTTGGGCTACATTATCTCCAGTGAAGGTTTTGAGATGGACCCGGTTAAAGTTCAAGCTGTGCAGGAATGGCCTAGGCCTATTGGTTTGAAATCGATACAGAGGTTTTTGGGTTTCGCCAATTATTACAGAAAATTCATAAAAAAATTTTCTATTATTGTCAAACCGCTGACCGATCTCACCAGGAAAGGTGCTAATGCGATTCAGTGGACTTCTGAGGCCATTGAAGCTTTTGTGTTTTTAAAGGAGAGGTTCACCTCTGCTCCCATCCTTATGCAGCCTGATGTGACTAAGCCGTTTTTGGTTGAGGTTGATGCTTCTTCGGTGGGGGTTGGTGCGGTGTTGTCTCAGGAAAACAAGGATGGAGTACATCCCTGTGCCTTTTTTTCAAAAAAATTTTCCGAGACTGAACTTAATTACGATATTGGTAATCGGGAATTGCTGGCGATTAAACTCGCATTTGAACACTGGCGTCACCTCTTGGAAGGTGCTGAATTTCCCGTTCAGGTTTTCACTGATCATAAAAATCTGATCTATCTTGATGCTGCCAAGCGCTTGAATGCCCGTCAGGCTAGGTGGTCACTTTTTTTCTCGCGGTTTAATTTTTCCGTTACTTACATCCCGGGTACCAAGAATGTTAAAGCGGATGCTTTGTCTCGCAGCTTTTCTCCCATGGTCGGTGTTGAGGAGGAGGAGGAGACCATTTTACAAGAAGGTGTTGTGATTGCTGCATTGGACTCCGTTTTGGAGGATGAGATTCTTAAAGCACAGGAGAATGCCCCATCTAACACTCCCCATGGGAGGTTGTTTGTGCCTAGGACCTTTAGGAGAGATTTGTTTGTTGAGTGTCATGAGTCTCGGTTGGCAGGTCATCCAGGAATTTCTGAGACCAAGAGACTTGTGGGTCGCAGTTTTTGGTGGCCTGGATGGCAGAAGGAAGTCATTAAGTGGGTGCGCCAATGTACTGTGTGTGCAAGATCCAAGTCTTTGCATGCTCCTGCTGCGGGGTTGCTTTGCCCTCTGGAGGTTCCTAGTGCACCTTGGACACATCTGGCTATGGACTTTATTACTGACCTTCCTCCCTCTGAAGGTTTCACGGTCATCTGGGTGGTCGTGGACCGTTTTAGCAAGATGTGTCACTTGGTTCCCTTCATCAAACTGCCTTGCGCTAAGACACTCGCTAAGGCCTTTGTCAAGGAGATTGTCAGACTACATGGTGTTCCTACTGACATTGTTTCTGATAGGGGACCTCAGTTCGTGGCTCGTTTTTGGCGTGCCTTTTGTGACAGGTTGGGAGTTCATTTGTCGTTTTCATCCGGATATCATCCTGAGTCTAATGGCCAGACAGAAAGGAAGAACCAGGATGTTGAGCAGTTCTTGCGTTGTTTTGTGGCAGACAATCAAGAGGGGTGGTCTGAGTTTCTGCCACTTGCTGAATTTGCTCTTAACAACCATACATCCTCTTCTGCTGGGTGTTCGCCTTTTTTTTGTTGTTCTGGGAGACATCCGTCTTTTGGGTCATTTTCCAAATTGGTTTCGGCTGTGCCTGAGGAAGAGAGATTTTCCGGTGATTTGGAGAGAGTTTGGACGGATGTGCGTGGTAATCTAAAGGAGGCTAACAAAAAATCTAAGAGGTACTTTGATAGGAAACGGCAAGAGGTTTTGTTTGCTGTTGGTGACATGGTTTGGTTGTCCTCTAAGAATCTGCGATTGAGGATTCCTTCTAAAAAATTGGGTCCCAAGTTCGTAGGGCCCTTTAAGGTACTTCAGATAGTTAACCAATCTGCTGTTAGGCTGGAGGTTCCTACGTCCTGGAGGATTAATCCGGTGTTTCATGTTTCTCTGTTGAAAAAAGCTGATGTGTCGGATGGTGACGCCTCTGCCACTGTTCCTCCGGTGGTGGAGGACGGGGAATATGAAATTTCCCGCATCCTAAATTCTAGACGGTATAGAGGGAGTTTGCAGTATCTCGTCGCTTGGAAGGGTTTCGGACCTGAGGATAACTCATGGGTGAGGGCGGATGATGTTTCTGCCCCCAGACTTGTCCAAGCGTTTCACAGGAGGTTTCCTGGTAAGCCTGGGCCTAGGGGATCCGGAGGATCCTCTTAGAAGAGGGGGTACTGTTACAACTCTCCTGTTAGGTTTTTTTTAGTTTGCTGGTCACATGACCATTTTGCCTATTTAATCCGGCTCCGCCCTCCTGGCTTTGCTGGACTTCATTTGTATTTACTACTGTTGAGCTAGCTTGTTACTCTATTGCCGTTCCCTGTTAGTTTTTGCTAGGTCTGCTGACCTCTACGCTTTTTGTTGTGTGTTTGTCTTTGACTGCTTCTATTTCTGCTAGGAGGTGTCCAACTAATCCCAGTCCTTAGATCTTGTAGGGATCCCTCCCCCACATCTATAGGTCTGCGTTCAGACTAGCCGAGGACTTTAGCGGGTCTGATCGCAGGATCAGGTTCCCCGTTACATCGTAGGGATCTAGTTTAGTTCTATTGTAGGGACAGATCTCCTGCCTTTCCTTAGTCTCTTAAGCAGATCATAACACTACCTGCGCCTATATTGGAATTTTAATATAAATTACTACTATAATAAGGATTTAATTATTAAAAGTTAAGTTTTATAGAGCTTTAGTTGGGGGTTCTATTTGCCAACAGGCAATATGTTAATGACTTAAATTGCCCCTATGCTGTCTCTGGCTGAACAGTGTTGGCTAGTTTAATTATATATGGAGTCAATGGTCAACTCTATATAATTGTTCCTTAATATGGCAGGCTTCCTTTCACATAAATCAGATATAGAAAATTGGAAATTAGAAGTGTCTCGGGTCTTTTCTACTACTGAATCTCTCTTTAAATCGAGTGGCATTTTCTCTATATTTAAGAACCTAACTAGAACTCTGAAACAACAAGTACGAGTGTGGTGGGAAATAGCGAGCTTAGAAACATACTTACAGAAACGTATAGTCTACAGAGGTCTTAGGATTTCATTGACCCCTAATGCCCATAGAGAAGATTCTCAATTTATTAAGGGCTGGGAAAATATACTGACAGAAAGTTCTTTGAGATTAATGAGCTACAGACTTGATTACGAAAGGCAGCAATTGATCAAAATTAATGAGCAATTGGAGAAAGAGATCCTGGAAGCACAGCAATTTGCGACACAACCAGACTTTGCCAGATTAGAAAGTGATCTACAAAAAAGTATTGAAAATTTGAAAAGTGAAATCAAAGAGCGTAAACATCGAAAATATATTAGAGATCTTGGAGACTTTGAAACAGGACAAATATATAAACCCAGAGGTACAAACCAGAGGTCTAATAGGCCAAAAATAACTGAACACGCTGAAACAGACCTCTCAGGATCTGATAGCTCAGTGGATAGACAAGTGTCTATTGGAGGAACTAAACGTAAGAGTGGCTTTAGGAGGAACTATAGACAACGAAAGGATTCCTTCCCTAAATCATGGGGGACTCACAGGAGCCAAAATGCGTACTCAGAAAAAGATATGTCCAATATTTCATCGTCAGCATCCTCCTTATCTTCCTCCATCCCACCACCGGTCACAAGAACAGAATTTTTACAGCCAACAATTCCAGCAATGTTTGGCAATGTAAATGTACCCCAAATACAGACTTCCGTAATGAACAATATAAGTGTTACACCACTGCGTCCACAAGGCCAGTCCAATATGAATCAATTGGCACTGTGTCCACAAAATGTCTTTACAACATCACAGGCAGGCACTTCGACTTCTTTTTTAGGGGTAAATCGGCCAGTCTAACGAGAGATCATGAAAACAACCTTCAAATTTTCAATGTCTCCTCATGTGTATTAAGCCATAATCATATTCGGCTCCTTCAGAAGGGCCTATCTTTCACGCCCAGACCAAAATTTGATGTGTTTATGTGGACAAAAGATTTGAATCTTTTCGCTAGAAAGCTTGCACTCCACAAATACCATATAATAAAAAATCGAGATCCTCTGAAGAATCAGAGAAATGAAAGTGAAGCAATTTTAACATTGGAGACATTGGAAAATGATAATGAAACTGGCCAAATATCTATTGCACCCCCCTTTTCCTCCTTGAAACCTAAAAGTAAAAATACTCCTAGTTTCTCTCAATATCATAACATTGATGCCTTTGTTAATATGGCACAGATAGAACTAAAAAAGCTATCTAAAAAGAGACCTGCCAAGGATAAGAATTTGAGTCGAGAGGCGGAAAAGGCAATTAAAGAATTGCAAACATACAACAATGTTGTTATTAAACCCTCTGACAAGGGGAACAACATTGTTGTTATGGACGTAGTGGATTATAAGAAGATGGTTCTAGATCTACTTAACGACAAAGATACTTATAAGCGGTTACTCAGGGATCCCACTGTTAAATTTACTCAAGAGTTACAATCAATTTTGAAGGAAGCCCTTGACGCTGATTATATTACTGAGGATGAATATAAGGTTCTGTTCAACCCTACCCCTACAATGGCTACCTTTTATGCATTACCCAAGATGCATAAGAGAATAAGACCGATACCAGGGAGACCTATAGTCTCAGGTAATAACTGCCTCACAGAAGGAATAAGTCAATACATTGATCAGATGCTCTCCCCCTTTGTGCACTCCCTCCCCTCCTACGTTAAAGACACTAAGGATATGGTTTCAAAACTACGTAATGTCACAGTCTCAGCACAAAAAATACTAACCAGCCTCGATGTAGAGGCTTTATACAGTAATATTTCTCATGAATTAGGTGTCACAGCTGTATCTTACTTTTTATCCACTAAATCGAAGCACTTTAAAGCACATAATGATTTTTTGCTGTCACTTTTATTATTTACTTTAACACATAACTTTTTTACCTTTGACGGTGCCTTCTATCAACAGATAAGGGGCACCGCCATGGGTACATCATGTGCACCAAGTTTTGCAAATCTTTTTCTAGGGTGGTGGGAGGACACCTTAGTTTTTATTGAAGATTTGAGTTCTTTCACTAGTCACATTTTATTTTGGGGGAGATACATAGACGATGTATTGATTCTGTGGGAAGGAGACATCAAAATATTTGAAGATTTTGTAGCCATCCTGAACAAAAATAAGATTGGAATGCTTTTCACCTATGAGGTAGGGTTGAACAGGATCAATTTTTTGGATTTGACTATTTCTATAGACAGAGAAGGTAACCTCCTTACAGATATATATAGAAAGCCCACGGCCACTAATAATCTCCTTCATTGGAAAAGTTGGCATCCACCGTCCTTAAAGGCCGGTATTCCAGTTGGCCAATACCTGAGGGCTAGGCGTAACTGCTCCAGTGATGAAGCATTCTTTAGGGAGAGCAGAAATCTTTTTGAGAAATTTACATCTAGAGGATACCCCCAAAAAATCCTCTATAGAGCCTTCAATAGAGCCAAGAAGAGTGATAGAGACATGTTACTAATGTCCCGGTAAAAAAAATCCAGTCCTAAAATGATTAGGCTAATAGGAATGTATGATGAACATACCTCGGATATTTATAATATCATGTGAAAATGCACATTGTGTAAAAGGAATGATATAACAGGACGTTGCCTACGTGGTACCACGTGACTAGAACATGTAAGGGTCCTGATATGCATGATCTTTAATGATCATAGTAACCTGTGCAATTATAGAAAGAAATATGAAAAAGACCTCGGCTACATAGTACCACGTGTTAAAAAAAATTAGAAACCATATGTGTCAGGACCTTTATATATATATATATATATATATATATATATATATTTTTTATTTATTTATTTTTTTTGTTACCTTAGTAACCGCAGAAATGAATATGCTAAGGGAAATAACTTTGCCTATGTGGCATAATCTGATTGGAGCAAGCAAATGTGCTGCTATATATGCCTTCTATTGATTTGGACCAATGGTGCAGACTTCATAACTGATGTGCATAAAGAAAAGGACCTTGCCTATGTGGCCTAATCTGATTGGAGTAAGCAAAGGTCCTGTTATGCATCTCCTCTATTGATTTGGACAAATTGTGCAGACGTAGTAAATGATACGTATCAAGAAAAGGACCTTGCTTATGTGGCGTGTTTCGATTGGAGCATGTGACGGCCATGACATGAATCCCTCCTATTTTGAGTCAGCTGATCACGCAAGTGCAGCAATCGTTTAACACTACCTTCCACTTGTGGATTGGATGTAGGTAAGCTAATGCAGATTGGTTCCTGAAACTGAGGCATTCAGGCTATTATGAGAATGCTGATATATCGCTTTAATCTCCACCAATGTGGTTCCTTCTGGCCTGAATGACAGCTTTATCCTCCAATCATTTAAATGGTAGGTAACATTATAATGATATGATCTTCATGATTGGAAATAGGGGAGTCTATTCTATTGGCACATGGCTACAACAATACACATTGGCTTAGAGCCCAAACAGAGGTGATAAAAGCTACCTGGCGGCCATTTTGGGTGTCATTTAGCCTCTATCCCCTGAAGACGCCGGTTAGGCGAAACATGTCGGGGAGGCTATAATTTTAGTTTACAATAGGACATGTAGGGAATAGTGCAATAAGTGGTCCGCGGCCTCAAGCATATGATAATGGAAATAGATAGGATGGCTATTGGATACACAGTTATGCCAATTGAATAATCCTGATAGTCCTCACTACCTGCGCCTATATTAGAATTTTAATATAAATTACTACTATAATAAGGATTTAATTATTAAAAGTTAAGTTTTATAGAGCTTTAGTTGGGGGTTCTATTTGCCAACAGGCAATATGTTAATGACTTAAATTGCCCCTACGCTGTCTCTGGCTGAACAGTGTTGGCTATGTACAAGGTGTGAAGGCCTGGGGTCTTCCATGGGCGTAATACTACTCAGACAACACAGGATGAGGGTAAAACAGTGTGGCAATACTTTATTGAACCACCAAATGGACAATAAAGACATAGAACAGTCCCAGCAAAAACCCAAGATGGTACAACACTACACAGTCTCACCCTTCCACTGGCCCATGTGGGAATAGAACAGCTGCGACTTTGGGATTTCCAGGGCCAACTACCTCAACCAGTGACCTCTCGCTTTTGGCGGGCCCCCACAGAGAGAATGTAGCGGCAAGCTTAGGAAGCTGACAGTCCATCGAGGTACAAGGCCAGGAGACACGAGGGTCCCACCCTGACCTCTATGAGTTTCTATGGGGCCAGATGACTGGCTGGTCCCAATCTGGCTTCTCCGAATGTCTCCATCGGTTCCAGGCAATCGGAGGGTCCCACCTGGCAACTGCAAACAACATATCCATGGGGCCAGGTGACTTCATCGTCCCATCCTGGTCTCCCAAAATGTATCCATAGGTTCTTTGACGGTCAATGGAGCAGATCCGTATCTTTCCAGTCAGGGCCGTATACCCTTAGGCCGGAATCATGTAGAATCCAAATCTGTGTATCTCTGGATCGAGCCATGCTATAAGCTACTCTCTTGAAGAGTATCTCTGATCTTTGATTCTCCTTGTAAAGTATCTTTCAATTCTGCATGCTACAGAGGCATATGTTCCTTAAATAGTTACAATTGTCTTTTGAAGTACACATCCACATGTCAAGGATTAGGGAGGGTATTATTCTACAGGGCTCAGGTCTCATTTTTGTGCATTTAATCAATTTACATAGTTGGTATAGCAGGGGAGGACTCTTTAAATCAACATCTAGCTGGCTTTAGTATAATATGCAATTAGTATAGTAACAAACATCATTGTTTCACCCGGAGTCACTGTACTTGACCAGCCAAAAAAAACACACATATATTCACAAGTCAACACAAACACAATAGTGTATTTCTTTTGGCTTAACAAATCTAGACGTCTGACTGATTAAGATAAGAAGATGTTTCGTCACATTGCTCCCCCATCTTAATTAGCCAGACGTGATAGGATCTCAATCATCCTTCTCCACTTATTTATGACAGTCCATCAGCATATCTTTAAGCATAGACATGAATATAAGAGGTCTCACCTTCATGAAACCAAAACTTTGCATCAACCAGTTTCCTCAGAGCATATTCCATGTCTTCCTTGCGAATAAACTTCACGCGTAATTGATGACAACCGACTCTTATCCATACCGTCCACACATGCCGTCCTCAGCATCCTGTGTTTCCTGACCTAAATCCGATAAGTGTTGGTGGCCTGGTATTCAATCCGTTGAAGCTGGCACAGCTCCTGTAGTTGCCATTTCTTGTTGCTGCTTGTTAAATATTATTTACAGATATTCATTTTATTCTGAATTCTGTACCATACATTGCATAAGACTGCATCAGCCATCGTGTTAGGGTTTCTAGATGACATGCGCTATTTGTGTATTTTTAGTTTGGTGTAAGTTAGTACCATAAGTAGAAGAACAGCTGGTATAACCAGCCTATATAACCCATACATGAAAGGGGGCTCTTGCCATTTCACAGAACACTAGATGAAGGATCAACGAGTGGAGGTCAGATGACAAGGCCCAGACACATGGTGTCATCCTGACACATGTGCTGGATAGAGACAGAGGCAACCTACCATCCAGGATCCCAGGAAACGATGGGTGAATCTATGGACAAATGGACAATCACTTTGTAACTATTTCACTTATTTTATGTAACTACTGCAATTATTCTTTTTAATGGTCAATCCTAGAATAAATCGATACATTTTTTTATAAGAATATCGTGATATATATTTTTTTAATCAATCACATCTGATAAGAAGTTCTCTATAAAAATATACTTAAATAAGTATTTTTTACACTGCTGTATATCCTCTTTGGTCCTCCTCCCAAGGCAGGGCTGGTGGGGTTGGACATGATAGCATTCGAAACCCACTGTGCATGCCTCACCTATGGTCTGCTGGCTTTGTCTATATGCCTCCCTGGTTGTGGAACCCTTTGGACGGTGTGTGCTAACACCAGTCCCCTTGCAGCTCCCCCTAGATCCATTGGGCTGAGTAGTATCTCACTGTTGCCACCAAAATGTGAAGACCCAGGGTATTCCATGAGAGTAATACTACTCAGACAACACAGGGTGAGGGTAAAACAGTGTGGCGATACTTTATTGAAGCACCAAACAGACAATAAACACATAGAACAGTCCCAGCAAATACCCAAGATGATACAACATTACACCGTCTCACCTTTCCGCTGGCCCGCTTGGGAATAGAACAGCTGCAACTTTGGGATTTCCAGGGCCAGCTACCTCAACCAGTGGCTCCTCGCTTTTGATGGCCCCCACAGAGAGGAGGTTAGTGGCAAGCTTAGGAAGCTGACAGTCTATCGAGGTACAAGACCAGGAGACACGAGGGTCCTACCCTGGCCTCTGCGAGAGTTTCCATGGGGCCAGATGACCGGCTGGTCCAAATCTGTCATCTCCAAATGTCTCCATGGGTTCTACGCGACCGGAGGGTCCCACCTGGCAACCCCATACAACATATCCATGGGGCCGGGTGATTTCATCGTCGCAACCTGGTCTCCCAAAATGTATCCATAGGTTCTCTGATGGTCAGTGGAGCAGATCCTTATCTTGGCCATAAACCCTTAGGCCAGAATCTTGTAGAATCCAAATCTGTGTCTCTCTGGATTGAGCCATGCTACAAGCTACTCTCCTGAAGAGTGTCTCTGATCTTTGATTCTCCTTGTAAAGTCTCTGTCAATTCTGCGTGCTACAGAGGCACATGTTCCTTAAATAGTTAAAATTTTCCTTTGAAGTACACACCAACAGGTCAAGGATTAGGGAGGGTATTATTCCACAGGGCTCAGGTCTCATTGTTTGTGCATTTAATCAATTTACATAGTTGGTATAGCGGGGGGGGACTCTTTAAATCAACATCTAGCTGGCTTTAGTATAATATGCAATTAGCATAGTAACAAACATCATTGTTTCACCTGGAGAACAGTCAGTCCTTGACCAGCTAAAGAAACACACATACATTCACAAGTCAACACAAACACAATAGTGTATTTCTCTTGGTTTAGCAAATCTAGACATCTGGTTGATTTAGATAAGAAGCTGTTTTGTCACACAGGTATGTATATATTACACTTTATACATGACATACACTATGCAGACAGATACAGACATGGCCAAAAGTGTTGGCCCCCTTGAAATTGTTCACCTCTCAACTAGAATTTTGGACCACTCTTCTTTTGCAAACTGCTCAACTGCTCCAGGTCTCATATTTGAGGGTGCCTTCTCCCAACAGCAATTTTAACATCACTCCACAGGTGTTCAATGGGATTTAGATCCGGACTCAATGATGGCCACTTCAGAACTCTCCAGAGCTTTGTTTCCATCCATTTCTGCGTGCTTCTTGAAGTATGTTTGAGGTCATTGTCCTGCTGAAAGACCCATGACCTAGAACGCAAACGCAGCTTTCTGACACTGGGCACTACTTTGCGACCATCATTTGGTGATCTTCAGATTTCATGATGCCTTGCACACAGTGAAGACACCCAGTGCCAGCGGCAGCAAAAAAAACCTGAAACATCTTTGAACCTCCACCATATTTCTGGCACTTCTTAATAGGAATTTTGGACCACTAATTTTTTGCAAACTGCTCCAGGTCTCTCATATTTGAAGGGTGCCTTCTCCCAACAGCAATTTTAAGATCTCTCCACAAGTGTTCAATGGGATTTACATCTAGACTCATTGCTGGCCACTTCAAAACTCTCCAATGTTTTGTTGACATATTTTTCTGGTGCTTCTTTAAGTATGTTTGGGGTCATTGTCTTGCTGGAAGACCCATGAGCTAGGATGCAACCCAGCTTTCTGACACTGGGCACTACATTGTGACACAAAACCCTTTGGTAATCTTCAGATTTCATGATGCCTTGTACACAGTCAAGGCACCCAGTGCCAGAGGCAGCAAAACAACACTAAAACATCTTTGAACCTCCACTATATGTGACTGTATATACTGTGTTCTTCTCTTTGTAGGCGTCATTCCTTTTTCGCTAAACAGTAGAATGATGTGCTTTACTAAAAATCTCTATCTTGGTCTCATTTGTCCACTAGACACTTTCCCAGAAGGATTTTGGCTTACTTGTGTACATTTTGGCAAACTGCAGTCTAGCTTTTTTTTGCTTCTGTGTCAGCAGTGGGGTCCTTCTGGGTCTCCTGCCATAGTGTTTCATTTCATTCAAATGTCGACGGATAGTTTGCACTGACACAGATGCACCCTGAGCCAGCAGGACAGCTTGACATTCTTTGGAAGTTTGGAACTTGATTGGGGCTGTTTATCCACTATCCAGACTATCCTCCATTGCAACCTTTTATCAATTTTTCCCTACCATCCATGTCCAGGGAGATTAGCTACAGTGCCATGGGTTGTAAACTTCTTGAATATGTTGTGCACTGTGGACAAAGATCAAGATCTCTGGAGATGGACTTCTAACTTTGAGATTGTTGATATTTTTCAACAATATTTGAAGAATGCCTTCTCCCAACAGCAGTTCTAAGATCTCTCCACAGGTGTTCAATGGGATTTAAATCTGGACTTATTGCTGGCCACTTCAGAACTCTCCAGTGCTTTGTTTCTATCCATTTCTGGGTGACAACTGGACTCAAACCCAGCTTTCTGCCACTGGGCTACAGTGCAACCCAAAATCCTTTGGTAATCTTTAGATTTCATGATGCCTTGCACACAGTCAAGGCACCCAGTGCCAGAGGTAGCAAATCAACATCAAAACATCTTTGAACGTCCACCATATTTGATTGTAGGTACTGTGTTCTTTTTTTTGTAGGCAAAAAACTGTATTTTGGTCTCATCTGTCCACAATATGCTTTCCCAGAAAGATTTTGGAGTACTCAGGTGCATTTTGGCAAACTGCAGTGTAGCTTTTTTATGTCTGTGTGTCATCCTCCTGGATCTCCTGTCATAGCGTTTCATTTCATTTAAATGCTGACCGTTAGTTCGCGGCTACACTGATTCACCCTGAGCCTGCAGCTTGAATTTCTTTGGCACTTGATTGGGGCTGCTTATCCTGCATTGAAACCTTTCATTATTTTTTCTCTGCCGTCCACATCCAGGGAGATTAGCTACAGTGCTATGGGTTGTAAACGTCTTGATCATGTTGCACACAATAGACAAAGGTAAATCAAGATCTCTAGAGATGGACGTATATCCTTAAGATCATTGATATTTTTCAATAATTTTGGTTTTCAAGTCCTTTGACAGTTCTGCACAATGCAGGAACTACCTGTCAATCTGGGGTAGCAGAGCATGGAGAAGTCGCTGGTAGTGTTGAGCGATACCTTCCGATATCAGGAAATATTGTATCGGATTGGATCGGACCGATACCCAAAAAGTATCGGATATCGCCGATTCCGATACCGGAAACCAATGCAAGTCAATGGGACACAAATATCGGAATGAAAATAAACCCTTTCTTTCCTTGGAGGTTAATTCTACATGAAGGAAAACAACTAAGAATAATGTAGAATGTATTACGCGAAAAGCCGGCAATTCATCAGCGGCATACACCGGTACCCGACAATTTACAACAGAAAGAATAGAGCTTCACACATAGATTAGATAGATAGAACCATGTCAGTCACATATATATGAAGTACAGTGACAGTGTTGCTTATTGTACTTGTCATTTAGTGTAAAGGATTTATAAAAAAAAATAATAGTGTTTTCATGCACCGTCTCTTTAAAAAAGCCGGCCGGCATTTCAGCAGCGGTACCCGACAATTTAGAATAGAAGGAATAGAGAATCACACAAAGATTAGATAGATAGAAACATGTCAGTCACATATATATGAAGTACAGTGATAGTGTTGATTACTGTACTTGTCATTTAGTGTTAAAATAAAGGATTTATCTAAAAAAAAATTGGCGTAGGGTTCCCCGTAATTTTAGGCTCTAGCGGAGGTTAAGCAGACGGCTGGGGCAGATGTTTGAAGCCTGGGAAGGGGGTAATACCCACGGAGCTCCCCAGGCTACTAATATCAGCCCCCAGCGGAATACCTAGCCTTTACTAGCTATTAAAATGGGGGACCCCCCCAAAAAAATGACTTGGGATCCCCCCTAATTTAATAGCTAGCAAAGGCTAGGCAGAAAGCTGGGGGCTGATATTAATAGCCCAGGAAGAGTGCCATGAATATTGGCCCCCTCCCAGGCTAGAAACACCAGCCGTCAGCCGCCCCAGAAATGGCGCATCCATAGGATGCGCCAATTCTGGCACTTAGCCTCGCTCTTCCCACTGCCCTGTAGCGGTGGCAGTGGGGTAATAGGGCTGGGGTTGATGTCAGCTTATAATGCCAGCTGACATCAAGCCCAGGTTAGTAATGGAGAGGCATCTATAAGACACCCCCATTACTAACCCCATAGTCAAAGTTAAAAAAAAACACAAACACCCAGAATAAAGTCCTTTAATTGAAATAAACACACAATTCTTTATTGTTCTAAATTAAACCATACTTACCATCACACCCATTCCAGCTGAAGCCAACGATCTCCTGCAATAAAAGAAAAATAATAAAGCAACATCATCCTTACCTTTCCATGGTTCCCACGACAGCTTCAGCTCTGCTACATCGAGATGACAGGCTGGACCGCAGCAGAACGCTGCCATCCAGCCTGTCATCCCGCAGACACTGAGAAGCGCAGGCATGCTTGCGCTCCTCAGTGTCTGGCTGTGACGGCATCCAGATGAGCCGACAATGAACTCGGCTCACCTAATGGACTTCATTGACAGAGTGGGAAAATTCTCCTGCACTCAGCGCTTCAACGTGAGAATTTTCCCATGCTGTCAGTGACGTGCATGAGGTGAGTTCATGTCCAATGAACTCAGCTGACCTCATGCACGTCACTGACAGCGTGGGAGAATTCTCACGCTGAAGCGCTGAGTGCAGGAGAATTTTCCCACGCTGTCAGTGACGTGCATGAGGTGAGCCGAGTTCATTGGACATGACCTCGGCTCATCTTTATGCCGTCACAGCGAGACACTGAGGAGCGCAAGCATGCCTGCGCTTCTCAGTGTCCGCGGGATGACAGGCTGGATGGCAGCGTTCTGCTGTGGTCCAGCCTGTCATCTCGATGTAGCAGAGCTGAAGCTGTCGTGGGAACCATGGAAAGGTAAGGATGAGGTTGCTTAATTATTTTACTTTTATTGCAGGAGATCGTTGGCTTCAGCTGGAATGGGCGTGAGGGTAAGTATGGTTTAATTTAGAACAATAAAGAATTGTGTGTTTATTTCAATTAAAGGACTTATTTCTGGGTGTTGCGTTTTTTTTAAATACTTTACTAGAAATTCATGGTGGTCATGTCTAATATTGGCGTGACCCCATGAATTTCGGGCTTAGGGCCAGCTGAAAATGCCAAGCTGGCCCTAACCCTTTTATTACCCAGTGAGCCACCGCACCAGGGCCCTGGATGAGTTGGATACAGCGCCAGAAGATGGCGCTTCTATGAACGCGCCATTTTCCGGGGTGGCTGCGGGCTGCAATTTGCAGCGCGGGTGGCCCAGAAAGCTTGGGCCTCCCAGCGCTGCGAATTCCAGCCCCCAGCTGCCTAGTTGTACCTGGCTGGACACAAAATCAGGGCGAAGCCCCACGTCAATTTTTTTTTAATTATTTCATGAAATAATTAAAAAAAAGGGCTTCCCTATATTGTTGTGTCCGGCCAGGTACAAATAGGCAGCTGGTGGTTGGGGGCAGCCCGTTCCTTCCTGCTGTACCTGGCTGGACACAAATATAGTGCGAAGCCCCACGTCAATTTCTTTTTTAATTATTTCATGAAATAATTTAAAAAAAAGGGCTTCCCTATATTGTTGTGTCCGGCCAGGTACAAATAGGCCGCTGGTGGTTGGGGGCAGCCCGTTCCTGGATGCTGTACCTGGCTGGACACAAATATAGTGCGAAACCCCACGTCAATTTTTTTTTAATTATTTCATGAAATAATTAAAAAAAAAGGGCTTCCCTATATTGTTGTGTCCGGCCAGGTACAAATAGGCAGCTGGTGGTTGGGGGCAGCCCGTTCCTGCCTGCTGTACCTGGCTGGCATACAAAAATATGGCAAAGCCCACGTCAAAATATTTGGGAAAAATTAATTAAAAAATAAATAATAATTTAGGGACTGCGTCTTTATTAACCCCTCAAGTGTCATTTAGTGTTAAAATAAAGGATTTATTAAAAATAAAATTGGCGTGGGATCCCCCATAATTTTAGTCTCTAGTGGAGGTTAAGCAGATGGCTGGGGCAGATGTTTGAAGCCTGGGAAGGGGGTAATACCCACGGAGCTTCCCAGGCTACTAATATCAGCCCCCAGCTGAATACCTACCCTTTACTAGCTATTAAAATGGGAGACCCCCCCAAAAAATGATGTGGGGTCCTCCCTATTTTAATAGCTAGCAAAGGCTAGGCAGACAGCTGCGGGCTGATATTAATAGCCCAGGAAGGGTGCCATGAATATTGGCCCCCTCCCAGGCTAGAAACACCAGCCGTCAGCCGCCCCAGAAATGGCGCATCCATAGGATGCGCCAATTCTGGCACTTAGCCTCGCTCTTCCACGCTGCCCTGGTGCGGTGGCAGGGGGTAATAGTGGTGGGGTTCATGTCAGCGCCAGCTGCCATGAAGCACAGGTTAGTAATGATGGGCGTCTATAAGACACCCCCATTACTAACCTACAAAGTGTTAAAAATAAAAAACACACACTACACCCAGAAAAAAATAATTTATTTGAAATAAAACACACCATTTATTTAATTCATAGTTTACTAAAAAAAAATAGTTACCTGTCCACGTTCCTGCGCTGATCTCCCATGCACAGCTGTCACATCTGGAGATGGAGATGGTGACAGCTGTGCATTTCTGCTGTAAGCTCACGCTGCCGGGAACACATCCGCTCCTGGCAGCGTGAGCCCCTGACTGAGGTCACTGGAGTGCATTCAGTCAGCGCAGCTCTGGAGACCTCCTTTACGGCACTGCTGTACCGTGGGAATTTCTCACGGTACAGCGGGGCCGTAAAGCAGCTAACCGGATCAGCGCTGCCTGAACTCCGGCGAACCCGCTTATGCAATGAGCATTCTAGCGGCGGCTGCGGTTCAGAGCGGTCACATTCTATCTGGCGGCTCTAAACTGGAGATCATCGTGGGACGCTCGTGGACTACTACGGAGGGGTAAGGATAAGGTTGTGGTTTATTATTTTATATTTTATTACAGGAGATCGATGGCTTCGGGGAATTAGGTGTCTAGGTGAGTATAGGTGTAGTTTTTTATTTTTTACTTTATTTTAGGTGGCGATCGGCGGGGACAGGTAATGTATAAACTAATTTATTGTAGGTAACCACTGGCCACCAATGACATGTATTTAAAATTTATTGGGGACCATGGGGCAGTTTAAATAGCAGGATCAGGATGATGGGAACTACTGCTCCCATCGAGCTGATCCTGCTGGCAGGAGTGGACGGGGGACAGATATAGGCCGATGGGAGTAGTAGTGTCACATCGGCCTATATCTGCCTGCACGCAGACACCGGCAGACATCGCACAGACACAGCACACACCCGCAGACATCGCACAGACACCTGCACACCCGCACACATCGCACAGACACCCACACACACTAATCATGACGGGTCTGGGAGGTGAGGCTGACCTGTGCGGCCGTGGGAAAGTTCATGTGAGTTCATGCAATGCAGTCAAGCATGAACTCACATGAACCCTCTGAGAGCACCGCAGCTACTTCAAATGAACAGCTGATCGGCATCACCTGATACCTCAGCTGTCCATTTGAAATAACCGGCGAGAAAGCGCAGCACAGAACGGGAAAGCCGGCGGTGAAGTCTTTTCACTGCCGGCTTCCCCGCCCGGGTCCTTCGCTCCCCGCTCCTTGGTGCTGCGCTCCCCGCCCGGTCCTAACTTATGATCGGGATGGGAGGTGGCGAGGGGAGCGTAGGATCGGGGTGGGAGGCTGCGGGGAAGCAGTATGGGGCTGTGTGATTGTTTAAAAGCCGGCGGATTTTTACCGCCCGCCGGCTTTTAAACAATCAGGAGAATTCTCTCAGGCTGGGATGACATTCTGATGACAGGCTGGATCGCAGCTGAGCGCTGCCATCCAGCTTGTCATCCTTCAGAGACACTGCAGAGCGCAGGCATTATGGGAACTTCCGATTCGGGTATTCGATATTCTAAAAGTATCGGAATTATGTATCGGAATTCCGATACCGCGAATATCGGCCGATACCCGATATTTCAGTATCGGAATGCTCAACACTAGTCGCTGGCGACCAGCCTCTTGGGCAAGTCATCCTGGTTGCATTGTCCCCAGCTGCATATTACATATATGTCTTCTCTGAAATGCGGCAGCATCAGAGTGAAACGTACACGGCTGCAATATTAGAGCCAATGTCTGATTCATGAGGTGTCGTGCAGTAGGAACCAGCTGTCAGGCCCCTTATCTTGTGGCAAAATATTATTGGAAGACTCATAGGTTACATGGCGTCACTGCAGTCTGCAGATTACATGTAATAGCTCACTGTGGGAATATAAGGCTATGTGCCCACGATGCAGAAATGAAGCAGAAAATTTCTGCATCTCCCTGGCAGAAAAAACGCATGCAGATTGTGCATGCGTTTTTCCTGCAGAATACATGCGGATCCACATGCGGATTCACATGCGTTTCCGCATGCAGATTGACAAGCGCTTTCCAGGCGATAGCATCACTTGGAAAGTGCTTGACAACTAGGTCACACTGTATAAATCCATGCAAACGGTATGGATTTATACAGTGTGAACCGTAAAAATTCAAACAAATAAAGCTATACTCACCCCCGATGCCCCGGCGTGGCTGCAGCGCTCGTTCCTGTCTGGTTCCCGGCTGCCGGCATATCGCGAGACAGAGCGGTGAAGGGCCTGCGGTCACATGACTGTGACGTCACCGCAGGTCCTCAAGCGATGCCGGCATTCAGAGAGAAGCCTTCGGAAAGGTGAGTATAAACTTTATTTGTTATTTTATTCTTTTTTTACAGGTACAATGGTACCCAGGTCTGGATGAGAGTCTCCTCTCCTCCAGAACTGGGTACCATCCGCACATAGAGACGCATAGAAGCCGCTTGTACAAATGTACAGTCGCGGTTTCTATGCGTTTCAATGCAAGTCAATGGCGGGAGTTCCGCTGCGCTTCCACAAAATTAAATGACATGCTGCGGATTTTTGTACGCAGCATAAACGCTGCGGAAAAATCCGCAGCATGTGCATACAACATGCGGAATCCCCTTGGGGACCATGGGGTGCGGATTACCTAGCGTTTCACAAGCGTTTCCGCTGCGGAAATTCCGCAGCATAAACTCTTGAAAAACGCTACGTGGGCACCCAGCCTAAGCCATTCTATCAATGTAATGTTACAATAGTAACAGAGATGTATCATGAGGTTCTGCAGCAGCTGAGGTGTATTGTGATGTTTTGCAGCAGCTGATGTGAATAATGAGGTTCTGCAGAAGCTTAGGTGTATTATGAGGTTTTGCAGCAGCTGAGGTGTTTTTTATGGGATTCGGCAGCTGCTGAGGTGTATAATGAGGTTCTGCAGAAGCTGAAGTGTATTATGAGGTTTTTGCAGCAGCAGAGTTGTTTATTATGAGCTTCTGCAGAAGCTGAGATATATTATGAGGTTTTGCAGTAGCTGTGGTGTGTTTTATGGGGTTCTGCCAGGGATGCCAATTGTCCAGAAATTTCTGGACAGTCCGTAAAAATAGGGCACTTTTTTTGTGTGTTTGCACACTCTTTCTTGACTTACATATACATACGCTGTACATTGGTGTGTGTAGCATACAGTGTTTGTGTCTGTCACATAGTTCATAGGTGTAAACTTGTCAGCAATCTCCCAATGAACAAGCAAAATGCTGCTCATTCATTGAATGATGGAATTGTTTATGCCGGAACAAAAAAAATATTTTTTCTCTGCAGCACAAATTGCACATATGCTGCTGATAACATGATACTGCATGAGGACAGATTGATCTATTAGTGATTGTTCTGTGCCCATCATTCTTTGTCAGCTGGTGTAAAAAAGCCAGAAAAGCGCCGTATAATTTGAATATTTTCGATCACTCTTGTTTAACAGCCTGAGCTCAGCCCATATCAATGCAACCTAAATGTTTACATGCGTTTTTTCAGCTGTCTTTTTGTCTCTTTTATGCATGTATGTTAAGTTCAGTGAAAAAAAAATCTCATTCTGGTTTAGGCACAAAAAACGCTGAAAAAAAGCTATATGTAAATTGCCTCTTCGGAGAAAAAGAGGACTTGAACTCTATAGCGCCACCTATTGGAAGTAGCAATCCTACAAGTCACAATCAACTCTTTATCGAGTCGTGCAATATGACTTAGGATAAAAGCCAAATAAAAGAAAAAACGCTGAAATCTTGACAAATGCTGAACAAAAAAAAAAACATGATGTGTGCATGAGATTTCTGGAATCTTCTGTATTTTGCTGGTACTTCGCATACTTCCCTGCTGAAGCTGCTCATTAGAGAAGAGCAGTCTTCTTGCCGTTAATTATGTCCCTTTACATACCAAACAAGGCCAACATTTTCTCCAATCTCTAGATGTAAAATTTTGAAATCAATAGGCTCTGCAGAAAAAAGTTAATCTCAAAGTATCAGGTAAGGATCAATCCAATTTTGACTGCTTTAAGACTGTCTGTAGGCTGGATGCTCGTCTGCCATCTGTCATGTATACATATCCCTTATTGTGTAACTTTCCCCAGTATAATGACTCTATACTGCAGGTTACAAGATTTGCAGTAGTTGTCAGAATGTGGCATTTTCATATCTGCTTATTGGTACAGCTATTCTATAGCGGCAGGAAGAGCATAATTTCTACTTAATGCAAGAGCAGCATTCTATATATCTACAGTATCTATATATTAAATGTCAGCTTTTTTGGGAGGTTCCTAAAAGTTTTTTATACCTTGGTGCACTCATTATTGCTGTTCTATCAAATGTGGATACATTTAAGGCAAGAAACAAAATCGGAGGGACCTTAATGCAGCACTGTATGGAGAAGATTACATGTATATTGGAAGGTAACCAAGCCAAAACATAGGTAGGGAAGAATGGTAAATGTGGGAGAATTCATAAATACAAACAGTATATTACTGATGGTAGCACCCACTTGGTATAGGAATCATTTCTAGCCAAAGAAATTGACAGCATTCGGAGAAGCAATCAGCTTTGGCTTAACTCTAATAGAATTAGTCTTACGTTTTTACAGAGCAATAGTCGTGTTCCGGGAACTTCAGCCTGCAACTAAAAAGCACTATACATATATGAAACAAGGGGGTCGGGATGGTTATGACAATTGCTATTGTTACCCTTGCAATTTGAAGCAGAGTTATCATTCTTCAGGTCTTGCATTGTTAAACTATAAGGCGATCATCACACACATATACCGTCATGGTTGCTAGTGTTAACACTTTTGAAATTGTTCCAGAAAATGAAGTATTTCTCCCCGAAAATGATTGCAATTATACGTGTTTTGTTATACACGTTTACTATCTTTGTGTGTATTAGAACAACACGAAAAAAATGAGAAAAAAGGCAAATTGGACATCATTTCACACAAAACCCCAAAAATGTGCCGAATAAAATTGTTGGCACCTTTCCAAAATTGTGGGTAAACAACTTTGTTTCAAGAATGTGATGCTCATTCAAATTCACCTGTGGCAAGTAACAGGTGTGGGCAATATGAAAATCACTTCACTGACTGTGGTGGACTAGAATTTTAAAAATTCACTTTTATTGAAAACCATTTAAAATAGTATTATCTAATCCACCGTACTTTTCATGGAGTCTATCCAATATGACTCAATATAATTGCTCAATATTAAATACTAACAATTTAAAAATTCTAAGCCGTGTGCATTATTTCACTATAATATACTCCCTTTGGGACAATAAATCCATTGTTGTACTGTAACAAGATTTAAAAATCCAAGGTGCTTATTTAAAGTCTTTCACATCAAATCAAGCTACTTCCAATGTGTTTCCAATTCAGCCCATACACACTCATATGAATAATTCAGGATCTTGATTATTGCACTTTGCCCTTCTCCATATTACTTCTGTTACTGTCCCTTTAAATTTTAACAAAAAGGTATTATATTCACAATTTCCTTCCAAATATCCTCTGCTCACACGCTCAATCCATAAAACTGCTGTAAAAGGCTCCTTAAGAAACATTTTACTGCAACCTATTACTCCGTTACACCACTGTATAGTTTCATTCCCTGACTCATGTGCTCTGATATATCACATGCAGATACACTGCCTCCCTAATTTCATTCATGTTCTTACTGGGACATACTAAATTTTCAATTCTTGAACTCCCTATACTCAATGCGTTTCACCCATTGATCTATGGACACATCAGGAGGTTTGGCTTATGTCATGTTACTGTGTTAACCAGTTTCATTTAAATACAGGAGCTTTAAACTCCAGGCCATGATATAAGCACGGACGCCGAACATTAATAGATAAAGTACCGCCCCCTCCTTCTGACATGCAGTCGCACCTGCCAATCACCATTCTCCTCTGATGGGGTCAATCACCTAATTCCATGTCAGACGCGAATGTCTATACATCAGCTGAGTTGCCGTGGGTAACCACGATACACAGTGCTATACTGCAGCGTCAGAGAAGGTTAACCACTTATTGTCCGGTCAGTATTATAGAGTACTATTCACATATACTTCCCACTATCCCACTTATACTTTACACTATCCATCAGGGTCTAGCACGTATACCAACGCTCAATTCTAAAAGTCTAATAGGCACAGATCAGGTTAATCATAATTGGCAATATGTTAACGCACTTGATATAACTTAACTTTCCAGATCTATCATATATCAAAAAGAACATAAATCCTACACTCCCACACAATTCAAAAAAATGATTAGAGTGGCATGATCTAATACTCGCCTACCACTTACAAATAATTACTCTTGAGTCTTGATAAATTATACATCCCATTATGCCCAACATATATATCATGATAATAAGAAATCTCACTTATGCGCTATTCCAATTGAATATTATGTTGATTTTCATATTAAGACTCAACTGATTATCCACTGATCGATAGAGTACAGTCATTTAGGAAGTTTAAATAAAAGGGGTGCATGAGATGTTCTCATTCAGACCTAATGGAGTAACTATTTTTAACCTATAAATCCATTGCGCTTCCTTCTTTAGAATCTTATTGTCCAAGTCTCCTCCTCTAGGGAATGCTAGGGGATTGCCTTATAATTTCCTCCATGTTTTTCCCATATATGACTTGAGATGGGAGTATCTTCTTTCTTCCGAATATCTCCCAGATGTTCTAAGATTCTTCTCCTAAATTGTCGGCTAGTTTTGCCGACATAACTTTTAGGGCAGTCACATTTTGCCAAATACACCAAACCCTCCGTACGACAGTTTATAAATTCCCTGTTGTAGAAGGTTTTTCCAGTTGTGTCACTTGTAAATGAGCCCTTTTTATGCACTGATTCACATGCCTTACATGATCCACATCTATATGTGCCCTTCATCTCTCATCGGTTTAGCCATGTTGGATCAGCTTGCTTTGGTTGTAGATGGCTATGAACCAGCTGATCCTTTAAATTCCGTCCGTGACGGTAAGTAACTGACACTTTAGGGCCATGCAATCCCTCAGATCGGGGTACATCTTAAGGACCTTCCAGTATTTATTTAAGACTTCCATCAATTCCTTTGCTTTATGATCATACAGGCCTATCAAGCGAATAATACCCTCATTGCTTTCTTTCAATTTTGGGACCAGTAGAGAACTTCTATTAACCTCTCTTGCATGATAGTATGCCGGTATCAATATGTTATTAGGATATCCCCGCTTGATGAATCTTCTTTCCAGTTTTTTTGCTCCTTTCTGAAAATCCAAGAAAGAGGAGCAGTTCCATCTTAATATTAAGAACTGCCCTTTCGGGATTCCACGTTTTAAAGGCAGCGGATGATGGCTCTTTCACTGTAGGAAGTTATTTGTGTCCATTGATTTTCTATATAGGTCATTGACCAAAAGACCCACGGAGGCTTTTTGAATAACTATGTCCAAAAACGATAATCGACACTGATATATCATGGAGGTAAGTCTTAAGCTCACCTTGTTGTTATTAAGGGCCAATACAAATTTGTCAAACTGCCTCATGTGGCATTGAGCTATAAAGAGCCTCCACATCAAGACTTACAAGGAACAATCCATCCTCCACTTGTAGATCTTCTAGTATCCTAAGGACATCCATTGTGTCTCGGACATAGGAGGGAAGGACCAGCACAAATGGTCTTAGAACCGTATCAATATATGTGCTAATGCTATGTGTTACACTTCCTATGCCCGAGACAAACGGACATCCCATAAGAGGAAAAAATCTCCATAAAAATAGAAAATTTATTAATGAAAAGTATTAAAAAAATTTCAGAGACATAAGATGTAGTGATGAGCGAGCATGCTCACTACTGCTCGGTGCTCGCCCGAGCATCTCACTGCTCGAGATGCTCGGCGCTCGGGTATTTCCGGGTTGCTCGGGCGGGAACTCGGGTCCTTTCCCTGCATGTTTGGCGTTCTTTAGAGAGCCAATGAACATGCAGGGATTGCTTGCCATGCACTGTAATGCCGTAGCCATGTTGGTTGTGGGCATTACAGTGACTGGCTGGCCGCACAGCGTCATCAGGTCTATATCAGACCTGGCGCCGCCATGCTCGTCACAGTCTCTCCAGATCAGACAGTGTAAGGAGAGCTGCTGTTGTGTCAGGGAGAGATTTGATCGTGTATTAGGTAGTGTAGGGAGAAAAATCGTATATTACACATATCCATCTTAACAAACAGTCCTTCTGAGGACTAATCCATCTGCAGAGATATCAGGCAGGGTGTATAGGCAGGCAGTGTATATAGCAGACTGCAGTGAATATAGCACAAGAGGCTCCATTCCAATTCTGCCTTCTGCTGCTGTTAGATATTTCTTGAAATAGGCCCAGGTCTCAGGGGCCAGGAATACTTTTCTTTGGATCTTAATCCTCATTATTTGCTTAAAAAGCAATCAAGAGAACACCGTTTTTCTGCGCCATTTGCTTGTTGGCACTGCAGAATACAGCCAGGTCCTTTCCATATTAGAGCGCTAGAAATCCAGCTATTTAAAACTGTGTTTTCTCCATCAAACGAATCACATATACAGTACGGACCAAAAGTTTGGACACACCTTCTCATTTAAAGATTTTTCTGTATTTTCATGACTTTGAAAATTGTACATTCACGCTGAAGGCTTCAAAACTATGAATTAACACATGTGGAATTATATACTTAACAAAAAAGTGTGAAACAACTGAAAATATGTCTTATATTCTAGGTTCTTCAAAGTAGCCACCTTTTGCTTTGATGATTGCTTTGCACACTCTTGCCGTTCTCTTGATGAGCTTCAAGAGGTAGTCACTAGTGTTGAGCGAACATGCTCGACACTGCTCGGTACTCGCCCGAGCATCACGCTACTCGGGATGTTCGGCGAGCACCGAGCATTTCCGGCTTACTCGGGTGGGAGCTCGGGTCTCCGCTCTGCATGTTTGGCGCTCTTTACAGAGCCAATGAACATGCAGGGATTGCCAGCCAGTCACTGTAATGCCGCAGCCATGTTGTTTGTGGGCATTACAGTGATTGGCTGGCCGCACAGCGTCACCTCGAGTGTTTAAAACCGGGCGCCGCCATCTTGGACACAGTCGCTCCGGATCAGACAGTGTAGGGACAGCGCTGCTGATTTAGGGAGAGATATATCCTGCAAAATAGCTAGTGTAGGGTCTGTAAAGGCTGCCAGATCAAACAAACAGTCCTTCTCAGGACTAATATCCATCCCAGGTATATCAGGCAGGCAGGCAGACTGTATAGGAGACGCAGTGGTTATACCAGCAAACTCTGCATTACAGTCCTGTGTGCTGCTCCTGTTGCTGAAATTGCTGGACTTAGCTCCAGGTCCCGGGGGCCAGGAAAAATCCTTTTTTTTTTAATCTAAATCCACTTTTTTTTTTCCTCCTTCACAATGTACAAATACCCATCTTATTAACCTTTTGGTGTCCCCCCCCCAAAAAAAAAAAGTGTGCCTCTGATTTTTCAGACACAAATATATCTGTTGAAAATAGTCTGGTGTAGGCCAGAGAAATAGAAGTGTGGTTTTGCAGTTCTATGGGCCATTTGTATCTAAAAAAAACAGTTTGAGTGTGTCGCTCATGTTATGTTCTGCTACCAAAGCTAAGGAAAGAGAGGAGATCTGTCCCTACTATAAGACTCAGCTGAATCCCTACGATGTAACAGGGAACCTGATCCTGCGATCAGACCTGCTAAAGTCCTAATCTAGTCTGTACGGAGACCTATAGATTTGGGGAGGGAATCCCTACAAGTACTAAGGACTGGGAGGAATATGGGACACCTCCTAACAGAAATAGCAGCAGACAGAAGAACAAACAAAATAGATAGAACCTAGAGGTCCGTAGACCAAGCAAACTAACAGAGTTAGATACAGAGCACAGGCTAGCTAGAAAGTAGATATACAATGAAGTCCAGCAAAGCCAGAAGGGCGGAGCAGGATTAAATAGGCCAACAAGGTCATGTGACCAGCAAAGGAAAAAAAACCTAACAGCAAGGTTCTAACAGTACCCCCCCTTCTAAGAGGATCCTCCGGATCCCCTAGGACCAGGCTTATCAGGAAATCTCCTGTGAAACGCTCTGATAAGTCTGGACGCGGAAACATCATCTGACCTCACCCAAGAGTTATCCTCGGGTCCGAAACCTTTCCAGGCCACAAGATACTGCAAACTACCTCTATACCGTCTAGAGTCAAGGATGCGAGAAATTTCATATTCCCCGTCCTCCACCACCGGAGGAACAGAGGCAGAGGCGTCACCATCCGACACAACAGCTTTTTTTAACAGAGAGACATGAAAGACCGGATTAATTCTCCAGGAGGTAGGAACCTCCAACCTAACAGCAGATTGGTTGACAACCTGAAGCACCTTAAAGGGCCCTACAAACTTGGGACCCAATTTCTTAGAAGGAATCCTCAACCGCAGATTCCTAGAGGACAACCAAACCATGTCACCAACAGCGAACAAAACCTCCTGTCGTTTCCTATCAAAGTAGTCTTTAGATTTTCTGTTGGCCTCCTGAAGATTACCACGCACATCCGTCCAAACTCTTTCCAAATCACCGGAAAAATTCTCCTCCTCAGGCACGGCAGATCCCAACTTGGAGAACGACCCAAACGACGGATGTCTCCCAGAACAACAAAAAAAAGGCGAACAACCAGCAGAAGAAGATGTATGATTGTTCAGAGCAAATTCGGCAAGTGGCAGAAACTCAGACCACCCCTCTTGATTGTCTGCCACAAAACAACGCAAGAACTGCTCAACATCCTGGTTTTTCCTTTCTGTCTGGCCATTAGATTCAGGATGATATCCGGACGAAAACGACAAATGAATTCCCAACCTGTCACAAAAGGCACGCCAAAAACGAGCCACGAACTGAGGACCCCTATCAGAAACAATGTCAGTAGGAACGCCATGAAGTCTGACAATTTCCTTGACAAAGGCCTTAGCGAGAGTTTTAGCGCAGGGCAGTTTGACGAAGGGAACCAAGTGACACATCTTGCTAAAACGGTCCACGACCACCCAGATGACAGTAAAACCCTCAGAGGGGGGAAGGTCAGTTATAAAGTCCATAGCCAAATGTGTCCAAGGAGCACTGGGGACCTCCAAAGGACAAAGCAACCCCGCAGCAGGAGTATGTGAGGACTTAGATCTAGCACATATAGTACATTGGCGCACCCACTTAATGACTTCCTTCTGCCATCCAGGCCACCAAAAACTGCGACCCACCAGTCTCTTGGTCTCAGAGATTCCGGGATGACCTGCCAACCGAGATTCGTGACACTCAACAAACAAATCTCTCCTAAAGGTCCCAGGCACAAACAACCTCCCATGAGGAGTGTTAGATGGGGCATTCTCCTGAGCTTTAAGAATCTCATCTTCCAAAACGGAGTCTAAAGCAGCTATCACAACACCTTCTTGTAAAATGTTTTCCTCTTTCTCAGCACCGACTATGGGAGAAAAACTGCGAGACAAGGCATCCGCCTTAACATTCTTAGTACCAGGGATGTAAGTAACGGAGAAATTAAACCGCGAGAAAAACAGTGCCCACCTAGCCTGACGGGCATTCAGGCGCTTGGCAGCGTCAAGATATATCAGATTTTTATGATCCGTAAGAACCTGAACGGGAAATTCCGCACCTTCCAAGAAGTGGCGCCAGTGTTCAAATGCGAGTTTAATAGCCAATAATTCCCGATTACCAATATCGTAATTCAATTCAGTCTCCGAAAATTTTTTTGAAAAAAATGCACAGGGATGTAATCCATCCCCGTTATCCTGAGACAATACTGCGCCAACCCCCACAGAGGAAGCATCAACCTCAACCAAAAACGGCCTAGTAACATCAGGCTGCATAAGGATGGGAGCAGAGGTGAACCTCTCCTTGAGATACACAAAAGCTTCAATGGCCTCAGAAGACCACTGAACCGCATCAGCACCTTTCCTGGTGAGATCAGTCAGAGGTTTGACAATACTAGAAAAATTTTTTATGAATTTTCTATAGTAATTGGCGAAACCCAAAAACCTCTGTATTGATTTCAAACCAATAGGCCTAGGCCATTCCTGCACAGCCTGAACCTTAACCGGATCCATCTCAAAACCTTTGCTGGAGATAATGTAGCCCAAAAAACTAATTCTCTGTACAGCGAACTCACATTTCTCCAGCTTAGCAAAAAGCGAATTGTCCATTAATAACTGTAATACCTCACGCACGCTCCGCCAATGAGACTCCAGATCTGGCGAATAAATCAAAATGTCATCCAAATACACAACCACATTTTTACCGATCAAAGGTCTAAGGATGTCATTAATCAGATTCTGAAAAAATGCAGGAGCATTAGTAAGACCAAAAGGCATAACCAGATTCTCAAAATGACCCACAGGAGTGTTAAAAGCAGTCTTCCATTCATCACCCTCCTTCATGCGCAACAGATTGTATGCCCCCTTAAGGTCAATTTTAGAGAACCACTTGGCCCCCAATAACTGGTTAAACAGATCAGGAATCAATGGCAGTGGGTAAGGATTGCGTACCGTAATTTTGTTAATCTCACGAAAATCCAGACAAGGACGTAAACCGCCGTCCTTTTTTTTTACAAAAAAAAATCCAACCGCCACAGGAGACTTAGAGGGCCTAATGTGACCGGCGGCCAAACTTGTCTGTATGTATTCCTCCAAAGCCTTCCTCTCAGGAATAGTAAGGTTAAATAAACGACTTTTAGGAAGAGTCGCTCCAGGGACAAATTCAATAGAACAATCATAGTCTCTATGGGGAGGCAAAACCTGCGATTCTTTCTCAGAAAAAACTCTCCAAAAATCCTGAATAGGAACAGGCAATTCTCCCCTATCCAAAGCTGCAATACGCCCGTTACAACACTTGTCATAACATTTATGGCTCCAGGATTTAATTTCACTGGTAGACCAATCCAGTACAGGATTGTGAAATTTTAACCAGGGCAAACCCAATATTACTGGAGAAGGCAAGTTATTCAACACTACCAAATCCAATTTCTCATGGTGAACACCATTAATAGTGAGAGGAAATTCACTGACCTTGAGAGTAATATTCTTCAAAGGGGAGCCATCCACAGAAACCACAGCAATGGGGGATGATAAAGGTTCAGGTTTTAAATTGAGTTTTTCCACGAATCCCCCATCAATAACATTCAGTGTAGACCCGCAATCAACAAACACCCGAAATTCCATTAATTTTTCCTGAGCAATCGTGGAAGCAGCTAAAAATATACCCTTGGAATTTAAACAGGCAATACGGGCGTGACTGACCATTTTTTTTTCTTTCTTCATACGAAGCTCACAGCCTTTAATCAAATGACCAGATTTTCCACAATAGAAACACAAGCCTTCTGAAAAACGACGGTGTTTTTCTTGAGAGCGAGGTGCCACCGATCCAATCTCCATCGGTTCACCACTGTTAGTACACACATTATCATAACCAGAAACTGACATAGCAGAGGATTTGCTCTCATTAACCCTAGCACGCAGTCTTCTGTCCACCCGTATAGCTAATTGCATAGCCTGTTGCAAATCCTCAGGTGTAGGATAAGCAATTAGCAGGTCTTTAACCTTTTCACTGAGCCCAGCAAGAAATAGACTTTTCAGAGCAGAATCGTTCCACCCTGTTTGAGTGGACCAACGACGAAAATGTGTACAATATTTTTCCATATTACCTGATCCTTGTTTTAAACGTCTCAACTCAGTCTCAGCTGATGCCACACGGTCAGGATCATCATATAATAGTCCTAAAGCAGAAAAAAAACTATCCACTGATCTGAAGCATGTATCACTAGGTTGCAAAGAAAAGGCCCACTCCTGAGGCTCTTTGCGCAAAAGTGACATTATGAACCCTACGCGCTGGGATTCATCCCCAGAGGACTTGGGTCTCAAACGAAAATACAATAAGCAAGCATTTTTAAATGAAAAAAATTCTCGATGTTCACCAAAAAATAAATCCGGCAAACATACCTTAGGCTCCAAGAAATATGCCCCAGGACAGTTACTCACGTGCTGACGGAGCTCGGCCACTTCCAGAGAGAGTCCCTGCAGGTGTTTAGCCAAATCCTGAACCGACACCATGATGGAACAAAAAAAAATCTTTCCTTAGAGAATTTACAGGCTGGACTTACTGTTATGTTCTGCTACCAAAGCTAAGGAAAGAGAGGAGATCTGTCCCTACTATAAGACTCAGCTGAATCCCTACGATGTAACAGGGAACCTGATCCTGCGATCAGACCTGCTAAAGTCCTAATCTAGTCTGTACGGAGACCTATAGATTTGGGGAGGGAATCCCTACAAGTACTAAGGACTGGGAGGAATATGGGACACCTCCTAACAGAAATAGCAGCAGACAGAAGAACAAACAAAATAGATAGAACCTAGAGGTCCGTAGACCAAGCAAACTAACAGAGTTAGATACAGAGCACAGGCTAGCTAGAAAGTAGATATACAATGAAGTCCAGCAAAGCCAGAAGGGCGGAGCAGGATTAAATAGGCCAACAAGGTCATGTGACCAGCAAAGGAAAAAAAACCTAACAGCAAGGTTCTAACAGCTCATTGTTCAGCCGCAAATATATATATTTAAAAAAGTCTGGTATACACCAGTAAATTATTACTGTGGTTTTGATGTTCCACAGTAAAACATCTCTATTATCCTGTTTTTGGCATTTTTTGCTGTATAAAAATAATAATAGTGTCTCCCTGATTTTTCAGACACAAATATATCTGTTGAAAATAGTCTGGTGTAGGCCAGAGAGACAGAAGTGTGCTTTTGCTGTTCCACGGTAAAAAATCTCTATTATCCTGCCTTTTGCATTTTTTGCTGTAAAAAAAAAAAAAAATAATAGTGTCTCCCTGATTTTTCAGACACAAATATATCTGTTGAAAATAGTCTGGTGTAGGCCCGAGAAATACAAGTGTGGTTTTGCAGTTCCACGGTACAAACCTCTGTATTATCCACTTTTGGGCCATTTGTATCTAAAAAAAAACAGTTTGAGTGTGTCGCTCACTGTTCAGCCGCAAATATATATATATTCAAAAAAGTCTGGTATACACCAGTAAATTATAACTGTGGTTTTGCTGTTCCACGGTAAAACATCTCTATTATCCTGCTTTTGGCATTTTTTGCCGTAAAAAATAAATAGTGTCTCCTGATTGTTCAGACACAAATATATCTGTTGAAAATAGTCTGGTGTAGGCCCGAGAAATACAAGTGTGGTTTTGCAGTTCCACGGTTCAAACCTCTGTATTATCCACTTTTGGGCCATTTGTATCTAAAAAAACAGTTTGAGTGTGTCGCTCACTGTTCAGCTGCAAATATCTCTATTTAAAAAAGTGTGGTATACCCCAGTAAACAATAACTGTGGTTTTCCTCTTCCATGGTTCTAATCTACTCTTTATTACGCTTTTTCCATTGATAGTGCAAGTGTAAGCTATTTTACTTCATTTACAATGGGCAAGGCGCGTGGCAAGGGACGTGGAAGTGGACGCTCTGGTGATGGTTCGTGCAGAGGACGGGGCCATGGCCAAGGTGAAAATGTGCCACAACCAACAGCCACATCTTCTCGCTCCCACTTCTTGACCGAATTACTAGGGAAGCACAGAACAACACCAGTATTGAGAACTGATCAGTGTGAACAGGTTATTAATTGGATAGCAGACAATACTTCCAGTTACCTGGGCACCACCACCTCCGGTCTGTCTTCCACACGGTCAACTCTTAGTAGCCGTGAGTCTCGACCGCACACTCCTCCTCACCCTGATGCTCCTTCCTCCCACCATGCCGAGTGTCGTCAGACAGCAAGTGATCCCACACTTGGACACTCTGAAGAGCTGTTCACTGGTCCATTTCCATATTTGGGCTCCTCGCCTGATACGCTTGAAGTGGTGGAAGAGGAGATCCCATGTTGCGATGCCCAAATATTTGAACAGCCACGGCCACAGGAAGTCGACGTTGGCAATCTGTCACAAGAGGTGGACGATGACGAGACACAATTGCCAGGAAGTGAGGAGGAGGATCGTGGTGCGCAAGTGGAAGAGGAGGAGGTGGTGGATGATCTAGTAACTGACCCAACGTGGAAGGAGGACATGCAGAGTGAGGCCAGCAGCACACAGGGGGAGGGAGGCAGAGTACCCCAACAGGCAGGAAGAAGCAGTGTGGTGGCCGCAGACAGAAGGCAGGCAACCGTTCCCCGTAACACCAACACGAGGGACGTTGCCAGTACAAGCGGTAGGTCTTCCAGAGTCTGGAATTTTTTTAAAGACTCTGCTGATAACCCCAAAAAGGCCATATGTTCCACCTGCCATGCCAGCATCAGCAGGGGTGACAAAACTACCAGCCTGACCACCACCAGCATGATCAGGCACATGGCAGCAAAGCACCCGACTTTGTGGGGCGAACCCCAGGGTCTACGACCAGTGTCAGCGGGTGTTACCACTGCTTCTTCCACTGTTGTGCGTGCAATAGAACCCCCTGTTGTGTGTGCAAGGCATTCCCCTGTCCATACTCCATGTAAAGATGCCCCCTCCTCTCAGTCTTCACTTGTTATGGCAGTTTCTCAAGAAACAGCATCAACGTCCACGTCCACGTCCCACCGCAGCGTTCAATTGTCCATATCCCGGACCTTTGAACGAAAGAGGAAATTCGCAGCTAACGCCCCACAGGCCACAGTCTTAAATTCGCACATTTCATGACTGCTTGCATTGGAAATGCTGCCTTTTAGGCTGGTGGAGACGGAATCCTTCTGCAATCTTATGGCAGTGGCCGTCCCTCGGTACTCGGTCCCCAGCCGACACTATTTTGCCCGGTGTGCCATCCCCGCACTACACAAGCACGTGTCCCAAAGCATCTGCCGTGCCCTCAACAACGCAGTTACTGGGAGAGTCCACCTGACAACAGACACGTGGACAAGTGCTTGTGGCCAGGGACGGTACATCTCTTTGACGGCACACTGGGTAAACATAGTGGAAGCCGGGACCCAGTCGGACCTTGGGACGGAACACATCCTCCCCACACCGAGGATTGCGGGCCCTATGTCAGTCAGAGTTGCCCCCACAGTGTACAGCTCCTGCGCATCCTCCTCATCCTCCTCCTCCTCATGTTCAGCCTCCATCTCAGATATCACCACATCAGTTACAAGCTGGAAGCACTGCAGTACTGCCTCAGCCAAGCGGCAACAGGCTGTGCTGAAACTCATAAGCTTAGGTGATAAACCTCACACTGCTTGTGAGTTGTGGACAGCTGTGAAAGAGCAGGCAGATCTGTGGCTGAGACCGCTGAACCTACATCCCGGCATGGTCATGTGTGACAATGGCCGTAACCTGGTGGCGGCTCTGAGGCAAGGTGAGATCACACACGTACCATGCCTGGCTCATGTGCTTAACCTCGTGGTTCAGAGGTTTCTTAAATCGTACCCCGAGTTGCCAGATCTGCTCGTGAAAGTACGCTGCCTGACAGCTCATTTTCGCAAGTCGGCTACAGCTTCCGCCGCCCTTGCTGTGTTGCAGCAGCGTTTGCAGCTTCTGGCACACCGACTGGTGTGTGATGTCCCCACACGTTTGAACTCTACCCTCCACATGTTGCAAAGGATTTGTGATCAGAAGAGAGCAGTTGTGGAGTACCAGCAGCAACAAGGCCGTTGATATTCAGGTCAGACTCCACACATAAGACCTCAGGAGTGGACCTGGATGTCTGACATATGTACCATCCTGACAAACTTTGAGGAGGCCACCAAGATGGTGAGTGGTGATGATGCCATTATTAGTGTCAGCATCCCACTTGTCTGTCTTTTGCAACGCTCTCTGCAGAGAATTAAAGAGGAGGCATTGCAGCCAGAGTATGATGAGATGGATCAAGAAGCCGTAGCGGGCGATTACACACAGCCCAGCCTCATCTCATCCCAAACGTGCATTGGGGGACAATGAGGGAGAGGAGGAGGAAGAACAGGAGCTGCTATCAAGCGTTGTAGACAGTAGTACCTGTACAAGTATACCGTCGGTTCAGCGTGGGTGGCCTGAGGACAGGGGGGAGGAGGAAGAGGAGGAGGAGAGCATGGTCAGTCGTCATCTTGGTGAGGACACGGAAATCTTGCCCATTACCAGTCTGGTACGCATGGCTGACTTTGTTACGCTGCCTTAACCGTGACCCTCGCGTTGTCAAAATGTTGGGTGACAGTCATTACTGGTTGGTGACACTTGTACACCCCCGCTACAAGGAGAACTTTCACTCTCTTATTCCTGAGGTGGAGAGGTCTACAAAAATGGGGCAATACCAGAAGGCCCTTGCTGCAGAACTCTTAAAAAAATTCCCATCTGAACACGCTAGCGGCAGAGGTCACAGTTCGTTGCCCAACCAAGGCGTACAGGCGAGAGAGATGCAACTCCAATCCAGCAGAGGCAGGGGAACACTGTCAATGTTCTGGGACAGTTTTCTGACACCCACCCAGCTTACAGGCCCTGAGGCGCGGGGTACTCTCACAAGGAGTGGAAAGTTTCAAAAGATGGTGAGGGAGTACCTTGCCGATCGTACCAGCGTCCTCCGTGATTCCTCTGTGCCTTTTATTTATTAGGTATCCAAGCTGGACACTTGGAATGAACTCGCTCTGTACGCCTTGGAGGTCGTGGCCTGCCGCTAGCGTGTTATCGGAGCGTGTTTTTAGTGCCGCTGGGGGAATTATAACTGATAAGCGCACTCGCCTGTCAACTGACAATGCTGACAAGCTGACCCTTATCAAAATGAACAAGGGCTGAATTGGACCAGACTTCTCATCACCACCAAATGACAGCAGAGTAACATAAAGTCAAATCCACTGTGTTATTTCGGGAGGTGTGTTCCCATGCATCGCTTCACACCCACACATGGGTATACGCTTCCTCATTTCGGCTGTTTTTTGCTCTTCTCCTTATCCTCAGCCTCCACGACCACTATACCACCAGGGTGACCGTGGTCCATGCTGCCAGCATTGCAAGTTCCTCTGTCCTAATTTTTGGCAGCTCTTGCTTGGAAGGCATAGGCAAAGACTATGGGACACCCACTCCCCAATAATGGGAATAATGTTTTTAATATGCTGTACTGCATGGCTCTTGTAAGGGACATTGTAAGTTCCCCCTTCCTAAATTTTGGCAGCTTTTGCTTGGAAGGCATAGGCAAAGACTATGGGAGACCCACTCCCCAATAATGGGAATAATGTTTTTAATATGCTGTACTGCATGGCTCTTGTAAGGGGCATTAAAATCGTCTTGTTAAGCTACTGTGACCTCCATGTCTCTTCCAAGGGTCGTTAATATTGTCTTTTTATTCCACTGCGACCTCCACCACTCTTCCAAGGGGCATTAAAAGCGTCTTGTTAAGCTACTGTGACCTCCACGTCTCTTCCACAGGGCGTTGATATTGTCTTTTTATTCCACTGTAACCTCCACCACTCTTCCAAGGGGCATTGATATTGTCTTTTTATTCCACTGCGACCTCCACCACTCTTCCAAGGGGCATTAAAACCGTCTTGTTAAGCTACTGCGACCTCCACATCTCTTCCAAGGGCATTAAAACTGTCTTGTTAAACCACTCTGAACTCCACGTCTCTTCTAAGGGGCATTAAAACGGTCTTGTTAAACCACTCTGAACTCCACAGCTCTTCCAAGGGGCATTGACATGTTGTTTTTAATTACCTCTAACCTCCACGACTCTTGCAACAGGCATTGCATTTCCTCCTAATTTTTGTCAGCTTTTGCTTTTCAATGCATAGGCGAACACTAAGGGAGACCCACTCCCCAATAATGGATAGAAGGTTTTTAATACGCTGTAATCCACGTCTGTTTCAAGGGGCATTGCAGTGCCTAATAATTTTTGGAAAGCCTTCCATTCCCTGCTTAGGCCAACAGTGTACAGGAGACCCAGTTGCTATAAATGGAAAAAACGGTTTAGTTAAGGCCCTCTGACCTCCATGTCACTTCCAAGGGGCATTGGAGTGCCTCGAAATTTTTGGTAGGCATTGCATTCACTGTATGCCTTATAACTGTGTAGCTGAACCGCTCCTTTTGGTACAGAAACATATCCTACAAGACGTGTGGTTGGCTGGCCTGATATTGATGTGAATTGTCCCTGTTCCTCCTGCTCTTTCTCCTTTGCCACCACCTCATCCATCATTCATCACCTGAAGCTTTGTTTTAACGGGAGTCATAGAACTGGGATAGTAGCAGGAAAACATCCAGCAATCCTCGAAGGAGGTAGAATATGCGCCCAAACGCTGACCACCTCAGGCCTAGCTGCTACTACATACATGCGCTTGCATTCCAAGGAACAGAAAGCTAAGGAGGTGGATGGCCTCATGATCATGAATAATTTACTTGTTGTGTAGGAGGCCGACCACTGCTGCTGTCTACCTTCTGAACTTTGTGTTGAAGCCTGATTGACCCAGGACCCGCAATCCTCTATGTCTGGAGGACGTGTTGCATCCCAGTGTCCAACTGTGTCCCGGCTTCCACAATATTAACCCAGTGTGAAGGCGTCAGTGAGATGGACCATTCCTGGCCACATTCACTTGTCCACGTGTTTGTGGTTAGGCTGTCCTTCCCACTAAATGCACTGGGGAGGGCACAGTTAATGTTTTGGTATGCGCGCTTGTGTATAAGGCGCACCGGGACAAATAGGGGCGGCTGGGGACCGTTTATGGCCACCCGGCCACCCCCACGTGGCTGGGGACTGAGTATGGACACCCAGCCGCCGGGCGGCTGGGGACTGAGTATGAATACCAGGCTACCGACGCAGCCATGACGTGGTGGCCAGATTCCACCTCCACATGCCTAAAAGGCCCAATTTAAAGGGCAAGCAAGCTAGCAGTATGGTATTGCAGCCTGGGGGTGGGTGGGTGGCAGGCTGCATACTTGCACTTGTATTGCAAGTTATGGGGGAGGTACAATTGAACACTGCCCTGGGACAAGGACTTGCACGGGGATAGTTGCAAGTCTGCATCTTCTGATGCAGCAAGGATCACTTCTGATGGGCACACTTTTAGGCAGTGACCTGGGTGTCAGAGATGCTTCCAGGGGTCTTCCCCATGCTCTTCCCATGTCTTTTTAGCACTGTATGCATGTGTCACACAGCACATGGCCAGATAAGGTTGCAAAATGTTAAAATGACATTTCCCGGTGAATGCATTTGTCACGGTTGAAAGCAATACAAACGTGCAAAAACGCATAAAAAATGCTACTTGTGAACATAGCCCAAGGTGTGGAGGAGTATTTTTGTTTTTGGTTATTTATTTTACCTTATACACAAGTCTTTACCCTGGAAAGGATGTTCCTTAACCCCTTTCCGACCTGGTCAGTAATAGTACGCACCAGGTCGGGAAGGCCGGTTCAGCGGGGTCTCCGGCGGTGAGCACTGAAGCGAGCACATGTCAGCTGATTATTGGAATTGCAATCCACCCGCGGCTGTTAACATGTTAAATCTCTGACAGTGGCATTTAACTCGCGCTTCCGGGAGTCCTAAGCCCCGCCCATCAGTGACCCCGTCACGTGATCGCGGGTCACCAATGGGTGGGCATGACAACTCAGGGTCTGCAGCAGACACCTGTGGTTGTCATGTCTCAATTGCTATGAGCGCCACCTAGTGGTCAGCGCTCATAGCAAGTGAGCATTTCTCCTGCATACAAGCGATCTGCTCATCGCTTGTATGCAGTAGAAGCAATCAGACAAATGCTGCTTCTAGTCTCATCTGGAGACTATAGAAGCAAGCAGAAAGTGTAAAAAAAAAGTTTTTAAAAAAATAAAAAAAATAAAAAATATATAAAAGTTTAAGTCACCCCCCTTTCGCCCCATTCAAAATAAAATATATATATATATATATAAAAAAAAAAACACATACACATATTTGGTATCACCGCGTTCAGAATCGCCCGATCTATCAAAATAAAAGAAATATTAATACAATCAGTAAACGGCGTAACGAGAAAAAAATTTTAAACGCCAGAATTAAGTTTTTTTGGTCGCTACAACTTTGCAATAAAATGCAATAACGGGCGATCAAAACATCGGATCTACCCCAAAACGGCATCAATAAAAACATCAGCCCGGCACGGAAAAAATAAGCCCCCACCTGGCTCCAGATCCCGAAAGATGGAGAAGCTAAGGGTCTCGGAAAATGAAGTCATTTTTTTTTGTTTTTTTTAGGAAGCTTTGGATTTTTTTTTCACCACTTAAATAAAAAAGAACCTATACATGTTTGGTGTCTATGAACTCGTAACGACCTGGAAAATAATGATGGCAGGTCAGTTTTAGCAATCTGTGAACGTGGTAAAAAAAGGACCCAAAAAACAACTGTGGAATTGCATTTTTTTTGCAGTTTCACTGCACTTGGAATTTTTTTCCCATTTTCCAGCACACGATATGGTAAAACCAGTGATGGTGTTTAAAAGTACAACTCGTCCCGCAAAAAATAAGCCCTCACATGGCCATATTGAACGAAAATTAAAAAAGTTCTGGCTCTGGGAAGAAGGGGAGCAAGAAAGGAAAACACAAAAACAGAAAGACCCATGGTCGTTAAGGGGTTAACATATTTCACAGGAAAGCACTTTCACTTTCGTTTTTGAACATTTTATTGTGAGCCTGTAAAAGTGGCTTAATACCTCTGACCACGTTGTTGACAGCAGTGACCTGGGGGTCAGAAATGCTTCCAGGGGCGATCCCCATGCTGTCCCCATGTCATTTGAGCACTGTCACTATCGTTTTGGGCACTTTTTAGGCTTTCTACAGACTGCCGGGGGAGCCGCCGCAAAAATGTTCGGGTCTCCCATAGACTAACATTGGGCTCGTTGCTCGGGTCGAGCACTCGAGTATCACAGTGAGCTCGGCCCTAGCGTCGAGCACCCGAGCATTTTAGTGCTCGCTCAACACTAGTAGTCACCGAAAATGGTCTTCCAACAATCTTGAAGGTGTTCCCAGAGATGCTTAGCACTTGTTGGCCCTTTTGCCTTCACTCTGCGGTCCAGCTCACCCCAAACCATCTCAATTGGGTTCAGGTCCGGTGACTGTGGAGGCCTTTCCCATGACCCTCACGTTCTCAAAATTTTGGGTGACAGTCATTACTGGTTGGTGACACTTCTAGACCCACGCTACAAGGAGAACTTTCTATCTCTTATTCCTGAGGCGGACAGGTGTACAAAAATGGGGCAGTACCAGAAGGCCCTTGTTGCGGAACTATTAAAAAAATTCCCATCTGAAAACGCTGGCGGCAGAGGGCACACTTCGTTGGACAACCAAGGAGTACAGGCGAGAGAGACACAACATCAATTCAGCAGAGGCAGGGGAACACTGTCAAAGTTCTGGGAGAGTTTTCTCAGACCCTCCCATCGCACAGGCCCTGAGGCGCAGGGTACTCTCACAAGGAGTGCAAAGTTTGAGAAGATGCTGAGGGAGCACCTTGCCAACCGTACCAACGTCCTCCGTGATTCCGCTGTGCCTTATAATTATTGGGTATCCAAGCTGCATACGTGGAATGAACTGGCTCTCTATGCCTTAAAGGTCCTGGCCAGCCCTGCCACCAGCGTTTTATCAGAGCGGGTTTTTAGTGCCGCTGGTGGAATTATAACTGATAAGCGCATCCACCTGTCAACTGAAAATGCTGACAGGTTGACTCTTATAAAAATGAACATGGGCTGGATTGGGCCAGACTTCTCAACACCACCGAATGATAGCAGTGTAACATAAGATAACATGCTTAATGCTTAATTGACAAACCGCCCAGCGCTGCAGAGTTGTTGAAAGCTGTAACACAGCAGCCTGATCTGTGGCTCTCACCGCTGAACATACTGCCAGGCATGGTCGTGTGTGACAATGGGCGGAACCTGGTGACAGAGAAATGTCAGCCGGGGTAGATACGGTTTCCCTCTATGCCAGTCCTTTCACCTGTGCCCACCAGAGGATTTGATGCTGAGGGCTAACCTTTCTCACCTGCTCAAGAGTCCTATAGCAGCTGCAAAGTTAGCGCTATCATGAACTCTCCTGAGGTAGAAGCCAAGGCACACAGAGGATTCTCTGGTGGGAACGCCAACCCTGCCGAGAAGCTGTCCTGGCTAAGAGAAGTGTGTGGGAAGGTTCCCGGACACTCTATGGCTGCTTTTTTACTGAGGAGTAAACACACGCAAACACGGGGAGAACATACAAAGTCCTTGCAGATGTTGTCTTTGCTGGGATTTGAACCCAGGATCCCAGCGCTGCAAGGCTTCAGTGCTAACCACTGATCCAATGTACTGCCGTTCACCCTCTAATATCTAACAGGCTGGAGAAACTTGCAGCTACTGCCACTCTATCTTCAGCTCCTTAGTGAGAAAATGTATTTGAGCAGCCACTCTGTCTACCAAATAAAATTCCTGAGTAGGAATTTGGGGATGGCTTTTCTACTGGTGCTGGGGGCAGTGCTAATACCATGGCATCGTACCATAGTTTGCTGGAAATATTCCAGGCTGGTAGGAGGCAAGCAAATTCCCACAGAAAAGTACCAGCAGTAATGTTCAGGCCACATTTCAAGTGCAAGCAGCTTTAGAGGACTTCCTGGGAGAAATGACACGCAGGGTAGATACGGTTTCCCTCTATACCAGTCCTTTCACCGAGCTAAATACAACTCTCAGCAAAAAAAAGTTGTGGACTGGCTCTGTACCATCCCCGGCCACATTTACCTGTCCAAGTGTTTGTGGTTAGGCTGTCCTTCCCAGTAAGTGCACTGGGGAGGGCACAGGTAATGCTGTGGGACACGTGCTTGTGGAAGGCGGAGACGATATCGGGAGAAATAGTGGCGGCTGGGGACCGAGTATGGACACCCGGCCGCCTCCGGCATGAGGTTGTGAAAAGCTTCCGCCTCCACGAGCCTAAATGGCCACATTTCAAGTGCAAGCAGCTGTCAAAAATTTGGCAGTAAAACTGGGACTTTCCCATGCCTTCAGTGCCACCAGTGTAGTAATGTGCTATGAGGCAACTTAATACATCATCCACATACAGGCATAAAATATACGATCAAGGACTACTATACCTGTGACACTTTGTTTGTTGTTTAACTCATTAAATGTCCATGTGGACTTTTGTATATTGGTGAAACTACCCAACCTATCAAAGACTGAATATATAAACATAAATCTACAATTAGGTGTAAAAACTGGTGATGAGCGAGTGTGCTCGCTACTGCTTGGTACTCGCCCGAGCATCTCACTGTTCGAGATGCTCAGCGAGTACTTCCTGGATGCTCAGGCGGGAGCTCGAGTCCCCGCCCCGCATGTTTGCCGCTGTTTAGACAGTAAATAAACATGCAGGGATTGCCTGCCACTCACTGAAATGCCGCAGTCATGTTGGTTGTGGCATTACAGTGATTAACCGGCCGAATAGCATCATCGGGTCTATATAAGACCTGGCGACCCTATGCTCGTCACAGTCTACCCTTCAGACAGGCAGAGTAGGGAGAGGTGCTGCTGAGTTAGAGGGAGAATTGGCGGTTTATTTAGTTAGGTATTCCAGAGCAATACACATCTAAACTAACAGTCCTTCTAAGGACTAATACAGATGATTAATCCTGGTGATAGCAGGAGTTAGGCAAGCATAGTTTGTGGAGAGTACATATAGCAGAATAGGGTCCATTGCATGTTCTGTCTGCTGCTGTTACTGATATACCTAGCCCTAGATATCAGGGATAATATTCTTTTTGCTCTTAATCCTGATTATTTGCTTGAAGAGCAATATAATACACCATTTTTACTTCTCCATTTGCTTGTTAGCAGCATACAGCCAGATTTGTTTGTTTTTAATAGCATTGCTGTATTGTGGAAGAAGAGAAACTTGTCCATCATCAGACGTGATCCGATATTACTGCGGTAATAATTGTGACATTTTTGGGAGCGTGGCAATATTATACTCCTAAAGTCTGACAGTTGTGTGTTGTTCAAACTATTCACACTTGGTCGTTGACCAATACCATACTACAAGGCCACTGCTGAAAACCGTGGTCATCAGACGTGATCCGATATTACTGCCGTAATAATCGTGATATTTTTGGGAGAGTGCCAAATATTATACTCAATTCAAAGTCTGACAGTTGTGTGTTGTTCAAACTTTTGCCACTTGATTGCTGACCAATACCATACTACAAGGCCACTTCCTAAATCTGTGGTCATCAGACGTCATCCGATATTACTGCAGTAATAATCCTGACATTTTTGGGAGCGTGACAAATATAATACTCCATTTAAAATTAGCAAGGCACTTGGCAAGGGACAGGGAAGTGGTCGTGATTGTGATGGTGCACGCAGAGGCCGTGGCAAGCTGAAATTGTGCCTGCTGAGGGAACACCCACATCATGTCGCCCTTCCTTCCTGTCCCACTTTGTAGGGTGCCACCCACTATTGAAGTCAAAGTAGTGTGAAAAGGTTGTTGGGTGGATAGAAGATAATGCTTCCAGTCAGTTTGCCTCCACCAGCATGGTCCAGTCTCAGTAGTCGTGAGTCTGGACCACATATTCCGCACCCTAATCCTCCTTCCTCCCACCATGCTGAATGCCCGGAGACAACTTCTCCCACACTTGGACACTCCAAAGAGCTGTTCACTTTTCCATTTATAGATTTGGGCCTCTTGCCCAGCCCGCTTCAAGCGGGGCAAAAGGAGATCGCATGTAGTGATACCCAAATATTTGAGCAGCTACTGTCACATGAAGGATGAAGGTGACAGTGGGAAAGTGCAATGCAAGAGGTGGATGATGATGATGAGACATAATTGCCAGCAAGTCAGGAGGAGGCCCAGGGTGCGTATGTGAAAGACGAGGTGGTGGACAATGAAGTAAGTCACCCAACCTGGCAAGGTGACGTGCATAGCAAGGACAGCAGCACAGAAGGGGAGGGATGCATAGCACCACAACAGGCAGGAACAAGCAGTGGGGTGGCCACAGACACAAGGTGGACAACTGTTCCCCAGAACACCAACACGAGGGAAGTTTCCAGTCCAACTGTTAGGTCTTCCCGAGTCTGGCTTTTTTTTAAAGACTGTAAAGTTAACCCCAAAAAGGCAATGTGCAACATCTGCCATGCCAGCATCAGCAGGGGCAGCAAAATTTCCAGCCTGACCACCACCAGCATGCTCAGGCACATGACAGCAAAGCACCCGACTAGTTGGGCCGAACCCAAGGGTCTAGAAATGGTGTCTGCAGGTGACACCACTGCCTGTTTCACTGTTGAGTGCACGCCAATCCTCTGAGCATGGCACATGCAAAGATGCCTCCCACACTGCACCTGTGGTTGCACACTTGCAACCACCACCATCAGCAACCACGTCCACGTCCTTGTCCCAGCACAGTGTTCAGTTGTCCCTACCACAGTCCTTTGAACTCAAGCTCAAATACGCAGCCAACCATCTAGAGTCCATAGCACTAAACTGCCACATTTCTCAAATGCTTGCACTTGAAATGTTGCCTTTTAGGTTCATGGAGACGGAATCTTTCCGCAACCTCATGGCGGCGGCTGTCCCTCGGTACTCGGTTCCTAGCCGCCACTATTTCTGCCGGTGTGCCGTCCCCACCTTACACAAGCAAGTGTCCCAGAACATTACCCGTTCCCTCACCAATGATTTACTGGGAAGGTCCACCTAACTACAGACACGTGGACAAGTGCTTGTGGCCAGGGACAGTACATCTATCTGACGACACACTGGGTTAATATAGTGGGAGCTGGGACCCAGTCAGACGGAACACGTCCTCCCGACGCTGAGGATTGCGGGCACTCGGTCAATCAGGGTTGCCCCCACATTCTACAGCTCCTGCACCTCCTCCTCCTCCTCCTTTTTTAGTCTCTGTCTCCAAAATGACAACATCAGTCAGAAGCTGGGAGCACTGCAGCACTGCCTCGGCCAAGCGGCAACAGGCTGTGCTGAAGCTAATATGCTTAGGTGACAAACCGTACACCGCTGAAGAGTTGTTGACAGCTGTAAAAGAGCAGGCAGATCTGTGGCTGGCACCGCTGAACCTACAGCCAGGCATGGTCGTGTGTGACAATGGCTGGAACCTGGTGGCGGCTCTGAAGTTTGGCAAACTCGCACATGTACCATGCCTGGCCTTGTGCTCAACCAAGTAGTTCAGCGGTTTCTTAAAACCTACCCAGATCTGCCTGAGCTGCTTGTGAAAGTACGCTGCTTGTGTGCCCATTTCAGAAAGTCACTTACAGCTTCCGCCACCCTCGCCGTGCTTCAGTAGCGTTTGCAGCTTCCAGCGTCACCATCCCGCTTCTCTGTCTACAGAAACGCTCGCTGCTCACAATTAAAGAGGAGGCATTGCAGGCAGAGCAAAATGAGATTGAGCAAGGAACTATACAGGGTGATGCCACAAAGCCCAGCCTCATCTCATCTCAATGCGGATTGGGTGCTAATGAGGAGGAGGAGGAACAGGAGCTGCTTCCTGTGCTACAGACGGTACTACCCGCACAACAGTCATACTATTTGTTCAGTGTGGATGGCCTGAGGAGAGGAAGAATGAGGAGGAGGACCAGGAGGAGGATAGGGAGGAGGAGAGCATGGACAGTCATCCTCTTGATCAGCACAGGGAAGTCTTGGCTGTTGGCAGTCTGGCACACATGGCTGACTTTATGTTCCGCTGCCTTTCCCATGACCCTCGCGTTGTATGCATTTTGGCCAACACGAATTACTGGTTGGTCTAGACCCACACTACAAGGAGATCTCTCCTTCCCATTACGGAGCGGTCTAATAAAATGTTGCAGCACCAGAAGGCCCTTGTGGAAGAATTATTTAAAAAATTCCCATCTGAAAACGCTGGTGGCAGAGGTCACAGTTTGTGGGACAACCAAGGAGTACAGGCAAGGGAGACACAAATACGATGCAGCAGAGGCAGGGGAACACTGTCAAAGGTGTGGAACAGTTTTCTCAGACCCTCCCAGCGCCCAGGCCCTGATGCGTGGGGTACTCTGACAAGGAGGAAAAAATTTTGGAAGATGCTGAAGGAGTACCTTGCCGACCATACCAACATCCTCCATGATTCCTCTGTGCTTTATAACTATTGGGTATCCAAGCTGGACATGGGGCATGAACTGGCTTTCTACGCTTTGGAGGTCCTAGCCTACCCTGCCGCTAGCGTTTTGTCAGAGTGGGCTTTTAGTGCCACCGGGGGTATTATAACTGATAGGCTCATTCTCAGTCAACTGAGAATGCTGATGGTTAAACTCAACCTACCTAGAGCAACATAAATAATAAGGCACTTCCTTATAAGTAACAAAAACCTACAAATTCATGGAAGTCATAACGCCATAATATTAGAAAAACACACATAAATCTTTATTAACAGAATATTAAAACCAATTAAAAAAGGGGAAAAACACTACACTGTGTTCCAAATTATTATGCAAATAATATTTTCTCAGATTTTCCCAAATTGCCTATATGAATTGCAGTCATTGTAATTTTCCAGTCAAATAACTATTAGGGTATGTGCACACGATGCAGAAATGAAGCAGAAATCATTTCTGCATCTCCCTGGCAGAAAAAACGCATGCAGATTGTGCATGGGTTTTTCTGCGGAATATATGCGGATTCACATGCGTTTCCACATGCGTTTCTGCATGTGGATTGACAAGTGCTTTCCAGGCGATTTTAGCATCACCTGGAAAGTGCTTGACAACTAGGTCACACTATATAAATCCATGCAAACGGCATGGATTTATATAGTGTGACCCAAGAGAGTGGTAAAAATAAAAAATAAATGTATACTTTACCCTCCGATGGCCCGCGCTGTCCTGCTTTACACTCCGTTCTCCCTCGCCGGCAACTTTGAATTGAAAGACCTACCGACGTCAGCGTCACGTGACCCGTCACATGACTCTGACGTCAGCGCAGGTCCTTCAACTCACTGCAAAGTGCCGGGAACCAAGCAGGAGCGGTGCGATAATGCCCGTCTCATGCTGCACATAACACATCTGCATCTCTGGCTGCTGTGGGCATAAAAGGGGACAAACTTATGGTGTGGCACCCATGCTCCCCTGACCTCAACCACATTGAGAACCTCTGGAGCATCATCAAAAGGAGTGTCTATGATGGCGGGAGGCAGTTCACATCTAAGCAATAGCTCTGGGAGGGTATTCTGTCCTCATGCAAAACAATTGAAGCAGAAACCATACAAAACCTGACAAATTCAATGAATGAGAGAGTTCAGAAGCTCCTTTCGAACAAGGGGTCCTATGTGCAAATGTTACATCACCTAGAATAAAGTTTTGAGTTGAAAACTGTTTGATTTCAGTTTGTAATAACCTGCTAATGCTTATAATTTCAAAAATGACCTTTTTTTTTTCTTTATTAAAATGAAAAGGTTGAAAACTCTGCTGTGCATAATAATTTGGAACATGCATTTTGAGTGCAGTTTGAGTTTTTTATTTTTTAAAAAATATACTGTTATCATAGGCAGTTTGTACAAAAACCTTTCAATTGTACTCTAATAGTTACCTGACTGGAAAAATACAATGACTGCAATTCATATAGGTAATTTGGGAAAATCTGAGAAAATATTATTTGCATAATAATTTGGAACACAGTGTAGTAGAAAATAAATTAAAAATGGGAAAAAAAATTTTTAATGAGGTTTTCCTCTACGTCTCTTCAAAGAGGTATTGGAGTGCGTTCAAATATTTGGCAGCCCTTGCAGTCACTGCATGGGCATTACTTTTATAAAGGACCCACTCCTTAATAATGGGAACATTTTTTTTTACTGAGGCCCTCCTTTATGCCTCTTTAAAGGGGTATTGGAGTGCGTTCAAATTTTTGGCAGGCCTTCCAGTTGCTGCATATGCAATTACAGTATAGGAGACCCACTGTTAGAATCTATGTTGTTTTACTTTTCAGCCATGTTTTTGTGGTTTGCTGGCTTCTAGTCTTTTCCTCTGGTGCTGGGTGTCTTGGTCACGTGATCTCCTCACTCTTCATTACTCAGCACCTATCTCCCATTCCTCGCTGGACATCAGTGTTGTTACGCTTGTGCTCTGGCTAAGTTGCCTTGTTAGTTCTTTGTGCTTAGGACAATTGATATCCTGGGACTTCTTGTTCCACCAGTTTTGTTTCCTTTTATCTTTTCTTCTGCAACTAACTTTTCTTTTAGGAGGTTTCCTGTTTTTGCTCGCAGTCCTTAGATCTTTTAGGGACACCCTTTCCCCTTCCTTCAGGTCTTCATTTGAGTTCAGTGCACGAGTGTCGGTGGGGCTATTCACAAGGAATAGGGCACCCACCCCAGTGTAGGGTTTAAACTGAGTCTCAGTGCAGGGACAGCTTTTCCCTCCTATTCCTTAGTTCTTAGTTGCAGAACATAACACCCACTCCTTCATAATGAGAACATTTTTTTTTACTGAGGCCCTCCTCTGTCTATTCAAAGGGGTATTGGAGTGCATCAAAATTTTTGGCAGCCCTTGCAGTCACTGCATATGCAATAACTGTATAGGAGACCCATTCCTTAATAATGGGAACAACAAAGCATAGCCGGCTGATGTCCCTCTAACAATAGTGAGTGACGACTGCTGGCTCTCTAACAATAGTAAGGGCTGCCTGATGGTCTTTTAAAAATAGGCTTTGTGACTTTCAGAGTCCCTCCTTTATAAATAAAAAAGGATGTGTCTGATTATGTCTCACACACCACATGGCCAGATAATGTAGTAAAATGTTAAAATGACAATTAATGGTGAATGTATTTGTCATCGTTGAAAGGAATGCAAAAACACATCAAAAACGGTACGTGTGAACATAGCCCAAGGTGTGGAGGAGCATTTTTATTTTTGGTAATTTACTTTGCCTTATATACAAGTCATTACCCTGGAAAGGATGTTCTTAACATTTTTCCTGGAAAACCATTTTGGTTTAGTTTTTGTATGTGTTATTGTGAGTCCGTAAAAGTGGTGTAATACGCTGACAACATTGTTCACAGCAGTGACCTGGGAGTCAGAGATGCTTGCAGGGGTCTTCCCCATGCTGTTCTCATGTCATTTCAGAAATGTTCACATCGATTTTTTTGGCCCCCTGCAGACCTCCCGGGAGGTGGGGGGGAGCTGCGTCAAAAATGCTTGAGCTTCCCATTGACTTACATTGGGCCGAGCACCCGAGCATTACGATTTGCTTGACCCGAGCAACGAGCACCTGAGCATTTTAGTACTTGCTCATCACTAGTGATTTTATGAAAACTGTGCTGCTGAACTATGCAACTTTGGTGCTTTTTTCTATAGGACAGGGATTTAAAACTCAAATTAACAGAGGACAAAAATTAAACACTTGAACAAAGTTACAGGCACTTGATATTTATAATTAAATCACGACAGAAAAAAGGGGGGGGGAATGGGTTGGGGGAATCTGCCTAGGGTAGGGAGAACACCAATACAGCAAGAGAAGTTAGGCCATGTGCACACGTTGATTATTTGGTGAGCTTTTTACATCAGTATGTGTAAGCCAAAACCAGGAGCGGAACAGTCAGAGGAAAAGTATAATAGAAACATGTCAGCACTTCTGCATTTTTCACCCACTTCTGGTTTTGCCTTACAAATACTGATGTAATGAACTGAAGAAATACTCAACGTGTGTATGTAGCTTTAGGGTTGTGGGTATGGTTGATAGCAGTATACAAGTGAATGCAAAGGGTGTGGTGTCTCTCAAATAGAACGAAATATAGGGGTGTAGAGATCATCTGAAATACATAAATAGCACTGAAACAGTATTTTTTGGGCCATAAGACGCACTTTTCTTCCCCAAAATTTGGGAGGAAAATGGGGGGTGTCTTATGGTACGAAAGTGGTGGTGGTGGAGTGGGATCGGCGGCAGCAGGTGGCGGCGACGACAGCGGCAGCAAGTGGCAGTGGCGGCGGCAGCAGCAGGTGAGGTATCTGCCTGGGAGCAGGGGCCTTGCCGGGTACAGGGGCCAGTGTCTTGCTCTGAGCGGCGTAAGCGGCTTCTGGTGCGCGCAGCCATCTTTCTGAAGCTGATCTACAGGAAAATAGCAAGACACCGGCCCCGGTACCAGGCCCCAGCCACCAATCACCCAGGCTCCAAGCCACCAGCCACTACTCACCCAGGCCCCAAGCCCCCAGTGCCAGCCACCACTCACCCAGGCCCCCAGGCCCCAAGCGCCAGCCACCACTTACCCAGGCCCCAAGCCCCCAGCCACCACTCACCCAGACCCCAAGCCCCCAGCGCCAGCCACCACTCACCCAGACACAAAGCCCCCACCGTCAGCCACCACTCATCAAGGCAACTAAGTCCCCAGCGCCAGCAACCAAACGCCAAGCGCAAGCCACCAGGCCCCCAGCCCACCAGAACCAGGCGCCCAGGCCACCAGCGCCAGGCACCCAGGCCACCAGGCTCCCAGCGCAAGCCACCAGCGCCAGGCCCAGCTTCCTGAAGGACCCTGCCTCCTGTGACCCCTGCTCCACCGCCCCTCCAGGTAAGATACCTATTCAGACTATAAGATGGACCCCCATCTTATAAAAAAAAAAAATCCTATTTTTCCACCCCAAAATTTGGGGTGCATCTTATGGTCTGAAAAATACGGTATATTCGCAGAGTCAAGATGGTAGGGAGTGAATAAAAAGGGTAAGATCTCATAAAGAAAGGACTACAATGTACAAAAAAAAACAAAATGGAGAATAGCATACCTGTGCCCAGCTTGTAGAGGAGATAGAAAGTAATAGGTGCCATGCCTGCTGAGATGTATGGGAGAGCACAAGGGGAGTACGCGATGATATAGGGAGAAGAGAAGGGAACTTCTGGCTCAGGTGAATGCCGGTCAGGAAGGGCATCATAGCTGGGTAGCGCGTTATTAAGGGGCGTGTTGTAAACAGCCTTGTAGCAACCAGGGAGAATGCTGGACCGGAAATACGGAATTGTAGTATTAGCCGTGCATAAGCTGTCTACGGCGGGCCAGCTCTAGTAGACATTTGGTATTTTTCACTGGGCCAAATATAATTACACTGCGAGCCAGATTTGGTCAAGGGGCCTGAGTTTGACATCTATGCTCTAGAGGCTTCTATGTGGAACCTAAAAAAAAACGAGTGTAAAAAACTGTAGTTACTTTTTTAAGTGCAGAATCAAAGCTTTTCTATACTATAATAAACACATTAAAACACTGCTTCGTATCTTCAGCAAAAACGCATCAAATAAAGGGGAAAAGGCTTAAAAAATGCAGCAAAAATGCAATTACCAGGGATATTCTTATTGTGTAGTTTGGTGTGAACATGGCCTTACAGACACAAGAAACGCAAGTTGTCATATAGTGAAGGTTAAGTGAAAGGTTAAGTGAAAATCAGAAGCAATGAATGAATGAGCAAAAAAATAAATCCTTAAGTCCCAACTAGAGATGATGTGACATGCAGAAGTAGTGCTGTTGTGCTTCAGAAGCACTCAGCAACTAGAGGGGTTAACACAGTCACAGGAGACAGGGAGTGGTTAGCAGAACCCCAGGGGGATTGTGGGGGAGTTGCTTACTGTTCTGGCTGGAGCCATAGAGAAAGGTGGTGTGTGATCTGTATCTCACAAAAGACAAGGGAACAGAATTCAGGTCAGGAGGGAAGCTAAACACAGGTCAGATAGACTCCCTGAGCTAAATCAGGAAGACTGCCCTCTCTGACACCACAAATCACCATAAGGAAAGAATTCAAGATCCTGGGACAGATTGGAGAGTGTGAACAGAAAGTGAAACTGTCTTATATGAACTTGTTGCACCAGATCGATGCAGGCTTACAGAAAGGTTACCAGCCAGATGAGATCGTTGAGGGGGTGGTGAAAGCGATCAGACCAGGATTGAACCTCCGTACTATGCTAGAAATGAAGAGTCAATTGACCCTACCACAGCTGAAGATGATTTTAAAATGGCACTATAAAGAAGAGAGTACTTCAGAATTGTTCCACCGACTCATTAACCTCTCACAGAAAAATAATGAATCACCCCAAAGTTTCTTGTTCAAAGCAATTGAACTGAAGGATAGACTGTTGTTTGCATCCAGAGATGTAGAAGTGGAGGAGAGGTTTGATGCTGGACTAATCCAGAAGAAGTTCTTGAGATCATTGGGAACGGGGTTAATCAGCAAAGACATCAAGTTTCAGCTGAAACAGTACCTAGAAGACCCTGGCATTCTGGACAAAGACCTAATTGAAAAAATTAATGAGCCAGCTAGTTTGGAGTTAAAGAGTGAACAAAAGTTAAAGAAAGGCTCTCTTCTCTAGTGATGGGTGAACACTAAAATGCTCGGGTGCTTGGGTCGAGCAAATTGGAATACTCGGGTGCTCGAGCCGAGCAACGAGCCCAATGTAAGTCTATGGGAAACTCGAGCATTTTTCAGGCGGCTCCCCCCGGTGGTCTGCAGAGGGTGTAAAAATTGCTTAAATGGAAGGGAACAGTGCTCAAATGACATGGGAACAGCATGGGGAAGACCCCTGGAAGCATTTCTGACTCCCAGGTCACTGCTGTCAACAACGTTGTCAGAGGTATTACTCCACTTTTACGGACTCAAAATAAAACATACAAAAACTAATCCAAAATGGATTTTCCTGGGAAATATGTTAAGGAACATCCTTTCCAGGGTAATAACTTATATATAAGGCAAAATAAATAACCAAAACCAAAAATACTCCTCCACACCATGGGCTATGTTCACACATAGCGTTTTTGATGTGTTTTTGCACTTTTGCATTGCTTTCAACCAAGACAAATGCATTCACTGGGAAATGTCATTTTAACATTTTACAGCCTTTTCTGGCCATGTGGTGTGTGACACATCGTCAGACACATGCATACTGTTCTGAAAAGAAATGGGAACAGAATGGGGAAGACCTCTGGAAGCATCTTTGACTCCCAAGTCACTGCCTAAAAGTGTGCCTATCATAACTGATCCTTGGCGCATGCGAAGATGCCTCCCGCCATGCACCTGTCATTGCAGACTTGCAAGAATCACCGTCCACGTCCTTGTCCCAGTGCAGCATTCAGTTGTCCCTACCCCATTCCTTGGGATGCAACTGCAAGTATGCAGCCAGCAACCCACCCACAGGCTGCAATCCTATACTGACAAATTTTTGACAGCTGCTTGCTCTTGAAATGTGGCCTTTTAGGCTCATGGAGGCGGAAGCTGTTCACAATCTTATGGCAGCGGCGACCGGGTATCCATACTCGGTCCCCAGCTGCCACTATTTGTTCCGGTGTCGTTTCTGCCTTCTACAAGCACGGGTCCCACAACATTACCCGTGCCCTTCCCAGTGAACTTACTGGGAAGGACCGCCTACCCACAAACACGTGGTCAAGTGAATGTGGCCAGGGATGGTGCGGAGCCAGTCCACAGCTTTTTTTGCTGAGTTGTATTTCACCACAGCCATATTGTTTAGCTTGGTGAAAGGACTTGGGAAAACAAATCTACTCCAGCTGTCATTTCTCCCAGGAAGTCCTCTAAAGCTGCTTTCACTTGAAATGTGGCCTTTTAGGCTTGTGGAGGCGGAAGCTTTTCATAATCTCATGCCGGCGGCGGCCGAGTGTCCATACTCGGTCCCCAGCCGCCACTATTTCTCCCGCTATCGCCTCCACCTTCCTCAAGCACGGGTCCCACAACATTACTCGTGCCCTCCCCAGTGCACTTACTGGGAAGGACTGCCTAACCACAAACACGTGGACAGGTGAATGTGGCCAGGGACAGTACAGAGCCAGTCCACAGCTTTTTTTGCTGGGAGTTGTATTTCACCACAGCCATATTCTTTAGCTCGTTGAAAGGACTGGCATAGAGGGAAACCGTATCTACTCTGGGTGTCATTTCTCCCAGGAAGTCCTCTAATGCAGCTTGTTGCAGAAGCAATGGCAGCCCATCCAACATCAACTCGCACTTGTCGGTGGTGCTTTGACACACAAACATCTTTTTTTGCGCATTTAATTTCATGACTACAGAGTTGGGCAATGGCCTGATCTGCAATGCGGTTTGAGAAATAACATGCATAAGCGATTCCGATCCACAATAAAAAAACAGCCATAGAGTGTCCGGGTACCTTACCCCACACTTTTCTTAGCCAGGGCTGCTTCTTGGCAGGGTTGGACGGGCCCACCAGAAAAATGGAGACTCCTCCGGTGGGCCCTGGCTTCTCCTTCAGGAGAGTAAATAGTGCCGAGGTGAGGCCATGATGATGATAGATGCCACCATCTGCTTAGTTTTCTGTTACTTGGAATGCAATCGCAACTATGCAGCCAGCCACTCAGCCACTCACTTACCTACAGGCCGCAATACTAAACTGCCAGATTTCTGGGCAGCTGCTTGCACTTGAAATGTGGCCTTTTAGGCTCGTGGAGGCAGAAGCTTTTCACGATCTCATGCCTCATGCCTCGTCTCCATACTCGGTCCCCAGCCGCCACTATTTCTCCCGGTGTTGTCTCCGCCTTCTACAAGCGCGGGTCCCTGAACATTACTGCTGGTATTTTTCTGTGGGAATCTGCTTGCCTCCTACCAGCCTGGATTATTTCCAGTAAACTATGGTACAACGCCATGGTATTAGCACTGCACCCAGTATCAGTAGCAAAGCCATCCCCAATTTCCTTCTCAGGAATTTTATTTGGTAGACTGAGTGGGTGCCCAAATACATTCGTTTCTCACAAAGGAGCTGAAGATAGAGTGGCAGTAGGTGCAAGTTTCTCCAGCCTGTTAGATATCAGAGGGTGAACGGCAGTACATTGGATCAGTGGTTAGCACTGAAGACTTGCAGCGCTGGGCTCCTGGGTTCAACTCCCAGCAAGGACAACATCAGCAAGGATTTTGTATGTTCTCCCTGTGTTTGCGTGGGTTTCCACTTCAGTAAAAAAGCAGCCATAGAGTGTCCGGGAACCTTCCCACATACTTTTCTTAGCCACGACTGCTTCTCGGCAGGGTTGGACGGTCCCTGGGTTCTACATCAGGAGAATTCATGATAGCGCTAACTTTGCAGCTGCTATGGGGCTCTTGAGTGGGGGAGAAAGGTGAGCCCTCAGAATCAAATCCTCTGGTGGGCCCAATGTTTTTCAATCTGAAACAGCTTCTCAGTGGGAGTTGTATTTCACCACAGCCATATTCTTTAGCTCAGTGAAAGGACTGGCATAGAGGGAAACCGTATCTTCTCCGTCACCAGGTTCCACCCATTGTCACACACGACCATGCTTGGCTGTATGTTCAACGATGAGAGCCACAGATGAGGCTGCTGTGTTACAGCTATCAACAACTCTGCAGCGCTGGGCGGTTTGTCACCTAAGCATTAAGCATGTTATCTTCAGCACAGCCTGTTGCCGCTTGGCCAAGGCAGTGCTGCAGTGCTTTCAGCTTGTGACTGATGTGGTCATTTCGGAGATGGAGGAGGAGGTGCAGGAGCTGAACAATGTGATTACATTGAGGTTACATTGGCGACTCTATTTTTTATACTAAAGAAAAATCCTACTGCTTGGTTTTTTTTACGTCATTTTTTAAGACAAATGCATTCACCGGGAAATGTCATTTTAACATTTTACAACCTTATCTGGCCATGTGGTGTGTGACACATCATCAGACACATCCTGTTTCATTTTTCATTTATAATGGAGGGACTCTAAAAGTCACAAAGCCTATTTTTATAGGGCCATCAGGCAGCCCTTACTATTCTTAAAAGGCCAGCAGTCGGCCGTCGCTATTGTTAGAGAGCCATCAGCCGCCTATGCTTTGTTGTTCCATTATTAACCAGTGGATCTCCTATACTGTTATTGAGTATGCAGTGACTGCAAGGGCTGCCAAAAATTTGGAAGCAACCCAATACCCCTTTGAAGAGACATAGAGGAGGGTCTCAGTAAAAAAAAATGTTCCCATTATAAAGGAGCGGGTCTCCTATAGTGGTAATGCCCATGCTGTGACTGCAAGGGCTGACCAAAATTTGGGAAAAACCCCACTAAGAAGTTAAAGACACATAGAGCAGGGCCACAGTAATGACATGTTTCCATTAGAAAGGAGCGGGTGTGCTATACAGTTATAGGGTATGCAGTGAGTCCAGCGGCTGACCAAATTTAGGAAAAACCCCACTAACAATTTAAAGACACATAGAGTAGGGCCAAAGTAACGAGTACGACATGTTCCCATTAGAGAGGAGAGGGTCTGCTATACAGTTATAGGGTATGCAGTGATTCCAATGGCTGACCAAGTTTAGTAAAAGCCCCACTAACAATTTAAAGACAAATAGAGCAGGGCCACAGTAACGAGTATGACATGTTCCCATTAGAAAGGAGAGGGTCTGCTATACAGTTATAAGGTATGCAGTGAGTCCAATGGCTGACCAAATTTAGGAAAAATCCCACTAAGAATTTAAAGACACATAGAGCAGGGCCACAGTAATGACATGTTTCCATTAGAAAGGCATGGGTCTGCTATACAGTTATAGGATATGCAGTGAGTCCAACGGCTGACCAAATTTAGGAAAAATCCCACTAAGAATTTAAAGACACATAGAGCAGGGCCACAGTAACAACAAATTCCCATTAGAAAGGAGAGGGTCTCCCATAGTGTTGGCCTATGCAGTGAATGCAAGGGCTGCCAAAAATTGGGAGGCACTCCAATGACCCTTGGAAGAGACTTAGAGAGCCTCATAAAAAAATGTTCCCATTAGAAAGGAGCAGGTCTCCTATACTTGTAATGCCCATGCACTAAGTGAATGGGCTGACAAACATTTACACCTGGGGGTATACATGAACATACTGTCTAAAAAAAATTTTTTACGGGCATCGTAAACACCCTTTAAAAAAATTATGTGGGTGTTGCATCACGGACCACGGTGGAGGATGAGTATGAGGAGAAGGAGGAGGACAAGAGCAAATAGCCAAAATCAGGAAGCGTATACTCATGTGTGGGTGTGAAGAGGTGCAAGGGAATACACCTCCCATAAAAAGACACTGGATTTGAGTTTGTTACGCTGCTATCAGTCGATGGTGTTGTGATGTCTGGCCCAATCCAGCCCTTGTTCAGTTTTATAAGAGTCAGCCTGTCAGCATTTTCAGTTGACAGGCGGATGCGCTTATCAGTTATAATTCCACCAGCCGCACTAAAAACCTGCTCTGATAAAACGCTAGCGGCAGGGCAGGCCAGGACCCCTAAGACGTAGAGAGCCAGTTCATTCAACATATCCAGCTTGGATACCCAATAATTATAAGTCACAGAGGAATCACGGAGGACGTTGGTATGGTTGGAAGGTACTCCCTCAGTTGTGCAGGTAATACCGTCTATAGCGCATGAAACTAGCTCCTGTTCTTCTTCCTCCTCCTCATTGTCACCCAATCCACGTTGTAATGAGATGAAGCTGGGCTGTGTGTAATCACCCTGTATGGTTCCTTGCTCCATCTCATCGTGCTCTGCCTGCAATGCATCCTCTTTGATTGTGAGCAGAGAGCGTTTCAGAAGACAGAGAAGAGGGATGGCGACACTAATTATGGTGTCATTGCCGCTCACCATCTTGGTGGAGTCTTCAAAGTTTTGGAGGATGGTACATATGCCTGACATCCATGTCAACTCCTGAGGTCTTATGTGTGGAGTCTGAACTGAATACCGATGGCCTTGTTGATGCTGGTACTCAACAACTGCCCTCTTCTGCTCACAAATCCTTCCCAACATCTGCAGTGTAGAGTTCCAACGCGTGGGGACATCACATACCAGTCTGTGAGCCGGAAGCTGCAAACGCTGCTGAAACACGGCAAGGGTGGCGGAAGCTGTAGGTGACTTTCTAAAATGGGCACACAGGCGGCGTACTTTAACAAGCAGATCCGGCAGCTCTGGGTAGGATTTGAGAAACCGCTGAACCACGAGTTTAAGCAAATGGGCCAGGCATGGTACATGTGTAAGCTCGCTTCACCTCAGAGCCGCCACCAGGTTCTGGCCATTGTCACACACGACCATGCCTGGCTGTAGGTTCAGTGGTGTGAGCCACAGATCTGCCTGCTCTTTCAGAGCTGTCCACAACTCTTCAGCATTGTGCGGTTTGTCACCTAAGCATATTAGCTTCAGCACAGCCTGTTGCCGCTTGGCCGAGGCAGTGCTGCAGTGCTTCTAGCTTGTGACTGATGTGGTCATTTCGGAGATGGAGGCTGAAGAGGAGGAGGATGCTGAGGAGGATGAGGTGCAGGAGCTGTAGACTGTGGAGGCAACCCTGATTGACCTAGGGCCCACAATCCTTGGCGTCGGGAGGATGTGTTCCGGCCCAAGGTCTGACTGAGTCCTGGCTTCCACTATCCAGTGTGCCGTCAGCGAGATGTACCGTCCCTACCCACAAGCACTTGTCCACATGTCCGTGGTTAGGGTGACTTTCCCGGTAACTGCTAATGTTTTGGGACACGTGCTTGTGTAATGCGGGGACGGCACACCGGGAGAAATAGTGGCGGCTGGGTACTGAGTACAGAGGAATGGCCAACGCCATCAGGTTGCGGAATGCGTCTCCACGGGCCTAAAAGGCAACATTTCTAGCGCAAGCAGTTGCGAAATGTGGGAATTTAGTAGTGTGGCCTGTGGGGTGTTGGCTGCGTATTTGCACTTGCGTTTTAAGGACTGGGGTATGGACAACTGAACGCTGCGCTGGGACAAGGACGTGGATGTGCTTCCTGATGCTGCTACTTAAGAGTGTGCAATGACAGGTGCAAGGCAGGAGGCATCTTCGCATGCACCATGGACAGGGGATTGACTTGCATGCACAACAGTGGAAGAAGCAGTGGTGCCACCTGCAGACTCTGTTCCTGGACCCTGGGGTTCGGCCCACAAAGTCGGGTGCTTTGCTGCCATGTGCTTGATCATGCTGGTGGTGGTCAGGCTGGTCGTCTTGCCACCCCTTCTGATGCTGGCTAGGCAGGTGGTGCAAATGGCCTTTTTGGGGTTATCGGCAGAGTCTTTAAAAAACAACCAGACTCGGGAAGACCTAACAGTTGTACTGGCAACTTCCTTTGGGTGTTACGGGAAACAGTTGCCTGCCTTCTTTCTGCAGCCACCACACTGCTTCTTCCTGCCTGTTGGGGTGCTCTGCCTCCCTCCCCCTGTGTGCTGCTGTCCTCGCTCTGCATGTCCTCCTGCCAGGTTGGGTCAGTTACTACATCATCCACCACCTCGTCTTCCACTTCCGCACTCTGGTCCTCCTCCTGACTTTCTGGCAATTGTGTCTCATCATCGTCCACCTCTTGTGACACTTTCCCACTGTCGCCTTCGTGTGACCGTGGCTGCTCAAATATTTGGGCATCGCTACATGCGATCTCCTCTTGCCCCGCTTTAAGTGGACCGGGCGAGAGGCCCAAATCTATAAATGAAAAAGTGAACAGCTCTTCGGAGTGTCCAAGTGTGGGATCAGTTGTCTCTGGGCACTCGGCATGGTGGGAGGAAGGAGGATCAGAGTGAGGAATATGCGGTCCAGACTCACACCTACTGAGACTTGACCATGTGGAAGACAAGGTGGTGGTGGCTAAGTGACTGGAAGCTTTATCTGCTATCCAACCAATAACCTTTTCACACTGCTCTGTGTTCAATAGTGGTGTTCTGCGGTCCACTATTAATTGGGACAGGAAGGTCGAGCGAGAAGATGTGGGTGTTTGTTGTGGCACAATTTCAGCTAGCCCACGGCCTCGGCCTCTACATGCAACAGCATCATAACCATCACATCTAGTTCCTCGTCCCTTGCCATGTGCCTTGCCCATTTAAAATGGAGGACAATATCTTCCACGCTCACTACAAATGACTGAATTTGGAGCAAACGTATATGTGATCAGTGTGATGGAGAAACCACAGTTTTAAATACCTGGCCTGTAGGTAACTGTTTTGAACAGCAAACTGGTATCAATTGCTTCATTGACACACTGAAACAAATTTTTAATGGAGGTCAGAAATGGCAGTATTTTCCGAAAACGTATATGTGATCTGTGTGACGGAGAAACCACAGTTTTAAATACCTGGCCTGTAGGTAACTATTTTGAACAGCACACTGGTGTCAATTGCTTCACTGACACACTGAAACAAATTTTTAATGGAGGTCAGAAATGGCAGTATTTTCTGAAAACGTATATGTGATCCCTGTGACGGAGAAACCACAGTTTTAAATACCTGGCCTGTATGTAACTATTTTGAACAGCACACTGGTGTCAATTGCTTCACTGACACACTGAAACAAATTTTAATTTTTAATGGAGGTCAGAAATGGTAGTATTTTCTGAAAAGTATTAAATAGCTGGATTTTTAGCGCTGTAATATGTAAAGGACCTGGCTGTTTTCGCAGTGCCAACAAGCAAATGGTGCAGAAAAACTGTGTTCTCTGGATTGCTTTTTAAGCAAATAATGAGGATTAAGATCTAAAAAAAAAATTATTCCTGGCTCCTGAGACCTGGGCCTATTTCTAGAAATATCTAACAGCAGCAGACAGAACTGGAATGGAGCCTCTTGTGCTATGTGCATTGCAGTCTGCTATATACACTGCCTGCCTGCCTATATACACTGCCTGCCTGATATCTCTGCAGATGGATTAGTCCTCAGAAGAACTGTTTGTTGAGATGGATATGTGTCTCTAATATAGTTTGGTACACCTACACTAACTAGAAACAAGCAAATCTCTCCCTAGCTCAGCAGCAGCTCTCCCTACACTGTCTGATTCCAGAGTGACAGTGACGACCATGGCGGCGCCAGGTCTGATATAGACCTGATGACGCAGTGCGGCCAGACAGTCACTATAATGCCACAACCAACATGGCTACGGCATTACAGTGAGTGGAAGGCAATCCCTGCATGTTCATTGGCGCTCTAAAGAGCGCCAAACATGCAGGGAGGAGACCCGAGCTCCCACTGAGCAACCCTGGAAATGCTCGAGCAGTGAGATGTTCGAGCGAGCACTGAGCAGTAGTGAGCATACTCGCTCATCACTACTGTTCTCCTAAAATCACCAAAATGAGCCAGCTGAAGTTGGAGACCCCCGGTGGCCAGTCTGAAGATAATCATGGAGACCCTCCAGTACCACCTCCGAGAGGGAACCTTAAAGCACCAACAAAAGAGAGGACTGCCAGCGCTGACTGGGAGGAAGTAATAGGAAAACTGCGAGCCGAGTTGATTGAGGTGAAAAAGTTGATTCGTTCCAGGCCAGAACCTGTATCCCTCAGACCCAGGAGTGAGTTCCAAAACAAAAGATACCCGGCTTGTGAAGCGTGTCGTTCATCAAATCCTTGTACGGTGTGTGTCCACTGTCTAAGATGTGGTGAGGAAGGACATTATGCCAAGGAATGCCAATGGTCACGGACGTTTGGGGTTAAAAGACAGGAGGTTGCCAGTGCAGGGCGGCTGGTAACTGAGACACGGAGGCCTCAGAAGCAAATCCAAATCTCACCAAACCCCAGAACAGCGCATGAGGTAAAACGGCTGCGTCAGTACTATCCCCAAGTGTGTTCCCATCTACAACAATTGCAAGAGAGGAAGGGGCATCAGTTACTTAATGCCCAGTGCGGCAGTCAAATTATGTACTCCTAGGAGGAGGATTCCTCGGTCAGTAAAGATATCCTCATCAGCCTAATGGGTAAAAGATGCTTTATACAGTGCCAGCTAGATAGACTCCAGGGACTGTGGGACACATGAGCCCAAGCGAGCATTTTAAATGAAGAATGGAGAAGGCGCTACCTGCCACATACCTGCCTTTGATCGCTAAAAGAACGAGACCTTAATCCCTTTCATAGGAGGGGTGGAAGTGACTTTCCAACTGAGGGCCACGAAGAACAGCAACACCATTGAGCTTTTGGTACCTTTTCTTGTGACCAGTGATCAGAACGTGGCAGAGGATCCTATCCTGGGTTATAATGTAATCAGTGAGGTCATCACGAAACACAAGTCAGGGACGCTGGTGGTGGATGCAATTGCCACATCGCTTGCCATAGCCGACGCCGTGGCAGAAAATGTGAATAATAGAGTAAAGAAAGCACAGAATACAATGTACCTAAAAGAAGTCAAAGTAGGCTGGCAACCAACCATCATCCTTGTAAACCAAATGGTTGGGGTGAGGTGTGGAGTCCGGATAGAACCGGGAAGAGAAGTCCATAAAAGACTGTTCGTGCCAAAAGACTCCTCAGAATTTCCGGAAGGCCTAGTCCAAGGTGAGACTGTGCTTACGATTCCTACTGGTGGGTTTGCTTGAGTAACAGTACCAGTGATGAATACTATGAAACACGAAGTTAGACTGGATCCAAAGACTGTGTTAGGTCACATTGAAACCATTAAAACGGTATATCCAGCCAGTGTGAGACACGCCCAGGGGTCTACCGTGAAATCAGTCTCCCCACCAAGGAACAGGAGTTACCCAGGGGAGGAAATTGCATGACCCACCTCGGGGTCCTGGGATCCCCCAGTACCTATGGAACACTTGTGTGCTGAAGATCGAGCGGTAACAAAACAGATGCTGAGAGAAGAATGTCATGCATTCTCCAAAGATGACACTGATATAGGCTGTATCCCGTCATTGCAGGTGAAAATCAATTTCAAAGTCTACCCAGTAACCAGAAGTTACATGTCAGTGCCGAAAACATTACACCGTGAAGTGAAAGAGTATTTACAAGACCTAATCAACAGAGGTTGGCTCCAAAAGTCAAAGTCGTCTTATTCCTCTCCTATTGTTTGTGTTAGGAAGAAGGACAGTACGTTGAGACACTGCAGTGATTACCGGGAACTAAACCGAAACCCGATACCAAAGATTCAAGATATGCTAGACAGCCTATCAGGAAGTAACTGGTTCTCTGTCCTCGATCAGGGTAAAGTATACCATCAAGAGTTTGTTGAAGAATCCAGTAGACCCTTGACAGCATTCATCACACCGTGGGGGTTATACGAGTGGATCCGCATACCGTTTTGGCTCAGTTCAGCTCCAGCAGAATTCCAGAGGAGCATGGAGACTTGTTTAGAAGGATTAAGGACAATATCTGCCAGCCATACTTGGATCACAATGTGGTACACAGCAAAACCTTTTGGGAGCATGTTGAACACGTGAGGACCGTATTACAGCGGTATCAACAACATGGAGTTAAGTTGACCCCAAAGAAGTGTGAACTGTTCAAAAGGCAAGGCCGATTTCTAGGGAAAATTGTGTTAGGAGAAGGATTCCTCTCCTACTATCGTATGTAGCGTTGGCGTCTTTGCCTCCTGCTGGGCAGAGATGCCGATCCCTTCACCGCCGAGGTCCAGGTACAGCATCCTCCAGCTCCCCTGCTGCTGCCCAGGGTGTGCGCACCTCGCGCAGTTTCCCAGGCACTGTACTTAGTGTGCGCGCGCTCCCTCCCTCTTAAAGGGGCCGCAGGCTCCGTCCTAAAGAGCCCCCGGCTAATGGCCGGAGAACTACTCCTATTTAAAGCACCTCCTCCAAAATGGAGGTGCCTGTGCAAGATTGTTGTTTGTGTGCTAACACTCTCCTCAGCCCTCAGGTTCCAGTGCCCGCCAGCCTGTCTATCAGCCGTGTCTGCCTGTCTATCAGCCGTGCCCGCTTGCCTGTCTACCTGCTGTGCCCTCCAGCCTGTCTATCAGTCGTGCCCGCCAGCCTGTCTACCTGCCGTGCCCGCCTGCTCGCCTACCCACATCACCTGTCAGTCTATCTGCCGTGCCCGCCTTCTTGCCTACCTACCTGCATCACCTGTCTGTCTACCGGCCGTGCTCATCTGCTGTACCTGTCAGCTTCATCCATCTCACCCATGGGAGTCGCCTGCTCTCACACAAGGTCGGTCCCAGAGTGGCACCTGGTTCACCTTCCCGGTCCCTCCCTGGTTCGCGGAGTCGAGTAAGCTGCCGTGTGGCCAGGGTCTGTCCAGGTAGGCAATTAGTTACGCCCCTCTGGTCCCTCCTTGCATCACAGCACAGAGGTTCCACCACCCGGATCCATAACAGTTTGCGCAGGCCATGGAATCCGATGGCTCCCAGGCTCCTTCAATCTCAGACCTGTACCAAGAGGTCTCTTGCCAGAGATCCCAACAAGATACTATCCTGTCCTAACTGTGGACAGTCAACTCCCTCCTGGACGCGCTGTCCATCCCGACTGTGTCCGCCTCTAACCGAGCGGCACCTCTGCTTTGGCGGCACCTCAACTCAGTGGCACTGTGGCACCCGGCTTTGGACCCCGGCTTTCTGCGCCTCCACATTTTGGTGGCGACCCTGCCCTATGTTGGGGCTTCATAAATTAGTGCACGCTGCACTTTGAACCCCTGGCACACCAGTTCACCTCCGACCGGGCCAAGGTGGCATTCATCATGTCTCACCTTACCGGAGAGGCGTTGGTGTGGCTTAACCCTCTGTGGGAGAGAGGGGATCCTCTGGTGTCCAATCTCTGGGCCTTCCTCGCGGCTTTCCGGAAGGTGTTCGATGAGCCTGGACGAAAATCTTCTACTGCTTCCTCACTTCTCCGACTCCGCCAAGGGAGTCTCTCTGTGGGACAGTATGCCGTGCGTTTCCGAACCCTCGCATCTGAACTTGCCTGGAACAATGAGGCTCTGGTGTTCACCTTTTGGGAGGGCCTTTCCGGACGGATCAAGGATGAGCTAGCCGGTCGTGACATACCTCCCTCCCTGGACGACCTGGTGTCATTAGCTACCCAGATTGACATCCGTTTTCTGGAGCATGCTAAGTAGACGACCCGTGAGAGGAGACCTCTGCGCCTCGCTCCAACCTTCCAAAGTCCAGTCTCGCAACCAGTATTTCCCCGGGTGTCTTCTCCAGAGTCAATGCAAATTGACCAAGTTAAGATGGTCAAGTCTCGCCAGGAGACCTGCCGCGCCGAGGGGAGTTGCTTCTATTGTGGCAATATAGAGCATCAGATCCGCTCCTGCCCGGTGAGACCGGGAAACTCCAGTGTCTAGGACCGCTCGGAGAGGTCGTCCTAGGCAAGAGTTCTTCCTCTCCGCCCTTGACTCTGTCCATTTCTGTTACCAGTGGTGAGACCCGCTTTGTCAAGACTGCCTATCTGGATTCCGGAGCCACTGGGATTCTCATTCAACAGGCCGTTGTGGAGCATTTTCAGATTCTTACCATACGTCTGGCTGATCCTTTAGTGGTTTGCTCTCTGGATGGAAAGCTTCTCTCTGAAACCATCTTGTTTGTCACTGAGCCTGTAACTCTTCAGGTGGGAATGCTGCACTCAGAGAAGATCTCCTTTTACGTGTTATCTGGTCTCTCTCATCCCCTCTTGCTTGGTCTGCCTTGGTTACAGAGACATGAGCCCGTACTGAATTGGAGCTCGGGTGAGGTGCTCCGCTGTGGTCAGGAATGCCATAAGTCCTGTCTGGTTCCAGTTGGCACCCTACTGGTCATATGTGGATGTCTTTGATAAAAAGGTGGCAGAGACACTACCACCTCAGAGACCGTATCATTGCCCCATCGACCTAATACCTGGTGCTTCACCTCCTCGTGGGCGAATCTACCACTTGTCGCTGGCCGAGACACGTGCTATGTCTGAATACATGGAAGAGAATCTTGCTATGGGATTTATCCAGAAATCCACCTCTCCAGCTGGAGCAGGATTCTTCTTCATCAAAAAGAAAAACGGCTCTCTTCGTCCTTGTATCGACTATTGTGGCCTAAACCAGATTACCATCAAAAATAAGTACCCCCTGCCTCTCATCTTGGAGCTGTTTGACCGCCTAAAAGGCGCGAAGATCTTCACTAAGCTCGATCTTCGTGGGGCATACAATCTTGTCCGGATTCGCCAGGGAGTCGAGTGGAAGATGGCATTCAACACTTGGGATGGTCACTAGGAGTACCGCGTGATGCCCTTCGGTCTCTGTAATGCCCCAGCCGTCTTCCAGGAGTTAGTAAACGACATCTTCCGAGATCTCCTGTATTCCTGCGTGGTGGTGTACCTGGACGATATCAGGTCCTGTTGAAGCTCTGGAAGAATCGCCTGTATGCTAAGTATGAGAAATGCCTCTTTGAGCAGACCTCCCTACCATGTCTGGGGTATATATCTCTAAGACCGGACTGCGGATGGATCCCGAGAAGGTGTCCGTCATCTTAAAGAGGCCCCGACCTGAGGGGTTGAAGGCTATTCAGCGGTTTCTGGGATTCGCTAACTATTACCGCCTCTTCATTCCTCATTTCTTCTCCCAGCCTGCCCCCATCTCTGCTCTCACCCGTAAAGGAGCAAAGCCCAGGGAATGGACTTCCGAGGCGGAGAATGCCTTCGTCTCTCTTAAACAAGCCTTCTCCTCCGCTCCAGTGCTACACTGTCCGGATTGCAATAAATAGTTCTTCCTGGAGGTTGATGCCTCTTCCTCTGGGGCCGGAGCAGTGCTCACCCAGAAATCCTCATCCGGGCGAATGGTGTCCTGCGGCTTCTTCTCCAAACTCTTCTCTCCGTCCGAGCGCAATTACTCCATAGGAGATCGAGAACTGCTGGCCATCAAATTAGCGCTGAAGGAGTGGCGCTACTTGCTTGAGGGGGCTCTGCACTTTGTGGTCATCTACACTGACCATAAAAACCTCACTTATTTGCAGACCGCCCAAAGACTAAACTCACACCAGGCCAGATGGTCTTTATTCTTTGCTTGATTCTGCTTCACTCTTCATTAGTGTTGAGCCACCCCCGTAGTGTTCGAGTTCGGTTCGGTTCGTCGAACACCCGTGTGTAAGCCGAACTGTTCGTCGAACTGTTCGTCGAACACCTTCGAACACCGTTAAAACCAATGGCAGGCAAACAAAAACACATAGAAACACATAGAAAACACCTTCAAAGGTGTCCAAAAGCTGACAAACTGCTCAGAAGACACAACTAACACATGGAAAACTGACAAGTACATATAGTCATGCGAAAAGAAAAGAGGTGGAGGAGTAAAAGGAGGGGGAGACACAGATATAGGCATGTCATGCCCTTCTAAAATCCAAAAAGTGAGAAGCCGACACGTTCAGTCCGCTCCTGCCCGTGCCACCTCCGTGTCGCCGGGTTTGTGCCAGAGCCGCGGTGAACCCTGACGGCCAGCCCCCCTCTCCCAATACTGGTGCCTGTCCGCTGGTGGGTCAAGCGAGCCCCCCTGTGGTGGAGGCAGCTCTAAGCTTTTTAATTTAAATTGTCTCTCTAATTTGAATGAATACACTTTAAATCCATTTACAAGGATCTATTGGAGGGCAAGTCTCATGCCAGCAGCCGTGTAATTCCAGCTCCAGTAGCGTCCACTAAAGCTGCTGCAGTTAAAAAGCTTTTAGAAGGATCGAGCTCGGCTGTCCACCGCAAGGCATCCTACTGCCAGTCCCAGCCCCTATGCCTTGGGGTGCCTCCTGATGCTCTTCACTGAGTATCCCGTGGTCCCGAAGCATTTCCTTTGAAAAAATTAAGTGTCCAAACTACAGGTGGTGTAGCTTGCTTAACAGCCGGGATAATCCGCTGACTAGCAGACACTGCTACTAGGCACAAAGTATTTCCTGGGCTAGATGCAGTTAAAAATTTGTAATTAGATACTCTCGCTGGATGCTGAGAAAGCATTCCATAGAGTCTCCTGGCACGCCATATATGATTCTCTTAAAAAGCTTGGGGTAGGGGTCTAGGGGACCCTTTTATAGCCAAAATCACGGCCCTGTATCACAATACGTCACCTAGGCTGAAGATAAAGGGAACTGTAGCACCCTGAGGGCTCGGTTGCTACAGAGGTATTGCACCTCACCCAGAGGTGTGATATCTCACTCTCAGGTAAGGATGGAGTGTGGATCAGGACCCGACACCTGCATGCATTACACCACATTGCCGTGGGGCAGGGCGACCAATATGCCTCTGAGATGGGCACGACAGTCCCTGTCCCTGGCTGGAGTGGGGGGAGGGAACACTGAGGAAGGGGAACCCTGTAGTGCAGGAGCAGGGAGGAAGCAGTTCCTGGGTGCATTGAGAAGGGAGTATAAAAGGTGGGCACCATCTTAGTTCAGTGCAGAGAAGTCTGAGCAGAAGTGGCAGGGAGCAGGGGCTCTGCATGAGCTCTGCTCCGGAGGCGGGCCTAGTAACAGAGGCCCAGGCCTGGAAGAGGGAGAAGGAAGGAAGAGGAGCGGAGAAGGCTCCAGGAACGAGGAATGAAGGGATCCCAGGGGTGCGGACTGGCGAGTCGCCACCGCACGCCCGAATCCACCTGCGTGGAGGGGTCAGGCCAAAGGGGGAGACCGGTCCCCGAAACTAGTGGAGGCAGGAAACGACCCTCAGCTAGAAACCGGAGGCTGTGACATTTTATGTGGCGCAGCCACTCGCTACACCCGCTAGGAAGGCACCACATAGGGTCAGGGAAACTGAAGCCAAGTTTACCAAGAGAAGGCCCGAGGCAGCCGGACAGAAGGGTTGGTAAGAAAGGCCAGACAAAGGACACACAAAGGGGGTCCTGTGAAGCGCTCCAAAGTTATCTGGGAGTTGTCTGAGCCCCTCACCTGGTGAGCACAGTACGACGTGGGCAGCCGTTACCTGCAGACGTGGTCTGGATAATAAGAACTGTGAGTAAAGGCCCTGGACTGCATCACTGACTCTGTGTCGTTACTGCTGCTGCCCTGCACCATCACCCCCATCCTCCGCATACACTGCCCTGAGGCTATACTCCTCCCGTGGGGAGTTATGCTACGCTCTGCTGCACCCACAACACCAGCCTCAGCTGTCTGCCCTGCAGCGGCGGTTCACTCTGACCGCAATCCACGGGTGGCGTAGTCGGACATTTAAACATCAAAACCACATAAATAGTTCCGCCACTGGTTTGACCACCCTGAGCCACGGAACCGGGTCGCCGCCACGAAGACTACAACCACCAGCATCCACCAAAAAGGGTCCGGCTCCGGGTGTCCCAAGGCCCAGGGGGTGCATCAGAACATTTTCATCACCTTTCACAATCACCAATGGGACAAGGCAGGGATGTCCTCTGTCCCCTCTCTTATACATCCTAGTGACGGAGCACCTGCTCTCATCAATTCGCCATAACCCCAATATTAGGTGGATTGAGGTGGGAGGCACCGAGTACAAGTGCTCTCTATTTGCTGATGATGTCCTAGTATATATCACTCAATCACATATATCCATCCATGCTGTTATGGCTGAAATAGATCACTTTGTTACATGGTCAAATTTTAAAATCAATGCAGCGAAGTCTGAGGCCCTCGATGACTCCCTCCCCAAATCCATATAGGATTCCATCCAGTCCAACTTTCCCTTTGCCTGGCCCTCACAGGGTATCAAATACTTAGGAATTCCTATTCATAGAGACCTCTCCCATCTATATTATCTTAATTTTGGGCCCTTTATTGAACAACTCCATACAGACCACGGTTGGCAAGTTAGAACTGTAAGATTCACTACGTGAACCACTGGTGTTTTGTGGAAAAGCACATGTACACTGTGTTCCAAATTATTATGCAAAAAGTGTTTAGGAGTGATAAGGGAAGAATTTGTTTGTTTGTCAGTTAAAGTCATTGATGGTGATGTGTGTCAGGGCTCTTTATATCACTGTAAGCAATTGCAGACACCTGTGCTAATTAGTTTGGCAGGTGTGTCCAATGAAAGGCAAGACTACTTAAGAAGGCTGTCTCACATTATTAAGCAGCCTACATTTTCTGCCAAAATGGGAAAGAAAAAGGATGTGTCGGCTGCTGAGAAGCAATAAATTGTGGAGTGTTTAGGTCAAGGCATGACTAAAATCAACATTGTGCGATGATCAGGATGAAGTGTCTTGGCAATCAAGAAGTATGTAGCTGATTCACAGTACACACGTGTGCGTGCTGATAAGGGCAAATTGAGGACTCTTTCCTACAGGCAATTACGTCAGGTTAAAAGAGCAGCGGCAAAAAAGCCTTGTCATAGCAGCAGACAAGTTTTTGAAGCTGCTGGTGCCTCCAACGTCCCCCGAACAACAAGATGCAGGGTCCTTCAGAGGTTTGCAGCTGTGCATACGCCATCCTGTCGACCTCCTCTATCCACTTCACACAAGCAGAAACGGCTCCAGTGGGCTAAACATTACATGAAGACTGATTTCAAAACTGTTTTGTTCACAGATGAGTGCCGTGCAGCGCTCGATGGTCCAGATGGATGGAGTGGAGGATGGCTGGTTGATGGACACCCCACGCAAACACGGCTACAGCGCCAACAAGGAGGAGGTGGAGTAATGTTTTGGGCTGGAATCATGGGGAGAGAGATTGTCGGCCCCTTTAGGATCCCTGAAGGCGCTAAAGATGAACTCCATAATGTATGTGGATTTTCTCAAACAGCACTTCCTGCCATGGTTCAAGAAGAAGAACCGTGTATTTCACAGCAAGATCATTTTTCTGCATGATAATGCACCATCTCATGCTGCACATAAAACATCTGCATCTCTGGCTGATATGGGCATAAAAGGGGACAAACTTATGGTGTGACCCCCATGCTCCCCTGACCTCTACCCCATTCAGAACCTCTGGAGCATCATCAAAAGGAGTGTCTATGATGGCGGGAGGCAGTTCACATCTAAGCAACAGCTCTGGGAGGGTATTCTGTCCTCATGCAAAACAATTGAAGCAGAAACCATCCAAAACCTGACAAATTCAATGGACGAGAGAGTTCAGAAGCTCCTTTCGAACAAGGGGTCCTATGTGAAAATGTAACATCACCTAGAATAAAGTTTTGAGTTGAAAACTGTTTGATTTCAGTTTCTAATAACCTGCTAATGCTAATAATTTCAAAAATGACCATTTTTTTGGTCTTTAGTAAAATGAAAAGGTTGATCGAAAAGTTTCGGGGATCTAAGAGTAGTCAGTAGTCATGATTACTTCGAATTCTGACAATATGAGGGTCATGTTGCAGGTAGTGCAGCAAGAAGGCACTTATGTGTCTTGCGCATCTCGGAGCCCCAAAATTATTTTCCGAGCTAGATGCAGCTAAAAATTATTATTAATTTTAAATCTGGTGGAGCTTAGTATAGATGGCCTAATAGGATCAGTGCTGCACACTGCTACAAAGCCCAATTTATTTTCCAGCCAAGATACAGATAAACATGATTAGTAATTTTAAATCTGGTGGAGCTTATTATAGATGGCCTAATAGAATCAGTGCTGCACACTGCTACAAAGCCCAAATTATTTTCCAGCCAAGATACAAATAAACATGATTAGTAATTTGAAAGCTTAAAACGGTTGGTAGGGTGATTTTAACCAATCATCAAGCTTTTACTCTCACCAGGATGACACAGGGGTAGAAAAGTCGTTTCGGATCCATGATTTGTTCATCTTTATGAACGTGAGTCTGTCTACATTATCAGTGGAGAGCCGTGTGCGCTTATCTGTCAGCACACCACCAGCAGCGCTGAACACACGTTCAGACAGAACGCTGGCTGCGGGGCATGACAAGATCTCCAAGGCGTAAGTGGCTAGCTCCGGCCATTTATCCAGATTGGAAGCCCAAAAAGAGCAAGGGTCCAGTGACACAGTCATGGCTTCAATGTTTACTTGGAGATACTCCTGTACCATCGTCTCTAGGCGTTGACTATGTGTCAGACTTCTTGTCTCCTGTGGCCTTGCAAAGGATGGGCTAAAAAAGTGGTGAAATGATTCCGCAAAATTGATGTTACCAGCAGATACTGTGGTTCTGTTACGGTTTGAGTGCTGAACACTTGACGGTCCCACGGTTGGCAAGTTGGAACTGTGAGATTCACTACGTGCACCACTGGTGTTTTGTGGAAAAGCACATGTAAGATTCTGCAACAGTCTCTGCTGATACTCCTGCATGCGTGCATCCCTTTCTATGGCAGGAATAATTTCGGCAAATTTACTTTTGTACCGGGGATCTAACAGTGTGGCAACCCAGTAGTCAGGATTATTTCTAATTCTCACAATTCGAGGGTCATGTTGCAGGTAGTGCAGCAAGAAGGCACTCATGTGTGTTGCGCATCCAGGAGCACCAAGTCCCTGTTGTGTTGGTGGCGAGGTAACAATCATGCTTCCTTCCTCTGTCCTCTCCCCCTAACCTCGCACAACAGAAATGTGATCAAGGTCTCCCTCATCTGATGAGTCTTCCATCAGTTCGTCCTCCACTTCTTCCTGGGCTCCTGCACCTTCCTCACTAGTTTGGCTGCTACCATGCGCCCTGGTAAAACCATCTCCCCCACCCTCACATGCCTGCCGCCTTGGTGCTGCCGACCGTCTGGACCTTGCAGATGTTAGCCCTTCCGCATACAACTCCTCCTCCTCTACTTCCTCCACCTCCTCTTGTGCCACCACCTGACTCCGAATTCTGTTTAACATGTGCTCCAGCATGTAAATCACCGGAATAGTCATGCTGATAATGGCATCGTCAGCACTAAACATCTTCGTCGCCATTTCAAAACTGTGCAGAAGGGTGCATAGGTCCCTGATCTGAGACCACTCCTCCAGCGTGATTTGCCCCACCTCTGGATCTCGTTGGCCCAGGCTATACGTCAGAACGTATTGCACCAGGGCTTGTCGGTGCTGCCACAGTCGCTGCAACATGTGCAGAGTTGAATTCCACCGGGTAGGCACATCGCATTTTAGCCGGTGAAGTGGCAGGCCCAACGACTTCTGTAGAGATGTAAGTCGCTGAGCTGCGGGATGCGAACGGCGGAAGTGAGCACACAGCGACCGTGCCCTCTGCAGAAGGCCATCTAGTCTGGGATAGTGGGCTAAAAATTGCTGGACAACCAGGTTCAACACGTGAGCCATACAAGGCACGTGTGTGACATTGCCCCGGCGAAGGGCCGCACCCAGGTTTGCAGCATTGTCGCACACGGCCTTCCCTGGTTTCAGGTCCAGTGGAGACAACCATTCATGAAATTGGTTCTTCAGAGCTGACCACAGCTCCTCAGCTGTGTGACTCACATTTCCCAGACATTTCAAAGTAAAAACCGCCTGATGACGTTGAGCCCTACTGCCAGCATAGTAAGGAGGTGTGCAGGATCCCTTCTGCGCAGTTAGAAAGCTTGTGGCATGACCAGACAGGCTTTGGGTGCAGGTGGAAGACCGAGAGGAGGTTGAGGAGGCAGAAGCAGTGGAGGAACTTTGACATAAAGAGGATTGACGCACAACTCGTGGGGACGGCAAGACTTGGACAGCAGCCCCTTGTCCTGCTGTCACCATAGTTACCCAGTGCCCAGTCAGCGACATGTAACGCCCCTGTCCATGCCTACTCGTCCAAGTGTCTGTGGTGAAATGCACCCTGTCACACACAGAGTTTCTCAAAGAAGCGGTGATGTTGTGTGCGACATGCTGGTGGAGCGCAGGCACACCTTTCTTTGAGAAGTAGTGCCGACTGGGCATCTGGTACTGGGGCACTGCGACGGACATAAGGTCTCGAAAATCCTCTGTGTCCACCAGGCGGAAAGGCAGCATTTCTGTAGCCAAGAGCTTGCAGATGGTGAAATTCAACCTCTTAGCTTTCTCATGGCTAGGAGGAAATGGTCTTTTACTTGTCCACATCTGAGGGACCGAGGGCTGACTATTGTGCTTAGACGGGGTTGATAAGGGTGTCCCCGGAAAACTGCCGGTCTGTGAGGAAGATGCAGGCGGACATGTTAGGTTGCCTTGATCCAAAGGTGGTGCTATCGATGTCGGACAGCGCTCAACATCAGCTGGTGTTACCACCTCCAAAGAAAATGATGACCTGCCAATCACGCTGGCTGTTGCGGGTAAAGAGGTGGCAGGTCTGCGCCTCAAAACAGGTGTGACTGCTGTCCCCCCAGTCACAGAGGATGAAGAGGCCGCGGATGCACAAGATATGGCAGACGGTGGTTGGCCCGGCCGGCTAGGCCGCATTGTAGCACACTGAGCTTCCCACTGCAACTTATTCTTCATGTCCATGTGCCGGTTCATGCATGAAGTACTCAAACTATGTATTTTTTGGCCTCTACTTAGCTTATGCTGACAAATGTTACAGATAACACGAGTTGGGTCATCTTTATCGATCTGAAAAAATGCCCAGGCTATGCAAGGCTTAGCACCCATGCGACCTGAAGAGCCACAATGACTTGTGGTGAGAGGCAGAGTTGTGTTTGAGGATGCAGTTGTTGACGTGCTTCCAGTACTACGTCTCTGTCCAGGAAGGCGCAACCTGACCTCGTCGTCACTAGCATCTTCCTCCACCTCCTCTGCTGACCTCATCTCTTGGCTGACTGTGGGTTGACAGTAAGTGGGATCTCCAACCTCATCATCATCACCCTGTGCGTTATCACACCCGTCGTCCTCAGAGCCAACCTGTTCCTGCCCTGACAAAAAACTAAAGTTGTCGCTCCAATCAGGTATTTGAGTCTCATAATCGTCTTCCTCATTGTCTCCACCAACAGGAGTTACAGTTTGGGAATGAGGGTCTACATTATGGTCAGAACCTTCTGCGTCTGGTCCTGGATCCGACTCATAAAGATTCTGGGCATCAGTGCAGATCATTTCCTCGTCTGGATTCACAGAAGCGCTGGAGTCGACCTCTGATTCCCAGGCTATAGTATGAGTAAACAGCTCTGCAGACTCAACCATCTGTTCTACCTCATACTCAGACGGGCAGCTGGAGATTTGGGAGCTGTGAGGAAGCAAGTGCGATTGGGGTGACACCTTTGAGGACTGGAGTATTTGTGATGTTGAAGTTGATGTGGAGGAGAGCCCACTTAAAGGAGCACTTGATATCCGTTGAAGCACCTGCTGTTTTTGTGCCTCATCTGGAATTTGTAGCGATTGGCGTGGCCGTAAGAAAGGGATCTTATCACATTGTCCGCTAAAAGAAGTAGACATTTTAGTTTGGCTGGAAGATGGTCTTTCTTCTGCAGATGTTACTGTTGCTTTAACACCTACCCCACGGACACAACCTTTTTTCCCCTTCCCAACACGCCTATTCCCCTTTCCACCAGCAGCAAGCCTTTTTCCACTCATTTTGGTGGTTAACTAATTCACAACTCTGGAGTTGTTTGCACAAAAAAACAATGGATGGGAACCCAGCAGAGCTGAGTGGCCAAACTGTGGTATTAGGCCAAAACTATTGGCTGGGTTAGATGCAGAAAAAAATTATATTCAATTTGCAACCTGATGGAGGTCAGTATAGATGGACTAATAGAACAAGTCCCACACACAGCTAGAAGCCCAAATATTTTTTCAGAGGTAGATGCAGAAAAAAAATATATTCAGTTTGCAACCTGATGGAGGTCAGTATAGATGGACTAATAGAGAAAGTCCCACACACTGCTAGAAGGCCAAATATTTTTTCAGAGCTATATGCAGATAAAAATTATTTTTAATTTGCAACCTGATGGAGGTCAGTATAGATGGACTAATAGAGAAAGTCCCACACACTGCTAGAAGGCCAAATATTTTTTCAGAGCTAGATGCAGATAAAAATTATTTTTAATTTGCAACCTGATGGAGGTTAATATAGATGGACTAATAGAGAAAGTCCCACGCACTGCTAGAAGGCCAAATATTTTTTCAGAGGTAGATGCAGAAAAAAATTATATTCAGTTTGCAACCTGATGGAGGTCTGAATAGATGGACTAATAGAGAAAGTCCCACACACTGCTAGAAGCCCAAATATTTTTTCAGAGGTAAATGCAGAAAAAAATTATATTCAGTTTGCAACCTGATGGAGGTCTGTATAGATGGATTAATAGAACAAGTCCCACACACAGCTACAAGCCCAATATTTTTTCAGAGGTAGATGCAGAAAAAATATATATTCAGTTTGCAACCTGATGGAGGTCAGTATAGATGGACTAATAGAGAAAGTCCCACACACTGCTAGAAGGCCAAATAGTTTTTCAGGGCTAGATGCAGACAAAAAATTATTTTTAATTTGCAACCTGATGGAGGTCAGTATAGATGGACTAATAGAGAAAGTCCCACACACTGCTAGAAGGCCAAATATTTTTTCAGAGCTAGATGCAGAAAAAAATTATATTCAGTTTGCAACCTGATGGAGGTCTGTATAGATGGATTAATAGAACAAGTCCCACACACAGCTACAAGCCCAATATTTTTTCAGAGCTAGATGCAGAAAAAAATTATATTCAGTTTGCAACCTGATGGAGGTCAGTATAGATGGACTAATAGAGAAAGTCCCACACACTGCTAGAAGGCCAAATAGTTTTTCAGAGCTAGATGCAGACAAAAAAATATTTTTAATTTGCAACCTGATGGAGGTCAGTATAGATGGACTAATAGAGAAAGTCCCACACACTGCTAGAAGGCCAAATATTTTTTCAGAGCTAGATGCAGAAAAAAATTATATTCAGTTTGCAACCTGATGGAGGTCAGTATAGATGGACTAATAGAGAAAGTCCCACACACTGCTAGAAGGCCAAATATTTTTTCAGAGGTAGATGCAGAAAAAAATTATATTCAGTTTGCAACCTGATGGAGGTCTGAATAGATGGACTAATAGAGAAAGTCCCACACACTGCTAGAAGCCCAAATATTTTTTCAGAGGTAAATGCAGAAAAAAATTATATTCAGTTTGCAACCTGATGGAGGTCTGTATAGATGGACTAATAGAACAAGTCCCACACACAGCTAGAAGCCCAAATATTTTTTCAGAGGTAGATGCAGAAAAAAATTATATTCAGTTTGCAACCTGATGGAAGTCAGTATAGATGGACTAATAGAACAAGTCCCACACACAGCTAGAAGCCCAAATATTTTTTCAGAGGTAGATGCAGAAAAAAATTATATTCAGTTTGCAACCTGATGGAGGTCAGTATAGATGGACTAATAGAACAAGTCCCACACACTGCTAGATGCCCAATATTTTTTCAGAGGTAGATGCAGAAAAAAAATATATTCAGTTTGCAACCTGATGGAGGTCAGTATAGATGGATTAATAGAACAAGTCCTACACACAGCTAGAAGCCCAAATATTTTTTCAGAGGTAGATGCAGAAAAAAATTATATTCAGTTTGCAACCTGATGGAGGTCAGTATAGATGGACTAATAGAGAAAGTCCCACACACTGCTAGAAGTCCAAATATTTTTTCAGAGCTAGATGCAGATAAAAATTATTTTTAATTTGCAACCTGATGGAGGTCAGTATAGATGGACTAATAGAGAAAGTCCCACACACTGCTAGAAGGCCAAATATTTTTTCAGAGCTAGATGCAGATAAAAATTATTTTTAATTTGCAACCTGATGGAGGTTAGTATAGATGGACTAATAGAGAAAGTCCCACACACTGCTAGAAGGCCAAATATTTTTTCAGAGGTAGATGCAGAAAAAAATTATATTCAGTTTGCAACCTGATGGAGGTCTGAATAGATGGACTAATAGAGAAAGTCCCACACACTGCTAGAAGCCCAAATATTTTTTCAGAGGTAAATGCAGAAAAAAATTATATTCAGTTTGCAACCTGATGGAGGTCTGTATAGATGGATTAATAGAACAAGTCCCACACACAGCTACAAGCCCAATATTTTTTCAGAGGTAGATGCAGAAAAAATATATATTCAGTTTGCAACCTGATGGAGGTCAGTATAGATGGACTAATAGAGAAAGTCCCACACACTGCTAGAAGGCCAAATAGTTTTTCAGGGCTAGATGCAGACAAAAAATTATTTTTAATTTGCAACCTGATGGAGGTAAGTATAGATGGACTAATAGAGAAAGTCCCACACACTGCTAGAAGGCCAAATATTTTTTCAGAGCTAGATGCAGAAAAAAATTATATTCAGTTTGCAACCTGATGGAGGTCTGTATAGATGGATTAATAGAACAAGTCCCACACACAGCTACAAGCCCAATATTTTTTCAGAGCTAGATGCAGAAAAAAATTATATTCAGTTTGCAACCTGATGGAGGTCAGTATAGATGGACTAATAGAGAAAGTCCCACACACTGCTAGAAGGCCAAATAGTTTTTCAGAGCTAGATGCAGACAAAAAAATATTTTTAATTTGCAACCTGATGGAGGTCAGTATAGATGGACTAATAGAGAAAGTCCCACACACTGCTAGAAGGCCAAATATTTTTTCAGAGCTAGATGCAGAAAAAAATTATATTCAGTTTGCAACCTGATGGAGGTCAGTATAGATGGACTAATAGAGAAAGTCCCACACACTGCTAGAAGGCCAAATATTTTTTCAGAGGTAGATGCAGAAAAAAATTATATTCAGTTTGCAACCTGATGGAGGTCTGAATAGATGGACTAATAGAGAAAGTCCCACACACTGCTAGAAGCCCAAATATTTTTTCAGAGGTAAATGCAGAAAAAAATTATATTCAGTTTGCAACCTGATGGAGGTCTGTATAGATGGACTAATAGAACAAGTCCCACACACAGCTAGAAGCCCAAATATTTTTTCAGAGGTAGATGCAGAAAAAAATTATATTCAGTTTGCAACCTGATGGAAGTCAGTATAGATGGACTAATAGAACAAGTCCCACACACAGCTAGAAGCCCAAATATTTTTTCAGAGGTAGATGCAGAAAAAAATTATATTCAGTTTGCAACCTGATGGAGGTCAGTATAGATGGACTAATAGAACAAGTCCCACACACAGCTAGATGCCCAATATTTTTTCAGAGGTAGATGCAGAAAAAAAATATATTCAGTTTGCAACCTGATGGAGGTCAGTATAGATGGATTAATAGAACAAGTCCTACACACAGCTAGAAGCCCAAATATTTTTTCAGAGGTAGATGCAGAAAAAAATTATATTCAGTTTGCAACCTGATGGAGGTCAGTATAGATGGACTAATAGAGAAAGTCCCACACACTGCTAGAAGTCCAAATATTTTTTCAGAGCTAGATGCAGATAAAAATTATTTTTAATTTGCAACCTGATGGAGGTCAGTATAGATGGACTAATAGAGAAAGTCCCACACACTGCTAGAAGGCCAAATATTTTTTCAGAGCTAGATGCAGATAAAAATTATTTTTAATTTGCAACCTGATGGAGGTTAGTATAGATGGACTAATAGAGAAAGTCCCACACACTGCTAGAAGGCCAAATATTTTTTCAGAGGTAGATGCAGAAAAAAATTATATTCAGTTTGCAACCTGATGGAGGTCTGAATAGATGGACTAATAGAGAAAGTCCCACACACTGCTAGAAGCCCAAATATTTTTTCAGAGGTAAATGCAGAAAAAAATTATATTCAGTTTGCAACCTGATGGAGGTCTGTATAGATGGATTAATAGAACAAGTCCCACACACAGCTACAAGCCCAATATTTTTTCAGAGGTAGATGCAGAAAAAATATATATTCAGTTTGCAACCTGATGGAGGTCAGTATAGATGGACTAATAGAGAAAGTCCCACACACTGCTAGAAGGCCAAATAGTTTTTCAGAGCTAGATGCAGACAAAAAAATATTTTTAATTTGCAACCTGATGGAGGTCAGTATAGATGGACTAATAGAGAAAGTCCCACACACTGCTAGAAGGCCAAATATTTTTTCAGAGCTAGATGCAGAAAAAAATTATATTCAGTTTGCAACCTGATGGAGGTCTGTATAGATGGATTAATAGAACAAGTCCCACACACAGCTACAAGCCCAATATTTTTTCAGAGGTAGATGCAGAAAAAAAATATATTCAGTTTGCAACCTGATGGAGGTCAGTATAGATGGACTAATAGAGAAAGTCCCACACACTGCTAGAAGGCCAAATAGTTTTTCAGAGCTAGATGCAGACAAAAAATTATTTTTAATTTGCAACCTGATGGAGGTCAGTATAGATGTACTAATAGAGAAAGTCCCACACACTGCTAGAAGGCCAAATATTTTTTCAGAGCTAGATGTAGAAAAAAATTATATTCAGTTTGCAACCTGATGGAGGTCAGTATAGATGGACTAATAGAGAAAGTCCCACACACTGCTAGAAGGCCAAATAGTTTTTCAGAGCTAGATGCAGACAAAAAATTATTTTTAATTTGCAACCTGATGGAGGTCAGTATAGATGGACTAATAGAGAAAGTCCCACACACTGCTAGAAGGCCAAATATTTTTTCAGAGCTAGATGCAGATAAAAATTATTTTTAATTTGCAACCTGATGGAGGTCAGTATAGATGGACTAATAGAGAAAGTCACATACACTGCTGGAAGGCCAAATATTTTTTCAGAGGTAGATGCAGAAAAAAATTATATTCAGTTTGCAACCTGATGGAGGTCTGTATAGATGGACTAATAGAGAAAGTCCCACACACTGCTAGAAGGCCAAATATTTTTTCAGAGCTAGATGCAGAAAAAAATTATATTCAGTTTGCAACCTGATGGAGGTCTGTATAGATGGATTAATAGAACAAGTCCCACACACAGCTACAAGCCCAATATTTTTTCAGAGCTAGATGCAGAAAAAAATTATATTCAGTTTGCAACCTGATGGAGGTAAGTATAGATGGACTAATAGAGAAAGTCCCACACACTGCTAGAAGGCCAAATAGTTTTTCAGAGCTAGATGCAGACAAAAAATTATTTTTAATTTGCAACCTGATGGAGGTCAGTATAGATGGACTAATAGAGAAAGTCCCACACACTGCTAGAAGGCCAAATATTTTTTCAGAGCTAGATGCAGAAAAAAATTATATTCAGTTTGCAACCTGATGGAGGTCAGTATAGATGGACTAATAGAGAAAGTCCCACACACTGCTAGAAGGCCAAATATTTTTTCAGAGCTAGATGCAGACAAAAAATTATTTTGAATTTGCAACCTGATGGAGGTCAGTATAGATGGACTAATAGAGAAAGTCCCACACACTGCTAGAAGGCCAAATATTTTTTCAGAGCTAGATGCAGAAAAAAATTATATTCAGTTTGCAACCTGATGGAGGTCAGTATAGATGGACTAATAGAACAAGTCCCACACACTGCTAGAAGCCCAAATATTTTTTCAGAGCTAGATGCAGAAAAAAATATATTCAGTTTGCTATCTGATGGAGGTCTGTATAGATGGATTAACAGAACAAGTCCCACACACAGCTAGAAGCCCAATATTTTTTCAGAGGTAGATGCAGAAAAAAAATATATTCAGTTTGCAACCTGATGGAGGTCAGTACGGATGGATTAATAGAACAAGTCCCACACACAGCTAGAAGCCCAAATATTTTTTCAGAGGTAGATGCAGAAAAAAATTATATTCAGTTTGCAACCTGATGGAAGTCAGTATAGATGGACTAATAGAACAAGTCCCACACACAGCTAGAAGCCCAAATATTTTTTCAGAGGTAGATGCAGAAAAAAATTATATTCAGTTTGCAGCCTGATGGAGGTCAGTATAGATGGACTAATAGAACAAGTCCCACACACAGCTAGAAGCCCAATATTTTTTCAGAGGTAGATGCAGAAAAAAAATATATTCAGTTTGCAACCTGATGGAGGTCAGTATAGATGGATTAATAGAACAAGTCCCACACACAGCTAGAAGCCCAAATATTTTTTCAGAGGTAGATGCAGAAAAAAATTATATTCAGTTTGCAACCTGATGGAGGTCAGTATAGATGGACTAATAGAACAAGTCCCACACACAGCTAGAAGCCCAAATATTTTTTCAGAGCTAGATGCAGAAAAAAATTATTTTTAATTTGCAACCTGATGGAGGTCAGTATAGATGGACTAATAGAATGATGCTATGCCCAAAAGATTTTACTTCACTAGGTGCAGTAAAAAAATTGGTATTCTATACACAGGTGGTATATCTTGCAACACAGATAGGCTACTCCACTGACAAACACACTCTGCAATAGGCCAAAAAGGATTAGCTTTGCTAGATTCAGCCAAATGCTGTGAAAAAAACTTGCACAGCACTGGCACAGACCTGCCTGGCAAAAACTGGTAGGAACTGATGTAACCTAGTCAGGGGCGGACACAGACTGTAGTGGGCCCCTGTGCAAGAAATTTTTGGGGGCCCCCCCCCTGCGCTTCATAAGGCAACAAAGTTATGTAAACATAACCCCCCCCATGTGCAGCTCACCCCCCGATGTATCTCTCATTCCCCCCCCCGTGCATCTCTCATTCCCCCCCCCGTGCATCTCTCATTCCCCCCCCCGTGCATCTCTCATTCCCCCCCCCGTGCATCTCTCATTCCCCCCCCCGTGCATCTCTCATTCCCCCCCCGTGCATCTCTCATTCCCCCCCCCGTGCATCTCTCATTCCCCCCCCCGTGCATCTCTCATTCCCCCCCCGTGCATCTCTCATTCCCCCCCCGTGCATCTCTCATTCCCCCCCCCGTGCATCTCTCATTCCCCCCCCCGTGCATCTCTCATTCCCCCCCCCGTGCATCTCTCATTCCCCCCCCGTGCATCTCTCATTCCCCCCCCGTGCATCTCTCATTCCCCCCCCGTGCATCTCTCATTCCCCCCCCGTGCATCTCTCATTCCCCCCCGTGCATCTCTCATTCCCCCCCCGTGCATCTCTCATCCCCCCCGTGCATCTCTCACCCCCCCATGTGCATCTCTCACCCCCCCATGTGCATCTCTCACCCCCCCATGTGCATCTCTCACCCCCCCACTCCTAGTTAATTAATTGTATTTAAGAAAAATAAAACTTGTTATACTTACCCCCATGCGATCCCTGCAGAATCCTGGCGCTCGTCCACGTTGCTGCCACCAGGCTCTCCTGACGTTCGGCCATGTGACGGTGCCACATACATAGCCAGCAGCTTTTGTTTTGGCCAAAAGATTTTTAAAGCCGCCACCACGATAAGGTAGACTCTTCTGGCCGGGCCCTACTCTAACCTATTAAAATTTTCTTAAAATATCCAATACTCTTTTTAGATATATTTTTATTTAGTTTTCTTTAAGGGAATGTGTCATATACATTTTTTTTTAAAATGACCAATAATACCACATACAGGGAATACCGCCACGCCATCACCAGACCACATATTACCACAACATAGTGACCGAATAATACCACACAGAAGGGAGAAAAACTGCCACACCATGACCAGACCACATATTACCACCACATTACTAATATTACCACCACATTACTAATATTACCATAAGTGTCATTATACACGGGAGCTCTATGCATGGTATGTATAATGTAAGTGTCCAGGTAATCTAGTGATCACCACTGACATTATACACAGGAGCTCTGTATATAGTGTCAGTGTACAGGTAATACAGTGATCACCAGTGACATTATACACAGGAGCTCTGTATATAGTGTACAGGTAATACAGGGATCACCAGTGACATTATACACAGGAGCTCTGTATATATTGTCAGTGTACAGGTAATACAGTGATCACCAGTGACATTATACACAGGAGCTCTGTATATAGTGTCAGTGTACAGGTAATACAGTGATCACCAGTGACATTATACACAGGAGCCCGGTACATAGTATATAGTGTAAGTGTACATGTAATGCACTGACTCACTGGTGACGTCTCTAGGTGAAGTCCTTCAGCTACGCTTTTCTCCTTCATCCAGCACAGACCGCCATCACGTCTTCCAGCCAGGACTCGTCTCTGCATAAAATAACACAGTTATCTAGAGCACATTCCCCAACTTCTACATTACGCAGCTGAATACAGACGTGCATCCACCATCAATATATGGTTAGTTATTATGCAACCTACCATTCCAAATATAAATTGTAATCCACCACGGTGCCCCCATTAACTGTAAATAGGCACTTAATATATAATTTAATTAGAACCTCTACTCTATACTTCCTGCTCCCCGCATTCATTATTTACATGCACCCCCTGCCCCAATTCATTATATCATGTCCGTGCTCTCCCCACCCCATCGTCATTTATCATTTACTCTCCCCCACCCCACATTCATTATGTGCAGCTCATTATCCCCCTACTCCTAATTCCCCCATGTGCAGCTCATTTTCTCCCAATTCTCCCATGTGCAGCTCTCACCCCCCCATGAGCAGCTCTCACCACCCCCCCATGTGCACATCTCTCATCCCCTTCCCCCACATGTGCCCCTCTCTCATCCCCCTCCCACACATGTGCCCCTCTCTCATCCCCCCCATGTGCAGCTCTCTCACCCCCCCACATGTGCACATCTCTCATCCCCCTCCCCCACATGTGCACCTCTCATCCCCCTCCCACACATGTGCCCCTCTCTCATCCCCCTCCCACACATGTGCCCCTCTCTCATCCCCCCCATGTGCAGCTCTCACCACCCCCCCCATGTGCAGCTCTCACCACCCCCCCACATGTGCACATCTCTCATCCCCCTCCCCCACATGTGCCCCTCTCTCATCCCCCCACATGTGCACATCTCTCATCCCCCTCCCCCACATGTGCACCTCTTTCATCCCCCCCATGTGCATCTCTTATCCCCCTCCCCCATGTGCATCTCTTATCTCCCCCCCATGTGCATCTCTTATCTCCCCCCCATGTGCATCTCTTATCCCCCCCACATGTGCACCTCTCACCCCCCTCCCCCCACATGTGCACCTCTCTCATCCCCCCACCCCATGTGCACCTCTCTCCCCTCCCCCCACCTGCATCTCCCATTCCCCCCACTCCTAGTAAATTGTATTTTGAAAAAAATAAAACTTGTTATACTTACCCCCATGCGATCCCTGCAGAATCCTGGCGCTCGTCCAAATCGCTGACACCAGGTTCTCCTGATTTCCGGCCATGTGACGGCGCCGTCACATGACCGGAAATCAGGGGAATCATGAAGGTGCTGCCGCAGCAGAGCAACGCAGCGCTGAGATGTCCCGGACCCGGCGCTTAGCATGGGGCCGGGGGCCCCATGAGGAGAGAGACTCACAAGAGGGGGGGCCCCAGCGGGGCTCCAAGGGGGCCCCTACCGGCTGGGCCCCATACTGGAGTCAGGGCAGTCATGCCCTGATGGCGGCCCTGCTGGAGGCTGGAGGGGCCCCCTCTCCCTCGGGGCCCCCGTTCAATGAACCGGCTGCACGGGCGGTAGTTCCGCCCCTGAACCTAGTCCTGAAAAGGACTGCAATTACAATTAGTCTTTACTCCCACAATCTATCTATTTAAGAGCACAGACCTGCCTGATAAAAGTCGTAGGAAATGCTGTAACCTAGTCCTTAAAAGGACTGCAATCACAACTATTCCCTACTCCCAAGCTATCTGTAGATTTGTGCGAAAATTAACATGGTATAGCGCACACAGCAACAGCGGTGCCGTCTAACACGCAGCTGCAGCAGTGAGAAAATGGTGGCGACGGGGAAAATGGCTTGGTCTTATAGGGCAAGGACATGTGACATACACTGCCAATCACACATGCCCTTGCTTGTGTGAAAAAAAGCACTTCGCTCCGTGTGTGCGCTGCTGATAGGCTGACAGATTGCACCTCCCCACTGTAAATGCGGGAAAGAGAAAAAAAAATGGAGATCTTCATTATTCCTGCAGAGATCCATCCCCTGCCCCTCCCCCCGCCCCGCTGTACACTCAAACTGCGTATTAACATTAATTTTCATCATTACTGAGAAAAAATCCAGTTATGATTTTGGTGCACGAACAGTTATCGAACATAACCTCGAACAGCCGAATTTTTCTCAAATCGTTCGTGTTCACCGAACGGCTCGAACACCGCCCAAAACAACTCGAATTTGAGATTGGCGAACAATTCGAGTCGAACAACGCTCATCTCTACTCTTCATTACCGCCCAGCAGACAAGAATATTAAAGCCAACGCTCTATAAGGCTCATTTCTGTCTACCAACCAAGAGGAGGAGCCTCTACACATCATTGACCCCTCCAGAATAATGACTGTTGCTCCATTCGACCTGTCTCATCTACCTCCTGGTAAGACCTTTGTAGCGGCTCAGGATCGGAAGAGCGTCTTACTCTGGGGTCATTCGTCCAAACTGGCTGGTCATGGCGGCCAGAGGAAGACACTTCTGCTCATTGCCCGACATTATTAGTGGCCTACCCTACACAAGAATGTTACGGATTTTGTCGCGACTTGTTCCTCTTGTGCCCATAACAAGATACCTAGGCACCCTCCAGCCGGTCGTCTTCTTCCTCTTCCCGTGCTTTCCACTCCGTGGCAACATATTGCAATGGATTTCATCATGGATCTTCCTGTATCGGCCGGTTGTACTGTCATTTGGGTGGTCGCCGACCGCTTCTCCAAGTTGGCTCACTTCATCCCTCTGCCTAGTCTTCCGCCTGCACCTGTGCTGGCTAAGGACTTCATCCGTCACATCTTTCGTCTCCACGGCTCACCCCTCCACATTGTCTCGGACCGGGGCGTTCAGTTCACTTCTCGCTTCTGGATTGCCACGTGCAAGCTGCTGAATGTCTCTTTGGATTTTTCTTTGGCCTATCATCCTCAGTCCAATGGTCAAGTGGAACATATCAATCAGATCCTTACCAGTTTTCTTCGGCACTTTGTCAACGCTCACCATAGCGATTGGGTAGAGCTCCTGCCTCGGGCCGAGTTTTCCTATAACAACCATGTGAGTGAGTCCTCTGCTAAGTCTCCGTTTTTTGTGGTTTACGGTCGACACCGCCGGATTCAGTTTCCCGTCCGAGGTTCATCGGTCCGTTCGAGATTCTGAACCAAATAAATCCAGTGGCTTACAAGCTGAAACTCCTGGCCTCCTTACGGATTCCCGATTCCTTTCACGTGTCTCTCCTCAAGCCGGTTGTCCTTAATTCTTTCTCTGACGATCGAGGTACCACTCCTGATCCAGTCTCCGCTGAGGACGTCTTTGAGGTAGAAAACATTTTGGCCATCAAGAAGGTAAGAGGAAAGACTTTCTTTCTTGTGGATTGGAAGGGGTTCGGTCCTGAGAAGAGGTCTTGGGAGTCCAGGGAGAACATTCATGTGCCTTGTCTTCTAGAAAAAATTCTTGAAGGCCTAAAGAAGAGGGGGCGTAAAGGGGGGGGTACTGTAGCGTCGGCGTCTCTGCCTCCTGCCGGGCAGAGATGCCGATCCCTTCACCGCTTTGGTCCCGGTCCGGCGTCCTTCAGCTCCTCTGCTGCTGCTTGGGGTGCACGCACCTCGCGCAGTTTCCCTGGCACTGTACTTAGGGCGCACGCGCTCCCTCTTAAAGGGTCCGCGTGCGCCGTCCTAAAGAGCCCCCAGCCAATGGCCGGAGGACTACTCCTATTTAAAGCACCTCCTGCAAAATGGAGGTGCATGTGCAAGGTTGTTGTTTTTTTGCTAACACTCTCCTCAGCCCTCAGGTTCCAGTGCCCGCCAGCCTGTCTATCAGCCGTGCGTCTATCAGGCGTGCCCGCCAGCCTGTCTACCTGCCATGCCCGCCAGCCTGTCTATCAGCCGTGCCCGCCTGCCTGTCTATCAGCCGTGCCCACCAGTCGGTCTACCTGCCGTGCCCGCCTGCTCGCCTACCCGCATCACCTGTCAGTCTATCTGCCGTGCCCGCCTGCTTGCCTACCCGCATCACCTGTCTGTCTACCGGCCGTGCTCATCTGCTGTACCTGTCACCTTCAGCCGTCTGACCCGTGGGAGTCGCCTGTTCTCACACAAGGTCGGTCCAAGAGTGGCACCTGGTTCACCTTCCCGGTCCCTCCCTGGTTCGCGGAGTCGACTAAGCCGCTGTGTCTCCAGGGTCGGTCCGGGTAGGCACTTAGTTATGCCCCTCTGATCACTCCTTGCATCACAGCACAAAGGTTCCACCACCCGGATCCGTAACATTGTACTTACGTTCGGAACTTTTCCAGGATTGCCACTCGACTATACCTCCTCTTGGGGGGGGGGGGGGGCGACAGAGTCAACAACATCCATGGAGAAAAAGAAGAACGCGGGTAGGACTGGGCTTAAAAGAAACAATGCTGTTTCGTCCCAACAGCCCATTCTCTGGACATCAGACCACCAGGAGGTATTGGAAGAACTAGTAGGCTAACTGTTAAAACCACCCATCTTGGGATATCCTGATTTCAACTTACCATTTGGTCGTCATTGTGAGGCTTCTCAAGTTGGACTGGGAGCTGCCCTGTATCAGCATCAAGATGGAAAATTGAGAGTCATCGGTTACAGTTCTTGAACGTTGACAGACGCCGAGAAGAATTACCATCTACATTACCATCTACATTCTGGAAAATTGGAGTTCCTGGCATTGAAATGGGCTATCTGTGAATGATTTAGAGATTATCTCTACTACAGCAAAGAGTTTGCGTTATACACTGACAACAGACCTTTGACCTATGTCCTCACTACAGCCAAACTGAATGCAATGGGTCAGAGATGAGTCGCTGAACTAGCTGACTTCAATGTCAGCATCAAGTACAGGTCAGGAAAATGCAATGTGGATGCTGACGGATTGTCAAGAATGCCACTAGAGCCTGAGGAGTTCATGCAAGAATGCTCAGAGGAAGTCAGTCTGGAAGCAATTGAGAGCACTCCCAAGCAGTACAAGCTTATCAAGAGGAAGACACACCAGGAAACCACCATAAAAGCGAGAGAACAAGATCACCCCCTGTCTATTCAACAACTACCAAAAGGAAAAATCAATAGAGCACAACGGGAAGATTAGATAATTGGTAGAATGCTACTTTATGTGGACCAAAATCAGTTTCCAAGTAAATGGGAGAGATAATGATTCACCAGCAGTATCTGTTTTAGTTAAAGAATAGACAAAGCTCTACCTCAGTGAAGGCAGTATCCTGTATCGTAAAGGAGGTCAAAACTGGCAGTTGGTACTACCCAGAGTATTCTGTATGTTGGTCTTCAAAGAACTCCATGAAAACATGGGACACCTGGGAGTGGAAAGGACAACAAACTTGATCTGTGAACGTTTATTCTGGCCTTACATGCAGAGAGATATTGAGATGTACATGACCAGAGAGTGTGGCTGTCTGAAAGATAAATGCCCCAACACATCAACCCGGGCACGTATGGGCAAAATCCAAACTATGTATACGTTTGAGATGGTCTCAATAGACTTTCTACATTTTGAGACGTGCAAGGGTGGTTACTAGTGTTGAGCGATACCTTCTGATATCAGGAAATATCGGATCGGATTGGATCGGGCCGATACCCAAAAAGTATCGGATATCGCCGATTCCGATACCGGAAACCAATGCAAGTCAATGGGACACAAATATCGGAATGAAAATAAACCCTTTCTTTCCTTGTAGGTTAATTCTACATGAAGGAAAACAACTAACAATAATGTAGAATGTATTGGGGGAGGTGGTTGCCCAAATCGATGGGAACAGTGTTCACAGTGAAACATGAAAAGCCGGCAATTCAGCAGCGGCATACACCGGTACCCGACAATTTAGAACAGAAAGAATAGAGCTTCACACATAGATTAGATAGATAGAAACATGTCAGTCACATATATATGAAGTACAGTGACAGTGTTGCTTACTGTACTTGTCATTTAGTGTAAAGGATTTATTTAAAAAAATATTAGTGTTTTCATGCACCGTGTCTTTAAAAAAGCCGGCCGGCAATTCAGCAGCGGTACCCGACAATTTATAACAGAAAGAGCATCACACATAGATTAGATATATAGAAACATGTCAGTCACATATATAAGAAGTACAGTGACAGTGTTGCTTACTGTACTTGTCATTTAGTGTAAAGGATTTATTTAAAAAAATATTAGTGTTTTCATGCACTGTCTCTTTAAAAAAGCCGGCCGGCAATTCAGCAGCGGTACCCGACAATTTACAACAGAAATAATATAGCATCACACATAGATTAGATAGATAGAAACATGTCAGTCACATATATAATAAGTACAGTGATAGTGTTGGTTACTGTACTTGTCATTTAGTGTTAAAATAAAGGATTTATTAAAAAAAAAAATTGGCGTGGGGTTCCCCGTAATTTTAGTCTCTAGTAGTGTTGAGCCACCCCCGTAGTGTTCGAGTTCGGTTCGTCGAACACCCGTGTGTTCGCCGAACTGTTCGTCGAACTGTTCGTCGAACACCTTCGAACACCGTTAAAACCAATGGCAGGCAAACAAAAACACATAGAAACACATAGAAAACACCTTCAAAGGTGTCCAAAAGCTGACAAACTGCTCAGAAGACACAACTAACACATGGAAAAGTGACAAGTACATATAGTCATGCGAAAAGAAAAGAGGTGGAGGAGTAAAAGGAGGGGGAGACACAGATATAGGCATGTCATGCCCTTCTAAAATCCAAAAAGTGAGAAGCCGAGACGGCCAGTCCGCTCCTGCCCGTGCCACCTCCGTGTCGCCGGGTTTGTGCCAGAGCCGCGGTGAACCCTGACGGCCAGCCCCCCTCTGCCAATACTGGTGCCTGTCCGCTGGTGGGTCGAGAGAGCCCCCCTGTGGTGGAGGCAGCTCTAAGCTTTTTCATTTAAATTGTCCCTCTAATTTGAATGAATACACTTTAAATCCATTTACAAGGATCTATTGGAGGGCAAGTCTCATGCCAGCAGCCGCGTAATTCCAGCTCCAGTAGCGTCCACTAAAGCTGCTGCAGTTAAAAAGCTTTTATAAGGATCGAGCTCGGCTGTCCACCGCAAGGCATCCTAGTGCCAGTCCCAGCCCCTATGCCTTGGGGTGCTTCCTGATGCTCTTCACTGAGTATCCCGTGGTCCCGAAGCATTTCCTTTGAAAAAATTAAGTGTCCAAACTACAGGTGGTGTAGCTTGCTTAACAGCCGGGATAATCCGCTGACTAGCAGACACTGCTACTAGGCACAAAGTATTTCCTGGGCTAGATGCAGTTAAAAATTTGTAAGTAGATACTCTCGTTGGATGCTGAGAAAGCATTCCATAGAGTCTCCTGGCACGCCATATATGATTCTCTTAAAAAGCTTGGGGTAGGGGTCTAGGGGACCCTTTTATAGCCAAAATCACGGCCCTGTATCACAATACGTCACCTAGGCTGAAGATAAATGGAACTGTAGCACCGAGGGCTCGGTTGCTACAGACGTATTGCACCTCACCCAGAGGTGTGATATCTCACTCTCAGATAAGGATGGAGTGTGGATCAGGACCCGACACCTGCATGCATTACACCACATTGCCGTGGGGCAGGGCGACCAATATGCCCCTGAGATGGGCACGACAGTCCCTGTCCCTGGCTGGAGTGGGGGGAGGGAACACTGAGGAAGGGGAACCCTGCAGTGCAGGAGCAGGGAGGAAGCAGTTCCTGGGTGCATTGAGAAGGGAGTATAAAAGGTGGGCACCATCTTAGTTCAGTGCAGAGAAGTCTGAGCAGAAGTGGCAGGGAGCAGGGGCTCTGCATGAGCTCTGCTCCGGAGGCGGGCCTAGTAACAGAGGCCTAGGCCTGCAAGAGGGAGAAGGAAGGAAGAGGAGCGGAGAAGGCTCCAGGAACGAGGAATGAAGGGATCCCAGGGGTGCGGACGGGCGAGTCGCCACCGCACGCCCGAATCCACCTGCGTGGAGGGGTCAGGCCAAAGGGGGAGACCGGTCCCCGAACTAGTGGAGGCAGGAAACGACCCTCAGCTAGAAACCGGAGGCTCTGACATTTTATGTGGCGCAGCCCCTTGCTCCACCCGCTAGGAAGGCACCACATAGGGTCAGGGAAACTGGCGCCAAGTTTACCAAGAGGAGGCCCGAGGCAGCCGGACAGAAGTGTTGGTAAGAAAGGCCAGACAAAGGACACACAAAGGGGGTCCTGTGAAGCGCTCCAAAGTTATCTGGGAGTTGTCTGAGCCCCTCACCTGGTGAGCACAGTACGACGTGGGCAGCCGTTACCTGCAGACGTGGTCTGGATAATAAGAACTGTGAGTAAAGGCCCTGAACTGCATCACTGACTCCGTGTCGTTACTGCTGCTGCCCTGCACCATCACCCCCATCCTCCGCATACACTGCCCTGAGGCTATACTCCTCCCGTGGGGAGTTATGCTACGCTCTGCTGCACCCACAACACCAGCCTTAGCGGTCTGCCCTGTAGCGGCGGTTCACTCTGACCGCAATCCACGGGTGGCGTAGTCGGACATTTAAACATCAAAACCACATAAATAGTTCCGCCACTGGTTTGACCGCCCTGAGCCACGGAACCGGATCGCCGCCACGAAGACTACAACCACCAGCATCCACCAAAAAGGGTCCGGCTCCGGGTGTCCCAAGGCCCAGGGGGTGCGTCAGAACATTTTCATCACCTTTCACAATCACCAATGGGACAAGGCAGGGATGTCCTCTGTCCCCTCTCTTATACATCCTAGTGACGGAGCACCTGCTCTCATCAATTCGCCATAACCCCAATATTAGGTGGATTGAGGTGGGAGGCACCGAGTACAAGTGCTCTCTATTTGCTGATGATGTCCTAGTATATATCACTCAATCACATATATCCATCCCTGCTGTTATGGCTGAAATAGATCACTTTGTTACATGGTAAAATTTTAAAATCAATGCAGCGAAGTCTGAGGCCCTCGATGTCTCCCTCCCTAAATCTATATAGGATTCCATCCAGTCCAACTTTCCCTTTGCCTGGCCCTCACAGGGTATCAAATACTTAGGAATTCCTATTCATAGAGACCTCTCCCATCTATGTTATCTTAATTTTGGGCCCTTTATTGAACAATTCCATACAGACCACGGTTGGCAAGTTAGAACTGTAAGATTCACTACGTGAACCACTGGTGTTTTGTGGAAAAGCACATGTACACCGCGTTCCAAATTATTATGCAAAAAGTGTTTAGGAGTGATAAGGGAAGAATTTGTTTGTTTGTCAGTTAAACTCATTGATGGTGATGTGTGTCAGGGCTCTTTATATCACTGTAAGCAATTGCAGACACCTGTGCTAATTAGTTTGGCAGGTGTGTCCAATGAAAGGCAAGACTACTTAAGAAAGCTCTCTCACATTATTAAGCAGCCTACATTTTCTGCCAAAATGGGAAAGAAAAAGGATGTGTCGGCTGCTGAGAAGCAACAAATTGTGGAGTGTTTAGGTCAAGGCATGACTACAATCAACATTGTGCGATGATCAGGATGAAGTGTCTTGGCAATCAAGAAGTATGTAGCTGATTCACAGTACACACGTGTGCGTGCTGATAAGGGCAAATTGAGGACTCTTTCCTACAGGCAATTACGTCAGGTTGAAAGAGCAGCGGCAAAAAAGCCTTGTCATAGCAGCAGACAAGTTTTTGAAGCTGCTTGTGCCTCCAACGTCCCCCGAACAACAAGATGCAGGGTCCTTCAGAGGTTTGCAGCTGTGCATACGCCATCCTGTCGACCTCCTCTATCCACTTCACACAAGCAGAAACGGCTCCAGTGGGCCAAACATTACATGAAGACTGATTTCAAAACTGTTTTGTTCACGGATGAGTGCCGTGCAGCGCTCGATGGTCCAGATGAATGGAGTGGAGGATGGCTGGTTGATGGACACCCCACGCAAACACGGCTACAGCGCCAACAAGGAGGAGGTGGAGTAATGTTTTGGGCTGGAATCATGGGGAGAGAGATTGTCGGCCCCTTTAGGATCCCTGAAGGCGCTAAAGATGAACTCCATAATGTATGTGGATTTTCTCAAACAGCACTTCCTGCCATGGTTCAAGAAGAAGAACCGTGTATTTCACAGCAAGATCATTTTTCTGCATGATAATGCACCATCTTATGCTGCACATAAAACATCTGCATCTCTGGCTGATATGGGCATAAAAGGGGACAAACTTATGGTGTGACCCCCATGCTCCCCTGACCTCTACCCCATTCAGAACCTTTGGAGCATCATTAAAAGGAGTGTCTATGATGGCGGGAGGCAGTTCACATCTAAGCAACAGCTCTGGGAGGGGATTCTGTCCTCATGCAAAACAATTGAAGCAGAAACCATCCAAAACCTGACAAATTCAATGGAGGAGAGAGTTCAGAAGCTCCTTTCGAACAAGGGGTCCTATGTGAAAATGTAACATCACCTAGAATAAAGTTTTGAGTTGAAAACTGTTTGATTTCAGTTTCTAACAACCTGCTAATGCTTATAATTTCAAAAATGACCATTTTTTTGGTCTTTATTAAAATGAAAAGGTTGATCGAAAAGTTTGGGGGATCTAAGAGTGTGGCAACCCAGTAGTCATGATTACTTCAAATTCTGACAATATGAGGGTCATGCTGCAGGTAGTGCAGCAAGAAGGCACTTATGTGTCTTGCGCATCTCGGAGCCCCAAAATTATTTTCCGGGCTAGATGCAGCTAAAAATTATTTTTAATTTTAAATCTGGTGAAGCTTATTATAGATGGCCTAATAGGATCAGTGCTGCACACTGCTACAAAGCCCAAATTATTTTCCAGTCAAGATACAGATAAACATGATTAGTAATTTGAAAGCTTAAAACGGTTGGTAGGGTGATTTTAACCAATCATCAAGCTTTTACTCTCCCCAGGATGACACAGGGGTAGAAAAGTCGTTTCGGATCCATGATTTGTTCATCTTTATGAACGTGAGTCTGTCTACATTATCAGTGGAGAGCCGCGTGCGCTTATCTGTCAGCACACCACCAGCAGCGCTGAACACACGTTCAGACAGAACGCTGGCTGCGGGGCATGACAAGATCTCCAAGGCGTAAGTGGCTAGCTCCGGCCATTTATCCAGATTGGAAGCCCAAAAAGAGCAAGGGTCCAGTGACACAGTCGTGGCTTCAATGTTTACTTGGAGATACTCCTGTACCATCGTCTCTAGGCGTTGACTATGTGTCAGACTTCTTGTCTCCTGTGGCCTTGCAAAGGATGGGCTAAAAAAGTGGTGAAATGATTCCGCAAAATTGATGTTACCAGCAGATACTGTGGTTCTGTTACGGTTTGAGTGCTGAACACTTGACGGTCCCACGGTTGGCAAGTTGGAACTGTGAGATTCACTACGTGCACCACTGGTATTTTGTGGAAAAGCACATGTAAGATTCTGCAACAGTCTCTGCTGATACTCCTGCATGCGTGCATCCCTTTCTATGGCAGGAATAATTTCTGCAAATTTACTTTTGTACCGGGGATCTAACAGTGTGGCAACCCAGTAGTCAGGATTATTTCTAATTCTCACAATTCGAGGGTCATGTTGCAGGTAGTGCAGCAAGAAGGCACTCATGTGTGTTGCGCATCCAGGAGCACCAAGTCCCTGTTGTGTTGGTGGCGAGGTAACAATCATGCTTCCTTCCTCTGTCCTCTCCCCCCAACCTCGCACAACAGAAATGTGATCAAGGTCTCCCTCATCTGATGGGTCTTCCATCAGTTCGTCCTCCACTTCTTCCTGGGCTCCTGCACCTTCCTCACTAGTTTGGCTGCTACCATGCGCCCTGGTAAAATCATCTCCCCCACCCTCACATGCCTGCCGCCTTGGTGCTGCCGACCGTCTGGACCTTGCAGATGTTAGCCCTTCCGCATACAACTCCTCCTCCTCTACTTCCTCCACCTCCTCTTGTGCCACCACCTGACTCCGAATTCTGTTTAACATGTGCTCCAGCATGTAAATCACCGGAATAGTCATGCTGATAATGGCATCGTCAGCACTAAACATCTTCGTCGCCATTTCAAAACTGTGCAGAAGGGTGCATAGGTCCCTGATCTGAGACCACTCCTCCAGCGTGATTTGCCCCACCTCTGAATCTCGTTGGCCCAGGCTATACGTCAGAACGTATTGCACCAGGGCTTGTCGGTGCTGCCACAGTCGCTGCAACATGTGCAGAGTTGAATTCCACCGGGTAGGCACATCGCATTTTAGCCGGTGAAGTGGCAGGCCCAACGACTTCTGTAGAGATGTAAGTCGCTGAGCTGCGGGATGCGAACGGCGGAAGTGAGCACACAGCGACCGTGCCCTCTGCAGAAGGCCATCTAGTCTGGGATAGTGGGCTAAAAATTGCTGGACAACCAGGTTCAACACGTGAGCCATACAAGGCACGTGTGTGACATTGCCCCGGCGAAGGGCCGCACCCAGGTTTGCAGCATTGTCGCACACGGCCTTCCCTGGTTTCAGGTCCAGTGGAGACAACCATTCATGAAATTGGTTCTCCAGAGCTGACCACAACTCCTCAGCTGTGTGACTCACATTTCCCAGACATTTCAATGTAAAAACCGCCTGATGACGTTGAGCCCTACTGCCAGCATAGTAAGGAGGTGTGCAGGATCCCTTCTGCGCAGTTAGAAAACTTGTGTCATGACCAGACAGGCTTTGGGTGCAGGTGGAAGACCGAGAGGAGGTTGAGGAGGCAGAAGCAGTGGAGGAACTTTGACATAAAGAGGATTGACGCACAACTCGTGGGGACGGCAAGACTTGGACAGCAGCCCCTTGTCCTGCTGTCACCATAGTTACCCAGTGCCCAGTCAGCGACATGTAACGCCCCTGTCCATGCCTACTCGTCCAAGTGTCTGTGGTGAAATGCACCCTGTCACACACAGAGTTTCTCAAAGAAGCGGTGATGTTGTGTGCGACATGCTGGTGGAGCGCAGGCACACCTTTCTTTGAGAAGTAGTGCCGACTGGGCATCTGGTACTGGGGCACTGCGACGGACATAAGGTCTCGAAAATCCTCTGTGTCCACCAGGCGGAAAGGCAGCATTTCTGTAGCCAAGAGCTTGCAGATGGTGAAATTCAACCTCTTAGCTTTCTCATGGCTAGGAGGAAATGGTCTTTTACTTGTCCACATCTGAGGGACCGAGGGCTGGCTATTGTGCTTAGACGGGGTTGATAAGGGTGTCCCCGGCAAACTGCTGGTCTGTGAGGAAGATGCAGGCGGACATGTTAGGTTGCCTTGATCCAAAGGTGGTGCTATCGATGTCGGACAGCGCTCAAGACCAGCTGGTGTTACCACCTCCAAAGAAAATGATGACCTGCCAATCACGCTGGCTGTTGCGGGTAAAGAGGTGGCAGGTCTGCGCCCCAAAACAGGTGTGACTGCTGTCCCCCCAGTCACAGAGGATGAAGAGGCCGCGGATGCACAAGATATGGCAGACGGTGGTTGGCCCGGCCGGCTAGGCCGCATTGTAGCACACTGAGCTTCCCACTGCAACTTATGCTTCATGTCCATGTGCCGGTTCATGCATGAAGTACTCAAACTATGTATTTTTTGGCCTCTACTTAGCTTTTGCTGACAAATGTTACAGATAACACGAGTTGGGTCATCTTTATCGATCTGAAAAAATGCCCAGGCTATGCAAGGCTTAGCACCTATGCGACCTGAAGAGCCACCACGACTTGTGGTGAGAGGCAGAGTTGTGTTTGAGGATGCAGTTGTTGACGTGCTTCCAGTACTACGTCTCTGTCCAGGAAGGCGCAACCTGACCTCGTCGTCACTAGCATCTTCCTCCACCTCCTCTGCTGACCTCATCTCTTGGCTGACTGTGGGTTGACAGTAAGTGGGATCTCCGACCTCATCATCATCACCCTGTGCGTTATCACACCCGTCGTCCTCAGAGCCAACCTGTTCCTGCCCTGACAAAAAACTAAAGTTGTCGCTCCAATCAGGTATTTGAGTCTTATCATCGTCTTCCTCATTGTCTCCACCAACAGGAGTTACAGTTTGGGAATGAGGGTCTACATTATGGTCAGAACCTTCTGCGTCTGGTCCTGGATCCGACTCATAAAGATTCTGGGCATCAGTGCAGATCATTTCCTCATCTGGATTCACAGAAGCGCTGGAGTCGACCTCTGATTCCCAGGCTATAGTATGAGTAAACAGCTCTGCAGACTCAACCATCTGTTCTACCTCATACTCAGACGGGCAGCTGGAGATTTGGGAGCTGTGAGGAAGCAAGTGCGATTTGGGTGACACCTTTGAGGACTGGAGTATTTGTGATGTTGAAGTTGATGTGGAGGAGAGCCCACTTAAAGGAGCACTTGATATCCGTTGAAGCACCTGCTGTTTTTGTGCCTCATCTGGAATTTGTAGCGATTGGCGTGGCCGTAAGAAAGGGATCTTATCACATTGTCCGCTAAAAGAAGTAGACATTTTAGTTTGGCTGGAAGATGGTCTTTCTTCTGCACCTACCCCACGGACACAACCTTTTTTCCCCTTCCCAACACGCCTATTCCCCTTTCCACCAGCAGCAGGCCTTTTTCCACTCATTTTGGTGGTTAACTAATTCACAACTCTGGAGTTGTTTGCACAAAAAAACAATGGATGGTAACCGAGCAGAGCTGAGTGGCCAAACTGTGGTATTAGGCCAAAACTATTGGCTGGGTTAGATGCAGAAAAAAATTATTTTTAATTTGCAACCTGATGGAGGTCAGTATAGATGGACTAATAGACCAAGTCCCACACACTGCTAGAAGCCCAAATATTTTTTCAGAGCTAGATGCAGAAAAAAATTATATTCAATTTGCAACCTGCTGGAGGTCAGTATAGAAGGACTAATAGAACAAGTCCCACACACTGCTAGAAGCCCAAATATTTTTTCAGAGCTAAATGAAGAAAAAAATTATTTTTAATTTGCAACCTGATGGAGGTCAGTATAGATGGACTAATAGACCAAGTCCCACACACTGCTAGAAGCCCAAATATTTTTTTCAGAGCTAGATGCAGAAAAAAATTATTTTTAATTTGCAACCTGATGGAGGTCAGTATAGATGGACTAATAGAACAAGTCCCACACGCTGCTAGAAGCCCAAATATTTTTTCAGAGATAAATGAAGAAAAAAATTATTTTTAATTTGCAACCTGATGGAGGTCAGTATAGATGGACTAATAGACCAAGTCCCACACACTGCTAGAAGCTCAAATATTTTTTCAGAGCTAGATGCAGAAAAAAATTATTTTTAATTTGCAACCTGATGGAGGTCAGTATAGATGGACTAATAGAACAAGTCCCACACGCTGCTAGAAGCCCAAATATTTTTTCAGAGATAAATGAAGAAAAAAATTATTTTTAATTTGCAGCCTGATGGAGGTCAGTATAGATGGACTAATAGACCAAGTCCCACACACTGCTAGAAGCCCAAATATTTTTTCAGAGCTAGATGCAGAAAAAAATTATTTTTAATTTGCAACCTGATGGAGGTCAGTATAGATGGACTAATAGAATGATGCTATGCCCAAAAGATTTTACTTCACTAGGTGCAGTAAAAAAATTGGTATTCTATACACAGGTGGTATATCTTGCAACACAGATAGGCTACTCCACTGACTAACACACTCTGCAATAGGCCAAAAAGGATTAGCTTTGCTAGATTCAGCCAAATGCTGTGAAAAAAACTTGCACAGCACTGGCACAGACCTGCCTGGCAAAAACTGATAGGAACTGATGTAACCTAGTCCTGAAAAGGACTCCAATTACAATTAGTCTTTACTCCCACAATCTATCTATTTAAGAGCACAGACCTGCTTGATAAAAGTCGTAGGAAATGCTGTAACCTAGTCCTTAAAAGGACTGCAATCACAACTATTCCCTACTCCCAAGCTATCTGTATATTTGTGCGAAAATTGGCTTGAAATTAACAAGGTATAGCGCACACAGCAACAGCGGTGCCGTCTAACACGCAGCTGCAGCAGTGAGAAAATGGTGGCGACGGGGAAAATGGCTTGGTCTTATAGGGCAAGGACATGTGACATACACTGCCAATCACACATGCCCTTGCTTGTGTGAAAAAAAGCACTTCGCTCCGTGTGTGCGCTGCTGATAGGCTGACAGATTGCACCTCCCCACTGCAAATGCGGGAAAGAGAAAAAAAAATGGAGATCTTCATTGTTCCTGCAGAGATCCATCCCCTGCCCCTCCCCCCGCCCCGCTGTACACTCAAACTGCGTATTAACATTAATTTTCATCATTACTGAGAAAAAATCCAGTTATGATTTTGGTGCACGAACAGTTATCGAACATAACCTCGAACAGCCGAATTTTTCTCAAATTGTTCGTGTTCGCCGACCGGCTCGAACACCGCCCAAAACAGCTCGAATTTGAGATTGGCGAACAGTTCGAGTAGAACAACGCTCATCTCTAGTCTCTAGCAGAGGTTAAGCAGACAGCTGGGGCAGATGTTTGAAGCCTGGGAAGGGGGTAATACCTACGGAGCTTCCCAGGCTACTAATATCAGCCCCCAGCTGAATACCTAGCCTTTACTAACTATTAAAATGGGGGACCCCCCAAAAAAATGACGTGGGGTCCTCCCTATTTTAATAGCTAGCAAAGGCTAGGCGGACAGCTGGGGGCTGATATTAATAGCCCAGGAAGGGTGCCATGAATATTGGCCCCCTCCCAGTCTAAAAACACCAGCTGTCAGCCACCCCAGAAATGACGCATCCATAAGATGCGCCAATTCTGGCACTTAGCCTCGCTCTTCCCACTGCCCTGTAGCGGTGGCAGTGGGGTAATAGGGTTGGGGTTGATGTAAGCTTATAATGCCAGCTGACATCAAGCCCAGGTTAGTAATGGAGAGGCGTCTATAAGACACCCCCATTACTAACCCCATAGTCAAAGTTAAAAAAAAAACACAAACACCCAGAATAAAGTCCTTTAATTGAAATAAAGACACAATTCTTTATTGTTCTAAATTAAACCATACTTACAATCACACCCATTCCAGCTGAAGCCAACGATCTCCTGCAATAAAAATAAAATAATAAACCAACATCATCCTTACCTTTCGATGGCTCCCAGGACAGGCTACTAATATCAGCCCCCAGCTGAATACCTAGCCTTTTATAGCTATTAAAATGGGAGACCCCCCCCAAAAAAATGACGTGGGGTCCCCCCTATTTTAATAGCTAGCAAAGGCTAGGCAGACAGCTGGGGGCTGATATTAATAGCTCAGGAAGGGTGCCATGAATATTGGCCCCCTCCCAGGCTAGAAACACCAGCTGTCAGCCGCCCCAGAAATGGCGCATCCGTAGGATGCGCCAATTCTGGCACTTAGCCTCGCTCTTCCACGCTGCCCTGGTGTGGTGGCAGGAGGTAATAGGGTTGGGGTTCATGTCAGCGCCAACTGCCAAGAAGCCCAGGTTAGTAATGATGGGCGTCTATAAGACACCCCCATTACTAACCTACAAAGTGTTAAAAAGAAAAAACACACACTACACCCAGAAAAAAATAATTTATTTGAAATAAAACACACCATTTTATTTAATTCTTAGCTTACTAAAAAAAAATAGTTACCTGTCCACGTTCCTGCGCTGATCTCCCACGCACAGCTGTCACATCTGGAGATGGTGACAGCTGTGCATGGCTGCTGTAAGCTCACACTGCGGGGAACACGTCCGCTCCCGGCAGCGGGAGCCACTGACTGAGGTCACCGGAGTGCATTCAATCAGCGCAGCTCCGGAGACCTCCTTTACGGCACTGCTGTACCGTGGGAATTTCTCACGGTACAGCAGGGCTGTAAAGGAGCTGACCGGAGCAGCGCTGCCTGAACTCCGGCGAACTCGCTTATGCAATGACGGGGCTGCTTTACGGCCCCGTCATTCTAGCGGCGGCAGAGGTTCAGAGCAGTCACATTCTATGTGGCTGCTCTAAACTTGAGATCATCGTGGGACACTCGTGGACTACTACGGAGGGGTAAGGATAAGGTTGTGGTTTATTATTTTATATTTTATTACAGGAGATCGATGGCTTCGGGGAATTAGGTGTCTAGGTGAGTATAGGTGTATTTTTTTATTTTTTACTTTATTTTAGGTGGCGATCGGCGGGGACAGGTAATGTATAAACTAATTTATTTTAGGTAACCACTGGCCACCAATGAAATGTATTTAAAATTTATTGGGGACACAGTAGGGCAATTTAAATAGCAGGATCAGGCTGATGGGAACTACTGCTCCCATCGAGCTGATCCTGCTGGCACGAGTGGACGGGGGACAGACATAGGCTGATGGGAGTAGTAGTGTCATATCGGCCTTTGTCTGCCTGCACGCACACACTCGCAGACATCGCACAGACACCCGCACACACTAATCATGGCGGGCTGATCGTCTGCGAGGTGAGGCTGACCTGTGCGGCCGTGGGAAAGTTCATGTGGGTTCATGCAATGCAGTCAAGCATGAACTCACATGAACCCTCTGAGGGCACCGCGGCGACTTCAAATGAACAGCTGATCAGCATCACCTGATACCTCAGCTGTTCATTTGAAATAACCGGCGGGAGAGCGCAGCACAGAACGGGAAAGCCGGCGGTGAAGTCTTTTCATTGCCGGCTTCCCCGCCCGGGTCCTTTGCTCCCCGCTCCTTGGTGCTGTGCTCCCCGCCCAGTCCTAACTTACGATCGGGATGGGAGGTGGCGAGGGGAGCGGAGGATCGGGGTGGGAGGCTGCGGGGAAGCAGTATGGGGCTGAGTGATTGTTTAAAAGTCGGCGGCTTTTAAACAATCAGGAGAATTCTCCCACGCTGGGATGGCATTCTGATGACAGGCTGGATCGCAGCTGAGTGCTGCCATCCAGCTTGTCATCCTTCAGAGACACTGCAGAGCGCAGGCATTATGGGAACTTCCGATTCCGGTATCCGATATTGTAAAAATATCGGAACTCCGATACCGCGAATATCGGCCGATACCCAATATTACAGTATCGGAATGCTCAACACTAGTGGTTGCCAATACATCTTGGTGGTGATTGGCCATTTTACTCGATTTGCTCAAGCATATGCCACCACCAAATAAAGCGGGTCTAACAGCAGAAGAGAAGATCTTCAATGATTTTGCTTTGAGGTTTGGGTTCCCTACGAGTTTACAACACGACCAAGGAAGAGAATTTGAGAACCAGCTCTTTGCCAAGCTAGGAAAGTACTGTAGGATTCAGAGATCCCACACAACGCCCTATCACCCAGAGGTTAATGAACAAGTGGAACATTTTAACTGGACATTATTGTTGATGTTGCGCACTTTAACAGTTGACGAGAAGAAAGACTGGAAGAGTTCTCTGTCAAAAGTGGTACATGCCTATAACTGTTCAATGAGCGATGCAACAGGTTACTCACCCTTCTTTCTATTGCATGGACGATCACCAAGACTGCCAATCGACATCATGTTCGTAACTCCGGTGTCAGAGACTTATAGAACGGATCTGGAGTACGTTCGGAAATGGAAGGAACGAATGGCAGAGGTATACAACATAGCATCCAAAGTGGTTACGCAAGGACAGAGCAAGGAGTACTATGATCGAAAATGTTATGGAGCAGAATTGGCACCGGGAAGCTGGGTGCTAGTCAAGAACGTACGTGAGAAAGGTGGTCCAGAAAAACTTCGTTCGTACTGGGAAGACAAGGTGTATGTGGTCGTAAGGAGGAAAGCCGATGACAGCCCAGTGTATGAAGTCTGATTGGAGACGGGAAATAAGAAAACCAGAATAGCCCATCGGAATTTACTACTACCCTGTGATTATCTCTCACCACAACAAGACTTCCCAGTAGTAGACCGACATCGACCAAGATCAACTAAGGGACCACCACAGACTGAAGCTCCGAAGGTGGAGAGTAACCTTGAAAGTTCAGATGAAGAAGAACACACCGTTGTATTTCTCGGACCAGCAAGGAGAGGGATGTACCATCCTCAGGAGAGTGAACTAAGTCCTGAGGCTCCAAAGTTTATACCAAGGAGTACAGATGAAGTCCAATTCAGATCTGATGATCGAACACCGGTCACTGAAGAGACCGATCGAGACTTAGGAGTAGCAGAATTACCAGACCAGGTGGAAATGGACGATTCAAGAGAAGTACAGGAACTTACAGAGGCAGTTTCAAGATCATCTGAGGAAGTACGAGAAATGAGTGCGGCAGAAGAAACTCCTGCAACCGAGGAACCCGTGGTATCTGTGGAACAACCTACCAGGATGATGTCGACTCGAGAAGTGAGGAGGCCTGTGATGCTGACGTATGAGACACTTGGTGAACCGAGCCAAGTGCCAAGGACTGTCGATTGGAAACAGGTATCTCTGCCTACGGACCAGGTAAACTCAGTTGAGTGGCATCTGCTGAATGTCCGTCACTGCCAGCGCCCCTCTGACATCTTCTCCTCCTGGTAGAAAGAAATGCTAAATTAGTGTGGCTAGGGGCGTGGACAAAAATTCCCGCAGCGAAACGTTTGAAAAAGTTCAGAGGTATGCATTCATGTTAATTCCAGGAGATAAGGTTTCCTATAGAATCACACAACTGGGCTCGCTTTCTTTCTTTCCATAATGCATCCTCATGCCAATTCATTCCCAGGTAAATGTGGCGCCCCGAGGGTTCGGTCGCCACAGAGGTACTGCATCTCACCCAGAGGTGTGGTATCTCACTCGCAGGTAAGGAAGGAGTACAGCCCGGGACCCTAACACCTGCATCCAACACATTCCACTTCAGTGGGGGCAGGGCGATATTGCTCCTAAGGAGAGCACAGTCCCTGGTCCCTAGCTGAAGCTAGGGTGGAACCATGTAGTGGGTGTGGGTGGAGGAAGTAATTTAGGGGAGCACTTCAGTAAGTGTATAAAAAGGGGAGCCATCTTTATAGAGGGAGTCGAGTCAGTCAGAGGAGGACAGTGAGAGGACCAGGAGCTCTGAAGGAGCTCAGCTCAGGAGGAGGGCCTAGCAGAGAGGCCCAAGACTGAGAAGGAGAGGAGCAGAAGAAAGGCTCTAGGAAAGAGGAAGGGACCCGAGGGGTACGGGCAGTGCTGGAGGCCACCCGTACGCCCGAATCTACCAGGAGGTGGAGGGGTCAGGCCGCACAAAGCGGACCGTTCCCTCAACTAGCAGCGTACTTTATGTCTCAACTAGAAACTGGAGGCCGCAGTATTTCAATTCCTGCAGCCAACAGTCCATATCAGTCTCACCAAGAAGGTAGCCATAGAGGACCCAGGGGACGGAACCGACGTCGCCCGACAAGGCCCGCGGTTACTGGATTGGGACACTAGGTGTGAGGTGCAGGGAGATGGCCAGAGAGGGAGAACACACAGAAGGGGGTCCCGCTAAATACTCCGGATATACCTGAGGGTTGACTGAACCCCTCCCTGAGTAAGTGCAGCACGACGAGGGAAGTTACACCGGTACCTGTAACTTGGATTGCAACAACCATGAGTAAAAAACCCTGAAGACTGCACCCCACTGCCTCTGTCCGTTATTGCTACTGCGCCATTACCCCTGCACTACAACGCCCAGCATCACCATTCCCTGCCCTGGAGCTAAGCTCTGCCTGTGAAGAGCTGAACCAACTCTGCTGCACTAACATCAGCTCCAGAGGTTCTGCACCGCAGCGGCGGCTCCATATAGCCGCATACCACAGGTGGCGTCACAAACTCTATACAAGAACTATAAATCCTCTGTAAAAATTCCCCTTTTTGATTGACCGCCCTGGGTCACGGACCGGGTCACCGCCACTGTGACATCTCCCCTAGCAACGCCCAGCCCGGCACCGAGTACCCCACGGCCCAGGGGGCACGTCATATTTGGCATCACAAACAGGATATGAACCCACCCATTATCACCGGGTATTGTGTGCCTAGAGACTGTATTTGTATACTGAATGCGCCGCCCGCCACAGAAGAACGGGCGCCATTATGTGCGAGCCAAAAGACAACAAGAAACCGCCTCCCATCGTGAGCCGAGTTCAAGAATAGCGCCAAAAGCGAGGTCCGCCCCGAGCAACAGTGACCATGTATGTGGATGTGTCTATCAAGCTGGGGGGGCCGCCCCAAGGTGTGGCTGACAGCAAGTTGCCATGGAACCGCCGCTGAAAGGGGAGAGGAGAGAAGAAACCTGGGAGGCAGGGCGGAGTCTCCAGCAGTCTAGACAGACCGCACCCGGCAGGCAACATGGAGGAGAGTCCTGAGCAAGCTCCCATCCATGGCCTGCAGCGATCAACAACGCCTCTCACCCTGGAGGAGGCAATGGCAGAGTTATCCCTGGAGGATACCGAGTTCCTCCAAGCTGAAATCCAGGAGCTAGGCTGGAGGATGGAGAGGGCCCAGCAGGATGCCATCGCCGGCTGGAAGAAGGAGCTGCTGGTGAAGCTTGTGATCCGGCAGCAGCCAGCGCTGCACTCCACCAGCAGCGTCCCAGCCCCGGAGGAGCCTGAACAGAGCCAGGAGGCAGAGGACAGAAAAACGCGGCCGCGGGAGCAGGTAAGAAGAGACTCCCTGTCACGGGCGCTGAGAGTGCTGACCTGCTCCTGGGCTCCCTGGCAGAGCCTCCGATCCCGGGTGTCTGCTCCACTGACCTACTCCTGGGCCTCCTGGCGGAACCTCCGATCCCGGGCGCCTGCTCTGCCGATCTGCTCCCCGGTCTCCTGGCGGAATCTCCCGTCCCGGGCGCCTGCTACGCTGACCTGCTCCTTGGCCCCCTACCGGAGTCACCTGCCTCCGCACCCGAGTGGGTATATGGAAGCCCTGCCTACGACTGGTCTGCCAAATATGAAGACCAGCAAGGACCCCCTTTGACACCTGCACCTGCACCCCCGGTTACCTGCCAGGAAGGAGAGGAGTTCCAGTGGGACAACCGGGAGGGAGACCTCATGGGGTTCCCGTGGGAGACGTAGACCCAGGCCCCCTGGAGGGAGGAGTACTGTAGACGGGAGCTCCTGCAGTTGGAGAAGGAGAGTCATGACCGACAGGTGCGGTGGGAACAAATGGAGGCCCGGAACATGGCGGCCAAAACCCGGGCCTGCAAAGCCAGGCCCACCACGTCAAGTCCCTGTCTGGAGGGGATAGTTGTAAAATTTGATCTGGACGCTGGGTGGGGCTTTGTGAGAGAGCCGCAAACTGATCGGGACGTGCTCGTTAACCGGCGGGATGTAGAGCCCCACCTCCAACAGGGGCATCCCGGCCGAGACCTTTACCCCAGTGACTATGTCACCTTTACCTGCCACAAGGGCGAGCGCGGGTGGTATGCCCTCCTGATATACCGAGTGGCGAAGGGGAGGAGGGACATGCCCCAGCAATACGAGGCTGAAGACCCGGCTGGGTCAGCTTGTAGAAACCAGGAGTTTCCCCGGAGGGATCCTCACTGTTAAACTGTCTGTTTTACAGTTACCTGGAAAGGGTACAGCAGTGACACTGCAAGTTAAAAAGTTGAAAAGTTTGTGTTTGCATAAATACTCGGTAAAGGTAAAAGGACTGTCAGGTTATGGACAGTGAATAACCAAAAAACTTTCCGTTGTACATAGTTGCACTTCTTAAAGTGCCCCTTATTGGTTTTATACATACAAAGCTGACCTCAGAACAAAAACCCGTTTGGTGTGGCCGAAGACGTGGTCCAGCACCTGGATCATCCATGCCCTGCAGCCACGCCCAGGGCCTACGTTGAGGGTTTTCGGGCGGGTTCCTCATGTTCAGCAAGTAGCACCTTGTTAAAGAGAATGGACACTCGGTTGCAGATTGTACTGTAGCCTGCTGCAAATGTTTTATGTGAAAAGGAAAATGTTATTAAAAGTGCTTTTATAATGTTTGATAAAACAAATGTAACGTTCAAGAAATGTACCTCCCATAAAGGGAAGAAAAGTTCATTTAATATCTTATATGCGAATGCATTAAAAATTTTTGCACGTTTAAAATATGTTTTGCTCTGTTCCAGCCCGCGGATGTGCTGTGTTTTACCAGGGGGGTATGTGGCGCCCCCGAGTGTTCGGTCGCCACAGAGGTACTGCATCTCACCCAGAGGTGTGGTATCTCACTCTCAGGAAAGGAAGGAGTACAGCCCGGGACCCTAACACCTGCATCCAACACATTCCACTTCAGTGGGGGCCGGCGAGATTGCTCCTAAGGGAGAGCACAGTCCCTGGTCCCTAGCTGAAGCTAGGGTGGAACCATGTAGTGGGTGTGGGTGGAGGAAGTAGTTTAGGGGAGCACTTCAGTAAGTGTATAAAAAGGGGAGCCATATTGATAGAGGGAGTCGAGTCAGTCAGAGGAGGACAGTGAGAGGAGCAGGAGCTCTGAAGGAGCTCTGCTCAGGAGGAGGGCCTAGCAGAGAGGCCCAAGACTGAGAATGAGAGGAGCAGAAGAAAGGCTCCAGGCACAAGGAAGGGACCCCAGGGGTACGGGCAGTGCTGGAGGCCACCCGCACACCCGAATCTACCAAGAGGTGGAGGGGTCAGGCCGCACAAAGCGGACGGGTCCCTCATCTAGCAGCATACTTTATGTCTCAACTAGAAACCGGAGGCTGCAGTATTTCAAGTCCTGCAGCCAACAGTCCATATCAGTCTCACCAAGAAGGTAGCCATAGAGGACCCAGGGGATGGAAACGACGTCGCCCGACAAGGCCCACGGTTACTGGATTGGGACACTAGGTGTGAGGTGCAGGGAGACGGCCAGAGAGGGAGAACACACAGAAGGGGGTCCCGCTAAATACTCCGGATATACCTGAGGGTTGACTGAACCCCTACCTGAGTAAGCGCAGCACGACGAGGGAAGTTACACCGGTACCTGTAACTTGGATTGCAACAACCGTGAGTAAAAGTCCCTGAAGACTAAACCCCACTGCCTCTGTCCGTTATTGCTGCTGCGCCATCACCCCTGCACTACAACGCCCAGCATCACCATTCCCTACCCTGGAGCTAAGCTCTGCCTGTGGAGAGCTGAACCAACTCTGCTGCACTAACATCAGCTCCAGAGGTTCTGCACCGCAGCGGTGGCTCCATATAGCCGCAAAGCACAGGTGGCGTCACAAACTCTATACAAGAACTATAAATCCCCTGTAAATATTCCCCTTTTTGATTGACTGCACTGGGTCATGGACTGGGTCACCACCACTGTGACATCTCCTCTAGCAATGACCGGCCCGGCACTGAGTGCCCCACGGCCCAGGGGGCGCGTCATAAACAACACCCATCTATCCACATGATGTAAAAGAAAATGTAATGTATCAGACCATGCCACCTTTAGGCTGTGTGCCCACGATGCTTTTTTAATGCGTTTCTGCAGCATTTTTGCAGCTGCGGAAACGCATTAAAAACGCACGGTAGAAGGGCAGCAATGTTCCCCAATGATAATCCGCATGTGCTATGCACATGCTGCGGAAATTTCCGCTGCAGATTATCATTGCGGAAAAAAACTCAGCACTATCAATTATTTTGCGGAAGTGCTGCGTTTTCGCCGCCATTGACTTGCATTTGAACGCGCCAATTCCGCAAGACTGCATCTGTACTTGCATAATTGGCGCGTTCTAATGTGCGGATGGTACCCGGGTGTAGAGGAGAGGAGAGTCTTATCCACACCCAGGTGCCATTAAAAAAGCTGTTAAAAAAGAATAAAATAAAAAATGTATATTTACCTTCTGGCGGCCCGCGCTGCGCTCCTCCTTGCTTCCCGGCACTTCGCGATGGAATGAAGGACCTGCGCTGACGTCAGAATCATGTGACGGGTCACGCGACGCTGACATCGGCAGGTCTTTCAATCCACCGCTGTCGGCAACGGAGAACGGAGTGTAAAGCAGGACACCGGGGGCCATCGGAGGGTAAGTATACATTTATTTTTTTATTTTTAACCACTCTCTTGGGTCACACTATATAAATCCATGCTGTTTGCATGGATTTATATAGTGTGACCTAGTTGTCACAAGCACTTTCCAAGTGATGCTAATCGCTTGGAAAGCGCTTGTCAATCCGCATGTGGAAATGTCCGTGAATAACGCTCCATTTCCGAATGTCCCTGGCAGGAAAACGCTTGTACAATCCGCATGTACAATCCGCATGTACAATCCGCATGCGTTTTTTTCTGCCAGGGAGATGCAGAAACGCTCAGGAAAACATCCTGAGCATTTCTGCATCGTGGGCACATAGCCTTATTCATTGCTTTATGTAACCACTTCTTCCATTGCCAACTGTCGGCTCTTTTCATGGTGGATGGGAGTCAGAGTGTGTACTCTGATTCTAGCGGGCATAGACATAAGAGGGCCTCTGTGCATGAACAATATATGGACCCTTTGCAGTCCAATAGCGCCTCATAATGCACAAATCCTGCTGCTTTGGAGCTGGATGTGGGCCTCCTTACCCACAGACCCCTGTGCTGCTGAACAAGTTGCATCAGTGATATGTCTGCTCCTGCTGACTGGATTGTGGTACTGCAGCCCTAAAGGCAGGAACATGTGATATATTGTGTATTCTGACACCTTTGATTCATACCGAGAATTTTTTTTTCAGTAATTTGTTCTCTTTTTTTAGTCATTTGTTTTCCACAGCTGCTCTTCTGTGGCATAAGACTAGATTTGCTAGCCTTCACGTGCATCAATGTGATTTGGGCGCTCATGACCATGGCTCCAGTTCCCAAGCTGTCCTTCCATGGGCCAATTTTGGCAGATATTAACCACTGCATACCCAGTATACCATATACACACAATACCTGCTGTAGTGGATGGAAATGCATACTCCTAATCATCTAGTCAACACAATTTGTCAAGGTCAAATTCGCTCAGATCCTTTTGCGTGACCATTTTTACAGATTCCAACACATCAACTTGTAGAATTGACTTTTCCCTTGCGGTTAAATATATCCCACATCGAGGCACGTGCCATTACGAAGACACAATGAATTATTCACTTCACCTCTCAATAATTTTAATGTTCTGGCTTACTGTTGTATGACAACACCAAAAAAAGGAACTGTAGTGGATCCCAGGTGTGGTGCACTACAGGTATCGTTACCGTTATTCCCATTTTCATTATTTATTTAATCCCTTTATGGTTTGGGATCTTATATGCAGGTCTGGTGTCACTTTTCATTATATAAGTGACTGTTATCTATTTTATGTGATCTGTATGTGCTAAATTATGATATGTTGACACTATGTCTGTATTTTGAATATAGGGGTATTTTCTTTGTGCCAAATATTTATTTTACCAGGTGTACCCACCTTTTCTTCATCTGTACCTCCCATCTTGTGATATTCTTTGTTATACTGATTGAATAGTTTTTATGATTTATAAATAAAGATATTTTTAGCCCTTATTAAGAAGTTCCTTTTTTTTTTGGTGTTGTATGTTTGTGCTTCTTTTTTGGCTATTTTGATTATGGATTGAGGATTTTTTTTGGCGTTATTACTGTTGTATGAGGTAAACAGCCTCTAGATGGCAGCACACTCTAATCAAATAAGCACAGAGTAACTGAAAAGCGGCTCTTGTTACCTAGAAAACAATGGTATAGTGAGGGCAAAAGGGGCAAATGCTGCGGGGCTTGCACCAGTTTTGGCCTTCACCTCTCACTTCTGTGAGTTACTTCCTGGATAATATATAAGAGTCTATAAAATGTTTAAGTGTACATCCAACAATATAAAGTTTTAATATATGGATCAATAGCACGATTATTTAACTTTCATTGAAAAAAAATAAATAAATAAAATGTTTTAGCTATGTATATCACAGAAAGATTGATATTTTAAAATTTTAGCACACACACAAAATGTTTTTTTAACTCCTTTCTGACGTGGAGCGTAATAGTACGCCCCATGTCAGATCCCCCTGTTTGGTGCGGGCTCTGGCGCTGAGCCACACCTTTCCGGGCACATGTCAGCTGAACTATACAGCTGACATGTGCCCGCAACAGGCGCGGGTGGAATCGCGATCCACCCGCGGATGTTAACTAGCTAAATGCCGCAGTCAATCTCGGACAGCAGCATTTAACTCACGCAAACCGGATGCGCGTCATTGGCCCCACTCATTGGCGACCCCGTCACATGATCGCGAGTCACCGATGGGTTGGCATGACAACCTGGGGTCTGCAGGAGACCCCTGTGGTTGTCACTGCCAAATTGCTATGACCACTGCCCAGCGGTCAGCGCTCATAGCAAGTGAGCAAATCTGCTACATAGAGGCGACCTGCTCATTGCCTGCGTGTAGTACAGAAGATCAGAAAAGTGCAGCTTCTAGTCTCCCATAGAAACTATTGAAGCATGCAAAAAGTAAAAAAAATAAAAAAAAATATAAAAGGTTAAATCACCCCCCTTTTGCCACATTCAAAATAAAACAATAAAAAAAACGCCATATACACATATTTGGTATCGCCGCGTTCAGAATCGCCCGATCTATCAATACAAAAAAATAATTAATCCAATCGGTAAACGGCGTAATGAGAAAATAATTCTAAACGCCAGAATTATGTTTTTCGGATCTACTCAAGAACGGCATCACTAAAAATGTCTGCTCGGCGTGCAAGTCCTCACCCAGCCCCAGATCCCGAAAAATGGAGACGCTACGGGTCTTGGAAAATGGAACCATTTTTTTTTTCTTAGCAAACTTTGGATTTTTTTTCACCACTTAAATAAAAAAGAACCTATACATGTTTGGTGTCTACGAACGCGTAATGACCTGGAGAATAATAACGTCAGGTCAGTTTTAGCATTCAGTGAACATGGTAAAAAAGACAAACCAAAAAACAACTGTGGAATTGCACTTTTTGTGCAATTTCAACGCACTTGGAATTTTTTTCCCGTTTTCCAGTACATGATATGGTAAAACCAGTGATGGCGATAAAAAGTACAACTTGTCCCGCAAAAAATAAGCCCTCACACAGCCATATTGACCAAAAAAATACTGCGTTTCAGAGAAAACAAAGTTTGAAAAGCTGGTTGGGGACTGTAAGGAGAGACCAAGGGGTGGACATACTATTGGTGTAACCTGCACTGGGGCCCAAGAGGTAAGAGGGCCCATTTTCACCTCCAAAGCAGGTGCATTCTGATGAATTATTGTACTACAAAGGACCTATATATTGTTCCTGCACAGGGACCCTCTTCTGTCTGTGTCCGCCAGTGGAGAGACCTGACTAGTCCGTTGCAGCCCCTGGACATCTTCTCCCTGCCCCGCTCAAGTCAATGAACAGGTCTCTCCTATGCGTGTACATACATAGAGACCTATCAATTAACTGGAGCAGGGCAGGGAGAAAATGGCGAAAACTACACCAGACTAGTCAGGTCTCTCCCTATAGTCCTTGGCCTATTTTTCAAACTATGTTTTCTATGAAGCGCTGATGTGTTTCAGAGCAGAACATACCTGGCAGCAAATATTTATAGCCATTGTCTGACTTCTACTGCCTGATCCTCCTGTGTGATTGCAGCTAGGTATGTTTTACTCTTAAAACCTCAGAATTGAACCCCTTCATGATCTTAGACGTATCCATACCTCCTGATTGAGAAGGACATCCCAACCTAGAACATATGGATACGTCCTGGCAATTTTGCGGGCACAGGCTCTGTGTGTGCGCGATCGCTGCTGAGTGTTCAGCTAACATGATAGCTGACCACCGGCTCTCACAGTCAGGAGTGGTTCCCACACAGCCCCCGGCTGTTTAACCCCCTAAATTCTGTGATCGATATCGATTGCAGCATTTAGGAGGCAGGGAGAGGGAGGGAAGTCCCTTTCCTCTCCAATCAGCTCCCCTGCGATGTTATTGCGTGGGTTCGATCGTTGCCATGCTGACCCGAGGTGGTTATGACGACATCCGGGTCACCAGGCTATGGCAAGCCAGTTAGACCATGCTCAGAACAGAACATGATCTAAGAGTCTTGTGTTTATAACAGCGATCAGAGCCTTGCAGGTGAAAGTCCCATGAAGGGACTATGTGAAAAGTCACAAAATAATAATAATTAAAAAATAAATATTGCACCCATAAATAAGTATTTTTATGAAAAAAAAAAGTACTCATATTTGGTATCGCCGCGTCCGGAACAACCCGACCTATGAAACTGTCCCACTAGTTAACCCCTTCAGTGAACACCATAAAAAAAATAAAAAAAAGCGAGTTAAAAAACGATAATTTTTCATCACACTGCCGAACAAAAAGTGAGATAAAACGCGATAAAAAAAACTAATGTAAATCAAAATGGTATAGCTGAAAAAGTGATCTTGTCCCACCGCCAAACAGCTCCACCAGTGGAAAAATAAAAAAGCTATAGCTCTCAGAATACAGCAATGCAAAAATAATTACTTTTTCTATAAAATAGTTTTTAATGTGGAAAAGAACCAAAACATAAAAAATGATGTAAATGTGATATCGCTGTAGTTGCACTGACCCGAAGAATAAAGCAATTATACAACATGCGGAAAGGCATAAAAAATAACCCAAAAAACAATTCTTGAATTGCTGTTTTTTGTTCATTCTACCTACCAAAAATCGTAATAGAAAGAGATCAAAATATGTTATGAGCCTGAAAGTGGTACCAATAAAAACGTCAACTCGTCCCGCAAAAAAACAAATCCCTTCATGACTCTTGGCAGAAATATGGAAAAAATTATAGCTCTCAAAATATGGTGATGCAAAAATTAGTTTTAGGCTTTTAGTTTGTGACAGAAGCCAAACATAAAAAACTATATAAATCTTGTATCACTGTAATCGCACCTACCCGAAGAATAAAGTCGTCTAATCACTTATACAACATGAGGAACGGCGTAAAAAATAAATAAAATCAATTATTGATCTACTATTGATTTGTTCATTCTGCTTCCCAAAGATCGCAGTAAGGTTCGGCTCACATTTTTATCCTGCGCCCTGCGTTGAGCGCTTACACTGGGTTCTCCATGTTAAATCTCTGAAATACTTGATTCAGACAAAACCCCCAACGGGTTATTATTCCCTATAATCAGGCAGATGGAATCACTTTGGACGCTGTCTGGCCCATAATCCGGCGGTGCAGTCTTTTTAGGGTTGCATAAAAGAACGGTCCGCCACAGTTTTGTGCACTTCTGAAAAGAAGGACACTGCTGAACAGAGGCCAGATGGACTCCAGAGTAACTCTGCTGCCTCATTATAGTGAATGGACTGGTCAGGCGTGTCATCTGAATTATGTAATTAGGAGATTTAGAGGGAAGCCCCGATGTAAATGCTCAGCGTAAAGTGCAGGATAAATGTGATCCAAAATGTTATGTAAAATGTTCCCAATAGAAGCTTCAACTCAATACTAGAGATGAGCGTTGTTCGACTCGAATTGTTCGCCAATCTCAAATTCGAGCTGTTTTGGGCGGTGTTCGAGCCGTTCGGCGAACACGAACGATTTGAGAAAAATTCGGCTGTTCGAGGTTATGTTCGATAACTGTTCGTGCACCAAAATCATAACTGGATTTTTTCTCAGTAATGATGTAAATTAATGTTAATACGCAGTTTGAGTGTACAGCGGGGCGGGGGGAGGGGCAGGGGATGGATCTCTGCAGGAATAATGAAGATCTCCATTTTTTTTTCTCTTTCCCGCATTTACAGTGGGGAGGTGCAATCTGTCAGCCTATCAGCAGCGCACACACGGAGCGAAGTGCTTTTTTTCACACAAGCAAGGGCATGTGTCATTGGCAGTGTATGTCACATGTCCTTGCCCTATAAGACCAAGCCATTTTCCCCGTCGCCACCATTTTCTCACTGCTGCAGCTGCGTGTTAGACGGCACCGCTGTTGCTGTGTGCGCTATACCTTGTTAATTTCAAGCCAATTTTCGCACAAATATACAGATAGCTTGGGAGTAGGGAATAGTTGTGATTGCAGTCCTTTTAAGGACTAGGTTACAGCATTTCCTACGACTTTTATCAGGCAGGTCTGTGCTCTTAAATAGATAGATTGTGGTAGTAAAGACTAATTGTAATTGCAGTCCTTTTCAGGACTAGGTTACATCAGTTCCTATCAGTTTTTGCCAGGCAGGTCTGTGCCAGTGCTGTGCAAGTTTTTTTCACAGCATTTGGCTGAATCTAGCAAAGCTAATCCTTTTTGGCCTATTGCAGAGTGTGTTAGTCAGTGGAGTAGCCTATCTGTGTTGCAAGATATACCACCTGTGTATAGAATACCAATTTTTTTACTGCAACTAGTGAAGTAAAATCTTTTGGGCATAGCATCATTCTATTAGTCCATCTATACTGACCTCCATCAGGTTGCAAATTAAAAATAATTTTTATCTGCATCTACCTCTGAAAAAATATTTGGGCTTCTAGCTGTGTGTGGGACTTGTTCTATTAGTCCATCTATACTGACCTCCATCAGGTTGCAAATTGAATATAATTTTTTTCTGCATCTAACCCAGCCAATAGTTTTGGCCTAATACCACAGTTTGGCCACTCAGCTCTGCTCGGTTCCCATCCATTGTTTTTTTGTGCAAACAACTCCAGAGTTGTGAATTAGTTAACCACCAAAATGAGTGGAAAAAGGCCTGCTGCTGGTGGAAAGGGGAATAGGCGTGTTGGGAAGGGGAAAAAAGGTTGTGTCCGTGGGGTAGGTGTTAAAGCAACAGTAACATCTGCAGAAGAAAGACCATCTTCCAGCCAAACTAAGATGTCTACTTCTTTTAGCGGACAATGTGATAAGATCCCTTTCTTACGGCCACGCCAATCGCTACAAATTCCAGATGAGGCACAAAAACAGCAGGTGCTTCAACGGATATCAAGTGCTCCTTTAAGTGGGCTCTCCTCCACATCAACTTCAACATCACAAATACTCCAGTCCTCAAAGGTGTCACCCCAATCGCACTTGCTTCCTCACAGCTCCCAAATCTCCAGCTGCCCGTCTGAGTATGAGGTAGAACAGATGGTTGAGTCTGCAGAGCTGTTTACTCATACTATAGCTTGGGAATCAGAGGTCGACTCCAGCGCTTCTGTGAATCCAGACGAGGAAATGATCTGCACTGATGCCCAGAATCTTTATGAGTCGGATCCAGGACCAGACGCAGAAAGTTCTGACCATAATGTAGACCCTCATTCCCAAACTGTAACTCCTGTTGGTGGAGACAATGAGGAAGACGATGATGAGACTCAAATACCTGATTTGAGCGACAACTTTAGTTTTTTGTCAGGGCAGGAACAGGTTGGCTCTGAGGACGACGGGTGTGATAACGCACAGGGTGATGATGATGAGGTTGGAGATCCCACTTACTGTCAACCCACAGTCAGCCAAGAGATGAGGTCAGCAGAGGAGGTGGAGGAAGATGCTAGTGACGACGAGGTCAGGTTGCGCCTTCCTGGACAGAGACGTAGTACTGGAAGCACGTCAACAACTGCATCCTCAAACACAACTCTGCCTCTCACCACAAGTCGTGGTGGCTCTTCAGGTCGCATGGGTGCTAAGCCTTGCATAGCCTGGGCATTTTTTCAGATCGATAAAGATGACCCAACTCGTGTTATCTGTAACATTTGTCAGCAAAAGCTAAGTAGAGGCCAAAAAATACATAGTTTGAGTACTTCATGCATGAATCGGCACATGGACATGAAGCATAAGTTGCAGTGGGAAGCTCAGTGTGCTACAATGCGGCCTAGCCGGCCGGGCCAACCACCGTCTGCCATATCTTGTGCATCTGCGGCCGTCCCCACGAGTTGTGCGTCAATCCTCTTTATGTCAAAGTTCCTCCACTGCTTCTGCCTCCTCAACCTCCTCTCGGTCTTCCACCTGCACCCAAAGCCTGTCTGGTCATGCCACAAGCTTTCTAACTGCGCAGAAGGGATCCTGCACACCTCCTTACTATGCTGGCAGTAGGGCTCAACGTCATCAGGCGGTTTTTACTTTGAAATGTCTGGGAAATGTGAGTCACACAGCTGAGGAGTTGTGGTCAGCTCTGGAGAACCAATTTCATGAATGGTTGTCTCCACTGGACCTGAAACCAGGGAAGGCCGTGCACGACAATGCTGCAAACCTGGGTGCGGCCCTTCGCCGGGGCAATGTCACACATGGCTCACGTGTTGAACCTGGTTGTCCAGCAATTTTTAGCCCACTATCCCAGACTAGATGGCCTTCTGCAGAGGGCACGGTCGCTGTGTGCTCACTTCCGCCGTTCGCATCCCGCAGCTCAGCGACTTACATCTCTACAGAAGTCGTTGGGCCTGCCACTTCACCGGCTAAAATGCGATGTGCCTACCTGGTGGAATTCAACTCTGCACATGTTGCAGCGACTGTGGCAGCACCGACAAGCCCTGGTGCAATACGTTCTGACGTATAGCCTGGGCCAACGAGATCCAGAGGTGGGGCAAATCACGCTGGAGGAGTGGTCTCAGATCAGGGACCTATGCACCCTTCTGCACAGTTTTGAAATGGCGACGAAGATGTTTAGTGCTGACGATGCCATTATCAGCATGACTATTCCGGTGATTTACATGCTGGAGCACATGTTAAACAGAATTCGGAGTCAGGTGGTGGCACAAGAGGAGGTGGAGGAAGTAGAGGAGGAGGAGTTGTATGCGGAAGGGCTAACATCTGCAAGGTCCAGACGGTCGGCAGCACCAAGGCGGCAGGCATGTGAGGGTGGGGGAGATGATTTTACCAGGGCGCATGGTAGCAGCCAAACTAGTGAGGAAGGTGCAGGAGCCCAGGAAGAAGTGGAGGACGAACTGATGGAAGACTCATCAGATGAGGGAGACCTTGATCACATTTCTGTTGTGCGAGGTTGGGGGGGGAGGACAGAGGAAGGAAGCATGATTGTTACCTCGCCACCAACACAACAGGGACTTGGTGCTCCTGGATGCGCAACACACATGAGTGCCTTCTTGCTGCACTCCCTGCAACATGACCCTCGAATTGTGAGAATTAGAAATAATCCTGACTACTGGGTTGCCACACTGTTAGATCCCCGGTACAAAAGTAAATTTGCCGAAATTATTCCTGCCATAGAAAGGGATGCACGCATGCAGGAGTATCAGCAGGGACTGTTGCAGAATCTTACATGTGCTTTTCCACAAAACACCAGTGGTGCACGTAGTGAATCTCACAGTTCCAACTTGGCAACCGTGGGACCGTCAAGTGTTCAGCACTCAAACCGTAACAGAACCACAGTATCTGCTGGTAACATCAATTTTGCGGAATCATTTCACCACTTTTTTAGCCCATCCTTTGCAAGGCCACAGGAGACAAGAAGTCTGACACATAGTCAACGCCTAGAGACGATGGTACAGGAGTATCTACAAGTAAACATTGAAGCCATGACTGTGTCACTGGACCCTTGCTCTTTTTGGGCTTCCAATCTGGATAAATGGCCGGAGCTAGCCACTTACGCCTTGGAGATCTTGTCATGCCCCGCAGCCAGCGTTCTGTCTGAATGTGTGTTCAGCGCTGCTGGTGGTGTGCTGACAGATAAGCGCACGCGGCTCTCCACTGATAATGTAGACAGACTCACGTTCATAAAGATGAACAAATCATGGATCCGAAACGACTTTTCTACCCCTGTGTCATCCTGGGGAGAGTAAAACCTTGATGATTGGTTAAAATCACCCTACCAACCGTTTTAAGCTTTCAAATTACTAATCATGTTTATCTATATCTTGGCTGGAAAATAATTTGGGCTTTGTAGCAGTGTGCAGCACTGATTCTATTAGGCCATCTATAAAAAGCTCCACCAGATTTAAAATTACTAATCATGTTTATCTGTATCTTGGCTGGAAAATAATTTGGGCTTTGTAGCAGTGTGCAGCACTGATCCTATTAGGCCATCTATACTAAGCTCCACCAGATTTAAAATTAATAATAATTTTTAGCTGCATCTAGCCCGGAAAATAATTTTGGGGCTCCGAGATGCGCAAGACACATAAGTGCCTTCTTGCTGCACTACCTGCAACATGACCCTCATATTGTCAGAATTCGAAGTAATCATGACTACTGGGTTGCCACACTCTTAGATCCCCCAAACTTTTCGATCAACCTTTTCATTTTAATAAAGACCAAAGAAATTGTCATTTTTGAAATTATAAGCATTAGCAGGTTATTAGAAACTGAAATCAAACAGTTTTCAACTCAAAACTTTATTCTAGGTGATGTTACATTTTCACATAGGACCCCTTGTTCGAAAGGAGCTTCTGAACTCTCTCGTCCATTGAATTTGTCAGGTTTTGGATGGTTTCTGCTTCAATTGTTTTGCATGAGGACAGAATACCCTCTGTAACGGGTCTGGGAGGCGGAACCTCAGAGCTACTATACAAGGGGGCGGTCCTTGTAAGGGAGCGGGTGGCGACCAGGGAAGACGGGCAGGCAGTCACAGCAGGTGACCGGGACAGTCTCTGGGTGAACGGGCAGGAGGTCACGGCAAATGACCGGGGCAGTCTCTGGATGAACGGGCTGGAGGTCACGGCAAGTGACCGGGGCAGTCTCTGGGTAAAGGGTAGGTACGACCTGTGATGGCTGAACCTCCAGGTAGGCTAGCAGGCAGATGGAAGATGTATGCTCCCAGGTGAGCAAGCGAGAGTCTCTGGATGAACGGGTGGTCACAGCATGTGACGGCGGATATTCCAGGTAGGCAAGCAGGCAGGTAGCGGAGGAGCGCTCCCAGGTGAGCGGGCAAGAGTCTCTGGAATAGCAGGTGGTCACAGCACGTGACGGCGGAGCCTCCAGGTAGGCAAACAGGCAGGTAGCGGAGGAGCGCTCCCAGGTGAGCGGGCAGGAGTCTCTGGAATAGCAGGTGGTCACAGCACGTGACGGCGGAGCCTCCAGGTAGGCTAGCAGGCAGGTAGCAGATGTGCGCTCCCAGGTGAGCGGCCAAGCTGGTCCATAGACAGACTGACAGGAGTAGGAAGGCAGACCGTCGGACCTCAGGCTAGCAAGCAGGTAGCAGGAATATCAGGCAGGAAACAGACAGCAAACTGGCAGGACTCTGGCAGGAATCAGGCAGGTAACTGGCAACGAGACCTGAGGGCTGAAGCAGAGTAGTGAACAGTGCAACAACATTGCTCGGGCACCTCCATTTTGGAGGAGGTGCCTTATATATGGTGAAGTCCTCCGGCCATTGGCCGGGGACTCCTTAGGACGGCGCGCGCGGCCCCTTTAAGAGGGAGGGAGCGCGCGCCCTAAGCACAGTGGCCGGGAAGGAGCGCGCGCTGCCAGCAGAGCGGGAGGAGGACGCCGGGCTCGGAGCAGAGAGGTGAGGGGAACAGCGTCCCTGCCTAGCAGAGGCTACACCCTCCCAGAGCTATTGCTTAGATGTGAACTGCCTCCCGCCATCATAGACACTCCTTTTGATGATGCTCCAGAGGTTCTGAATGGGGTAGAGGTCAGGGGAGCATGGGGGTCACACCATAAGTTTGTCCCCTTTTATGCCCATATCAGCCAGAGATGCAGATGTTTTATGTGCAGCATGAGATGGTGCATTACCATGCAAAAAAATGATCTTGCTGTGAGATACACGGTTCTTCTTCTTGAACCATGGCAGGAAGTGCTGTTTGAGAAAATCCACATACATTATGGAGTTCATCTTTAGCGCCTTCAGGGATCCTAAAGGGGCCGACAATCTCTCTCCCCATGATTCCAGCTCAAAACATTACTCCACCTCCTCCTTGTTGGCGCTGTAGCCGTGTTTGCGTGGGGTGTCCATCAACCAGCCATCCTCCACTCCATCCATCCTCCACTCCACTCCATCCATCTGGACCATCGAGCGCTGCACGGCACTCATCCGTGAACAAAACAGTTTTGAAATCAGTCTTCATGTAATGTTTAGCCCACTGGAGCCGTTTCTGCTTGTGTGAAGTGGATAGAGGAGGTCGACAGGATGGCGTATGCACAGCTGCAAACCTCTGAAGGACCCTGCATCTTGTTGTTCGGGGGACGTTGGAGGCACCAGCAGCTTCAAAAACTTGTCTGCTGCTATGACAAGGCTTTTTTGCCGCTACTCTTTTAACCTGACGTAATTGCCTGTAGGAAAGAGTCCTCAATTTGCCCTTATCAGCACGCACACGTGTGTACTGTGAATCAGCTACATACTTCTTGATTGCCAAGACACTTCATCCTGATCATCGCACAATGTTGATTGTAGTCATGCCTTGACCTAAACACTCCACAATTTGTTGCTTCTCAGCAGCCGACACATCCTTTTTGTTTCCCATTTTGGCAGAAAATGTAGGCTGCTTAATAATGTGAGACAGCCTTCTTAAGTAGTCTTGCCTTTCATTGGACACACCTGCCAAACTAATTAGCACAGGTGTCTGCAATTGCTTACAGTGATATAAAGAGCCCTGACACACATCACCATCAATGAGTTTAACTGACAAACAAACAAATTCTTCCCTTATCACTCCTAAACACTTTTTGCATAATAATTTGGAACACAGTGTACATGTGCTTTTCCACAAAACACCAGTGGTTCATGTAGTGAATCTTACAGTTCTAACTTGCCAACCGTGGTCTGTATGGAGTTGTTCAATAAAGGGCCCAAAATTAAGATAACATAGATGGGAGAGGTCTCTATGAATAGGAATTCCTAAGTATTTGATACCCTGTGAGGGCCAGGCAAAGGGAAAGTTGGACTGGATGGAATCCTATATGGATTTGGGGAGGGAGACATCGAGGGCCTCAGACTTCGCTGCATTGATTTTAAAATTTGACCATGTAACAAAGTGATCTATTTCAGCCATAACAGCATGGATGGATATATGTGATTGAGTGATATATACTAGGACATCATCAGCAAATAGAGAGCACTTGTACTCGGTGCCTCCCACCTCAATCCACCTAATATTGGGGTTATGCCGAATTGATGAGAGCAGGTGCTCCGTCACTAGGATGTATAAGAGAGGGGACAGAGGACATCCCTGCCTTGTCCCATTGGTGATTGTGAAAGGTGATGAAAATGTTCTGATGCACCCCCTGGGCCTTGGGACACCCGGAGCCGGACCCTTTTTGGTGGATGCTGGTGGTTGTAGTCTTCGTGGCGGCGACCCGGTTCCGTGGCTCAGGGTGGTCAAACCAGTGGTGGAACTATTTATGTGGTTTTGATGTTTAAATGTCCGACTACGCCACCCGTGGATTGCGGTCAGAGTGAACCGCCGCTGCAGGGCAGACCGCTGAGGCTGGTGTTGTGGGTGCAGCAGAGCGTAGCATAACTCCCCACGGGAGGAGTATAGCCTCAGGGCAGTGTATGCGGAGGATGGGGGTGATGGGGCAGGGCAGCAGCAGTAACGACACGGAGTCAGTGATGCAGTCCAGGGCCTTTACTCACAGTTCTTATTATCCAGACCACGTCTGCAGGTAACGGCTGCCCACGTCGTACTGTGCTCACCAGGTGAGGGGCTCAGACAACTCCCAGATAACTTTGGAGCGCTTCACAGGACCCCCTTTGTGTGTCCTTTGTCTGGCGTTTCTTACCAACCCTTCTGTCCGGCTGCCTCGGGCCTCCTCTTGGTAAACTTGGCGCCAGTTTCCCTGACCCTATGTGGTGCCTTCCTAGCGGGTGTAGCGAGGGGCTGCGCCACATAAAATGTCACAGCCTCCGGTTTCTAGCTGAGGGTCGTTTCCTGCCTCCACTAGTTTCGGGGACCGGTCTCCCCCTTTGGCCTGACCCCTCCACGCAGGTGGATTCGGGCGTGCGGTGGCGACTCGCCCGTCTGCACCCCTGGGATCCCTTCATTCCTCGTTCCTGGAGCCTTCTCCGCTCCTCTTCCTTCCTTCTCCCTCTTCCAGGCCTGGGCCTCTGTTACTAGGCCCGCCTCCGGAGCAGAGCTCATGCAGAGCCCCTGCTCCCTGCCACTTCTGCTCAGACTTCTCTGCACTGAACTAAGATGGTGCCCACCTTTTATACTCCCTTCTCAATGCACCCAGGAACTGCTTCCTCCCTGCTCCTGCACTACAGGGTTCCCCTTCCTCAGTGTTCCCTCCCCCCACTCCAGCCAGGGACAGGGACTGTCGTGCCCATCTCAGAGGCATATTGGTCGCCCTGCCCCACGGCAATGTGGTGTAATGCATGCAGGTGTCGGGTCCTGATCCACACTCCATCCTTACCTGAGAGTGAGATATCACACCTCTGGGTGAGGTGCAATACCTCTGTAGCAACCGAGCCCTCAGGGTGCTACAGTTCCCTTTATCTTCAGCCTAGGTGACGTATTGTGATACAGGGCCGTGATTTTGGCTATAAAAGGGTCCCCTAGACCCCTACCCCAAGCTTTTTAAGAGAATCATATATGGCGTGCCAGGAGACTCTATGGAATGCTTTCTCAGCATCCAACGAGAGTATCTAATTACAAATTTTTAACTGCATCTAGCCCAGGAAATACTTTGTGCCTAGTAGCAGTGTCTGCTAGTCAGCGGATTATCCCGGCTGTTAAGCAAGCTACACCACCTGTAGTTTGGACACTTAATTTTTTCAAAGGAAATGCTTCGGGACCACGGGATACTCAGTGAAGAGCATCAGGAGGCACCCCAAGGCATAGGGGCTGGGACTGGCAGTAGGATGCCTTGCGGTGGACAGCCGAGCTCGATCCTTATAAAAGCTTTTTAACTGCAGCAGCTTTAGTGGACGCTACTGGAGCTGGAATTACACGGCTGCTGGCATGAGACTTGCCCTCCAATAGATCCTTGTAAATGGATTTAAAGTGTATTCATTCAAATTAGAGAGACAATTTAAATTAAAAAGCTTAGAGCTGCCTCCACCACAGGGGGGCTCGCTCGACCCACCAGCGGACAGGCACCAGTATTGGGAGAGGGGGGCTGGCCGTCAGGGTTCACCGCGGCTCTGGCACAAACCCGGCGACACGGAGGTGGCACGGGCAGGAGCGGACTGAACGTGTCGGCTTCTCACTTTTTGGATTTTAGAAGGGCATGACATGCCTATATCTGTGTCTCCCCCTCCTTTTACTCCTCCACCTCTTTTCTTTTCGCATGATTATATGTACTTGTCACTTTTCCATGTGTTAGTTGTGTCTTCTGAGCAGTTTGTCAGCTTTTGGACACCTTTGAAGGTGTTTTCTATGTGTTTCTATGTGTTTTTGTTTGCCTGCCATTGGTTTTAACGGTGTTCGAAGGTGTTCGACGAACCGAACCGAACTCGAACACTACGGGGGTGGCTCAACACTACTCAATACACAAAAAAAGCAAGTCTCCACTCAGGTCAGTCATCTCTTAATGGAAATATAGGGGGCATCCACGTTACTCGTAGCACAAAGGCTCTGGAAAAGCACTATGGCTCATCGCCCCCCAAAAGAAATTTAAGGGAATTCTGCACTCCCAAATCCCCGCAGTGTGCCTAAACCACATGTTTGCCATTTCCATAGCGATGAGAGCCTGCCTAATTTACGGCTGCATGTCTCCAGAAGAACAAACTGTTCACTACAATAGCACATTTGCAATTTTCACTCAGCAACATCCACTACTGCTTGTATTTTCTGGAAAACATCTATGGAGTCAAAATCATCACTACACCTGTAGATAAATTCCCAAATGAGCATAATTTCCAAAATGGGGTCACTTGCGTGCTCTTCTAGCACTTAGGGGCTTTGTATATGGAGTCCGAAAACTATTCTAGGAAAATCTGTGTTCCAGGAGGCAAATAGCGCTCCATCCCTCCCAAGTCTCGCCGTGTGGCTAAGCAGTACTGTACAGCAACATGTGGGTATTTTTACGTTCAACAGAAATTGTGGGATAAATTTTGATGACATTTTTACCCATTTCCCAGTGTGAAAATATAAAATCTGGGGCTAAAACAAAATTTTTGTGGTAAAAATGTAATTATTTTTTCTTCACTGCTCAATGGTATAAAATTCTGTGACACACCTGTGGTGTCAATATGATCACTGCACCCCTAGATGAATTAATTGAGATGTGTAGTCTTTAAACTGGGGTCATTTATGGGGGGATTCTGCTGTTCTGGCATCTCAGGTGCTCTCCCAGTGGGTTATGGCACCCACAAACCATAACAGTAAACTCTGCACCATAATATAGCGCTTCTTCCCTTCTGAGCTTTGCACTGTGACTCAAAAGTAGTTACCGATTACATGTCAGGTATTGGTGCACTCAGGAGAAATTTCATAACAAACTGAGGTCCATTTTTTCCTATTAGCCCTTAGAAAAATGACAAACTTGGGGCTAAAACAACATTTTAGTGATAAAAATGTAACTATTCTTTCTTCACCGCCCAATGGTATAAAATTCTGTGAGGCACATGTGGTGTCAACATGGTCACTGCACCCCTAGATGAATTCATTGGGGATGTAGTTTGTAAAATGAGGTCATTCATGGGGGGTTTCTGCTGTTCTGGCACCTCAGGGGCTCTGCCAATGTGACATAGCACCCTCAAATCATTCCAGCCAAATCTGAACTCCAATATTGCGCTTCTTCCTGTCTGAGCTTTGTACTATGCCTCAAAAGTAGTTTTCAACCACATATGGGGTATCAGTGTATTCAGGAGAAATTGCACAACAAATTTTGGGGTCCATTTTCTCCTGCTGTGGGGCTAAAGCAACATTTTTGTGGGAAAAATATATATTTTTTTCATTTTCACAGTTCAACATTGTAATATTCTGTGAAGCACCTGTGCTCAGCACACGTCTAGATAAATTCCTTGAGGGGTCTAGTTTCCAAAATGGTGTCACTTGTGGGGGATTTTCCACTGTTTAGGCACATCAGGGGCTCTCCGAACGCAACACGACACTCACAGACCATTCCATCAAAGTCTGCGTTCCAAAACGTCACTCCTTCCTTTATGAGCCCTGTCGTGCGCCCAAACAGTAGTTTTCCCCCACATATAGAGCATCGGTGTACTCATAAGAAATTGCACAACAAATTTTGGGGTACATTTTTTCCTGTTACCCTTGTGAAAATAAAAAAATTGGGGATAAAACAACATTTTTTTGTGGGAAAAAAATTTGATATTTTTATTTTCATGGGTCGTTATAAACTTCTGTGAAGCACCTGAGGTTCAAGGTGCTCACCACACATCTAAATTCCTTGGGAGTCTAGTTTCCAAAATAGGGTCACTTGTGGGAGGTTTCCACTGTCCGCAGAACAGAAACAGCTGTCATTGATGGAATTAAAACTCAGCTATGTACATTAGGTGTTACAGCGGCAACGATGTATACTGAGCAAAACACTTACTCAAGCTGATGGCGCCACTGGTGGAGGCTACATCATCCTCTTGTGACTGAACAACTGATGTGACAAATATTCCTTGAAGCCCTCCACTTTCTCCCTACTGATACACTTGTGAGAGGCAATGGAGGCCAAGTGTGACCTGCGTCTTGTACTGCTACTGCCAGAATGGTTGCTGCCAAGCAGTGCCAAGGGTGCTGCTGTTAGCGGCTAACACATTCTTTGCCTTGGTATGAGTTTTTTTTCTCACATTACCATGTTCATTGCCAGTGTCAGATATTGGATTAACATATATTTTGGACACTATTATAATAGTTTAATAATTGACACATTTTTTTAACACACTTGGTCAACCCTGGAAAATATAGACTCTACCATAAATGCTAGATAGAGTACACATAATGGCCAACAATGCTAATGCAATACCAGCCTGCCCATAATATCAATGTTGCGTGTATGTATCTGCAATCTGACAATTTAAATAGAATAGACCCGCATAGCTAAATGTCTCAATTAACATAATTTGTTTGTAGATTTTCGGTTAAAATAGATTATTTCCCCCTGTCCAAAAAGGACCAAATAACAACAAATGCCAGAAGGTAGGAAAACAACCTAAAAATGCTGGTACAGACCACAGTATAGCTGTGTGGTGTATGATTGCCAGATAGGAATATTAAAACTGGTTTCCAAAAAGTAGAGTGTGTATGTTTTCAAACTTTATTGTTTCTTTTATATACAATTATCTCCTCCCCTGCTTCCGACAAAAAAATATAACTCAGAATGCCACATTGGCTGATAGGAACTTGTGGCAATGACAGCAGTGTTTTATGCCGCATACGCTTGTTGAATTGTACTAGTAAAATAATTCTGCAAAAAATTACCACCCATTTTTTTTGTTTTTATTTTCGAGATATTTTTTGTTTTAAATGCTTCCCCCTATTTATAAATACGAGAAAATGTTATGTTTTTTTATATAAAATATAATTATTTTTAAACAAAACGTTTGTAATTATATAAATATTTAAAATAAAAGAAAGTAGTGACGTCACATGGCTCAATGACGTCACCGCAGGTCCTTCACACTACCGCAAGCAGTGCAAGACACCGGACGGAGTAGACAAAACACCGGGAAGACATCGGAAGGTGAGTATAAACTTTATTTTTTTTATTTTTCACTATTCTTATTCTTTTTTTAACTAGCTTGGTCACACTACTATAAATCCATGCCGTTTGCATGGATTTATATAGTGTGAACAAGTTGTCAAACACTTTTCCAAGTGATGCTAAAATCGCTTGGAAAGCGCTTGTCAATCCGCATGCGGAAAAGCATGTGAAGAACGCTTGACAAACGCTTCTGCCTGGCAAGAAAAACACATGTAAAATCCGCATGCGTTTTTCCTGCCAGGGAGAAGCGTAAAAAATATGCAGCATTTCTGCATCGTGGGCACTTAGCCTAAGAGAAAAAGAACTTAAAAAAGGGCAACTAATAAAGTGGCACAAAACATATAGAGAAAATACAAAAGCCACTAACAAGGAGTACATGGCACCAGATGACTGGTGAGGATGAATCGGGGCCAGGGAGTGACAGCCCCCATAGCGTGAAATTCCAGCCGTCCCGTCCCCCTTCAGGCTGTGCACTGTGAATAGGAAGGAAAAGGCAAAGCGGCGTCACATGACCACCAGAGAACACGTGACTCCTACGTCACTGCTACCAGGTGCAGCTCCATTCTAGACGCGGCCGAGCACGGAGAGAGGAGCGAGTAGACAGTTCTGGCGACGTGGGACGCGGCTCAGGTGAGTGCTCTCCTTCCAGTCACTGTCCCTGCAGGTAGCCTGCCTGTGCCCTGAGCCGCCATACAAGTGCTCCGTAGTGTCCGGCCTGTCCCCGGTTCCTGAGGTACGCGGAAGTGCTGAGGGAAGTGCTCCGTACACTTGTGCTAGTAGGTGGTGGGTGAGAGTCCCCAGCACTCCTCAGGTACCCGGGCTGCTGGCAGGTGCTGACATGCCTGCCGTCATCCTCCCAGTGCTGTGAGGTGGAGTGATGTAGCCTGACACAAGGTTGCTCACCTGCTAAAAGTCGCAGTGTTGCCGCTCTCTTGTGATGTCCATATAGGACGCAGTGATGTGGAATGGCCGGGGTAGTATACAAGGAGCCATATCTCCTCACCCAGTCATCACAGGCTTGTTCTGGGACCATTGGGACTTTCCCAGGATCATCATGTGGCTTCTCAGAAACAGTATATTTGTACTTGCCCTTATGAGTGTGGCTGTTACCTAGGATTGCTGTATACCTACAATTGTCAGCATACAGCTGTCCGAGCATGCTGGGCTTGTATGCAATTGGCAACGGTGTGATGCTGTTCGAGACCGTCATGGGATGGATCTGTTTCTTCAAGATGTTCTGTTTTTCTGTACCTATAGACTAGTGTTAACCTAGACTAAAATGACAACCTTCTGCTCATGTGCCCCCCTACTGCTTGAGACCCCTGCTCTTGTGGGACTTGCTAATCCCTCTTTGTGGGACTCGCACAGGCAAGTATCAGGCCGGTTCACGCATCTGTTTCATGGTCTAAGTACGGACTGCAATGTCCAGACCGGCTGCGGATCTCCTGATCTGAAGTCAGCAGCCTCATATATGCCTATGAGGCTTTCATTTGTGACAGATCTGCAACCAGTCCATGTACATGGCAGGCTGAACTCAGACCTTGAAGCATGGACATCCTTTCATTTTGATGGACATCGTAAGCAAGGATTCAATTAGCTGATTTATGAGGACTGTTATTTGAGGAGGGGGTTGTATTGATATGGCAGTCTTTTTAGACAACATTCAATAAAGTTAAATTTACTTTGTAGCAAACTGAGTGTTTACTTCTGTTTTTTTTCTGCTGAATTTGCATTAGTACTTCAATGTTTTAGCTGCAATTCAATCTCAGTATTGATGAAGGGTCATGGTGGAGTCGAAGTTCTTGATTCATAAAGGGGTGCACAACTCTTCTTGAATCTGGAGCATCTGACCAGTGTCATGCACTACTCCAGAGACCTCTCTAGTGAAAGGAAAAGAATTGTGTACAAGTAAATTCAGGATCACCGAACTCAATGACTATTAGTAAAGTTTATTATTTCATAGATACAATACAAAACTGCGTGATTAAAAACATTTAAAACCCCACAATAAATAGGGCATAGTTGTCCAGAGAGTCCATGTAAGGGCTCCTATCCTCCCTCCACCATTCCACTCAATGACTTAACAGTATATGGCACATGACTGACACATGTTTGTATAACGAACCTAATTAAATTGTCTTTATATAGAAACTGTGTGATCAGGACTTAAGGTATAAACTGTCTAATACACAAGAGTATACATGCACACTGAATGATACAAAATGTGGTGAAATGGAAGATAAACCTTGCAAGCATCAGAAACTTGTATGAATAAAAAGACATTTCACAGCAACAAGACCTCTGAGGCATGCAGGTATGTATAGATTTACATTTCTATCACCTGTATGCCCATAGTAGAGGTGTGATAAGTGCCAGGGGTGACAGATTCCCTTTAATGAACTGGAGCCTATGTATAAAAACAAACAATGCAAGAATGAAACATAAAGGTATATTTAGATGTGCCAATTTCCAGTGGAACTGGGAGAATCTATATGCAAGGACTTGGGTCCATCTGCCAAGTCAGTAATCTGTGACTGCTGAATGGGAGGCCTGCAAATCTCCTTATCTTACAGCATTATTGGCTCTTCTTTTGATTAGCTGGGCCTAGTTAATCAAAGGAAGAACCGAGAAGTAAGGAAATTTGCAGGACCCCTGCCCAATGGCCACAAATTACTAACCTGTTGATGAGCCGGAGTCCTGCAAATCAATTCTTCTATCTCTAAATTCCACCCTTTAGTCTGCTTTCATGTCACTGTTTACCTGCACGATCACTTACTATTGCAGGAGATATGGCTGTTTCACTTGCAATATAATAAAGCCGATTATGATGGTGGCATGGCTTTTTAGGTGAAATGTTAAAAAGACCACGGCTGCACAAGGCTGTGGCAGCTAAAAGCCCCATCATGACCGCTGCTTGTGAATGCAACCTCGAGGAGATCTCTTCAACCATGGAGAAGTTACATTTCCCCTGACGAGCAATCGTTTTAGTTGAAAATATCTGTTTTGATGAACTTTAGTGTAATATGTGTGGGCCTGGTTACGTAGTAAATCTCCCTAATATTTTTTAGTAGAGAAAAATTCTTCATCCTCATTAGATCTACAAATTACACACTTGACACAGCAGTTTGACAAGTGACCTCAGTAAGCAAGTAATGATGAATGAAAACGTAGGATTACAGGGTCAGTTAGAGGAATGTGAGTACTGTTTATTGGGGTAATAAATTACTGATGAGGCAGGATTAGTAACCAAATGCATGAGAAACTATTGTATGTTCTATTGACATTTAGAAAGCAATAAAATACTATTGGTTCCAGAAAGTGTAGCCTCCAGGTACATCAGGATTGAAGTGGTGGAAAGGAGTGAAAGATTGTAAAATTCCAGTGCATGGCTCTAATACTGAACAGAACATCAGCTGAAAAAAAAATGGTGTTTAAATCCAGTTATGTAGAGAAACCACTATAATGCTTGGGCATGGTTAAAGGTCAGTACTATTGCTTTCCAGTCCTGGAGAAACTTACATTGGGTAAACAGATTACAAACGAGGATGAATCTACACAGGCACACTATAAGAAATGAGCTGGACACGCCTGTGCGGAAACATTTCTCTGGACTGGGACACAGTTTGACAGATTTAAAAGTCTGATGCCAAAAGGTAATTTTAAGGACAGCGAAGAGAGAAAAATCTGGGAATTCAAACTAAAGATATTCAGGTCTTTGACGATAGGACTCAATTTTACACCTGGATTTATGATTCGCTACATGGACATACTTCACACCTCCATTAGACAGACTCCAGACCACTAAGCCATCACTCCCACCAACTCTCCATTTCTAACAAAAACTTTCATTTTATAACCTTGGCTTATCTTTAGGAGGCATTACCCCATCCACCCCATGCACAAATGTCCTGTTGTAACATCTCTTAAATGTGCTCTTGTCTCAGTAATTCATTTACAAACCTGCCTGGTGAAGGAGCCACTGTTAATCTAGCACCTACTTAATTTTATATTTTAGATTGAGAACATGATACATGAAGAAACCACTACTCTTCCTGAAAGGATCATTTAGAGTGATTTTCATCTGAAAAAAAATCTATAATATAGAATGGCAGCGGGCCCACCTCAAAGTGGGGGAGCTGCAGGCCCTTCTGGATCTCCCACAGTGACAATTCAGTGGCATTCAGGGTCTTATGCCGTGGCTGTTTGGGAATGGCAAGATGAATTTACTAAATGGAGGCCATACAGCAGTAAAGTGAGCAACTATATTGAGCAATGTATACAATCGTACCAGCTTCAGAAAAATACCCGTGCTCTTGGGAACAACAGTAGTATTGCACTAGGACAAGCTGATCCAACACTGGCTCCATATATCATTGATATCGCAATGCTTGCACAGTTTCGCCAAGACACAGGTAAGTGTGCGCATTGTCTGATTTTCATTAAATTCTTTGCGCATCTGATTGAGCCAGTTTTTTTAATGTAAATAATCTTTATTTGTAGCACAGCCTTTTTTTGTCTTATATCTGGATCATGATACATTGTGTAAGGGTGCAGTCTCATTAGAGAACTCATTTACATTAGACAGGTATGTTCCATCATATCTGAATGCATATAGAGTACATGCCTGGACAAATCCGACACTGCAGATTTATTGCTGAATAGTTTTATTTCAGTCCTCTTATTTCTGCTCTGTTGGTGGATCAGTGGTGCTATTCACATACTATCTATTTTTTTCTCTGAGAACTTGTAAGTGCCCCAATGTCAAACCTGACATCTTGCAGACTTGTCTAGATTTGTAATGGACTTCACCCATTATGGTGAAATTTGCCATAAATATTGAATGATTACTTTGATGTGATTGGCCCACTGCAAATCTGCTATATTGCAATGTAACCTAAACAAGCTAAAATGATTGTACCCCTGAACTCTGTTATTCTCCTTCGAGCAAACAAAAAGAAAAAAGGAACAATGTCATTCGCTCCCAGCTGGTACTAAGACTGTCATCCGCCATAATTCGATCCTCCCACTTTTTCTCCAAGACTTCTCTCATGCTGCGCCAGTTTTCTGGAATGCACTACTTCTTAAGATCCAATTAATATCTAACCCCCCTACATTTTTAAGTGTGCTTTAAAAACACATCTCTTAAGACAAGCCTATCACCTCACTAATCTGACTCCTTGTTTTCCCTTCTAAATTTTCCTCAGAATCTGGTCCCTCCTATTCATCTGTTTCCACATCCTCCATGCACCGAATAGCATTTTGTAACTGTACTTAGACAGATACTGGCTGATGACCAGCAAATGCAGCTTTATATCATAAACCCTATTTATTATACACTGTGTGCTGAATTATTAAGCAAGTTGTATTTTAGAGGATTATTTTTATTATTGATGAACAACTATGTTCTCAATCAACCCAAAAGACTCATATCTATCCAAGCTTAATATTTTTGGGAGTGGTTTTTTTTTTAGATTTGGCTATCTTAGGAGGATATCTGTTTGTGCTGGTAACTATTACTGTGCCAAATTATTAGGCAACTTAATAAAAACCAAATATAATCCCATCTCGCTTGTTTATTTTCACCAGGTAAACCAATATCAGTGCACAAAATTTAGAAATAAACATTTCTGACATGCAAAACCCAAAAAATTACTGATCAATATAGCCACCTTTCTTTATGATGACACTCAACAGCCTTCCATCCATAGATTCTGTCAGTTGCTTGATCTGTTTTCGATCAACATTGCGTGCAGCAGCCACCACAGCCTCTCAGACACTGTTCCGAGAGGTGTACTGTTTTCCCTCCCTGTAGAACTCATATTTTATGATGGACCACAGGTTCTCTATGGGGTTCAGATAAGGTGAACAAGGGGGCCGTGTCATTATTTTTTCTTCTTTTAGACCTTTACTGGCCAGCCATGCTGTGGGTGGAGTAGTTGGATGCATGTGATGGAGCATTGTCCTGCATGAAAATCATGTTTTTTTTTAACGATATCGACTTTTTCCTGTACCACTGCTTGAAGAAGTTTGTCTTCTAGAAACTGGCAGTAAGTCTGGGAGTTGAGCTTCACTCCATCCTTAACCCGAAAAGGTCCCACAAGTTCATCTTTGATGATACCAGCCCATACCAGTACCCCACCTCCACCTTGCTGGCATCTGAGTCGGAGTGGAGCTCTCTGCCCTTTACTGATCCAGCCTCTGGCCCATCAAGAGTCACTCTCATTTCATCAGTCCATAAAACCTTTGAAAAATCAGTCTTAAGATATTTCTTGGCCCATTCTTGACGTTTTATCTTATGTTTCTTGTTCAAAGGTGGGCGTTTTTCAGCGCTTCGGGTATTCTAGAATATGTATGCGGCCGACCGGGCGCGACTAATCAGCGAAGCAGTGTTTAAATGGGTTGTGCACTACTTTAAATTAACCCCCCAATGTATCCCCCCGGGGCCCCTAATGAATTTTGTAATTACGTCATGTTGTCAATGCTGCTTGTGACAACATCGCTGACCACGCGGCAAGTGTGAAGGGAGGACCGGGGAGCGAGGCCGCTGGTCGGGGTACTTCTGCTGCGAGCAGCCGGGAGATGACCGGCTAGCATCGGTCATCTCCCGGCTGCATCGCCGCTGATCTCCTGACGGTGGCCTGCGTATTTGAAATCCGGCGCCAATTCGTGGCCGGGCTGCGCCCGTTGCTGATTGGTGGCGGCCGCGGCCGCCACCAAATCAGGACAGCGGTGTTTTAAATTTCGTGCCAATATCGCTGATTGACCAATCAGCGAACCCTGTTAGTGAGGACCGGGGAGCGGCGCTGCCTGTGCGGGTACTTCCGCTAGCGCCGGTCATCTCCCAGCTGCATCGCCACTGACCTCCATGCTGCAATCGTCGGGAGATCAGCGGCTAGGGCCGCTGATCTCCCGACGGCAAGTGTTAAGGGAGGACTGGGGAGCGGCACCGCCGGTCGGGGTACTTCTGCTGCGAGCTGGCGCCGGTCATCTCCCGGCTGCATCGCCGCTGACCTCCGTGCGGCATCTTGTTATGAAATCCCGCGTCGCTGATTGGCCGCGGCCGGACCAATCAGTGACGCGGGATTTCCTGGACGGACAGACCAGACGGGATAATCCGATTTATATAGTAGATTCAGGCTGGTTTGTACTTTTATCTCGCTGTAAATATTTAGCGTCCATTCAAGATATTGCGTTGTTTAGTAGAAAGGAATGGAGGAGATACCCATGCCGATCTATTATTGATAGCTTTTTCCAAAAGATAAACCATTCATTTTATAAAGACTGGATTATCTGTTTAACATTACTGTTTTACATCTGAAGTATATACTGTCTAAAATCATCCGATTATGAACTATGGCAATATCCAAGCAAGAGGCAAATCCAATCCAAATGGGGCTGGCCCTCTGCAAAGAGTCAGCAGTGAAATTCATAAAGGTATTTGCTGCGAACCCCTGTAAAAAAAAAAAAAAAAAAATCTGACGTTTCTTCGGAGAGATCCACCTTCTGCACTTTTTTTTAAAATTTTCTTTGTATCTAAAATGTAAAGAGAAACAAATTGTTCTGTTTGAAAATCCATCATTTTGTCTCCACGGCAACGATTTACAAACAAATCCTTTAGTCTGATGCATTTTTAGTATGAAGTAGTAAATACACAGAAAAGAATGTGATTGCAGAATGAGACTACATGGGGTTTGTTGTCCGTTACCATCGAGACCAAAGGGCAACAGAGGCGCTGTCGAGGCAGTAGTACATTTGAGTTGTTAACCTTAGTTGTGCTGTACCCAATCACTTTTGTGTGGTACTCAATGTCTCAGCATGCCCACTATTTTTTGGTGCTTGAGACTCAAGAGCTGTGGATAAACAGCTACATGGTGTTATTATGTTATATAAAATAAGTGTTATGGTTTAAAGTACATGAATCAAGTTCAAGGCTCGTGGGATGAATCCGGCCTGATATGTCATGTTATGTGGCCCGCAAGACTCGAAAGCAGAAGAACCGTCTCTCCACTAGCAGGCCTTCTTTGTTCACTGCCTGTGAGTTACTGAACAGACTGGTGTGCGCTGAAGCTCAGAATCCAAGATGGCACCAGCTCCCTGTGCTGGTATTACCCCCTCTGCTATGCGTAGGACGCAGATGGTACAGAGCAAGCACAAGGAGTGTGTGTCATATTTGATATGAGCTCAGATTCTCCCCTCCACATGGTTCAGCAAATCAAAAGTATTGGCACAACTCTGAGATCCCTTCCCAGGCACCCAAGCCACCATTCAAGATAGGGAGCTTGGTGCTAAACAGGTGAAAGGGGCTGTGGTGAACCATAACATCTTTGATGGGACAATTTTAACTATTTTATCAGCAACCTAAAAGAAAAAAAAAATATACACCGTAGCCTGCTGGGACACTTCCATTTCGTGCATAATACATTTTGTGTTACGCCTGCCAGTTGTCACCCGCGTCTCAGTTTTTGTATGCAATCCAGGGAAACTCCATCATCGTGCACAGAGCCAAGCTCCATAACCTCCTTCAGCCCAGCAGTGTGTCACTTTCTGGGCTACATAAAATCATTGTTTTCTCTACTTCATGTGTAACAGTTCTCTGAATGCTGAGCTCTGTATAACCCCGTCCACACTACTCGCAGCTTTCAGTGTACACTTTGCGAAAGCAGAAAGCTGACAATCACTATTGAGGCTAGGTTACAAAGAGTAGGAGGACTACACGGCATGATATAACTAGTCCGTGAGTGATATTCTCCATCATATAAAACACTGATTTATTGAAGCTACAACTAGAAGAAAAGTGACACATTGCTGTAGTCAGGCTCACTGCCTCTACGCCATGTCGCTTAGATAAAAAAACTGTTGACAGATTACCTTTAAAGCACCACTCAAGCATTTTTTTATTTTACCCCTGGAGTGGTGCGTCCTATCTAAGGTCCCTGCCCTTACTCTTATACCCACCTGCCGGTGTCTTCACCTTTTCTTACTGCTGCTTCTATCGGTCTCCAGCAGTTTGTGACCTGCCGGATTACACTAGTGTTCATGGAGGGAGCCGGAGATCACAACTCCGAGTTCAAGAGCCTCGTTCTGGCTGTCATTGACTTGTATCGAGAGCTTGTGATGTCACTGCAGTCCAGTCAGAAGTTGCGGTCGCAAGATGGCTCCGAAACAAGGTGAAGACAGCGGAGGGTTATTATAAGACCATGCACAAGGACCTTACATTAGAAGCACCACTCCAGTGCTGAAAAAAACATGCTGGAGTGGAGTTTAAACAATGTTAAGTAGTTACATTTATACCGCCTTACAATTACATATTCCCATTTGAAGGCTGTTATAATGCTGATGTGGCCCTCCGTGGAAATGAGTTCGACACTCCTGGTTTTGACAGTTTACTTTAGTTTTTCTACATAATTCCAGCCATGGCTGTAAATTCCCCTAACATGACTGAATGATCTGAACTGTGAATTAGTTACTGGGGGGTTTCCTGTGATGCAATCTGAAACTAAGTAGATGATTTCATTCTGTAGAAAAAGGCTTAGCCACTGCATTTTGTATTAACCTATTTTTTGTTCTATTAAAAAGATAACAGGCGTGTTTTAAAAGGGTGGAAACTGTTTAGTGTGTGTTTTACTTTTTGAAAGTTGGCAGAATGTCAAGGCCAATTTACATGTGTTACAGCAGCCTCAGCATGAAAGAGAAACTCTGATGAAAACCAGTTTCACATTGTAATTATGTATTACACAATCCTTCACAATATTTAAAGGGAACTAGTTGGTTACCCAAGCCCTGCAAACCGCCCCCATGTCTTTAGTCATCCCATAATACTTTCTAACAAGCCCCTTTTAATGGTTCATTACTTTGCCTATCCCCATGAAATGGTTTTTAGAATGTCACGTGATACACTAATAAATGGGTGACTAGTTGTAGGGGTGTTGCTTTTCTTGGACTAATTGTCTCACTGATGATAATATGACGCCCCTGTGGACGTGAGTGACGTGATTTGTAAGGGCAAAGTCCCTTCTGTCTCTTTGCAAATCTCTACGACCCTGACAATGCACAGTAAGCTGGGTGTACACTCCCCGGCTTCATTGGCACACTGCTTATGCCCGGGGAGGCAGCTGTGATGGACTCAACCAGCGGTTACCCCTGGGTCTACAAATCTCGTGGCTGGCTGTTGTAGTGCGCCGATGAAGCTGAGGTGTGTATACTCAGCTAAAGTGTGCACTTTCAGTGAGGCAGAGATTTGCAAAGAGTGCTGACGATGCAACACCCCCATGACTAGTTACTCACTAATTAGCATATCACAAGCTAAGTTATAAAAAACTATTTTATGGTGATAGAAAAAGTAATAAGTCACCCAAAGACACTTGTTTGAAAGTTTATTAACCCCTTAACAACATTTAACGTACCTATACGTAATGGTCTGATAGGAGTTCCCGACTGACAACATATAGATACGAAATGGCGATCGTGCACGGCACAGGAGCTTGAGTTATAGCTGTGCACTGGCTCTTGCAGCCAGGAGTGGTCCCCACACTGCCACAAGCTATTTAACCACTTTAACGACATGCTCAATGCAGATCGCAACCTTTAGGAGGCTAGGAGAGGGAGGGGTCTACTCCCGTCTGATCGTTCCCTTGTGTCGACATCGTGAGGGCCCAATTGTCGGCATGACTACCTCCTGGTCTTCCTGTTCCAGCAAGCCTGTTAGACCATGCTGAGAGCATAGTCTAAGAGGCTTCTGTCAGTGTAACACTGACAGGTATAAATATTGCAATGTATTATAACTGCGATCAGAGTGATAAAAGTAAAAGTCCCATTGAGGGACTAAGTAAAATGTGAAGAAAAATATTGCAAAAATATTTTTAAAAAATCACAAAAAAAGAAAAAATATTATACTCATACATACGAATATTTAAGTAAAAACAAAAATAAACTAAACAAAGTACCAGGGCTGTGGAGTCGGAGTCGGGATAAAATGGACCAACTCCGACTCCTAAAATATATAATAAATTGGGTACAATAGTTCAATGCTGCTTGTGGGGAATATTTTGTCATAAGAATTTGGGAAAGTTATGAAATGTTCTATTCCTGATCTAATGGTCTGGACTTTTAGCTGAGATGAATCTGTGCTACAGTAAATTTATCACTTAAACATGAGCCATGTATGAGGGAGTCGGAAGCATGGAAATTGAGGAGTCGGAGGTTTGGCTTACCTACTCCACAGCCCTGCAAAGTACACACATTTGGTATCGCCGTGTCCGAAACGACCCAACCTATAAGACTGTCACATTAGTTAACTCCTTCAGTGAATACCGTAAAAAAAAAGTAATCGTGGCAAAAAATTGCTTTTCATATCGCCGAACAAAAAATTGAAATAAAACACTATCAAAAAGATGAATGTAAATAAAAATGGTATCACTGAAAATGCCATCTTGTCACGCAAATAACAAGCCTCCATCAGTGCAAACATTAAATAAAGCTATAGCTCTAAGAATGCAGTGATGCAAAAACAATTCTTTTTTTCAATAAAATACTTTTTGTGTAAATCGGCAATACATTAAAAAAAATATATAAATGTGGTATGGCTGTAATCATACTGACCAGGAGAATAAAGCTGCCTTATTACTTTTACCACACATTGAACGATATAAAAAAAACAAAACAATTGCTGGTTTTTGTTCATTCTAGCCAACTCGTTCCTCAAAAATCAAGTCCTCATGTGAGTGTCTTCACAAATATAGAAAAATTATAACTCTCTTAAAATATATGGCGATGCAAAAAAAAAAAATCTTTTAGTATGTGACAGTTGGCAAACAAATAAAAAACGGTCGCAGTAAGGCTCTGCCCACATCTATCCAGAGGCATGCATGCACAAATTGGAGTATGTTTAGGTCAGCAAGAAAAACAAACTTCTCTCCTGAAGTTAGAATTTCTGCTGCAGACTGCATTTGGATTTAGGTAGGCAACGAGAAATATACTCTAAGGCTAAGTGCCCACGATGCAGAAATGCTGCGGAGCGTTTCTACATCTCCATGGCAGAAAAAACGCCTGGATTTTACATGCATTTTTTTCTGCCAGGTAGAAGTGTTTGTGAAGCGTTTTGAACATGCGATTTCGCATGCGGGTTGTCAAGCGCTTTTCCAAGCGATTTTAGCATTACTTGGAAAGTGCTTGACAACTTGGTTACACAATATAAATCCATGCAAACGGCATGGATTTATGTCGTGTGATCAAGCATCAATTGTATGTATGTATATGTGTGTGTGTGTGTGTGTGTGTGTGTGTGTGTGTGTATGTGTGTGTATATATATATACCCAAAAGTATTGGCACTCCTACAATTCTGTCAGATAATACTCAGTTTCTTCCTGAAAATGATTGCAATCACAAATTCTTTGGTATTATTATCTTCATTTAATTTGTCTTCAATGAAAAAACACAAAAATAATTGTCCTAAAGCCAAATTGGATACAATTCCACACCAAACCTAAAAAAGGGGGTGGACAAAAGTATTGGCACTGTTTGAAAAATCATGTGATGCTTCTCTAATTCGTTTAATTAACAGCACCTGTAACTTACCTGTGGCACCTAACAGGTGTTGGCAATAACTAAATCACACTTGCAGCCAGTTAACATGGATTAAAGTTGACTCAACCTGTGTCCTTGTGTGTTCCACATTGAGCATGGAGAAAAGAAAGAAGACCAAAGAACTGTCTGAGGACTTGAGAAACCAAATTGTGAGGAAGCATGAGCAATCTCAAGGCTACAAGTCCATCTCCAAAGACCTGAATGTTCCTGTGTCTTCCGTGCGCAGTGTCATCAAGAAGTTTAAAGCCCATGGCACTGTGGCTAACCTCCCTAGATGTGGACGGAAAAGAAAAATTGACGAGAGATTTCAACGCAAGATTGTGCGGATGGTGGATAAAGAACCTCGACTAACATCCAAACAAGTTCAAGCTGCCCTGCAGTCTGAGGGTACAACAGTGTAAACCCGTACTATCCGTCGGCGTCTGAATAAAAAGGGACTGTATGGTAGGATACCCAGGAAGACCCCACTTCTTACCCCGAGACATAAAAAAGCCAGGCTGGAGTTTGCCAAAACTTACCTGAGAAAGCCTAAAACGTTTTGGAAGAATGTTCTCTGGTCAGATGAGACAAAAGTAGAGCTTTTTGGGAAAAGGCATCAACATAGAGTGTACAGGAAAAAAAAAAGAGGCAAAGAAAAGAACACGGTCCCTACAGTCAAACATGGCGGAGGTTCCCTGATGTTTTGGGGTTGCTTTGCTGCCTCTGGCACTGGACTGCTTGACCGTGTGCATGGCATTATGAAGTCTGAAGACTACCAACAAATTTTGCAGCATAATGTAGGGTGTGTAAGAAAGCTGGGTCTCCCTCAGAGGTCATGGGTCTTCCAGCAGGACAATGACCCAAAACACACTTCTCAAAGCACTATAAAATGGTTTGAGAGAAAGCACTGGAGACTTCTAAGGTGGCCAGCAATGAGTCCAGACCTGAATCCCATAGAACACCTGTGGAGAGATCTCAAATTGGCAGTTTGGAGAAGGCACCCTTCAAATATCAGGGACCTGGAGCAGTTTGCCAAAGAAGAATGGTCTACAATTCCAGCAGAGCATTGTAAGAAACTCATTGATGGTTACCGGAAGCAGTTGTTCGCAGTTATTTTGGCTAAAGGTTGTGCAACCAAGTATTAGGCTGAGGGTGCCAATACTTTTGTCTGGCCCATTTTTGGAGTTTTATGTGAAATGATCAATGATTTGATTTTTGCTTTATTCTCTTTTGTGTTTTTTCCTTGCAAGCAAATTAAATGAAGATAATAATACAAAAGAATTTGTGATTGCAATCATTTTCAGGAAGAAACTGAGTATTATCTGACAGAATTGCAGGGGTGCCAATACCTTTGGCCACCACTGTGTGTGTAAAAAAAAAAAATATATATATATATATATTACACTGTGTTCCAAATTATTATGCAAATAATATTTTCTCAGATTTTCCCAAATTACCTATATGAATTGCAGTCATTGTATTTTTCCAGTCAGGTAACTATTAGAGTACAATTGAAAGGTTTTTGTACAAACTGCCTATGATAACAGTATATTTTTAAAAAAATAAAACACTCAAAATGCATGTTCCAAATTATTATGCACAGTTTTCAACCTCTTCATTTTAATAAAGAACAAAAAAATGGTCATTTTTGAAATTATAAGCATTAGCAGGTTATTACAAACTGAAATCAAACAGTTTTCAACTCAAAACTTTATTCTAGGTGATGTTACATTTGCACATAGGACCCCTTGTTCGAAAGGAGCTTCTGAACTCTCTCGTCCATTGAATTTGTCAGGTTTTGGATGGTTTCTGCTTCAATTGTTTTGCATGAGGACAGAATACCCTCCCAGAGCTGTTGCTTAGATGTGAACTGCTTCCCGCTATCATACACTCCTTTTGATGATGCTCCAGAGGTTCTCAATGGGGTTGAGGTCAGGGGAGCATGGGTGCCACACCATAAGTTTGTCCCCTTTTATGCCCATAGCAGCCAGAGATGCAGATGTGTTATGTGCAGCATGATACGGGGCATTATCATGCATGAAAATGATCTTGCTGCAGAATGCACGGTTCTTCTTCTTGAACCATGGAAGGAAGTGCTGTTTGAGAAACTCAACATACATTATGGAGTTCATCTTTACCCCTTCAGGGATCCTAAAAGGGCCGACAATCTCTTTCCCCATGATTCCAGCCCAAAACATTACTCCACCTCCTCCTTGTTAGCGCCATAGCCGTGTTTGCATGGGGTGTCCATCAACCAGCCATCCTCCACTCCATCCATCTGGACCATCGAGATCATTTCATGCATGATAATATATATTAGTACAGACCAAAAGTTTGGACACACCTTCTCATTTATAGATTTTTCTGTATTTTCATGACTATGAAAATTGTACATTCACACTGAAGGCATCAAAACTATGAATTAACACATGTGGAATTATATACTTAACAAAAAAGTGTGAAACAACTGAAAATATGTTGTATATTCTTGGTTCTTCAAAGTAGCCACCTTTTGCTTTGATGACAGCTTTGCACACTCTTGGCATTCTCTTGATGAGCTTCAAGAGGTAGTCACCGGAAATGGTTTTCACTTCACAAGTGTGCCCTGTCAGGTTTAATAAGTGGGATTTCTTGCCTTTATAAATGGGGTTGGGACCATCAGTTGTGTTGTGCAGAAGTATGGTGGATACACAGCTGATAGTGCTACTGAATAGACTGTTAGCTGCTTTTTTCTTGCCATAATACAAATTCTAAGTAAAGAAAAACGATTGGCCATCATTACTTTAAGAAATGAAGGTCAGTCAGTCCGAAAAATTGGGAAAACTTTGAAAGTGTCCCCAAGTGCACTTGAAAAAACCATCAAGCACTACAAAGAAAAAGGGGTAACATGAGGACCGCCCCAGGAAAGGAAGACCAAGAGTCACCTCTGCTTCTGAGGATAGCTTTATCTGAGTCACCAGCCTCCGAAATCGCAGGTTAACAGCAGCTCAGATTAGAGACCAGGTCAATGCCACACAGAGTTCTAGCAGCAGACACATCTCTACAACAACTGTTAAGAGGAGACTTTGTGCACCAGGTCTTCATGGTAAAATAGCTGCTAGGAAACCACTTCTAAGGACGAGCAACAAGCAGAAGAGGCAAGTTTGGGCTAAAGAACACAAGGAATGGACATTAGACCAGTGGAAATCTGTGCTTTGGTCTGATGAGTCCAAATTTGAGATCTTTGGTTCCAACCACCGTGTCTTTGTGCGCCGCAGAAAAGGTGAACGGATGGACTCTACATGCCTGGTTCCCACCGTGAAGCATGGAGGAGGAGGTGTAATGGTGTGGGGGTGCTTTTGCTGGTGACATTGTTGGGGATTTATTCAAAATTGAAGGCATACTGAACCAGCATGGCTACCACAGTATCTTGCAGCGGCATGCTATTCCATCCGGTTTGCGTTTAGTTGGACCATCATTTATTTTTCAACCGGACAATGACCCCAAACACACCTCCAGGCTGTGTAAGGGCTATTTGACCAAGAAGGAGAGTGATGGGGTGCTACTCCAGATGACGAGACCTGAACCCAATCGAGATGGTTTGGGGTGAGCTGGACCGCAGAGTGAAGGCAAAAGGGCCAACAAGTGCTAAGCATCTCTGGGAACTCGTTCAAGATTGTTGGAAGTCATGAAAATACAGGAAAATCTTTAAATGAGAAGGTGTGTCCAAACTTTTGGTCTGTACTGTATGTATGTGTGTGTGTATATGTGTGTATATATATATATATATATATATATATATATATATATATATATATATATATATATATATATATATATATATATATATATATATATATATATATATATATATATATATATATTATACATACACCTTCCGATAGCCCCCAGTCTCCATTACGGTGGCTCGTGGTGCTCTAAAAAGGACCTTTCCTGGCGTCATTTAGTCATGTGACCTGTCACATGACTAAATGACGTCCTTTTATGGAAGGTCCTTATAAACCACCGCAGCCGAAGAGCCATCAGACAGGGGGGCCATCAGAAGGTTTTTTTTTTTTTTTTTTTATTATAACTACAGGTACTATGGTACCCGGGTCTGGAGAAGAGTCTCCTCTTCTCCAGACCCGGGTACCATCCGCACATTGAATCGCATAATATCTGCATGTGTACGTGTAGTCATGCGGATGTTATGCGGTCCAATGCAAGTCAGTGGCGGCGATTCCTCAAAATTAATGTTTTTGCTGCTGATTTTTTTCCGCAATGATAATCCGCAGTGGAAATTTCCGCAGCATGTGCATAGCACATGCGGATTTTCATTGGGAAACATGGCAGACATCTTTAACAAGCATTTTTAATGCGTTTTCACAGTGGAAATGGCGCTGCGGAAACGCATGAAATCCGCATCGTGGGCACGCAGCCTATTCCTTCATTAAATCTATTGGATTTGCACTAGAACAGGGCTATTCCGCTTATGGATATGGCAGGAGTCTATATATGTCCTAAAAGTTATTACGTAACTGAAAACAGCTCAGAAGTCAATGGGTAAACTACAGTAACGTAATCTCTGGGCTTTCGTAGGTGATCAGGTGGCCTAGGGCCCTGGACAGACCCAGATAGACTGTCTGAACCACTGGCTGTGTGTAAGTAATATTCAGACATATCCTGTGTGTATTTGGAGGTTGTCAGTGCAGACTTTTTTTCCCCCCATTTTTTTTTCATCCGCCAGCCAAGTACATATAAAGTGCATAGAGGAATTTATGTCAAAGTGTCTTCCTCTCAGACGGATGGGTGTGCAGTACCTGTTTTTGTTATTCCTGACATAATCATTTCTTGGAATGTGATCACTTAGCAAGGCGTAGTTCATTTCCATTCCTGAGGGACTTTTAACTATATTCTTCTTCACTTTGCAGGAAATATCACATATGTATGCACTCAGATATCGCATTCTTATTCTGTTGGGTAGTCGAAGTTGTTTTACATATAGTTTTCACATACAGATTGAACTTTTTACAGAGTACATTTTAAAGGGAATCTGTCACCCCCTGGGACTTATTTGGCCTCTAATATGGGCATACTATTGATGGGTGTAAATTCACATTTCTATCTGTATGCCTCATATTAGAGGTCTGGTTGCTGTTAAATGGCTTTTTATTCAGTGAAGTTTTCGATGCTTCTGGGGCCAGGAAGAAATCCTCGCGTACTGTGGTAAATAAAATATTTCACCCCTCCCCTGCACTGCACAGTGCCCTGTCACATGCAGTCGCCGTGGCCAGATCCCGCACACTTCACTTTTTACAGAAGGCGCACTTGTACTGTGTACTATGCAGTCATAGTACTGCAGGGATCTTGTGCGCAGGCGCCGGCGAGTCGCTGTGATTTATTATTCATTACCCCATTCATCGGTTGATTCGGCAGTGCTGACTTAAAGTCCAGCATTCACTTGATCACTATAGCTAATCACTGGTGTTTGCAGTTACTTGTCGAACATGCAAATGTTACTGCTGAGGTTGGGAGCTGGCTGTCAATCAACATGTCTGCATTGCAGCTCCCCTTCCGTCCACCAGCAGAAAAGGAACTGCTCTGGCAATATGACGTCGCAAGAAGTGGGAGAATTGCCGCCAGGAGCGGTCACATGACTGCTCTGAACCAGGAACGACGGGTGCAAGGTAGAACTAGCAAGTCGTTTACAATTACCTGCCTTATAGCTATACTTTATTAATTATTATTATTATTATTCTTGCTTCATAAAAGTAAAATAAAATCCAGAATAACTTTTTTGATAAGTTAGTCACAGGAGGTAACGAATGCTGAATCTATAACTTCTGCTGCTTACATTTTCTCCTATGGAAAGAATCAGTAGTGTAAAAAGCAGGTGGTTGTTTCCATATAGTTCACATTTTATTCTGTGCTGAGCAGTTATATCAGGATTTCCATTTAATACCCCAAAAAGTGGAATTTAGACAGATCATGGTCTGGAACCATTCATTATAATGAGGCTGATGGAGTAACTTTGAACTCTGGCCTCTGTTCCGACAGTGTCCTTTCGTTTTTATGTATTCCCAAAACCAAGAGATCACGCTATTGAACATGCCTAAAATAATATAATAATATATGCTGAAGGAAAAGAGGCAAGTTGGAGTCCACAGTGACTCGATCTGAATCATTATAGTGAATAGTTCTGCCAGGGTTTCAGTCTGAATAGCGTTCTTTGCGGACTTAGACAAAAACCCCAATGTAAGTGCTCTGTATGGAGTACAGGATAATTGCAAATTAATGAGAATTCTCCGTATTTTGGGAGGCAGAATGAAAAATATTGCATTTGAGAATTTTTTTTTCTTACAACTTTTTGAACGCTTTTTATACTTTTTTTTTTTTTGCAATATGATAAAAAACAGCATTTCCTGTGTTTTTATTCTTTTTACGGTAGTCACTATAAGGGTTAAATGGCACAGCATTATAGCTCTGTTCGTAATAGACGCTAAAAAAACATTTATATGTACGTTTGTTTTGTTTTTTCCAAAACCTGCGCTTTCAATGGCAAAACATGTTATTCTTTTCTGCTTTTAATATGACTACTATGTTTTCAAAAATATTTTTACCATCCTAGAACACACAAATATGACTGACGTATCTATCCATACTTCACATCGATATTACATTTCTTGGCTTTCAAAAGGCTTAAAATCACAGCCCTTTTAAAAGGTTTGTCCAACACTGGACTACTCCTGTTTAATACCTCCAGTGCCCGTTCTAAAATACAAAGCAATGGTTTCCTGTCTCCGACAGCGGCGCAATGTCTGCGAGGCTATTCTCAACCGCCATTGTTCAGCTGCGGCCCTTCAGTTTTTCATTAGTGGACACCTGTTTTTTTAATATGCATTTTTAAACATCCTTTCTTAAGTCGAGTCTCTGTGAATCTGATTAGACTGTGAAGTGCCACTTTGCAAGCAATTTTAGCTAAGTGTTCTGATCAAGTGCGTCTTCTCAGTTAGGTTTGGTTATGTGGACTATCTTTATGATAATGACAGGTTACACAATATGCAATATTACACCTCTGTGAAATTAGATCACACTCTGTTAAATAATGTCCAACACCATGGCTCATTTAAATTGTTTAACATGTAAAAAAATGTATCTTTTTATTCTGAAGGTAGGTACAAATATTACTGTTCTTAAAAAGCTAGTGTTGACATATCCATTATTTTTTTTTTCCCAAATTAGAACTTTGCATTGTTCTATATGATTGTAAATGTAATATGGCCCTTAATATCTTATTGACAATTGGATTGGTTAATAATCCTAAAATGTGCAATTTATGAAAGTAAATCTTCTGCTGATATTCACAAATATCTATGTAAGTGTTTCCAAATGTTGTCAAAACTGGAGATGTTAAAGACCAGTGAGAAAAGCTCAGGTCTTGATGAATTTGGGGCCTACTTTTTTTTCCACTAGATACTTTTATGTAAATTATAGTTAGAATAAAAATAAACCCTTGATAAGGACGGTCAATAGCAAATAGCCTAGTTGGGCATTGTTTCTGCCTAGTACACAGTAGAGAACATTGCTGAGTACTATAAAATCTTTAAAAATATTGCATTTTGTTAAAGATATTTTCCCCTTCTCCCATGACAGCACCACCTGAGAGAGGGTATCCGCCCACCAAGGACAGGAACCTACTGAATAAAAAGGCGGTACCTCTCTTCCGCATCAGTTTTGGTACCTGTCCTTGATGGGAGCCTCTCCAAGGTGGTACCTCGTACCTGTCGTGGGGTCTGGAGTGGATCCCGGGATCGATGCGGCCTGGAGGCCGTGAAGAGACAGCAGATTGCCTTCTGTTCCCAGCCCCATCTTGCTGTGCCTGGGTCTTCGTGCGGGGGGGGGCGCCTTCCGGGGTCCTCTCCCGCGTGCGCGGGGTCCTGCAGCCGGGCTGCGCACGCACGATGGTCGTGGCTGGGCGCGCCGGCAGGCCTTCCGGGCTGCGCACGTGCGGGGTCGTGTCGCACCCTGTGACGTAGCGCGCCGGAAGTCCGGGCTGCGCACGCGGAGGGTCGTGTCACGCCCTAGCGCGAGTGCGCCGGAAGCCCGGGTCTGCGCTTGCGTGGGGTACGATTTCCGGGTCATCCCCGTGCAAGCGCACCGGGAGCCGCTGGGCTGCGCACGCGCAGGAGGGATCCTGCGGCATAGCGCGCCAGCCGGCAGGAAAAAAAAAAAAAAATATATATGTATGTATGTATGTATTTTATTATAAATTAAAAAAAATAAAATAATTAGAGTTAATGGAAAAGAGAGAGCACACTGCTGCTGGAAGGGGAGGAGCCCAAAGGAGGTGGAGCCCCTTATGCTTTTAAGGAATGGGAAGCTGTCAAGATGGCGGTGTCTGCATCCCCGTCATCATGAGTGAGGAGCCGCAGTCACCTGGGCAGCAGCTGTCACCGCCACAGGAGGAACAGCAGCTGCCACAAGCGCCTAAACAGCGTAAACAGGTCAAGCAAAATGTGAGACAACGGGAGTCTTCTCATCATCAGAGCCACAGCAGTGGGGGTCGTACGAGTGCCGGCAGAACCGGTCAGAAGAAATCTTGTGAATCCACCACCGCCAGATGGGAGCGTTCATGTGAACGGCAACCACCGCCTCCGGTACCCTAGTCTGAACGGCAGTGTGGTGAGTGATCTTCGTGAAAGTTCACCTTAGTAATGTGCTCTTCTCTGTTCTTTCTCTTTTCTCTCCTTTCATTTCCTTCTGGTTGTTAGGAACCAAAAAAGAGTAGTTCCAAAAATAAGAATAAGGAGTGTGCATTATATAAAGATAGCCTTCCCAGCTCCTACGCTAAGAACCTTTGCTCTGATTGTATACAGAAAACTATAGAGGAGGTGTCCCCTAGTTTTTCTATGGACTTAAAAACTTTCATCCAGACAGAAGTCAGGGATTCCTAAAAGAACTTAACCTCTTGTAAGAGGAAGAAGCAGAAATGGGTTTCCTCTGACTCAGAGGAATCAGTAGAGCCCCATTTCACGAGGGAGTATTCTTCCCCCTCTGACCTCTCTTCATCGTCTTCATCAAAATCTTCGGATGATGATGGAGGGGGGTAGGCCTTGTTTTTCGGTGGACAATACTGAGAAATTGGTCAAGGCTATCAGAGTGACTATGGGTATTGCCGATGCCAAAACTCCCAGAACAGTTCAGGACATCATGTTCGGGGGCTTGGATCAGAAGAGGAGACGCACATTCCCAGTTAACGAGGGGATCAAGACTCTTATAGATAAGGAATGGAAAAAAACAGAGAGGAAAGGCCAGCTGCCTTCTTCTTCTAAGCGGGGATACCCCTTTGAAGAGGAGGATGCGGCTACGTGGGACAAAACTCCTAAAATTGATGTGGCCATCGCGAAGTCCTCAAAAAGATCCACACTACCCTTTGAGGATTTGGGGGCCCTAAAAGATCCGCTTGATAAAAAGGCGGAGTCTTTTTTAAAGCAGGCCTGGGAGTCCTCAGCAGGGGCTCTGAAACCGACAGTGGCAACCACCTGCACCGCCAGGTCTATGATGATCTTTCTTCAACAGTTAGAGGACCAGATCAAAGGGAATGTCTCTAGAGAGAAAATTCTGTCGGGTCTGCCTCTTTTGCAGGGGGCGGCTGCATTCCTTGCAGATGCATCGGCAGATTCAGTTAGGTTGGCTGCCAGGTCAGCAAATCTTTCTAATGCAGCCCGCAGGGCATTATGGCTCAAGAGCTGGCCAGGGGATGTGCAGTCAAAATCTAAACTCTGCTCAATCCCTTGCGAAGGGGACTTTCTTTTCGGGAAGGCCTTGGATGACATCCTGGATAAGGCAGCGGACAAGAAACATGGTTTCCTTCTGTGTTTGCTCCCCGATATAAGCTCCTTTCGGAAGAGGAAATACAATCGGAGCAAGTTTCCTAGAGACCAAAGTGGTTGGAGAGACAGGAAGCCGAATAACAGAGGCTTCATGTTCGGGGGGTCCATCCTCCGAGAGTAAGAAAACCCCTAAGTGACGGACCTCCCCAGGTGGGAGGAAGGTTGTCCCACTTCCTTCCCGCCTGGGAAAAAATATAGTCCAGTGCTTGGATTTTAGGGATAATCAGGAGGGGGCTGAAATTGGAGTTCAAAAACGTTCCCAGGAACACCGTCAGGATTTCAGCCCCCAGAGGCCTAAGGGAGCAGTTGGCCCTGCAACATCAAGTACTCACTCTGGTTGTGAAGGGGGTTCTAGTGGAAACACCTGTACCCGAGCAGGGGAGAGGGTTTTACTCAACTCTCTTCCTAATAAAGAAACCGGATGGCTCCTTCAGAACCATTGTCAACTTGAAGAAGCTGAACGACTATTTGATTTACAGGCCATTCAAAATGGAATCAATAAAATCGGCCATAAAAATGTTGTTTCCAGAATGCTATATGTGCGTCCTCGATTTGAAGGACGCCTACTACCACGTCCCAATCTTTCCTGGACACCAACAGTTTCTGAGGGTAGCTGTACGATTCGGCAAGCACATAAGGCATTTTCAGTTTGCAGCTCTTCCCTTTTGGCATCTCCATGGCTTCAAGGGTTTTCACAAAGATTATCCTGGAGGTCACAGTGCATCTAAGAGGAGAAAGATATCCTAGTCATCCCTTACCTGGATGATTTTTTAGTGGTGGGCAGATCAAAACAGCTCTGCGCACTGGCTCTGGCAGAAGTCATGGCCAGTCTAAAAGTCAGTCATTCCTGAGTCTCATTTTGGACTCTGAAAACCAAACCTGTTTTCTGCCAGAGGACAAGAAACTGAAGATCCGCTCCCTCATATCACGCGTAATCAACAATCCATCCATGACATTGAGGAATGCATCGTCTCTATTGGGTACAATGACACCTTGTATCCCAGCAGTTCAGTGGGCCCAGTTCCATACCAGACGTCTTCAGCAGGAGATCCTGACAGCAGACAGACGGCTCAGAGGTCTCCTGGATGTAAGAATATCCCTTTTGAGTTTAGTAGTCAACTCGCTGGAGTGGTGGATGAATCCGGAAAATCTATCTCTGGGGGTTCCTTGGTCTTTCCAGGTGTCTAATACGATTACGACAGATGCAAGCGCAGAAGGCTGGGGAGCTCACCTGAGAGATCATTCAATACAAGGCCTCTGGTCGGACAGCGAGACTGGTCTCTCCTCCAACATGAGGGAGCTGTTGGCAGTCAGAAATGCGCTAGTAGAGTTCAGTTCTCTTCTTCAGGGTCATCCCATCCGGATAATTTCGGACAACCGAACGACAGTCGCCTACATCAATCGTCAGGGGGGTACCAGATCCCTCCCTCTGATGTTAGTAGCGGACCAGATCCATCTAGTTACACTCTCGGCGCTGCATATAAGAGGAGAGGAGAATGTAAAAGCCGATTTTCTAAGTCGACACATCTTGAGACAGGGAGAATGGGAATTGAATCCAGCGGTATTCCAGCAGATTGTCGGCAGATGGGGACAACCTCAGATAGATCTGTTTGCGAACAAACACAATCGGAAGACCAAAATCTTTTGCTCCCTGAATCCAAAGGAGATGCAGTTTGCGGTAGACGCGCTGCAAATTCCTTCGGACTTTACCCTGGTCTATGCCTTTCCCCCTCTAATGCTGATCCCTACTATCCTGAGGAAGATCCGAGAAGAACAGGCGAGGGTTATATTGATCGGCCCGTTTTGGCCCAAGAGACCATGGTTCACTTGGATGATGAGAATGTCCCAGGCGGATCTATGGGTTCTTCCGGACACCCCAGATCTCCTCAGGCAGGGCCCAGTCTTCCATCCCCAAAGATCGGGCCTGCATTTGACGGCCTGGATTTTGAAAGGTCACTACTAAGGCAGGAGGGGTTCTCTCCAGGTCTAGTTACTACTCTACTGGCGAGTAGGAAGCCAGTGACTACTAGGATCTATGGGAGAACCTGGGCTAAGTTTCTGTCTACCTCGGGTCAATCCGCCAAAGGGAGGGTTCCTATTGGGGCCATCCTGGAATTCCTTCTGAAATGCTTAAGCATGGGGTTAGCCACCAGTACCCTTAAGGTACAAGTATTAGCTCTGGGGGCACTATATAATTACGACTTAGCAGCGAATAGGTGGATCATCAGGTTTATTAAAGCTTGCAGTAGATCTAGACCTATTCATACTCCAAGGATGCCTCCTTGGGACCTTAATCTGGTTCTAGAAGCACTAACCAAGTCCCCCTTTGAGCCCTTAGAGGAAGCTTCGGAGAAAATTCTCACCTTAAAACCAGCCATGCTGGTAGCTCTAACTTGAGCTCGTAGGTTTAGTGATCTGCACGCACTGTCAGTTAACCATCCTTTCACACAAGTGTGTATGGATAGGCCGGGTCTGGTCTTAAGATTACTCTATCTTCCAAAAGTGGCCTCCAAATTCCATAGGACACACAAGTAATTACTCTCCCTTCCTTCTATCCTGACCCTAGGGATTCGGAGGAACAAAAACTTCACACTCTAGATGTTAAGAGGGTATTAGTCCAGTATTTGGAGGTAACGAAGGCCTGGAGAAAAGGTGACGCCTTATTCATTTCATTTCAGGGGGATAGGAAAGGGCTTAAGGTTACAAGGGGGGACCATAGCTAGGTGGGTCAGGGACACCATTGGCTTAGCATACTCTTCTAGAAATCTGCCAGTTCCAGAGAACCTGAAGGCCCACTCCACCAGAGCTGTAGCTGCTTCCTGGGCGGAGAAATCGGATGTGCCCATCGACATCATATGTAAGGCGGCAACTTGGTCATCCCCCGCTACATTTTACAAGCATTACAGTCTTGACCTTTCCTCTTCTACTGACCTGTCCTTTGGGAGGAAGGTGTTACAATCTGTGATCCCTCCCTCGGGTGTCTGATCTCTCTAAATCTCTCAGGTGGTGCTGTCATGGGAGAAAAGGAAAAGATCCTAGTTATTTACCGGTAACGGGATTTTACAGAGCCCATGACAGCACCCTATTAATTCCCTCCCCTTTATCACTTATGGTGTGCACTTCTTAGGGTGTTTTATTAAGAAATGTTTAGGTGGCAGTTATGTACTAACCTATTTTTCGGAGGCCCTCTCATGCTCTGAAACAAAAACTGATGCGGAAGAGAGGTACCGCCTTTTTATTCAGAAGGTTCCTGTCCTTGGTGGGCGCATACCTTCTCTCAGGTGGTGCTGTCATGGGCTCTGTAAAATCCCGTTACCGGTAAGTAACTAGGATCTTTTCTAAAGTTGGTAGATTTTAAAGCTGCTGACAATCAGATTAGACATGAGCTTCATTTCAAGAAAGAATAGAAAAGTCAGTCTGGTTCCTGAATTCATCTGTCGCCTGACCTACATTTTGTCCACCCTGTATAAGTAGTTAGGAAAATACATGAACTTCATCCCCTGTCCAGCTGTCAAGCTTCTTTTGTACAGCTGCTTTGCTTGTAAAAAATATTACATCCTGTTATTCTCAGCGGCTTCCTGGGAAGCGTCTAGTGTCTTTCTTTTTAAAGTTATTATATACATGACTTACTAGGCTGAGTAAACTACTTTATGTACTTGTATACAGTGTTTTTCATGTACGTAAGGTAAATAAATCAGACTTACCAATGGATTGTAAAAAAAATGAACTGTGTACAGCTGTTGCTAGCAAGGCTGCCACACACATTAGATGGCTGTCATTCGGCTGGCTCTCCCATCATAGCTTATCTTCAAGAAACAATGCGGTCGGTAGTTCGAAATCGGACATGCCAGATCAGTATATCCCCCGACAATTGTGCGGGGCTCCCATACACCTTACACTGTCAGAAGATCCCATCTGTACCTGTGGCTTCGGCTGACATTGGTCTGTGTGTGAATTGGTCACAGAGACTCATCAATGTCCTCTCATTAGGAGCACAAGATCCCTTCAGTACTATGGACAGTACAGTCCTCTCATTAGGATCTTTTTGTTTGATCCAAAGTGAACTTCATGGGAGACGACCAAAGAGAACACCATTGTTGAAAAAAAATCATAAAAAAGCCAGACTGGAATTTGCCAAACTACATGTTGACAAGCCACAAAGCTTCTGGGAGAATGTCACATAGTTACATAGTTTATAAGGCCGAAAAAAGACAAGCGTCCATCCAGTTCAGCCTATTTCTTGTGCACTGCAGCTATTCCGCTATTCCTATACCATGCGGTATAGGCCAATTTACATCATTGAGGAAAAATTCACTTCCCGACACCAATCTGGCAGTCAGATTAAATCCCTGGATTAATTATCTAAGCATAAGATGTAATTTTATTGTTCTCAAGAAAGGCATCCAGGCCTCTCTTGAACTCATTAAGTGAGTTGGACATCACCACTTCCTCTCCCAGAGAGTTCCAGAGTCTCACGGCTCTGACCGTAAAGAATCCCCTTCTATGCTGGTGCAGGAACCTCCTGTCCTATGGACAAATGAGACAAAAATGGAAGTTTTTGGCAAGGCACATCAGCTCTATGTTCACAGACGGAAAAATGAAGCATATCAAGAAAAGAACGCTGTCCCTACTATGAAACATGGAGGAGGCTGTGTTATGTTCTGGGGCTGCTTTGCTGCATCTGGCACAGGGTGTCTTGAATCTGTGCAGGGTACAACTAATCTCAAGACTGTCAAGGGATTCTAGAGAGAAATGTGCTGCCCAGTGTCAGAGAGCTTGGTCTCAGTCGCTGGTCATGGGTCTTGCAACAGGATAATGACCCAAAAAACACAGCTAAAAACACCCAAGAATGGCCAAGAGGAAAACATTGGACTATTCTGAAGTGGCCTTCTATGAGCCCTGACCTAAATCCTATTGAGCATCTTTGGAAAGAGCTGAAACATTCCGTCTGGAAAAGGCAACCTTCAAACATGAGACAACTGGAGCAGTTTGCTCATGAGGAGTGGACCAAAATACCTGTTGAGAGGTGCAGAAGTCTCATTAACAGTTACAAGAATCGTTTGATTGCAGTGATTGCCTCAAAAGGTTGTTCCACAAAATATTAAGTTAAGAGTACCATCATTTCTGTTTAGGCCTATTTCATGAGTTTAATTTTTTTTAAATTCTGTGGAAGCAGGGTTGAAAAGCAATGTCTGTTCATTTTCATAGATTTTAAATTTATTATTACTTTTGTCAGATTCAAATTATTTCTGTGCCCATTGTGAGTTTTTCTTTCATTAAACGAGGGGTACCAACAATTTTGACCACGTGTGTATAGAACACCCAAAAGTTCTCTGAGAAGGGACAACCCCTTTAACGTTTTTTCAGAGGAAAATGGATATTTTTGGGTCTTCACTTCCTGTTTGTACAAATAGATTGCAAAGACAGATACAAGATGATTTCTTGATGCTTATGCACGCAGGGAACTGACACAGTGACAGGAAGTGTGGTTTCTTATCGTCCTAGATTCACTTCAGCTAATATTGCATTGATAACTGTAGTGTCACCTAGAGCCGTCCATATTAGGGATGAGCAGACCCGTGGAAGTTTGGGTTCGGCCATACTTAAGTCCAAAGTTCGGTTCGGGAACCAGAACTTGACCCCAGACCCCAACTCCATATAAGTCAATGGGGACTTAAAGTTTGGTACTGTAAAATGGGGGTAGTAAGGGGTATGGGGCTGCAAAAGGAAGTAAAATGGGGGTAAGGCTATGTGCCCACGATGCAGAAATGCTCCGGATTTTTCCTGAGCGTTTCTGCATCTCCCCTGGCAGAAAATACGCATGTGGATTGTACATGCGTTTTTCCTGCCAGGGACATGCAGATGTGAAGCGTTCTTCACATGCATTTCCGCATGCGGGTTGATAAGCGCTTTCCAAGCGATTTTAGCATCACTTGGAAAGTGCTTGTCAACTTGGTCACACTATATAAATCCATGCGGCCGGCATGGATTTATATAGTGTGACCGTAAAGAATGTTTAAAAATAAAAAATAAATCTATACTTGCCTTCCGATGGCCCCCGCAGTCTTGCTTCGCTCCGTCCTGGCTGCCGGCAGATCGCGGTACACTGAAGGACCTGCCGACGTCAGCATCGCCTGTCCGTCACAGGACTATGACGTCAGCTCAGGTCCTTCAGTCCACCGCGATCTGCCGGCATTGGAGGACGAGCGCAGCGGGGGCCGTCAGAAGGTAAATATAACATTTATTTTTTATTTAATTCTTTTTTTTGCACAGGTTCTGTGGTACCCAGGTCTGGAGGAGAGTCTCCTCTTCTCCAGTCCCGGGTACAATCCGCACATTGGAACGCATGGAATGCGCATCTACATATACAGTGATGCGGAATCCATGCGTTCCATTGCAAGTCAGTGGCGGTGAAAACGCAGCGCTTCCGCAAAATAATTGGTAGTGCTGCTTTTTTTCCCCCAATGATAATCCGCAGCGGAAATTTCCGCAGCATGTGCACAGCACATGCAGATTATCATTGGGGAACATGGCAGGCCTTCTACCATGCGTTTTTTAAGCGTTTCTGCAGTGTTTTTGCCACTGCGGAAACGCTTAAAAAACGCACCATGGGCACACAGCCTTATAGCAGGACAATTGCCCTGAATACAAATATGGATAGGGAAATTACTTAAAAGAACATAGAATAAAAGATGACAATTTAGAACCGAGATGTGGAGGAGGAAGCCAACACTGTCTTTTTTTTTTTTTTTTTTGGTGGGGTGGCCCCAAAATAGAACGTATGGCAAATAGAATAGTACAATGGCTGGGTATAACTGGTATAGTTGTCTAGTTAGCCAAAGGTATGGACAAGTCCTGTGGGATCAACGCCTGGCTCATTTTAATGAATATTACCTTCCCCACGTTGGCTGTGGACAGGTGGATGCCCCTGTCTGTGATCACATCCCCTGCTGTGCTAAACACAAGTTCCAACAGTACACCTGCCGAATGGCAGGCCAGCACCTTCAAGACATAAAGGGCAAGTTTAGGCCATGTGTGGACAGGTACTCTTCCTCCATGTTGTTGTAACGCTGCCTCCTGCTAATACGGGCCATGTCAGATGGTGGTGCCAGATGTTGTGGCGTGCCGAGTAAGATTTCCACACTTCGGCCATGCTAACCCTGCCTTCCGAAGTGGTGGTGGTGGTTCCCCAGCTGCGTTTGATGACTTCCTCCTTCTTAGCCTTGTTTTTCCACTGAGCCCCTGCTGTCAGGTGGGAACACAGTCAGTAGTGCCTCTACCAGCGTGCGTTTGTATTCACGCATTTTGCGATCCCGCTCCAGTGACGGAAGTAATAATGATACATTGTCCTTGTAACGGGAATCCAGCAGGGTGGGCCACCCAGTAATCAGCTGTGGTAACAATCCATGCAACTTGACGGTCATTGCGCAGGAACAGCAGCCTGTATTGGCTCGTGTGCCAGGCTGCCCAGAGGCAACTACCAGCTGTTCTCGGTGGGAGGTGTATCGTTTGGGTCCTTTGATTTTCCCCCCAGCCACGGTTCAGTGATGCCCGTGAGCTGATTCGAGTGCCACCCTGCTGTGAACATGGTACCTCCTCATCATCCTCCAAAACTGTCCTTTTGCTGGACAGTTGTGTACCTGGCCGCTGTTGGTACAGAAACCCACCCACCGAGCCATGTATGAGTGATAGCCTGATAATGGTGTGAATAGTCCCTGTTCCTCCTGCTCCTTTTCCTCCTGTGCTACCACCTCGCCACGACAGCACCCACTTGAGAGAGGGGATCCGCCCACAAGGACAGGAAGCCTACAGATAAAAAGGGGTGACCCCCCCCCCCCCTCGCCTCCTCAGTTTAGTTTCCTGTCATTATGAGAACCTGCATTAAGAAGGCTTACCTGGGTCCTATCAGCCTCTGTGCGGTCTCTGTGGGAACGGCAGGGTCTGGGGCACCAGATGCAGCGTCGGGAGAGCCCTGCCTGACACTCTCCCCTCGTTTGAGGAATGGATGCCATGAGGTCAGGTTTCGGGGTAGGCTGCCCTGACTCGTGGGAACACGGTGCGGCAAAGGAACAGGCTGCACCCATCCAGGAGGCTTTGGGTGTGGACATCGGCATCAGCCGCCCTGCGCCTCCAGCAGCCGGGACTTCCGGGTTTCGGCCCCAGCGCATGCACACTGGCCATTTAGCATTCTGAACCCGGAAGTGCTAAATACAGCCAAGAGTGTGCAAAGCAGTCATCAAAGCAAAAGGTGGCTACTTTGAAGAACCTAGAATATAAGACCTATTTTCAGCTGTTTCACACTTTTTTGTTAAGTATATAATTCCACATGTGTTAATTCATAGTTTCGATGCTTTCAGTGTGAATGTACAATTTTCATAGTCATGAAAATACAGAAAAATCTTTAAATGAGATGTGTCCAAACTTTTGGTCTGTACTGTACGTGCCATGATTAGGGAGGAACTCCATTCCCTCAGGGATGTAGTTCACCCTAGGAAGCGTAAGTCAAAATCAAAAAACATTTCCCCTTCTACCTCCTCCTCAGATAGCGACCAGGCTAGATCTCCTAGTCCCTCGAAGTCGTCATCATCATCTGATGAGGAGGGGAGATCCTGCTTTCCCATAGAGAGAATGGATAACCTAGTCAAATCGGTAAGGAATACAATGGGAATGGTAGAAACAAAAGTTCCAAAGGTAGACGCGGGTGTCGCCTCTTCGTCCAAACGTTCTACCTTGCCCATGGAAGACTCTGGGCTACTGTTGGATCCATTAGATCGTAAAGCAGAGATGCTGCTCAAACGCTCATGGGAAGCCTGCACGGGAGCCTTTAAACCAGCCATATCTGCCACATGTACAGCAAGATCTATTTTGGTCTGGGTAGATCAGCTGGAAGACCAGATCAAGATTGAGGTTTCCAGGGAGAAGTTGTTATCCCGTTCATGCGAGGTGGTTCTGCTTACTTAGCAGATGCCTTGGCGGATTCTCTGCGGCTCACGGCCAGATCAGCAGGCCTTACAAACTCTGCTCGTCGTGCCCTTTGGCTAAAGGGTTGGAAGGGGGACGCACAATCAAAATCCAAATTGTTAATCCTGCCATTTCAAGGTGAGTACCTGTTTGGCAAGGTACTGGATGAGATTCTAACCAAAGCGGCAGAAAGAAAGAAGGGGATCCCTAACCCATCTGATCCATCCTACAGGAGAGCCTTCAAAAGGTGTCCGTTTGGTCAAAAAAAAGTCCTACAAGGACAGGGACCGGTGGGAGACCAAGGAGACAAAAAAAAGCCCTGTTTGAAGGCTCCTCTTCAAAGAACGGCAAAAAATTCCGTTAGACCTGAATATCCCGGTGGGTGGCAGGTTGAAGTTCTTTGACCAACAATGGGGGAAAATTACCTCTAATGCTTGGACTCTTTAGTCTAGTTTCATCAGGCTTAAAGCTGGAATTTTGTCAGATCCTTTAGGACTCCTTTATAGTAACTTCTCCATCCTCTCCTAGACAACAACAGGTTCTCGAATTAGAGATCCAGAGCCTGTTATCCAAAAATGTCCTGATTGAAGTTCCAGCGGACCAGGAAGAAAGGGGGCTCTACTCCCCTTTGTTCCTGGTCTCTAAGCCAAATGGTTCCTATAGAACTATCATAAATTTGAAGAGATTAAACTCCTTTCTACATTTCCATTCCATTTTGAAGGTGTCTATAAGATCTACAATTAGGCTTTTATTTCCTAGATGTTTCATGGCTGTCCTAGACCTAAAGGATGATTATTGCCATCTGGCCATACATACAGAATACCAACAGTATTTCAGAGTAGCGGTCATCATGGATGGACATCTCTGCCATTTTCAGTTTGTAGCAATACCATTTGGCCTCTCCATGGCTCCCTGTGTCTTCAACAAGATGATATCAGAGGTGGTGGCCTATTTACGTCATCAGGACACACTCATTGTGCCGTACCTGGACGACTTTCTGGTGGTAGGACGCTCTGCCGCACAATGCAGAGATAGCCTGGCTAACACAATTTTATCCTTGCATGCTCTGGGCTGGATAATCAACCTGGAAGAATCCAGACTGGTCCCACGGTCTCTAAAGTCATTTCTGGGTCTGCATCTAATTTCCGTAAGTCAGCAGTGTCTCCTACCAGAAGAGAAAAAATTGCTTATCATGAATAAAGTTAGAGGAGCTATAGAACAACCTCACATATCCTTGAGATGCTATGTCCCTGCTAGAGTCCCTAGCATCTTGTATACCAGCAGTTCAGTGGGCCCAATTTCATACCAGTTGTTTACAACAGGAAGTCCTCTGTGCAGAAGAACAGGGCCGGCTTAATGCCCGCCTGACTCTATCCTTAGAAGTGGTCAGATCCCTGTCCTGGTGGTTGGATCTGAATAATCTTTACAGGGGGGTTCCGTGTGTAGTTAAGCCCTCTAGAGTAATAGTGACAGATGCTAGCCCTGTAGGATGGAGGGACCATTGGGGACCAATCTAGCCCAAGGTCGATGGTAATTAGAAGAAGCCGAGGACTCCTCAAACTTGAATTAAAAGCCACCAAACAGATATTTCATCACTTTCTTCCACAGCTGCGTGTGTCTCGCGTCAGAATTCTGTCCGAAATCGACACGTCCTTTGCATCCATCAATCAACAAGGTGGAACTCGATCAAGGACTCTGTCTACTATGGTGGAGATCCTCGGGTTGGCGGAATCCCATCTTCTCTCTCTCTCTCAGCCCTTCACATCACAGGTGTAGACAATACCAGAGCGGACTTCCTAAGTCGCCATACTCTCCACCAAGGAGAGTGGGTCCTCTGTCACCTGATCTTCAGGAAAATAGTGAAGTTGTGGGGTCTTCCCGAGATAGACCTGTTTGCTACCAGGGCCAACAGACAGGTCAAGAGGTTTGCCTCCCTGAACATGGCAAACTATCCGGAGATGGTCGACTCTCTCCAGACTACTTGGGACTTTCATCTCGCTTATGCGTTTCCACCGATGAACCTGCTTCCAGTAGTTATCAGGGAGGAAGGAGCGAGGGTAATCCTCATCGCTCCCTTTTGGCCCAGAAGACAGTGGTTTTCATGGCTCAGAACCATGTCGGTGTCAGACCCCTGGATCCTACCATCAGGTCCGGGCCTGCTATCTCCGTCATTTGCGCGGTCTGCGCAAAGATCAGATGTAAAAAATGTGTTTTGCGTCATATTGCTGTAACATAAAGCTGTGCTATATTATAGGAGAGCTCAGATTTACTGCTTCTTATGAGTTAACATTGCAGTGCAGTTTTATATTCACTTAATTACAGCTGTAATTCCTTAATGAGGATGTTGGTAATGGCACTTTTGGGACAATGGCATTAAACTGAGAAAACTACTAGAATCAGCAACAATGATGAAATGGAGGCAAATTTACTGCTGGATTATTTTGCTAACAATGTATAGCGAAAAATGTTGTATCTGTCCTTCAAAAGGACTGCACACGGATGCAACACGGATGGCATCTGTGCACTTTTAGTTTGAAACGGAGACCCATTTATAAAAGTGGGTGCGATCGTGTCACAAAAAAAATGGATAAGTGACAGTATGTCTGTGAGATAAGATAACACCTGTACAATTTAGGTCTTAAGCCCCCGTCTCACATAGCGAGATCGCTAGCGAGATCGCTGCTGTGTCACGGTTTTGGTGACGCAACAGCGACCTCACTAGTGAGGTCGCTGTGTGTGACACTTTGCAGCAATCAGGCCCCTGCTGTGAGGTCGCTGATCGCTGTGAAGTGTCCTGGACCATTTTTTTGGTCTTTGCCCTCGCGCTGGTCAGCACACATCGCTGTGTGACCAGCGGGAGCAGCGATCAGGCTGGTAACCATGATAAACATCGGGTTACTAGGGGCACACGCGCACTTAGTAACCCGCTGTTTATCATGGTTACGAGCCTGTTAAAGTGAGCGGTAACCTCCCGCTCACCGTAGCAGAGGGGTAACCATGATAAACAGCTGGTTACTAGGTGCGCGTGTGCCCCTAGTAACTCGATGTTTACCATGGTTACCAGCCTGCTCCTGCTTCAGCAGGCTGGTAACCAGGAGCAGGACATCGTGGAAAGATTCTTTCCACGATGTCGCTGCTCCCCTGATCGTTGGTGAGCCTGCCTGTTTGACAGCTCACCAGCGACCACATAGCGACGCAGCAACGATCCCTGAAAGGTCGTATCGTTGTCGGGATCGTTGCAGCATCGCTAAGTGTGACGGGGCCTTTAGATGTTACTACATGGCAGTATGGAAAAGAGGATTGTATATAGATTTTTCTTTCTCCTCCAGAGTTAAAATATTAAGGCATGGTCAACATGGATGTAATACATAAAAATTGAAAAACAGGAAGTTTAATTTGCTATACTTTTTTGATGTTGAAGTGCGTTTACTTTTCTTCTCCTTTTGTAGCAATGTTTCTGAGTGTGCACTGTTTTTATAGACAAAAAAAAAGGAATGGGATACTTATCAGCTCTCCCTGGGTCTAGTGTAGCTCATGGATAGTAGATTCCTAGCTGGTTACTGGGTGGAGTGCAATAGAAAACGCAAAAAAATCAACGATCCCAAATAAAAGTTTATTAAAACTTCACATTTGATACAAAATCTTTAAAAAAAAATCATCATTGGAAAAAAATGGTGGAATTACAGAATATTCATAGGCAACGCGTTTCGAACCACACTGGCTATGATTAAGAACCAGTGTGGTTTGAAACGCATCACCTATGCATATTTTATGTTTCCCCCTTTTCCACCATATTTTATTTCATGATGGATGTTTTTTTAAAGATTTTCTATTAAATGTGTAGTTTTAATATATATTTTTTTTCAATTTGGAATTGCTGAAATTTTTCCCTTTTCTATTATACAGTTTTTATATTAACCCCTTAGCATTGCCCTTAGCTCCAGTGAATTGGGAGGAGAATGCAATGTATGTCAGCTATATAGTGTAGCTGGCACACTGCTGCATCGACCACAAATGGTTTAAGCACCAATCAGGCTGCTTAAATCTGTGTATGCTACTGTCAATCATGACAGTGACATCTATCATAGACATTTTATCATCAAGCCTGTGAGGTGTATGTGTAGAATGAATACATCTTTTATTTCTGTCGTCTTCGCAATGTTATTTTTTGCCAAGTGAATTTTACAATGTGTCATGTAACAATTTTGTCATGAACTAGTCCAAAATTACATAGATATACTGTCATGCCAGGCTATTACATAAACAGGTGTTTAGTGACGGATGAGCCCTGGGAATAGTAAGTAGCATGCCTCAGCTGTTTCTCTGAAGAAGCTGAGTTAGCTTGGATGTTAACTGCTGCGAACCATTGCTCTAACAACAAGGATGGGAAATTCTGCATAACATCTGCACTTCTAAAGTAATGAGAATCTTGGAGTACTGGCCAAAAAAGCTGGCTGTGTGCATCTTTGTTTAACTTTTACTTTTGGGATTATTAATTAGTTTCAGGCATAAAGGAAATGTGTTCCTCATATAACAGCGCATCAAAAAGCACTTCAAGTAACATTGTAAACCTGGAGGACATGCCGTAGTCTGCTACAGTCCATTGGGGGTTACTTAAAAGTATGGAAAGCTAATAAGTGTTTGGGTATACATTCATCCACCAAGGACAAATGCAGTTGTGCACAGATCTAAACTAGTGCTAATCTACCTGCCATAATATGTGGCTTCATGATAAGCCCTGCACTTTACATTTAATGCCTTTTAAACCTACAATTAAGGGTATGTGCACAATGACGTCTTTTGGGTTGTCTCTGCTCCCAGCTTTTTTTTTTTTTTTAATATTGGTTAGCATATGTTCATTCTTCTTAGCATTTTTTTTTTCAGTGGGTTTAAGGTAAGATTTGCCTTAAATACTTTCACGTACCCTATCATTTAAATCACGTTTTTCTGTTTATATGTACTATAAAAACATTTTGCCAATATTTTTTTTTCATATCATCTTTATTAAAAAAAAATAAATAAAAAAAATAGTAATCTTGCATTCTTCACACTGGTCACAGGGCAGGAAGGAGGAGTCTAAAAAAAGGCCCAATCAATAGAGGCAGGGTTACAATGATGGGTAACACTTGTTTACTCAACTTATATCAAAAGATCCACCATTCCGAATAGAGGTGGATTCACACCAGACCTCTCCCTAAACAAACAATGACCTTTGCACATGCTTATTAAAGACTTCAATACAACAGATAGGGTCAGGATCTGACCATTGTGGTTATATACACTTGTTATTTCTTGAAACAAAAGGAAGTAGGAGTCTAGAAAATTCCCAGTGGCCAGCACTTGTTGCCCAGGCAGTCGGTGCAGGGGCACATTTAGGTGGGTAATATCTTTTTGTATGTGCCTCTTTTGTCCCTTTCAAACCAGGGACAAAGCAGAAAATTGGAACCTGGGTGGTCTGCATTAAGTGCAAGAATCGGGGGAATTTGCAATTTGTGCATTTGGATAGTGCCTGGGGAATCACAACATAGCCTCTTAGTAGTTAGAGTATTTATAGTTTACCTGCTTGTTCAGTAAAAATGCTAATTTAAAGGACATCACTAGTCCATTTTATTAATCCAGATTAATTGTATTCTAGATAAAGTGGTTGTGTATTAGTCCTATGACATGTGCAAAATCACTCTCAATCCACCCAATTATCATCATTGTCCTTTCCGCAGGCACTTATGATGGCAATAATAGAAAGTATTTTGTTTTAAGTGACCTTTGACAAGTCCGGTTCTATTGTACATGATGTGAATTTTGGATGTTTGCAGGATATCTGTGATGCAAAACATACATTTCTATATCACTGTCTTAATTTTCACAATTTTTTTCCTCAGGAACTCTGAGGCCTGTGCGAAAAAGCCTTTATCCACTAGACTCTGCACCAGCCAAGGGAATTTGTTGGGAATGGATAAATGATGACGGTTGTTGGACATCTTATGAAACGCAAATTTGCATATTTCTGGAGGAAAACTATAGCAACCACCAACCATCTGTAGATCTGGGAGTATTTGGTTTTTGCTACCTTGTTGACTTTCACACACTTTCCCAGATAAATCAACGCACTGGTTTTCGACGGCAGATACAGAGACGTCTTGATAACCCTTATCCAGTAATTAAAAAGATGGGACCTGCACATAAATCATCTGCCTGTGCTTGCCACCAGTGTCTTGCAAATAGTGGTGCAGGGCCTATGCCTGTTCGGTATAGACACTCGATGATTAACTTGTCCACTTCCTCAAATTACCCAAACAGCAGTCGGACATCTAATGCTAGTGCTAGTTATCTACCTTATCCAAAACCAACAATGACTAGTGCAAAATCTGCACCAAAGCTTAACAGCACTTGGTTAGCGCCATCAACATCAATGCAGATTCCTGGCCCTTCGTCTGCCAATGGGATGCAAGCTCTTGGATCTCCTCCTTCTACTAATGGGCTAAGGTAAACCCTTGATTTTTAAATTTTTCTAATAGGTTTATTATTTTACTGCTGCTTCTAGTTTAATGGGTCTAGCCTGTCTTCTGCGTTCAGAAACCCACTGCTTTCCAGACACCAGTCTTCCTTAATGTAGGGAAGGGTGGATGCTTCTGATTGACAGTTCTGACTAGCGACATCGCCTCTCCACTGGCCCAAAAAGTGTAGTTACTGTATGAGGCATCTGTGTTTCTGCAACATCAGAAGTGTAGTGGCACAGAAGGTGGCCGTGATGTCCACTAACAGTGATCCTGTCCAGCTTCAGTGCGGTGCTTACAAAGAATGAAGAGAGTGTGTAGGCACTGCACCTGTCTGCTGCGAGGGCCCTAGCCATCCACAACCTGTAAATAATAAAACAAAAAAATACTGATATCAGGAGAACGCTGTTGACTTTTAATAGTAACCTGAAAATTGCTGTTTTTTACAAGCACTTTCCAATAATGCCTATCTTTGAAGCTAGTCCTCATTCACCTAAGGTCCGAAGCATGAACAATTCAAGTCACGTAAATCATATTTGTTTTGTGAATTAAAATGATAATTGGGCACTGTGTAAATGTATGAATGTTTTTTGGCAATTTCTAGTCTTTATATTTTTTTATTATATAAAGTTTTTCTCAGCTCTTTGGCTTTTGTGTGAGGGTTGGCTCTATGGGCTAAGAGCTAATGTTGAAGCAGACTTTTGTCATCAGTAATGCATTCTTTTTTTGTGTTCATTTGGATTCCTAGCTTACCATCACTTCCTATACAGACTCAGAACAGTAGTTCCTTGAAACAAGCTTTTGCAGGTAAGATAATATGTGCTGATTGAAAACTTAGTTTCTGGACTTGCAAGTCTGGTATATTATAATTGATGTGACTTTTATCAATAAAGTCCTGTTCACACTTCTATGGGTTTCATGATGTCCAGTTTCATTAACAATTTAACCTGCTGTATAGTGTTGCATGTTGTGCTATCATGCCCAGTTTAAAAAAAAAAAAAAAAAAAAGCAATTATGTTTCTAAGCTGTGTATTAGTATAGATCTTACTTTCTCTAAAATGTCTTCCTTCTACTTAATCCTTCAAGACACTTTTGCTTGCCTGATGTTTGCATTTACTAAGCTACAGTATTATGTCTATACTCTATAAAGTAGTATATGTTGGGGCTAGTTTTCAGCTGTTCATTTTCTGTGCTATGGGAGCTTTGGAACAGCCATCTGTGAATGCCAGTGCATCATTTTGGACCATGAACTTTGCATTTATTTCTCAACTTTTTCTTTTTAACTGTATGCTAAAACTGACGTTATGACTTGCTTTTTTCATAAGCACTGACCGTTATCTAAGCAAAGGATATGTACACACTGTCCGGAGCAGCCTGCAGCCCCGACACAGCGGAATACCCACCGGTGCCATTTTTTTATTTTATTTTTTTTCACATGCGGACTTTCCCCATAGAGGTTAGGTCTATTAGGAAAGCCCGCATGCGGACCTGCCGGAGAAATTGACATGCTGCGGTCTGGAAAGACGCGCCGCATGTCAGTTTCCGCGGGTGAGCTGCAGACTCATAGTGGACATGGGATTTCTAGAAATTCCATCCACTATACTGTAATATCTGGTCTCTGCGGGTTTGACGCTGCATAACACGCAGCATAAAAACCGCAGCTGCACCTGATCATGTGCACATACCCTCATACGGTGATCATGACAAATATGAAGATGTAGCACCTGCATCATCCTCTTTGTGTTGTTGGGTCCAGAATAACCCAAACAGCTGTAAGTTGTACTGTCACTCACGCAGCATTGATTTCTGATGCTGCACCTCTGGCAAAGTTCATGATAGGTTACAAATTATGTAAATTCATTCTAAAATTAGACTGCAAGGTCGAGTATTAAAGGGTTTGTCCGACTTTTTAAAAAGAGAAAAATAAATAAAATAATGTATATATCCCCCTACTTTATGCCCCATGGCTCCATTGTGAAGGCTACTACTGGTTTCCACTGGGACAGAAAGTGATGACATCACATCTTTGGGAATCTGAAAGCTGAGACCTGTGATTGATAGCAGCGTTCAGTTGACTGGAACAGTACACCATCAGAGGCACATCTTATGCACCCAGTACTTTATGAATGGCTTTGTATATTTCTTTGTTTTTCAGGAGTACTCCACTTCCCAGCCCCCAGCTTGCTCCTGAAGATTGACAGTTCGGACCAGTGGAATGGTTGTGCTCTGATCCAAACTGTCTGCTCTCCCATTCTTCAAGTGGCAGCATCAATAACTTCAGCATCAGAAGAGTATTTGGGCTCTGGACTTTGCTGGTATTGTGCGCTCCTTGTTTAAGGAATTGGCCACTAATGATACACTGCAGAAGTGGCTGGTAGCCTAGATAATGGGTAGTAAACCAAATTAAAAATCTCTCCATTCTTGAGAACAGTGAGGATTTTTAATTAGTTAATTACAAAGTTAATTTTTTTACAAGCAATTTTACTCATTTTGCAAGTGCACTTTCAGTACAATTTGGCATGTGAGCGAGACATACGAGTCTTGTACCGAGAACCCCCCAGCCATCTTTAAAACAAAGGGTTAGAAACGGTGCTCTCCTCCAGAGCTGAACTTAATAGAAAGCCTGTGAGCCCTTCTGCAGCCTCAGAGGCTCTTTGTGTTTCTTCAATGCCATTCAGTACCTGCACAGGGAGCGCACTGTTATTTTATGGTTTCATTAAAGGGCATGCTGAATAGAGCGAATATTCAGACATTTGTTCCTGTAAAATCAATAGTGTTTTAGATTCTTTTACACAGTAAAGGCTTCCTGTGTTGCAATGACATTTTATAGTTTCGATCTCCTCCAGACAGGGTGCAGCCTGCCCTTCAGACTGCCATCAGCAGACTGCACATATTTCTTACAGCTTTTCCCTGCTACAGCCTTGATCACAGGCATGTGAGCGGGATTTGAAGCTCAGCTATACCTTGGCCTCTAATCCTTCAATCACATGCTCTTCATCTAGGCTGTGACAGGGAGGGAACACATGCATCATTGAAGTGGGTAGTAGAGGCTTAGTACATTTATCTACAAAATGAATCAAAGTAGGATTTTTACATGATAGTCTGAGAATTTAATAAGGTTATAATCCTATTCTTTTGTCCCCCATTATGTGCACTGCATACATAGAATACTAAAAAATTAGTGCATTTAGCAGTTTGAGAAAGTGATACAAGACTTGGTATGAAAGAATTGACAGCAAAAATAAGCTTCTCTAGACAGAACGGATAATAATGGCCACACAGCTAAGATAAAAGATACTTGAACGGTATATATACACCAATCAGCCATCATTTTAAAACCACTGGCCTAATTTTGTATGCTTCTCCCTCATTTCACCATACAGCTTTGAATCTGCAAGAGCTGTATTCCAAAAGACTTCTGAAGAGTCCTGTGGTGTCAGATACCAATCCATTTAAAAAATCTGCTAACTAAAAACTTTTTACAGTTTTACAAATGGGCTCATGGCAGTGCTAAAATAAGGAAAAATAAATGTGTATCTATGTTCCGGACCCTTGACTCTTTCTAATACTATCCCCCACCTTTTCTCTGGGCTTCCTCTTATTTGGATTGAGATTTGGAGGCAAAGTGACCACCTTGAACTCTTTGCCATGTGTCTCAAACTATTTCTGGACTATTTTTCTGCTGACAGACCACCATTGGGTGATGCCATCGCCATGAAGGAATAACATCCATGTGTATTCCAAAATTACATGATGTAAAAAAAAAAAATAATAATCTTATTAGGTTACTGGGTGTCAACAGACGGCAAAAGAATCTTGCAGATATCCCACCACTGTTTTTTTTTTGGTTTTTTTTTTCTGTCAGGAGACAGCCAGGGGATCTCGCAGATATTCCACCGCTGCTGCCAACTTGCCAGGGACCAGCTGGGGGATCTCACAGAGGTCCCATCGCGGTCTCCTTTTTTGTCACAAACTAGCATTTGGCTGCCCGCAATCACCAAAACAATCATGCTATTGACTAACAATTGATAGATGAGGCCATGGCTGCTTTTGCTACTAGGTAGGTTATTGTCCGCTCCCCATTGACTGGACATATGTTATATATACACCCTATTCTAACGCACAGGATAGATTTTATATATACCTACACACAGACACACTTCGGTAAAGTCACCATTAGCCCCCGCAGTAACCCAAGAAAAACTAGCTGCCTCTCGTTTATACAGGCCTGATTGGACACCCACAGCTGGTAACGCATGACCTCATGAGTCTTCAGGGATGCGATTTATAGAGCAAGAGGAACAAAGCCATTCAATTTTGTATATTTTTATAAACACTGCCAACTTCTCGGATTAAATATATACGAGGGTCAGTCCGTAAGTAATGCCTCCTATTTTTTTTCTCCTTTTAATTGGCAAGAAATTCAAATGCAATTACATAGGTTGAAAACCACAACATTAACGATTAATTTGTCACTTTTCAATATAATCTCATAGAATCATAGAATCATAGAATGGTAGAGTTGGAAGGGACCTCCTGGGTCATCTGGTCCAACCCCCTGCTCAAAGCAGGATTCACTAGATCATCTCAGACAGATGTCTGTCCAGCCTCTGTTTGAAGATGTCCATTGAAGGGGAACTCACCACCTCTCGTGGCAGCCTGTTCCACTCATTAATCACCCTAACTGTCAAAAAGTTTTTTCTAATATCTAATCTGTGTCTCCTCCCATTTAGTTTCATCCCATTGCTTCTGGTCTTTCCTTGTGCAAATGAGAATAAAGATGATCCTTCTACAATGTGACAGCCCTTGACATATTTGTAGACAGCTATTAAGTCTCCTCTCAGTCTTCTTTTTTGCAAGCTAAACATTCCCAAATCCTGCAACCGTTCCTCATAGGACATGGTTTGCAGACCAGTCACCATTCTGGTCGCTCTTCTCTGAACTTGCTCCAGTTTGTCTATGTCTTTTTTAAAATGTGGTGCCCAAAACTGTACACAGTATTCCAGATGAGGTCTGACCAAAGAGGAGTAAAGACCGATAATGACTTCACGTGATCTAGACTGTATGCTTCTGTTAATACATCCCAGAATTGTATTTGCCTTTTTTGCTGCTGCATCACACTGTTGACTCATGTTCAGTCTATGATCTATTAGTATACCTAAGTCTTTTTCACATGTACTGTTGCTTAGCTCTATTCCTCCCATTCTGTATATGCTTTTTTCATTTTTATTGCCCAGATGTAGTACTTTGCATTTTTCCCTGTTAAAAACCATTCTGTTGGTTGCTGCCCACTGCTCCAGTTTATTTAGGTCTTTTTGAATCCTCTCTCTCTCTTCTCTAGTATTAGCTATCCCTCCTAGCTTTGTGTCATCAGCAAATTTAATCAGTTTACCCTCAATTCCTTCATCTAAATCATTGATAAAGATGTTGAACAATACAGGTCCCAGGACGGAGCCCTGTGGTACCCCACTTGAGACATACATCCAGCTGGATGTGAAGCCATTTACAACCACCCTTTGAGTCCGATCACTAAGCCAGTTATGAATCCACCTAACAGTTGCCTGGTCCATTGCATACTTGGTCATTTTTTCAATAAGGATGATGTGAGATACTTTGTCAAATGCTTTGCTGAAGTCAAGATATACTATATCTACAGCATTTCCCTGATCCACCCAGTCAGTGATTCTGTCATAGAAGGAAATTAAGTTAGTCTGACATGACTTGTTAGTTACAAACCCATGCTGACTCTGGTTAATCACTTCATTCTTATCCATGTACTTGCATACATGTTGTTTAATAATTTGTTCAAAGATCTTTCCTGGTATAGAAGTCAGACTCACCGGCCTATAGTTCCCTGGGTCCACCTTCTTCCCCTTTTTGAAGATAGGAACAACATTTGCTCTTCTCCAGTCTTCTGGGACTTCTCCTGTTCTCCAAGAATTTTCAAAGATTATGGAGAGTGGTTCTAAAATTTCTTCTACAATCTCCTTCAGTACTCTGGGGTGTAATTCATCTGGACCTGGAGACTTGAACTCATTTATGTTAGCTAAATATTCCCTCACAATCTCTCTGTTTACTGATAACTTGGATTCCTCTATTCCTTTAAAAGGACAGTGAAGATCAGTTGATGTTACATTTTCTTTCTGAGAGAAAACAGATGCAAAATAGGAATTAAAAAGTTCGGCCTTCTCAACATCCTCTCTTACCATTTCTCCATTTTCATCCTGTAAAAATCCTATAGCATCTTTGACTTTTCTTTTACTTTTGACATACCCCCAAAATCCTTTTTTATTGCTTTTGACATCTCTTGCAAGCCTTAATTCATTGTCAGCTTTAGCTAACCTGATACGTGCCCTACAGGATCTGCAGACTGCATTATAATCTTCTTTAGATATGCCTCCCTCTTTCCATTTAATAAACATTTCTTTCTTTCTCCATCCATTTCCACAGTCTTGGACCACCGTTTAACAAGGGCATGTATTCCAGCATGGTAAAAAGCATTCTTGGGACCCACCGTGCACAGACTTTTCTGTATCCCAGTTGTCCAATAATTTTTATCACACTGCCTTTACTGAGGCAGATAATGCCACACAATTCATCTGCAGTCACCCGGCGGTCACCACGAATGATGTCATCGACTCGCTGAATGTTGCTTGGAGTCACTGCGGTTACTGGCCTGCCACTCCGCATTTTGTCAGCCAACGGTGATGACCCTTCAGCTGTGTTACAGTGACGAACCCATCGTCTAACAGTACTGACATCCACTGTTGCATCACCGTACACATTTTTCAGTCTCTCATGAATTCGAATGGGCGTTTCACCTTCTGCATGCAAGAATTCAATCACAGAACGTTGTCTAATACGAACATTGATGTCAGCCATTTTGCAAACGGATACAGTCCTGCCACCTGTTGGTGCAGGAAGTTGCAATTGCTGTGGATTGGAGAAGAAGGTTTGAGGAATTGTGCCAAATTCGAATAGTTAACATAACTACCTTATTTAAGGAGAAAAAAAAATAGAAGGCATTACATTACATTCCTACAGCGAGCTGTATTTCCCAGTACTGAACAATGATTATAATTCAGAATTTGCTTTTATTAGACAAGTCATGCCCACATACACCTCCCCTTAGTGTCCTCAGATGGGGCTAGTCCATGGGATGCGGCTCTGGTCCCAAAAAAGTATGGGATCCTCAACCTATAGAATATCTGTTCCCGGTCATTCCATGTCAAGTGAACGAATAAATATTATTAGCACTATATTTTTAATTCTTTTGAGAATTTGATCTTTGGTAATACTGTGTTTTTAAAGGATTTTTGTTTTTAAATCCATTTTTAAAGTTGTGCCAAAAATGTGAATTTCTGTGTTGCATGTCTTTTACGTTTCTCCTCATAACTCTGGCAAGAAGCAAGATAGAGAAATGGGAAAAACACCGTTCAACTCAGAACAGTACATGCTTTCAACAGATATGTCACAAGAGTATCTTTATTAATATTTTACCCATGCGGAATCAAACGCAAAATTACAAAACGCAATTCTGAGAAATCAATATGATATTAAATTTGAAAAAAAAAAAAAAAATCACATGTGCCTCCTATATTCCTAGCCACAGCCATACAAAAATTCAAGTTGGGCTCTCAATAGGATCATAATTAAAAAAAACAAAACAATATAAACAGTGTCAACTCGAAAATCTTGACTTCAGATCTGTTCAGCTTGTGGTCTAAAAGTATTATCAATTTCACAGGAAAGATGATATGGCAAGTGCAAAATAATTTCATTATACAATACAGACTAAAAGTTTGGACACACCTTCTCATTTAAAGATTTTTCTGTATTTTCATGACTATGAAAATTGTACATTCACACTGAAGGCATCAAAACTATGAATTAACACATGTGGAATTATATACTTAACAAAAAAGTGTGAAACAGCTGAAAATATGTCTTATATTCTAGGTTCTTCAAAGTAGCCACCTTTTGCTTTGATGACTGCTTTGCACACTCTTGGCATTCTCTTGATGAGCTTCAAGAGGTAGTCACCGGAAATGGTCTTCCAACAATCTTGAAGGAGTTCCCAGAGATGCTTAGCACTTGTTGACCCTTTTGCCTTCACTCTGCGGTCCAGCTCACCCCAAACCATCTCGATTGGGTTCAGGTCTGGTGACTGTGGAGGCCAGGTCATCTGGCGTAGCACCCCATCACTCTCCTTCTTGGTCAAATAGCCCTTACACAGCCTGGAGGTGTGTTTGGGGTCATTGTCCTGTTGAAAAATAAATGATGGTCCAACTAAACGCAAACCGGATGGAATAGCATGCCGCTGCAAGATGCTGTGGTAGCCATGCTGATTCAGTATGCCTTCAATTTTAAATAAATCCCCAACAGTGTCACCAGCAAAGCACCCCCACACCATCACACCTCCTCCTCCATGCTTCACGGTGGGAACCAGGCATGTAGAGTCCATCCGTTCACCTTTTCTGCGTCGCAGAAAGACACTGTGGTTGGAACCAAAGATCTCAAATTTGGACTCATCAGACCAAAGCACAGATTTCCACTGGTCTAATGTCCATTCCTTGTGTTCTTTAGCCCAAACAAGTCTCTTCTGCTTGTTGCCTGTCCTTAGCAGGTCTCTAATCTGAGCTGCTGTTAACCTGCGATTTCTGAGGCTGGTGACTCGGATAAACTTATCCTCAGAAGCACAGGTGACGTTTGGTCTTCCTTTTCTGGGGCGGTCCTCGTGTGAGCCAGTTTTTGTAGCGCTTGATGGTTTTTGCAACTGCACTTGGGGACACTTTCAAAGTTTGCCCAATTTTTCGGACTGACTGACCTTTATTTCTTAAAGTAATGATGGCCTCTCATTTTTCTTTACTTAGCTGCTTTTTTCTTGCTGTAATACAAATTCTAACAGTCTATTCAGTAGGACTATCATCGTGTATCCACCTGACTGCTGCACAACACAACTGATGGTCCCAACCCCATTTGTAAGCCAAGAAATCCCACTTATTAAACCTGACAGGGCACACCTGTGAAGTGCAAACCATTTCCGGTGACTACCTCTTGAAGCTCATCAAGAGAATGCCAAGAGTGTGCAAAGCAGTCATCAAATCAAAAGGTGGCTACTTTGAAGAACCTAGAATATAAGACATATTTTCAGTTGTTTCACACTTTTTTTGTTAAGTATATAATTCCACATGTGTTAATCCATAGTTTTGATGCCTTTAGTGCGAATGTACAATTTTCAAAGTCAAGAAAAGACAGAAAAATCTTTAAATGAGGTGTGTCCAAACTTTTGCTCTCCACTGTAAGTATAACAGTATCTTGTCAATATCAAAATTAGTTTGGACTACATAGGAAGAAACTCCTACGATACTATTAAAGCAGAAACAATGGAGTGCTGACTTCAAAAATATGATAATAAAAACACAATTTATTGAAGCAAGAAATAAAGCTGACCAACAATACATTTCATATATAAGTACTTTCAAAGAGAGGTGATATAAAGAAGAACGAAAAAAGTCCCCAAGGGAGAAGTTCTGGGCTAAGAATACAGCAAATTAGTATGTTTTTTATAGGGCATGAGAATTAGCAGCAATTTCAAAAGGTTGTATATAAAGAGCATATGCAATTCAGAAGACTCATGTCCTTTAACTTTCAAAGATATGTTATCTTAGACATAGGCAGAATATCCCCAAAACGACCATGAATACATGAGGTTAGTGGTCAGAAGAACTTACCCATAGTTTACTGTGCACTTGCACAGAGCACTTTTTCTATCAGGGGGACCGCCCAGACTTGCGTTTTGCTTTAGCTTCCTCACAGGGGTGTCCTGTAAGAAAGCTAACGTGAAACAAGTGTCGGGGCGGTTCCCCTGGGAGGTTACCGCTTTACACAGACCCTGAAAGATGTGCGTTTTTTCCTTTTACCAACACATTAACTTCAAGAGCGGACTGTTCAATTCTGGCGTGATAAATCTAATCGCTTTACAGTCCCAATGTAAAGAGATCATTGCTGTGCACTCAACCTAATGGTTCACACATTCACGTTTTTTTTTTTTTTTTGCAGTTTTTAAGTGTAACACTTTGATTACATTTTAAAGTTTTCAGTCCTTTTATACTTGTCAACCGTCTATCTGCTCCTGTCTTGGCAGCACAGGCGAGAAACTGTATAAACGACCTGGCAGACTGTGTGGCACGCTGGGAAAAAATCTTTTGGCCAAAACAAAATCTGATGGCTATGTATGGGATATTGTGTTCGATGGGAGCTGTTATGTGTAATTGGTTGAGGACATGGTGCAGAAGTGGAGTTTTACCAAGAGTGGACGGTGGGACTGTGGAAGGTTCGAGGGGTGTAGGCGGAGCTGGGGTGGAGCCTGGGCGGAGTCTCAAGGGGGCCCAAAAATCTTGGCAACATGGGCCCTGAAATTTCTGGTGGCAGTCCTGTGTATATGTATTATAGACCTGTGTGTGTGATATGTATACGTGCATGTACATATAGATATATATTGCGTGTATATGCATATGTGTATATGTATATAATTTATATATATAAATTTTAAAGCACCACCCTTTTCCTCCAATCAAAACTGCAGAAATCGAAAATGTGTAAATATAAACATATTTGGTACTGTCCATAAAGTCCGATCTATAAAATTATTTAAACCGTATAAGAAATGCCAAAAAAATTAAATTTGAAGCACAAGAATTGCCTTTACTAAATAGTTATACTCCCACCTCCCCCCAATCACCCCACAAAAAAAATGAATGGCATAAAAAAGCAACCAAAATGTGATATGTACCCCATTATGGTATAAATAAAAACTAGAGCTTAGTGTGAAAGTAACAAGCCCTTATGCAGATCCATTAACGGAAAAATATAACAGTTACATGGCGATGCAAATTTTTTTTTTGTTTACATAGTTAAGGGTTTTTCTATTTTAAAAAGTTAAAAAAAAAAAAAAAAAAAAAAATCTGAAGTTAGTATTGGCCATAATCCTAATGGTCTGGAGAATCATATTGTGAGGTCATTTTTACTGCACTCTGAATGCAGTAAACATAAAACCCAAAAGAACAATGGCAAAATTAAGGTTTTCGTTTTTTTTCACCATTTGAACTCGAAGGACTTGAAGGGGTTACCCGGTCCAAACCAATAAGTCTGCAGTCTGTGTGACTGCAGACTTATGAATCCCCACAGCGCAGGCACTATGCGCTGTAGGGATTCGCTGGTTTTCGCCGGGACTGGAGGGTATGTATGCGTAATACATACTCTGGGCCAGTGGGTGCGGCCTCGCTCTCAATACACTTGTATGGGCACAGCCTTGCTTAATACAAGTGTGTGGAGAGAGGCCCACTCACGGCGACTGGCCGGGAGTATGTATAACTCATACATACCCTCCAGTCCCGGGACAGAAAGCAGCGAATCCCCGCAGCACACAGTGCGTGTCCAGTCACACAGAGTCACTGCAGACTTATCGATCTGTACCTTGAAGTCTACCTTAAACCTTGAAATAAAAATTATGAAATTTCACTCTGCTTGGAATTTTTTTTATATTTTTTCAGTACATTATATGGTAAAATAAATGGTATCATTTAAAACTCCAATTCATCCAACAAAACCAAGCTCTCGTAAAAAAAAGCGCTGTTGACTGAAAAATATAAATGTTATGGCTCTTCAAAGAAAGGAAGAAAAAAATGAAAGTGTAAAAAATTAAAAATAGCCATGTGTTGTCTGTGATAACAAAGTGTGTTTTGTTCATGGGCTGATTCTAGTGTTGTAGCTGAACCCCGTTTTAATTTTAGGCAACCTTTTAATGGAATCTCTTCTGATTTTAAAGAGGTTATCCACTGATTTTTACATTGATGGCCTATCCTTGGGTTAGGTCCTTAATGTCTGATCAGCCACCGGCCGGAAGTACTCATTTGCCAAGCTGCTCCATATTTTGGCTGCACATTCACCTACTATTCAAATCAATAGGAGAAAGATGTGCAGTTACAAGCCTCGGCCACTACATGTAGACGGAGCAGCTCGGCAAGTGATCACTTCCTGCCGGCGGCCGCCGACACCGATTACAGCTCACCATTGGCCGGGGTCCGACACCCGGCACCCCCAATCAGACATTGATGACCTATCCTAAGGAAAGGCCATCAATGTAAAAGTAGTGGATAACCTCTCTAACTCCTGCGTGGTTCTTATTACATAGTGGTTATTGAAAAGTTTTCTTATTTTTATTGCAAGTATGCAGGTTGGCTTAAATTAACACCTTGTTTAAGTTTCAGAATGCCACTAAAATATTACTTGTTTCTTTTAATGCTGTGTTTTGTACCATTTTAGAGTAACTAACCCTTCTTGTATAGCTAACAGTAGCAAACTGAGTATTGATCTGCCTGTTTCTTCTTGCTTTGTGTTTACTATAAAGTTTAGGATTTTGTTGTGTCCTTTTAATCATAATAGTTCAAGAAATCTATTGTATTTTTAATAATGACATGAATATAATACCTGCATTGTTATTAGTATTATTTACTACAATTATTTAGGGTCTTTTTGTCCTGGAGAAGGGGGTATATTTAAAAATCTAACCTTTTAAACATTTGCTTAGCGAAAAATAAACTTTATGCTGTACACAGCATGCGGTGAAAGAGTAAACAAACCTATTGGCAATCCACCTTTCATGTAGTAAGTATAATTCTTGGACATTGAAGTCAAATTTAAAGTTTAAAGGAATCTGTCAGCAGATCTTTGCTATGTAATCCAACGCAGCACGAGGTAGGGAGAGATACCCTGATTCCAGCGATGTATCACTTAGTTTACTGGGTGCAGCAGTTATGATAGTCTGTTTTCTCTTCTGCAGATCTAGCAGAGCTCAGATGTTGAGCTGTGTATATCCCGCCCACACCACGTGCTTCTGCCTACATTTATAGTGACAGCGAGCTGCTAATCAGTCCTGGGGTTGTGGTTGGACCAGGAGGCATGAGTCCAGTTGTCCTGTAGTGATAATCTCCTGCTGATTAAGCATTGATTGTAGTTTGTAGTGACACATCACTGTATTCGGGGTCTCTGCTTTTCCATTCTGGTGCTCTCAGATTACATAGCAAAATCCTGTTGACAGATTCCCTTTAATTTATTGAATCTGAATCAACAAGCACACACCGTTTTTTCATCCCATTTATTTAGAATGAATAGCATTTTTTTGTGTTTTTGTTTTTAACATTTTGTTCAATTTGACATTTCCTGCCTATTTTATTTAGCATTTATTTGTATTTTATTATTTTTGTTTCTTATCCTCCCCATTGTTTCCTTTTTGCATGTGAATTTTCATGTAAACCTAGGCATGACGGCTATTCTGATGTCTGCAGCTGGGCTCCCCATGCGTCTTACCTCTGCATCTGCACCCACCAACCCACATGTGGCCAGTAAACGTGATAAACAGTCAGTTAGGAAATTGAGGAAAATGCCCAAGAAAGGTAGTTTATCAACCCTTTCACACCCCTTTTTTCATCTTTATTTGATTTTTAAGTTGTATTAACGTTTATATTGCACCACCTCAAATATTATCCTTTTCTTGCTCACGGTGTTGTCCTCGCACATACATATTTTTAGATCTTTAAACTGTCCATTATGAATGAAGAGCATTTTCTCAATGTTCCTTCCTTCCTTGCATTTATTAGCACTCCTTTGCTTGTAATCACTTCTTTTGAAAACAAACTATTGCTTTTTTTTCCTGTTGAAATCCAGTGTAATTTCCTTATTGTATGTCAGGGCTTGGTGAATCGCAGGAGCCAGTTAGCTAGCGCACTTGGAAAATTGAAGTTGGAGCCTACATTTTTGTGTTTTCTATCTACTATGAAAGATATTTAATACCTGGCCAATAAAAAATCAAACCAAAAGAAAACACCACTTTTTTTTTTTCAACTATTCTGGCTTAAATAACTACATTTCGGATAACTTTGTGACACAGCCCTCATCTCTGGATATTAAATTTGACTATACACTTCTCATCACCAATCTTAATGCCCCTCATTATGCTGCGCTCCCTCTGTCATCGGTGCCCCGTTTAACATTTTCTCCATATGGATGCTGGAGTCGCATGATGAGAATTGTGGAAATTCTGAACCATGTCTCCTATAGCTAAAGCAACGAGCTAACATCGATGACATGGAGATATTTTTCAGTAGTGAATAAGTTCAGGCGGCAGAAGAAGTATTTTCTGATAAGTGGAGAAGGAAGCAGATTTCTTTGATGAGATATATTACAAAGGTTTGTTATATTCGCCTGTACTGTTGATGACCAGTGACTTAACTAGCGGGGGTGGCGCTAGTCTCCTGCATGCCGGGTATTCTGACACCGCTCTATTGCCGGCTGATTATTACTGATCTAGGCGGACAACAGAACGGATGCTTTTAGTTTGCAGATCGCACAGTTCACAGCTCGCGGGGGGAGAGGGTATACCGCAGGGACAAGCACATCCCCTGAAAAGAGTGTTACTGATGATGCTTCATTTCAGAGAGGGGGCTGTGACCGTGCTATCACAATACCTAAGAGGATAGGCCCATCATTGAACATATCATATTCATTATCGATCATAGAAAATGTACAATGTTTTGCCATTTTGCATGGTGTTAAAAATAAATAAATAAAAGTTTAGTGAATAATTGACATTTACTTAATTGTATGGCGCCACCTGGTGTTCAATGTAGAGTAATGTGTACATCTGCCTAATGAGCCTTATGCTGATGCACCCCCATGGTCAGTCACCCATAGCCAGACCTCTGTGTACTGATACTCTGATCACTAGAGAGCAGACTATGGAGGTGGGTTTTTGAAAAACAAAACCAGGAACCAAAGGCTCACATAGTAGTGTTAAATAGGTGTATCAAAAAATGCAAAATCCACAGAGAACATAAAGTATACACCTTAAGATATAACTTTTAATAGTTATTTTAAAAGATGATAGCAATAATTCAGGAAAAAAATTCAGATAAAAGTATGGGGAAGAAAAGGCAATGGGGCAGCACAAAATGGCATGCAGACTTACCCTATAGGCCCTAAGGGAGGAATGCCCTACCTAACGGAGTAATAACCCTAATGTGTCGGCGTGGTATCCCCGCTCCACGGAGGCTGTCCCTTGCACGTCCCTATACAGACATACAAACATGACAACAATAAAACAGGAACAAAAAATAAACCGGTGTCCCAAAATTGGGAGACCTGACAGTCATATCAAAAGTTGATATGCTGTAAGAGTAAAGAACCATGCATCAGTTATGGTAAGATGGGTAAGGAGTGTCAACAAGATAACTTATTCTATTGAAATAACCACAAACAATCAATGTCAATGCCCCAAGAAGGTTAGGGCTATAGTTGTAAAAAATAGAATTGACAGAGATCATGTATCCCTATCAATAAATATAGAATTAGAATAGCTTTTTGCGTCTCAGTTAACCCACAAAATGGCCGAAAAAAGGTATCTGCAGACCACTTTAGTAATCATATAATAACAGTGTTAGTCAAATATTCTCATTGAGGTAATATAACAGTAGTCAAAAATAGAAAAGAAAAAGACTGCTAGATAACAGAGACATGTGATGCTCAAAAATTCATGGTAATGATGTGCGCTACACTCCCAGTACTTAGTGCAATGTGCTAAATAAATTCACATCACAGCCGTCACGTAATAAACTGCTAGATTGCAGACTTATCTGATGCTGATTGCTTCATTATCACTATATAAAGATTAAGTCCCAGTTCCGTTTTGCCCCCTCCTAGGTCAGGGCTCATCAGGGGACAATCACAGGAGTACACCATAATAGGTAGGGCTGGATGGAGAAGTAAATATATCCCATCAATTGAATCACCAAGCCAAAAGAGTCAGTGACCTATCAGGCTTAAATACACCCCCTGCAATACTTGTACAGGAAACACCTAGCAGCCGTATCTAGCGCGGTTGAGCAATCACCACCATGAGGCACTGCTGGAACGTTGAGTGCGTGCCAACGGCGATTTGTTTCTTCCGCATGTGGCAATGTAAGTCACATCCGCTGCGCGAGCTCAATGGAACGCATATGCGTGTCACCAGTACTTACGCCCGCGGCAGACACATGACATCACTTCCGCCGCGCGATCATGGTAGAACGCAGATGTGTCTCACCAGCGCTTAGAAAGAGCAGGAAACACCAATTCTATACGTTTTTGGCTTGGAGATTCAATTGATGGGATATATTTACTTCTCCATCCAGCCCTACCTATTATGGTGTACTCCTGTGATTGTACTGGGAGTGTAACGCACATCATTACCATGAATTATTGAGCATCACATGTCTGTTATATAGCAGTCTCTTTTTTTTGACTGCTGTTATATTACCTCAATGAGAACATTTGACTAACATTGTTGTTATTATATGATTATTAAAGTGGTCTGCAGATACCTTTTTTGGCCATTATGTGGGTTAACTGAGACACAAAAAATAAGTTATCTTATTGACACTCCTTACCCATCTTATCATAACTGATGCATGGTTGTGATGTGAATTTATTTAGCACATTGCACTAAGTACTGGGAGTGTAGCGCACATCATTACCATGAATTTTTCAGCATCACATGTCTCTGTTATCTAGCAGTCTTTTTCTTTTCTATTTTTGACTACTGTTATATTATCTCAATGAGAATATTTGACTAACACTGTTATTATATGATTACTAAAGTGGTCTGCAGATACCTTTTTTCGGCCATTTTGTGGGTTAACTGAGACGCAAAAAGCTATTCTAATTCTATATTTATTGATAGGGATACATGATCTCTGTCAATTCTATTTTTTACAACTATAGCCCTAACCTTCTTGGGGCATTGACATTGATTGTTTGTGGTTATTTCAATAGAATAAGTTATCTTGTTGACACTCCTTACCCATTTTATCATAACTGATGCATGGTTCTTTACTCTTACAGCATATCAACTTTTGATATGACTGTCAGGTCTCCCAATTTTGGGACACCGGTTTATTTTTTGTTCCGTTGTCATGTTTGTATGTCTGTATAGGGCCATGCAAGGGACAGCCTCCGTGGAGCGGGGACACCACACCGACACATTAGGGTGATTACTCCGCTGTTAGGTAGGGCATTCCTCCCTTAGGGCCTATAGGGTAAGTCTGCATGCCATTTTGTGCTGCCCCATTGCATTTCCTTCCCCATACTTTTATCTGAATTTTTGTCCTGAATTATTATTATCTTTTAAGTTATATCTTAAGGTGGGTTTTGTGCCCTGCTTGTCAGGGCAGTAGTATCGCTTTTGCAGCAACATGCCCGTGTAGGTGACAAGACTGCTTTTGCTAGGGATGTTAGAAGTGACCTATATTGTCAGCTGCTAGGAGACTAAATCCAGAGCCGCCAGCCCCTCCTTCCCCCAAATAGCACAGACTATCAGCACCTTGGAATTATTAAAATATACATAAAATATTGCAAAAAGTAAGTAAAATTTAAAACTGGTGTTACATGGAAACTATACATTCAACAATTGTAACATGCAGTGGGGGAAAAAAGTATTTATTTAGTCAGCCACCAATTGTGCAAGTTCTCCCACATAAAAAGATGAGAGAGGCCTGTAATTGACATCATAGGTAGACATCAACTATGAGAGACAAAATGAGAAAACAAATCCTGAAAATCACTTTGTCTGATTTGGAAAGCATTTTTTTTCAAAAATGGTGGAAAATAAGTATTTGGTCACCTACAAACATGCAAGATTTCTGTCTCTTACAGACCTGTAACTTCTTCTTTACGAGGCTCCTCTGTCCTCCACTCATTACCTGTAGTACTGGCACCTGTTTGAACTTGTTACCAGTATAAAAGACACCTGTCTGCAACCTCAAACAGTCACACTCCAAACTCCACTATGGTGAAGACCAAAGAGCTATCGAAGGACACCAGAAACAAAATTGTAGCCCTGTACCAGGCTGGGGAGACTGAATCTGCAATAGGCAAGCAGCTTGGTGTGAACAAATCAACTGTGGGAGCGATAATTAGAAAATGGAAGACATATAAGACCACTGATAATCTCCCTCGATCTGCGGCTCCACACAAGATCTCACCCTGTGGGGTCAAAATGATCTCAAGAACGGTGAGCAAAAACCCCAGAACCACACGGGGGGACCTAGTGAATGACCTGCAGAGAGCTAGGGCCAACGTTACACAGGCTACCATCAGTAACACACTACGCCGCCAGGGACTCAGATCTTGCAGTGCCAGACGTGTCCCCCCTGCTTAAGCCATTACGTGTCCGGGCCCTTCTGAAGTTTGCTAGAGAGCATTTGGATGATCCAGAAGAGTATTGGGAGAATGTCATATGGTCAGATGAAACCAAAGTAGAACTGTTTGGTAGAAACACAACTCGTCGTGTTTAGACGAGAAAGAATGCAGAGTTGCATCCAAAGAACATCATTCCTACTGTGAAGCATGGGGGTGGCAACATCATGTTTTGAGGCTGTTTCTCTGCCAAGGGACCCGGACGACTAATCCGTGTACATGAAAGAATGAATGGGGCCATGTATCATCAGATTTTGAGTGCACACCTCCTTCCATCAGCAAGGGCATTGAAGATAAAACGTGGCTGGGTCTTTCAGCATGACAATGATCCCAAGCACACCGCCAGGGCAACGAAGGAGTGGCTTTTTAAGAATCATTTCAAGGTCCTGGAGTGGCCTAGCCAGTCTCCAGATGTAACCCCATAGAAAACCTTTGGAGGGAGTTGAAAGTCCGTACGAACCAGCGACAGCCCCAAAACATCACTGCTCTAGAGGAGATCTGCATGAAGAAATGGGCCAACATACCAGGAACAGTGTGTGCCAACCTTGTGAAGACTTACAGAAAATGGTTGACTTCTGTCATTGTCAACAAAGGATATATAACCAAGTATTGAGATGAACTTTTGTAGGTGACTAAATACTTATTTTCCACCAAAATTTGAAAACCATTTCTTTCCAAATCCAACAATGTGATTTTCAGGATTTGTTTACTCATTGTGTCTCTCATAGTTGAGGTCTACCTATGATGTCAATTACAGCCTCTCTCGTCTTTTTAAGTGGGAGAACTTGCACAATTGGTGGCTGACTAAATACTTTTTTTCCCCACTGCAAATCAACAGTACATGCGAATATAAGAAACTTTTGTAATATATCTCATCAAGGAAATCCTCTTCCATCTCCTCTTATCAGAAAATACTTCTTCTGCCGCCTGAACTTATCATTCACTATTGAAAAATATCTCCAGGGCTACCAACTCACTGATGTGTTAGGTTAAAGAGCCTTTTATTCTCTGAGGAGGACGCGTGAAGAGAGTAAGGCTATGTTCACTGATTGAATAAAATGTCTGCACCATTTCTGCATCTCTTGGCAGGAAAAACGTAGCTGCAAAAAATTTGCATTTTCGCCCTGCGGTTTTGACTGATTTGAGTAAAGTCAATGGTGAAAAACGCAGGCAAAAATGCACAGAGAATTGACATGCTGCAGATTATTTTCTGTACCAAATCTGCAAGTCAAAAATAAGCAATGTGTGCATGACGCTTCAGGTTTCTCATTCACTTTGCTGCCATTGGGATTGCTTCAGGTTTTGCTAGCAAATCTGCATGGCAAAAACACACCAAATCTGCAATGTGTGCACACCGCCTAAGAGAACAGGCAGCGCGAAACGCAGATCGTGCTGAGCTTTCCTCACCCCAGTGCTTGAGTCACATCTACACATCTCACTTGTGCTTTGTCATTTCCTTCATGCTACCTACGTAATGAAAAGCAGGAACCCACCCATCATTTTCTGTGTATGTGAAAGATCATATCAGCCAGTCTCCTCCCACCAGCTCAGACTACATTGCAAATTAAAAGGTATAGCTTACCGATGGTAGAACTGTTGAAAATGCAGGATACAAGTTCTATAATGGCTAAAGCGATTTATTTTCCCTCATTTATATGCAGAAGGACAGTTTATTCTTAAGATACTTGAAATTACAGTCATGCTTTAACAACTTTTCAAGATTTTTGATATGAAAATTATTTCTGTAATAACACTTAATGGATTCTTATAAGAGTGCAACTGAAGTGCTATAGTGTTCCTTATTTAGCTCACGAGTTAAAGGGAATTTGCCATTGTGGATTTGTGATTTAATCTGAGAACATTATGATGTAAAGGCAGAGACCCTGATTCCAGCGATGTCACTTCCTAGTCTGCTTGTAGTTTCAATAAAATCCACTGTTTTATCACAAGTTTATCACTGGAGGGTCTTTGTCTCAACATTTTGCTACTCTTAGATTAGGTGGCAAAAACCTGGTGACAGATTCCCTTTATTGATGATGAGACTGGAGACGAAAGCAGCTTGATGAATAATGAAGTGTACAGGGTGATACTTTCTGCTCAGATTCAACCAAGTGCAGCACGATTGAATACCTATAAGGCCATGTTCCTATGTAGCATAAATGCTGCTGCTTTTCAACATGTTTCTTGCAGATGTTTGCTCCAAAATACTCCAATACTGATTATTACATTTTTTTGTTGCAGTTTTTTTTTCTTTGGTGCAGAAATGCATCAGTTCCACACTTTAAAAATGCAATTGTGATTTAAAACAAAATTTTTAAGGCTCCTCACAGAAGTTTATCCATTGGATAGGTGATAGCTTGTTGATCGTTGGGTGTCCGACTGTTTGGTTTCACACTGGCAGAACAGAACACTTTAGACCCTTTAGAATAGTGCGGCAGTGCACATGATCGACTGCTGCTCCATTGATTCCCTGTGGAGCTGCTGGCTTCTGTACTCTGCTTGTTCCAAGAACCCCAGTGAGAGTGAATGGAGCGTCTGCCACTCCAAATTGTAACAGGGATAAAAAATAAAAATTCCCCCTTCTGCCGATTTGGTACGGTATCCCAGCAGTTGGTTCCACGATCGATCATGAGGTTATCACATCTCCATTTTGTTGTAGCGTTTGTGTAACTTATTGCCTTAAAGCTGGCTGATATGCTGAATTTGACATAGATTCAGGACTCTTGCTTGTTCTCCCCTTCTCTTCTTTTATTGTTAGGTTGTGCTCAAAGAGCTGTACTTCATGGTCAATGTACAGACAGCAATGCCTTGACTGATCCAAGTGAACACCTCAGATACACATGAGGCTTTTATATAAACTGAAATATGGCCATCTGAGGCCAGGTTCAGACGGACATATTTCATGGGCTGCAATGCCCGAATTGTCGCCTGTCCACCAACCAGAACTTATCTTCTCAGTTGTCTGAGGCTGTAAGTTTGGATCAGAAGACCCATGATCATTCCGAGCATGTGGTCCATATACGGACTGTAAAATACACCTGTCTGAACCTGGTCCTAGAGAAAGTAGCAGGTAGTGAAAGGAGGTTGATGAGATTGAAGTCTTCAGGTAGTACTGCTCACACGTTCTATACTGTAGGACAGTGTAGCTATTAAGGAAAGCACACACAAGGCGGGGGCTTGGAGTGATCATAAATGCTTTGAATTAGTGTACGGAGGAAAGGGAGCAGCCACTGCAGACTAGCCAGAGGTTGAGAGGAAAATTGCATTCCTCATCGCCAGGAATGCATTGTGAATCTTTGAAAACCAACAAAGAAATCATCATTAAACCTGCTGACAAGGGTAGTGCAATAATCATGATGAACACTTCAAGAAGGAAGCAAACGGATAACACGCTCTACTACTAAAAAACTTGAGTCTCACTCTACACAGGACTATTACAAGGAACTAAACAAGTTGGTATCTTGTCTGCCTGACAAATCCATAAGAGCCGATGACCTGATACCAGAGAGTCCAAGAATAGGGACATTCTATATGCTTCCCAAAATCCACAAATCTGGAAATCCAGGAAGACCAATTATTTCATATGTGGGCACCCTTACTGAGAGAGTTTTTGGATGGGTAGAAGGTATTCTTAAACCCTTGGTAAAGGGATACACCCAGCTACATGCAGGACACAACGGACCTACTGAATAAACTAAATAGGTCCTCTGCCAAAAGGAACCATCCTCGCCACTATGGATGTGGAATCTTTGTACTCTAATATCCCACACCAAGATGGTTTAAATGCCTGCAAAGTCTTCATGGAAAATACAGGAATTGATGGTGATTCTGTGCTGAAACTTACAAAATTCATCCTCACCCACAATTACTTTGAATTTGATAACAACATATATCTACAGGAGACTGGTACAGCGATGGGAAGTAAAATGGCTCCACAGTACGCAAATCTTTTGGCCAAGTTTGAAAGTCTTTTTGTTCTCATGTCCAATCAGGCCTCTGGCTTACTACCGTTACATTGACAATATTTTAATCCTCTGGATGGAGTCTGAGCAACTGCTAAATACATTCCATGAACACTTTAATCAATTTCATCCCACCATCAACCTAACACTCAACTATTCCTGTACTGAAATTAACTTTTTGGACACCATCATTAAGCTACAGAACAATGCATGCCATTATTTTGGATTTAAAATGAAACAACTGAGATGCAATTGAAGTGTAGACTTTCAGGTTTAATTAAAGGGGTTGAACAAAAATATCCTGTGAAAAGTTTAGGAATTGCAACCATTTTTCTACAAATCCTCCTCATTTCAGGGTCTCAAAAGTAATTTGGACTAATTAACTTCTGATGTTCTGAAAACCATGGATGTCACAAAACGCCGGGTTTCCTCCTTTGTGATGGTTTGCCTGGCCTTTACTGCAGCTGACTTCAGTTGTTGCTTGTTTGTGGGTCTTTCTGCCTTGAGTTTTGTCCTAACCATGTGAAATTCTGCTCTATGGGGTTGAGATCTGGTGATTGTCTCGACCATTGCAGAATATACCACTTCTTTGCCTTAAACTCCTGGGTTGCTTTCTCAGTCTGTTTTGGCTCATTGTCCATCTGTACTGTGAGGTGCCTTTCAATCAACTTTGCTGCACTTGGTTGAATTTGAGCAGAAAGTATAGCCCTGTAGACTTCAGAATTCATCCGGATGCTTTCGTAACCAGTCTCATCAATAAAATGATCCAGTGCCATTGGAAGCCATGCATGCCCATGCCATCACACTTCCTCCACCATGTTTTACAGAGGACGTACTGTGCTTAGGATCATGAGCCGTTCCAAACCTTCTCCATATTTTCTTCTTCCCATCATTCTGGTACTGGTCGATCTTAGTTTCATCTGTCCAAAGAATGCTTTTCCAGAAATGGACCTGCTTCTTTAGATGTTTTTCTGGCAAAGTCTAAACTGGTGTTTTTCTATTTCTAAGGCTGATTAATGGTTTGCACCTTCGTGATGAGCCCCCTGTATTAGCTCTCATGAAGTCTTCTGTTTATAATAGTCTTAGATACTGAAACGCCTACTTCCTGGAGAGTGTTCTTCACTTTGCTGAATGTTGTGAAGGGGGTTTTCTTCACCATGAGAAGAATTCTGCAATCATCCACCTCTGTTGTCTTACGTGGACGTTCAGGCCTTTTGGAGTTCCAAGCTCAAGTGTGCTCTTTATGCAAAAAAAATGTACCAAACTGTTAATTTAGCCACTCCCTAACATTTCTGCTATCTTTCTGATGGAGTTGGGTTTTTTTTTTTTTTTGGGGGGTTGCCTAATGTGGGTTTGTTTTACCTCCATTGAAAGCTCCTTTGACTGCATGTTCTGGGTTCACAGCAACAGCTTCCAAATGCTAATGCCACATCTGGAATTATCTCCAGACCTTTTATCTGCCTAATTAATGATTAACGAAGGAATAGCCCATTAAAGGGCTTTTACTTTTGGTTAAAGAGGTGTAATTCCTAAACTCTTCATTAGGATGTGAATACCCTCAAATTAAAGGGGTACACCGGGGAGAAAAAAAATTATCGTAATTCTAGTAGACTGTATCTGAGTGTCTGCCAACCAATAGGCGTATACGTCCGAAAACTATACATGTCGGAGCACACTTTTGCTATGCCGGCACCGATATAGTCTATGGCCCGTCAACTCATATGTCTGAATCCTGTTTCGGATGTAAGCCCAATGGGGCCGCTGAACTGGAGCCTGAACACAATGTGAAGCTTCATCTTTAATATGTTTTGGTAAACAGCTAAAATGCCAAAACCTATGTCACTGTCCAAATATTTCTGGACCTAATTGTGTATACATATATTTTATAACTCAAGGCTTTTAAAAGGGTTGATTTTCAGCCCCTGTAAACAAGCTTAATATTTTTCTTTATCACATTCTTTGTGACTGTGTACTATAGCTTATGTTTAAATGTATGGGAGTAATATTTTTGCCTCTGTGTTTATATTGTGTGAAGCATTTTTTGTGACTGGGGTGTATAGGATGGATTCTGTGTTTTGCAGCGGAATTCAATGCACAGGTAGTTCAAACTGTGTTTAAACATCTCCACTATATTTATTTTCTTATGAAGAAATTGTGTTACATGATCATTGTGACATGCAGAAGTAGTGCTGTTGCTCCAGAAGCATCCAGCAACTAGAGGGGTTAACACAGTCACAAGAGACAGTGAGTGTTGTAGCTGAGCCCCAGGGGGATTGTGGGGGAAGTTGTTTACTGTCTGGCTAGAGCCGAAGAGAAAGGTGCTTTATGATCCTTATCTCACAGAAGGCAAGGGAACAGAATTCAGGTCAGGAAGGAAGCTAAACACAGGTCAGATAGACTCCCTGAGCTAACAGTGCAGAGGATTATCTGGCAGAAAGATAAGAACTGGAAGGAATCCTGTCATAGGGATCATCTCCCTCATCAGACCCCCCCCCCTCCATCTCTCCATGCAGGATAAAGAATGTTGTGTACTATTGAGTACTTGTGAAGGAAAAGCATGTGGCTGTGTATGCATTAAAACTGTGCTGTACTGTGCTACTGGATGGACTGCGTACTACTGTGCTGCGAAGGAGATTGTACTGTTGTTACTGGAGCCTGTTGCTCAAAGAGACACTTAAATTGCACTGGCCATGCCTCATTAAATGTTACTGTTCTACTGTTTGAGGACTCTTGTCAAATTTGTCTGGTCAGCAATTGAACCTATCCTGTGCCTGAGAGAAGCTGCAGCCTATGGTCGCTCTGAGTAACAGTTCCCCCAGAATTCCTACGAATTCATGTAACTGGTCTCACCCCTATCTGAACTTAGGCGGTGTACGTGTAACATCATCCTTACTAATATAGAAGATGCAAGACTCCTTTCCTAAGCTTTTTTATGCTATGTACTCTGTACCTTTGTGACCACTTTCTGTTTGTTGCTGTTCAACTTATCATCATAAATGTTTGGGGTGAAATCTGGTGCTGGATTTTATAGTAAGAACATGTTCACATGGCAGTACTTTGGTCAGTATTTCAAATCAGTATTTGTAAGTCAAAACCAATAGTGGATGAAAAATACTGAAGTGGCTACAAGTGTTCCCATTAGTTGTTGGTGAGTTTTTGACGTTGCATATTTGCATTGCACCAAAATCGCAGAGTCTTATGGTTCCAGCAAAGTGGATGGGATTTATAGTAATAATAATAATCTTTGTTTATATAGCACCAGCATATTCCGCAGCGCTTTACATACATTATCATCGCTATCCCTATTGGGGCTCACAATCTAAATTCCATAGGGATGTATGTCTTTGGAGTGTGGGAGGAAACCCACGCAAACACGGTGAGAACATACAACCTCCTTACAGATGATGTCCTTGGTGGGATTTGATCCCAGGATCTCAGCTCTGCAAGGCTGCAGGTCTAACCAACGAGCTACTGTGCTGCTCATTGTAGAAATCTCATGTCCTCTCTATCCGTTGTTGAAACAAACTAAAATCTCATATTATCCACACATCACTGCATCAACAAAGTTTTGTCAGAGCCCAAGTACCAGGAAGTTTCAAAAACAAAGTGGCTTTATTTAAAACATGACATACCAAAAAGCGACAAGCCACAGCAATTAATGACACATGTAAAAAAAAAAAAAAAAAAAAAAAAAAGCTAAAAAGAAATTTGTGTAACCTAAAATACCTAGTAGATGCAGAAATTCTTCAACAGCAAACACTCACAAATACTCGTTGTGGGGATGTAGCCTTATACCTCTTCTCTGATTGTGCCACTCCAGGCTTTGGCTTACTGAGGGTATGTGCAGACTATCCGGAGCCGGCTGCGGCCTAGACGCTGCGGAGAAGCTGTCTCCGGCTTCCAATTATTATGGAAATGAGCGCCGGCCTCCTTTTTTTTTTTTCCCTTACATGCAGACTTTCCCCATAGAGGTTAGCCCGCATGCAGACCCGCAGGAGAAATTGACATGCTGCAGTCTGGAAAGATACGCCGCATGTCAGTTTCCGCGGGTGTACAGCAGACGCATAGTGGACATGGGATTTGTATAAATCCCATCCACTATGCTGTAACATCTGGCCGCTGCGGATTTCACACAGCTCCCATGTGCTGCATCCAATCCGCAGTGAACACTGATCGTGTGCACTTACCCAAATACTGATGTAAAATGCTGACCAAATACCAATGTGTGAATGTGACCTTAAAACTAAACGTTGAATATAATGACTATCTATACTCTAAATTAATTGTATTTATACATTTATAACAGGAATTTCATCAGATCCGGAGCAAGTTGTGAAAAAGTACCTAGAAAACCTCCAGAAACCACCTGAAGAGGTATAGTAGCTCAATTCTTGTCTTATAGTAAAAGGGTGATCTCATGAAATGCATTTGTAGCATAAAGCTAGAATATGCCACCAGTGTCTGAACAAATACTGGTTATGACATCGCTACGCAAGTGCTGTGCATATTTTGCTTTCTGCAGGTTGCGACACTGACAGCCAATGGCACCGTTTGATCTATCAGCATTGGTCACAGTAAAGATTCTGCCTTCATAGGAGTTCTGCCTATTTTGCTGTCAGCTCTTGGACTAAGACTATGTAAAATCTTTTGATCCTTTAACTTGGTATTGGTGCTCTGTGGTGGCCATTGTTGCTGTGGTACTGTTCCTGTGAGGTGGTGTGACCTATAGATACAGGGGCTTTGCTTCACATCATGAATACTATGTGGCACCTGGGTCGCTTCCCCTTCAGCACCACCGTTAGTTAGGGACCCACCAAGAGGTTTGATGTGACATGGCAGTGGGCTTCATACATTCTGATCATAATGTTAATTAAAAACCTTATGTTCAGTTTGGTAAATTTTTACTAAGCCGTAATAGATCAGTGTATGAGTTTTGGACGTGCGGTACATGGCTTTTTTTTGTACAGGTATAACATTCCTTACCTATTTAGCCTCACTGTTAAGACCCGACCCTGACCAAGCTTAACCGGTTCAGGACCGCCCACTGTACATAAACGTCGGCGCTGCCTGGGCTCTGTGCAGCGCCGACGTTTAAAAACGGTGGGTGGTCCCGCAGCGCTCAGGACCCACAGGGTCCTGCTAGCGCTGCGGTACCGGTTCAGAGCGATAGCTCTGACATGTGGCATCATGGGGACCTGATTGGATCAGGTCCCCATGATGTTAACCTGTTCCTATCTTCTAGATGCCGCGATCCATAGCGATCGCGGCATTTAAAAGATAGGGACAGCCGGTGGTCGGCGATCGGGACCCCCCACATACCTGTCAGCGGCGGGGATCCCGGTGCTGTGACCTCTGACATCATCGAGACCTGATTGGCTCAGGTCTCGATGATGTCAGCGTCACACCAGCCAATCAGAGAGATCACCAGGGAAGTTTGTTTTAGCAACAAACTTTCCCGGGCGATCTGCCTGATAAATGCAGTTTCTCCTCCGATCTCAGTGAGAGAGCAGAGGAGAAACAGTGTGACAAGAGCGGTCAGCCTTGCCACTGTGAAAGTAAAAAAAAATAAAAATAAAAAAGAAAGTAAGAGTTAGGGTTAGTGAGTCTGTCAGATCAGTCAGTCCTGTCAGATCAGTCAGTCCTGTCAGATCAGTCAGTCAGTCCTGTCAGATCTGTCAGTCAGTCCTGTCAGATCTGTCAGTCAGTCCTGTCAGATCTGTCAGTCAGTCCTGTCAGATCTGTCAGTCAGTCCTGTCAGATCTGTCAGTCAGTCCTGTCAGATCTGTCAGTCAGTCCTGTCAGATCTGTCAGTCAGTCCTGTCAGATCTGTCAGTCAGATCTGTCAGTCAGTCCTGTCAGATCTGTCAGTCAGTCCTGTCAGATCTGTCAGTCAGTCCTGTCAGATCTGTCAGTCAGTCCTGTCAGATCTGTCAGTCAGTCCTGTCAGTCAGTCAGTCCTGTCAGATCAGTCAGTCAGTCCTGTCAGATCTGTCAGTCAGTCAGTCCTGTCAGATCAGTCAGTCAGTCCTGTCAGATCTGTCAGTCAGTCAGTCCTGTCAGATCTGTCAGTCAGTCCTGTCAGATCTGTCAGTCAGTCAGTCAGTCCTGTCAGATCTGTCAGTCCTGTCAGATCTGTCAGTCCTGTCAGATCTGTCAGTCCTGTCAGATCTGTCAGTCCTGTCAGTCCTGTCAGATCTGTCAGTCCTGTCAGTCCTGTCAGATCTGTCAGTCAGTCAGTCCTGTCAGATCTGTCAGATCTGTCAGTCCTGTCAGTCCTGTCAGTCCTGTCAGTCCTGTCAGTCCTGTCAGTCCTGTCAGTCCTGTCAGATCTGTCAGTCAGTCAGTCCGGTCAGATCAGTCCGGTCAGATCAGTCCGGTCAGATCAGTCCTGTCAGATCAGTCCGGTCAGTCAGTCCGGTCAGTCAGTCCTGTCAGATCAGTCCGGTCAGTCCAGTCTGGTCCCGTCCTTTCAGTCCGGTCAAAAAATATAAAAATAAAATGGCCCGTCAGACTTATACCGCAGAGGAGGTGTATGCCCTGCTGTGTTCTGACACTGATGACAGCGCAATCTCAGATGGAGATATGGATTTTGAGGGCTTTAGTAGTGGCGACACTGAGAGCCCAGAAATGAGCAGTGATTCTGTTCCATCCTCAAGCCCAAGGACCAGTACAGCAATAGGGGCAAATAGCGCTACTGGAGAAACGTCTCCAAATCAGGGAACACTGCCCAGTACAAGCGCTGTCCCTGCTACTAGTGAATTGGCGCACGCCAGTGTACAAGGGGCGTTGCCACATGATCTAGCATTTCCCAGATGGGAGGCTTCAGATTCGGCTGCTCCATTCAGCCCTGATTTCAACGCCATTCCTGGTATAAATGTGGAGGTGGAAGATTTTGGACCAATTCATTTTTTTAATTTGTTTTTTACAGACAGCTTGCTAGAGCATATTGTCGTGCAAACAAATTTATACGCGTCCCAATTCATAAGCCAGAATCCCCGATCTTACTATGCTAGGGCAAATTTATGGACACCAACTAATGTCCCGGAAATTAAAAAATTTTTAGGACTTACATTTGCCATGGGGCTTGTTAAAAAACCGAGCATTCGATCCTACTGGTCCAACCACCCTGTTCAAGCCACCCCTATGTTTTCAGTCATTCTGCCTAGGACCCGTTATGAAATGCTCATGCGGTTTTGGCATTTTAACGACAATAGTCAATGCCTGCCCAGAAATGCCCCAGAACATGACAGGTTATATAAAATTAGACCCATCATTGAAAATTTGTCAGAAAAATTCTTAAGCCTCTACACCCCAGCACAAAATATTTCTATAGACGAGTACCTTGTAAAATTCAAAGGAAGACTGCACCTCAAGCAATTTATCCCATCTAAAAGGGCAAGGTTTGGAATAAAGCTCTATAAAATGTGCGAAAGTTCAACCGGATACACATCCGCTTTTCGCATATATGAGGGGAAAGATAGCCAACTAAACCCACCAGGATGCCCTACTTATCTGGGGACATCTGGAAAAATTGTTTGGGAGCTGATAAGTCCATTTTTTCAAAAAGGCTACAATCTATATGTGGACAATTATTACACCAGCATACCCCTATTTAAAAGTCTGGTTGAACACAACATCGGGGCTTGTGGGACCATCTGTAAAAACCGTCAGGGGTTTCCACAACCATTGGTCAACCAAAAGTTTCAAAAGGGGCAGTCAGGGGCTGTACGCAACGGAGAGCTGCTTGCCCTGAAATATAGGGATAAGAGGGATATTTTTGTCCTCAGCTCGATCCACACAGATGCCACAAGGGCCACTGTAGAACTAGGATCCACCACTCCGAAGCAAAAACCTGTGTCAGTCATTGACTACAACAAACACATGGGGGGTGTGGACCTTGCAGACCAGGTTCTACAGCCATACCAGGTATCAAGAAAGTCCTATACCTGGTATAAAAAGTTGGTTATTTATTTGTTTCAGGTGGCCACATACAATTCTTTTGTGTTGTACAAAAAAGCAGGAAATTCAGATCCTTTTCTTGATTATCAAGAAAAGGTAATTGAAAATCTTGTCTTTCAAAGTGTTAGCCCCGCTCATCCATTAGAATCTGAGGATGTGAAAAGACTCACTGAGCGACATTTTATTGCACTTATTCCAGCAACGGAAACCAGAAGGAACCCCCAGAAAAGATGTCGTGTATGTACTAAGAGAGGAATGAGGCGTGATACCTGCTACTATTGCCCACAATGCCCATCATTGCCAGCCTTATGCGTCACTGACTGCTTTAAAATCTTCCACACAGAACCACGTTTTTAAACTGTAAAAATGTATCCCAATTTGTCATTCAAACATTTGGTTCATTTAGTGAATGACACATTCGAGTAGAGCTCACTTAATTTCCAGGGGGGGTTCTCCAGAATCTAAACCTTCCATTGCGTGCTTGTTTCTGGAAATCATCCATTGAGTTAAAATGGTCACTAAACCCATAGATGAATTCCCAGAGGGGTTTCATTTCCAAAATGGGGTCACTTCAGGGGGGATTCTTTAGCTCTGGTACTCTGAAAAGTGCCAGAACAGCATAATCCCCCCTGAAGTGACCCCATTATAGAAATGACACCTCTGTGGGAATTCATCTATGGGTTTAGTGACCATTTACCTATCTACTTATTTTCCCACCACTAGATTAATTTATACAGAGGAGTAGATTGTAAAATTCGGTCACTTGTTGTGGGTTTCCTCTGTTTAGGCACCTCAGGGGCTCTCCAAATGCAACATGGCGTCCACTATCCATTCCAGTCAAATTTCCATTCCAAAAGTCAAATGGCGCTCCTTACCTTCCAAGCCATGCCGTGCGCCCAAACAGTGGCTTTGCACCACATATGGGGTATCAGCGTGCTCAGGAGAAATTGCACAACACATTTTGGGGTCCATTTTTTCTGGCTGCCCTTGTGAAAATTAAAAATTTGAGGCTAAAGTAGCAGTTTTGTGTTAAAAATGTGTTTTTTTTATTTTCACACTTCAACATTATAAAATTCTGTGAAGCCCCTGGGGGTTCAAGGTGCTCACCACACATCTAGATAAGTTCCTTGAGGGGTCTAGTTTCCAAAATGGGGTCACTTGTTGGGGGTTTCCTCTGTTTAGGCACCTCAGGGGCTCTCCAAATGCAACATGGCGTCCGCTATCCATTCCAGTCAAATTTCCATTCCAAAAGTCAAATGGCGCTCCTTACCTTCCAAGCCATGCCGTGCACCCAAACAGTGGCTTTGCACCACATATGGGGTATCAGCGTGCTCAGGAGAAATTACACAACACATTTTGGGGTCCATTTTTTCTGGCTGCCCTTGTGAAAATTAAAAATTTGAGGTTAAAGTAGCAGTTTTGTGAAAAAAAGTTAAATGTTCATTGTTTTCTTCCACATTCCAAAAATTCCTGTGAAGCACCTGAAGGGTTAATAAACTTCTTGAATGTGGTTTTGAGCACCTTGAGGGGTGCAGTTTTTAGAATGGTATCACTTTTGGGTATTTTCTGTCATAAAGGCTCCTCAAAGTCACTTCAAATAAGATGTGGTCCCTAAAAAAAATGTTTTTGTAAATTTTGTTGTAAAAATGAGAAATCGCTGGTCAACTTTTAACCCTTATAGCTTCCTAACAAAAAAAAATTTTGGTTCCAAAATTGTGCTGATGTGAAGTAGACATGTGGGCAATGTTATTTATTAACTATTTTGTGTGATATATCTCTCTGATTAAAGGGCATGAAAATTCAAAGTTTGAAAATTGCAAAATTTTCAAAATTTTCGCCAAATTTCCGATTTTTTCACAATCAAACGCAAGTGATATCAAAGAAATTTTACCACTATCATGAAGTACAATATGTCACAAAAAAACAATCTCAGAATCAGGGGGATCCGTTGAAGCGTTCCAGAGTAATTACCTCATAAAGTGACAGTGGTCAGAATTGAAAAAATTGGCCCGGTCACGAAGGCAAAAACAGGCTCTGGCGCGAAGTGGTTAAACCATTTAAACTCTTCCTCACAGTGGCCATATGAGGGTCATTAGCCCAAGCACTAACAGGCATGTAGATGCTACTTACCTGCCTGTTGTGCCGTTCTTCCCCGCTCCTGCCAACGATTCAGCTGCCTCTACTGATCTCGCGTCGGCAGAGTGGCGGATTCTCTTCCGCTCCACTCTGTTTACAGGGCGGGACTTCCGACGTCATTCTGATTGACAGGCGGATTCCTGCTGCCGACTGTCAATCAGAAAGACATCAGAAGTCGCACCCCGTTGACAGAGCAGAGCGGAAAAGATGCCTCCGCTCTGTGAACGTGATGTCAGCAGAGGCAGCTGAATCGGTCTGTGACCGCTCTGTACCGGCGAATGATGGCACCAGGCACAACAGGCAGGTAAGTAGCAACTACCTGACCGATAAGGGCTTAGGAACATTTTTTTGTTTTTCAAAGTATTGGATGTCCCCTTTAAGTTCTATCTAGCAGTGGTAGTTCCAATTATGTGGCTCCTAGCAATGGGACATTTACCACCTAAACTGTGGGTCTTTTATATGTGTCTTTGTTGAGACAAAACATTTACTACTGTAATATAAAACAAAGTTAATGTAAGAAGTTTTTTTTAATATTTTTAGGACTGCATTATCTGCATGGAGACGCTGACTTCTGCATCTGGGTACAGTGATTCTTCAATAAGCAAACACATCAAGGACACAGCTGTAGGGAAACTGAAGAAGTGCGGCCACATTTTCCATCAGCTTTGCATGTTTGAAATGTATAACAGTGGGAACAAGGTAAAATATCCAGTTTCAATTGGTCCATTATGTGTCACTTAGCCCTTGTTTTCTTTTTTGTGATTCTGAAGAGCTCGTATAAACTAAATTTCCTGAATAACCGGTTTATAGAGTGCATACATTAGGGTCTTGAGCATTAGTCAGCACCCCATTCTTGTACATCTAAGCCTTGTGTGTTTGTAGAATATTAAGTGGTAAAGTTTCAATCAAGTTGGTTTCATAGATGCCAAAAACATTTTATTTTTCCTTCCCAAACTACATCTAGGCCTTTAGTTCAATATATAATGATGGTAGAGTGCTCAGTTGGCACTGCCATTTTGATGTACTTGGATTATGACCAAGGCGCAGAAATTGTTTTCTCTGTGTGGTAAATACAGTGTGAATACATCTGTTTGGCATCCTCTACTATCAGCTGCATCTTGTCAATGGATAGGTTTTCTGAATAATGGCAGGATAGTAATTTATTTTCGTTACTCACTGACACCAATTAGGCTCAAATGTAAATGTTCCAAAACTTAGACTACAAAAAAGCCATGAAGTATGTGAAGGTCTATTTGTAGTCTTTAGAAATCACTTTTCACCTACAGTACCGTGCAAAAGTTTTAGGCAGGTATGGGGAAAAATGCTACGAAGTTTGAATGTTTTAAAAAAAAATGTTAAAAGTGTTGTCCACTAACTTAATCAATTCAGGGCTCCATATAAAATAAAAATAGTGTATACTGCCCTCTGGCATCAGCGCCATTCCAGCAATGTTGATGCCTCTTTCTGTAGAGTGACGCACCTAGTTGTGTCATGTGAATGCTGCAGCCAATAAGTGGCCGCTTGTCAGCTGCAGCCTTTACTATTTCATCTTCTCTGACGGAATATTGATGCGCTGCAACCCAAGAGGGGCCTGAAAAACAACCTTGTGGTATTATCACTTCTCCACTAAACTTTATATTTGTTCACAATGCATTCAGGCAGGGACATTCTCCTGGAAATCGCCAAACCCAGACCAGTCCATCAGACTAGAGTGTGATTCTTCACGCCATAAAGCACGATTTCATTGCTCCAGTGGTGGCGTCCTTTTGCATTCCTTTACATTGCTTTGCCATAGAAGCCTTGAAGCTCTCAGTCTTGTGCTTATCTTATTGTCAGAGGAGGTGTGGAGCTCTGCAGTTATTGTGTCAGCAAAGCATTGGTGGCCTTTATGCTCCATGTGCTTCATTATTCATCAACCTTCTTCTGTAACTTTAAGTTGTCTACCACTTCATGGTTGAGGTGCTGCTGTATCTAAACGCTTCCAATTTTCAATAATAGCATTCACATTTGATCATGGAATATTTAGGGGGAAAGAAATTTTCCAAAATAACTTGTGGCATCCTATTACAAGACCATGGTAGATTTAGCTCTTTAGTACGAACCATTCTTTCACAAATGTTAGTAAAGGCAGACTGTACCACTAGGAGCTGGATTTTATATATATATATGTGTATATATATATATATATATATATATATATATATATATATATATATATATATATATATATTATTAAAGGGATTGAATAAAAAAAAATCCATTTCATAGAGATGAGCAGGTCGATTTCTGGACTCTCTCTGGTCCATGATGATGCGCTAGGCCTACAAATCAGAACAGGCTCCCAGAATTCTGACATCTAGGAGGGGGTTTGCAGGGCTCCCATCCGGAGACCACGGTCCTGTCAGTCAATTCGCTCATGTATAGAATTCAGTGATTAAGAAGTGTGTCCAAATACTCTTTCCCATATATTTTAGATCTTCACACTTTATCCAACTTGACGGATGACATCCAATGGAGGCCCACTCATCACTGCGTGCTTGCAATGAGAAATATGTGCATACTTTATTATATAGAATTTGCATTGCAGACTGTACTTTATTCTAAGTCTACGCTTTAGCCTCTAATTTTTATTTTACAGGATGGAAGTTTGCAGTGTCCAGCTTGCAAGACGATATATGGTGAAAAAACTGGAACGCAGCCAAGTGGAAAAATGGACATTTTCCCAATCCCTCAGTCATTGCCTGGTCATCAAGATTGTGCTACAATCCACATTGTTTATACCATCAATGCTGGAATACAGGTACTCTAGAGAAATGCTTGCACCTGTGTCTGGCTACTTGCACTTTCCATACGCATACATTGAACAGCATTCCACTTTTTCCAGACTTCAGACTTTCTGAAATTGAATACTTGTTCCTTTCATCTGAATGGGGTTGTGTTGGTAAAAAATGCATGAATTTCTACAAGTTTCATTTAGATGAAAGGTACAGTTGCTGACATTTCTGCAACAAAATCTGCCATGTGTGAATTTTAGTGAAGTAATGGCACTGAACAGAAGTCATTTAAGCCTAAAGCGTGGCACTAGGTGGGGACAATGCTGAAAATTGGTGTGCTTGTTGGGAATCGCTCCTAATTTTAGTTATGAGGAAAAGAATGCCATTTCTTTAGTCGTGAGAAGAAGTTTTAAAGATGGGACACTATAGCTTGTATAAAAGTGCACACTCATTGAATTTAAAGCTCAATTCTCCAGAAATGACAAAACGTCTTTACTTTGTGATGTGGAAAAGCGGACCTCAGGAGCTGGTCACAGCAATAACCATACATAGTTTAACCCCTTAACGACCATCGATACGACTTTCTACGGCACTAAGGAGTAATGGCTTCCTTGACAGGTGTAAATGCAGCAGGGGTCAGCTGTATATTGTAGCGGATACCCTGTTGCATTGGCCATGATCTTTTTTAGCCCATACTGTGGTCGCTTGACCTCTTTGATATGGCTGTCGATTGCGACAGTGGTATCTAATTGGTTAACATAGGTAGAGAGCTCCCTCTTTAACCCTGTGGTCGGTTTCATTAGTTGCGATGGCAAACCAATGCCTAATATTTGCCTTGCAGTACAGTGGTCTATTATTGCAGTGTAGGAGACCAGTGATCAAAGTGAAAAATATACATGTCCCTTAGTGGGACTAAGTTAAAAAGGTAAAAAAAATGTTGAAATATACCTACGTTATCTAAATCTTATATCACTGTAATCATACTGACCTGAAGAACAAAGCTGTCCTTATCAGTTTCACTGCACAGTGAACTGAGTAATAAAAACCCCTGAATTATTGGGTTTTGTTAACCCCTCCCCCCCCCCCCCAGCCTGTTTTCACCTTCCTGACCAGACCAATTTTTTCGATTCTGACCAGTGTCATTTTGAGGTAATTAACTCTGGAACGATTCAACAGATCCCAACGATTGAGATTTTTTTGTTTTTTTCGTGACACATTGTACTTCATGTTAGTGGTAAATTTTGGTATATATGATTTGCGTGTTATTTATGAAAAAAATTGAAAACTTGACAAAAAATTTGAAAATGTTGCAATTTTCAAACTTTCAATTTTTATGCCCTTAAACCAGAGTGTTATATCATACAAAATGGTTAATTTTCTAATAATTAACAAAACTAATTTTTTTGGGACCACATCAAATTTGAAGTTGCATTGAGTGGGGCCTATATGACAGAAAATACCCAAAAGTGACACCATTTTAAAAACTACACCCTTTAAAGTGCTCAAAACCACATTCAAGAAGTTTATTAACATTTTAGGGGCTTCACCGGAATTTAAAGCCATGTGGAAGGAAAAAGAAAAGTTTTACTTTTTCCTACAAAAATATTGCTTTAGCCCCAAATTTTGAATTTTCTAAAGACTAACTGGAGAAAATGGACCATGCAATTTGTTGTGCAGTTTCTCCTGAGTACACAGATACCCCATATGTGGTGGGAAACTACTGTTTAAGCGCACGGCAGGGTTTGGAAGGGAAGGAGCACCATTCAACTTTTGGAGTGCAAAATTGGTTGGAATAGATAGATGCCATGTTGTGTTTGCAGAGCCCCTGATGTGCCTAAACAGTGGAAACCCACAAGTGACGCCATTTTGGAAAAGAGAAAAAAAAAGTAGTAATTCAGCTCACCTGCTTAGTGCACGGAAAAATAAAGCTCAAAACAGGAAGAGACTAACACTCGCTTCATCCATAAAAAAAAAAAGGCTTTCATCCCAATGAAAATAAAATCGGGAACAGTTAACACAGAGATAAGGCAACGTGTTGCCCTAGCATCCACATGTTTGCCATTTACAGCAGTAGGCAGTGCGGGCACTGCTCCTTGCTGTGAGAGCCGAGTCTCGACTGACGTAAGTCGAACTCCTGGTGGAGATCTGGGGCAAAACTCCTGTGCCGCGTATGGTCGCCATGACGATACCCATACATCAAGGATCAGGAAACCCTACCCGATAATGACGTATGAGTACGTCAAAGGCCGTGAAGGAGTTAACTCTGCGTGTTCGAAAAATCTGAATAAGCGATCATAAAAATTTTATGTACTATATTTTTCTAACTATAAGACACACATTTTTTAGTAAGATGACATCTTGCTAACATTTATATACGTCACAGGCTATGTGTCCACGATGTAGAAATGCTCAGGATTTTTTCCTGAGCGTTTCTGCATCTCCCTGGCAGAAAAAAACGCATGCGGATTGTACATGCGTTTTCCTGCCAGGGACAAGCGGAAATGAAGCGTTCTTCACTTGCATTTCCGCATGCTGGTGTCAAGCGCTTTCCAAGCAATTTTAGCATCACTTGGAAAGTGCTTGACAACTCGGTCACACTATATAAATCCATGCAAACAGCATGGATTTATATAGTGTCACCCGAGAGAATGTCAAAAAATAAACCTATACTTAACTTCCGATGGCCCCTGCAGTCTTGCTGCGCTCCTGTGATGGCTGCCGGCAGATCGCGGTACACTGTACTGAAGGACCTGCTGTCACATGACTGTGACGTCACCGCAGGTCCTACAGATCTGCCCGCGATCTGTAGGCAAGCACAGGGAAGGAGTCCTAGGGCCGTCGGAAGGTGAATATAACCTTTATTTTTTATTTTATTCTTTTTTATTCTGTACAGATGCAGTCTTGCGGAATTGGCGCGTTATAATGCAAGTCAATGGCGGCGAAAACTCCGCACTTCCGCAAAATAATTGGTAGTGCTGCGTTTTTTTCCCGCAATGATAATCCGCAGCGGAAATTTCCGCAGCATGTGCACAGCGTATGCAGATTATCAATGAGGAACATGGCAGGCCTTCTACCATGCATTTTTTAAGCGTTTCTGCAGCTTTTTTGCCGCTGCGGAAACGCTTAAAAAACGCATCGTGGGCACACAGCCGTAGTCTGCAATCGGTAAGGTCAGCAGTACTAGATCTTGCTGACTGCTTTCTTAAATCATATGATAGAGCATTCATAAGCACTGTGCTATCACTGAGAACTCTCATATTAACGCTTAGCAGGAGAGGCTGAGCTGAGCTTATAGCAGGTTAGGTAACACTTCCATATGAGGGTTAATTGAATGGATCTTTAATGCACAGGCTGAAGAACAATGTAACTGGTCACACAGATAACAAGTTGATGTGCACTTAGCAGAAGAGTCTGATCTCCCATAACAGCCAATCTCCTGTATTTCCATGTGTTTCTCAGTCTATGCACCATTTGGGATATAAATATGTGATGCTGTTCTTCTTTGTCCACATTTATGTGTGGTCTTGAAGGGTACAGAAAATCAAGCATAGCTCTGCTTGATATGAAATCAGCAATAGGCATCCTCTTGACATCACTTGCGGGGGCGGCGCTCGTCTCTGAATGCTGGTATAATATGCAGTGTCACTGCATATTGCACAGTGACAGAATCTACTGAGCATACGTCGGAATTGAAATAAGACGTATGCTCACAACAGGGACTAGCCCAGCCCCTGAAATGGAGGTCACTGATGACTCTTCGTTGCAGGGAGGGTGCAGAGGTTGCTACAGTAAGCACAGCCTCTGCATGCACTGGGATTCTCAAACAAAAAGTCATCAAATAAGTAGTAGGAAAAAAAAAGTATATTAGAAAATAGATTAGATTATGGCAGTAAATAGGCATTTAGGATGAAAATGTATTTGTTTCAGACCACCCCTTTAAATATAACTTAGGATAAAAGCCAAATCAGAATCTCAATTTGCAGACACTGTGTTTTGGGGTATTGCCCCTCATCAGTACAAAGTATGAGATCTGATTTGGCTGGGTGAGAGGCTAAGGCTGCGATCTAAGGGGTAAGGTGTTTCCTTTTGGAGAGTGACATGCCAGGTCTGGCACTCAAGTATGAGGAGACACGCCTTTAGGTTAGATAATGACTTGTAGGCTTGCTACTTTCTATAGGTGGCACTAGAGTTCAAGTCCTCTCTCTTCAGAGAGTAACTTTGCATATTTAATTTCCCAGAGGAGCATGCAAGGTGTTTAAGTCTCCTCATACTGGCGTGCCAGACCTGACATGTCACTCTCCACAAAAAAAAACCTTACCCCTTGGACTACCCCTTTTAAAACTTTTGTTTTATGTACTTATTTTTCAATGGAAGCACACTGCAATCTTGTGGATGGCTTAGCTGTGCTCAGATCGGAGTGAAAATGCTCTGATCAGAGCAAAGACCAGTGTGATAGGGCTAAACATTGAAGCTGCAGGGAAAACTGTAATATACTTGCAGCAGTGAGCGGTCTTCTAATAAAGTGGAGCGTTGTCCCTCGGTGAGATCCCACCATGACTTGTGAGAACTCACTATTTCAGAGAAAACAGGAAATGTTATACTTTCGACTACCAGACACATTTCTGCACTCCATTAGAAGACCACTCACTGCGGCTTCACTGCCTTCCACCAGCGGTGAGTAGATTAGTTTTCACTCTCGGGCTTCAGCTTTTTGTCTGTGCCACTGGTCTGTCTTCTGGTTGAAGCGTTTCCACACCGATCAGAGCACAGACCAGTGTGACAATGGTAGATGGTGAAGCTGAAGAACAGCATGGGAAAAGTCTTAATAAAGTAGCAGTATGTCCCCGGGGGCAGTGCACACTGACTGCACAACACTGAACATGGTATCTGAATAGTTAGACCACTCTGCTCAGGGAAGATACGTCACTTCTGTGCTGTGGAGTGTCATAGCGCCTCTAAGTATGACAGGAAATGGCAGCTCTTTTTTAATGATTGTCGTATTGCTATATCATTTCTCATGGTATTAACATCCCTTTCCCTAATGATTTTTAATTACAATTAAAATGAAAGAGTGGTACTGTATATACTCTAGTATAAGCCGACCCAAATATAAGCCGAGGCACCTAATTTTGCCACAAAAAACTGGGAAAATTCATTGACTCGAGTATAAGCCTAAGGTGGGAAATGCAGCAGTTAATGGTAAATTTCCCAATCCTGGTATGCGTGGCCCCAATCATCCCCAATCCTGGTATGCGTGGCCCCCCCTCATCCCCAATCCTGGTATGCGTGGCCCCCCCTCATCCCCAATCCTGGTATGCGTGGCCCCCCTCATCCCTGCACACATTAAAAAATAAACACTTCTACTCACCTTCCTCCCCTCTGCTCCAGCGCTGTGTCCTGTTCTGCCTGCAGCAGCTGATCTCAGCATCTGAGCAGCGCATGACGTCACTGCCATGCGCCCTCAGATGCTGAGGTGAGCTGCGGGGATATTCACTCCTCTCCACGCCGGGACTATGGGCGTGGAGAGGAGTGAACATTCATTTTCTTTTAATAGCGCGCAGTGTCATTATCCTGTGTGCTAAAGGGAATGAATATTCACTCTTCTTCACGCCCATGGGAGTGGAGAAGAGTGAATATGCATACTCTAAAAGCGGGCACATAGGATTGCTGAGCCGCTGCAGGAAACCACTGATGCTGGGCGTGGAGAACAGTGAATATTCATTCTCTTTAGCAGCAGGCACACTTGGTAGCTGCAGCAGCCAGCTACTGCCTGTGCACCTCTCCTCCGCTGCTGCAACCCCCTTCACCACCTTCCACAGCTGAAATGTAAGTATATACTCGAGTATAAGCCGAGGGGGGATTTTTCAGCATAAAAAATGTGCTGAAAAACTCGGCGTATATACGGTAATTTTTCATGATATTTTCTCTTTAACATTTATCGATCTAGTGATTTCCATGATTCCACTTTTCCTTCTTGTTGCAATTTCATTATTCAGTTGTTCGCGTGTATATTATAGTAACAAATGTCTGTGTTGTGTTTTTGTTTTGTTTGTTTTTGTTTTCCTCCAGGGACCTGAACATCCTAACCCAGGAAAACCGTATACAGCAAGAGGATTCCCTCGTCACTGCTATCTCCCAGACAATCCCAAAGGAAGATTGGTAAGCTCTAAACCACTTATAGTTTACCTGTATTGATTTATTCCAGTACTCTGGTCATTCACAAAACTACTACAAGATCTAAACTCATTACAATATTAGTACAATAAATACGTTTGACTTTCGGACGTGTTATTGGCTACACGTTTTACACCGCCTCATAAGTACAATAATATCACTGTGCCATCTAAAGGACAGTTGTAAATATTGCATACATTTATGCAGGCAAGGGAACATGGCTAAAAATAGAAGGAATTATTTTCTTATTTTTCTATTCCTAAATAAAGATTTATATTTACACAGTTTCATTTTTTAGATATACATATAGGTCTGCCTTTAACCCTTCACAGCCTGCGCCATACATATACGGCGGAAGTTGGATGCAGGTGTATGGCGTGGGCTCACAGGGTGAGCTCACCCTATACTCTGCAGGTAATTGGGTGTGTGTCACTGCCAGGACCTGCCTCTAATAACCGCGGGTGTCGAAGTCAAACTCTGACCACGACTTTAACAACATGCAGGCATGGGGGCCGCGTTATTCTATGTGCCTATCGGCACACCTGTTATGTTATCATGGGTCGCCATTGTAATCCTTCCGTTCCAAAGATATCCCTTATCCAGTTGTTATGCAATTGAGGCACAAGTGCAGGGAGGTTGGACCTGCACTTATAGCTATCCGTTCTCTTTCCATCTTTCCCCACCTGCCAACATTTGAAGCTCTCGGACTGTCAGGTCACTCCTATCTGAGTGACCTTCGTCCCCATTCTGAAATCTCACTCAGGCTTCATCATCGCAGTGATGCTTATGCAGATAACTCCTGAAATCATGCTGGAGAAAACATGGCTCGCTTTGTAAGAGACTGGATTAGGACTATATATCTGCTCGTTCGCCGCCCCTTCTAAGAAGACAACCAGAGTAGGGAGTGGCTGTGCCTGCGCAAGTTTTCGGACTGGGGAAACAGGTCACACTGACGTTCCCTGAGACACGATAATCTTCTCTGATGGTGGCGGGCGGGGAAAGATTGTATAGAAAGTATAGCTTTAATCTGAATTACAACGGCCTAACGTAGATTTGTTTGGTTTATGACACAAAAACCTGTTGAAAGGTTCCCTTTAACATTGGCCTGACCCGCTGATTTTGGCGGGATTAGCCAGCTATCTAAAGTGGTTTTAACCTAACTTTCTCTCAAGTCTCTGACAACACCTGATCAGGGAAAGTGTATATGGGAGCAGGAGAAATTGCTGTTGGCCAAGTTTTCTGCTGACAGCTGTCTTAATGTGAAATCCCTGGGAAGGGGAATGGGACGTCCCAGTGACTCGCCTGTGCACATGAACCCTGCAGTACTATGACCGCATAATTCACAGTACAATTGCGCCTTCTGTAAAAAGTGAAGTGCGTGGAATCTGGCCGCGGCGACTGCAAGTCACAGGGCACTGTGATGTTCAGGGGAGGGGGTAAACATTATAATTACCACAGTAGACGGGGATTTCTTCCCTGACCAGGGCCTGCAAGCATCGTAAACTTCAATGAATAAAAAGAAATTTCACAGCATCAAGACCTCTAATATGAGAGGCATACAGGTAGGTATAGATTTAGATTTCTATCATCTGTATGCCCATATTATAGGTCAGATAAGTGCCAGGGGGTGACCAATTTCCTTTAAACAAGCAGTAATTAATAGAATGTATGTGTAGAATATGAAGAACTTCTCTCTTTATTTTGCAATGTATTTATTTTCCATTAGGTCCTGGAGCTCTTAAAACTGGCTTGGACCAGGCGGCTGATTTTCACTATTGGTGTTTCCAGCACGACTGGTGAATCGGACACTGTAGTTTGGAATGAAATCCATCACAAGACAGAAATGATCTCTAACATAACAGGACATGGTTACCCTGACCCAAACTACCTGGACAATGTTATTGCAGAGCTCGCTGCTCAAGGGGTATCAGAAGATTGCTTAAATATATAAATAACTCCCTGACTGCCTTCTAATGAGTCACAGGAGGTGTTCATTCAGTTCTTGTAAATGATGCCTTAAAGATTTGGTTTAAGTTAGCATTATATTTTTTGTAAAGCAATACATATTCAAAAAAGGTTTACAAATAAATGCTGGGGAAATCATGGCTCTCTTTGTACGAGACTGGCATGTGAAGTCATAGTGCCAACCCTGCTGGACAGGGACCAGCCATTATTAAAGTTCCACCATGTGATTCCCTGCATATGTGTAACATCATTCAATTGTCATTGTGTATATGAAAGGAAGAATGCCGATTTTTTTTCTACAAAGATAGAGGCAATTCAGATGCAATATTAGCATGGGTTTCTGTTGATGTTTATACAAGGTACTTGGCGAATATGATAAAATTCAGTCTTAACTGGGTAAATGATAGCTGGTTTTCTAACCTCCTCTGAGCCCGAGCCAAAGTTAAAACTTGTTTGGCTCGTGTGCCATTGGCTTGCAATTCTGTTTGATTCACTGAAAATATTATTTAGTTATTTTATATTGAAAGTCTGTATACAAACCTACAAAAAATGTATGTTTATTGTTAAAGTTAACTATATATCAGTTTAACAGCAGCACATAAGAAGCAAGTTGTTTCTTTACCAACAGCTTTTTATAATAAAAAAATATATACTTATGAATTACTTAATAAAAATTTTATGGAGGGGAAAAAAATCTTTATGAACAAGTTCTTTAATATCTTGTCAATTGTGTCTTTTTCAGGTCAAACTTTTTTTTAAATTCACATATTGTGCCATTATTAAAGTGTTTATACTTTTCTATAGAATAGGGGTTAACTTATTGGTCAGAGTACAGCGGCCTGCTATCTCCAGCAGTCTGATATAGAATGAATGGAGTGGATGGTTCATCCTGACAAGGCTCTGTATAGCCAAGTTTTCAAAGTCTGTGTTTTCACCGATCGGACCCCAAGTATCCTAAGGTGTAAAATTGTTTCAACCCATTTGATATACAACATGTATACAGTACTGTTCAAAATCCTAAACAAATAGTGACAACTGCAGTAGGATTATGAAACCAGTAAATGTCAGCAGAAAAGTTGATTTTAACACCAGAATTTGGAAAATGTGCAAATGATGTCTAAATGATACTCTCACTTCCAAAAGAAAAATAATGTAAAGTGGCAAGTGCAATTTGAAATGAATGAGTAGAAGGTAAACTCAAAACATCAGCATGCATAGAATATTCCCAAAGAAAACCTACATGGTTCCAATGTAGAGCAGCTTCAGAAATATGACCAGCATTGCTTACCCATGTAGATGGAGGGGGCAGAGGTACTAGTCCCCTATTTAACTGGTGAACCCCAAAAGGCTTCTTATGACCTGGCCTTACAGGATGCACAGGAGTATGGCAAATTAAAGACTGAGATATTGGCACGCTCACGAGTAAATGTTACAGCTCAAAGGGTTCACCACTGGGTGTATTGCTGTGAAAAACCCCCTCGCTCCCAAATGTTCGACCTACTACATCTGTTACAGAAGTGGTTGCAGCTGGAGTCCTCCACCCCAGGCCAGATGGTCGAGTGAGTTGTTTATACACCGATTCATCCACTCCCTTCTCAGGCCAGTACAGACTTGGGTTGCCCTGGGTGACCCTCGGAATGCGGATGACCTGGTTGGCCTAGTAGAGAGGTACCAGATTGTTGAGAAATCTCTAGGGAAACAGGACACCGTCACTTCCCTGTACTGGAATAACCCAAAAGGGGGCGGGCTCACCAAGGCGGGAGACTAGAGCCACAAATGGGTGCCGTCCAAATTCCGTTGAGGGTCCACCAAAGGCTGCTGTTAAGGACTTAATCTGTTGGTGATGTCACAATCTTTGATATATAGCTGCCCAGTGTTACATGTCCCCTGAACCGATGGACTGCAACATAGGGCGGCGTTTTTCCTATTATGCCTATCTGGCCTGTAGTGTGGACTGCCAATCCGGTGAGGGGCCACAGGTGTGTACCATGTTGGTTAATGGGCTAATGGTACTTTGGAAGTTTGATGACCCTGATCAGTGCTACACTTCCCCACCAGTTGATTCCTGAAAAATTTATGGGTGTTCACAGTGTACACAGAGACGTCAAGTACTACCCTGTGGCCAGAGTAATCATGGGAACAGACTGTGGTACCAAGTCCCATAAGGTCGAGGTAGTCAAGGACTTGATACATCCCGTCATAGTCAGGCGAGATTTTTCTTTTTTTGGGGGGGACTTATGGAAAAAGGGGACCGTACCGATTGTCTCGGACAAAAGTCGGACTCCTCGGGAAGAAGCCATGTCGAAATCAAAGGTGGATGAGTTCCCCCTTTGTGTCCTTGCCAGGGAGGAGGACGAGTCTGTGACCGAGGAGAACAAAGCGCCCTGAGTTGACTGTCCAGAGAGAACTTTGGGACTGCTCAAATTAGGGACCTTACCTTAAAGGGGGCGTTTGATAATGTTACCATCTGTAACGGGGTTGCTCAAGATTCGTGGTCGGACACCAGGTTTCCACACTTCACACTTAATGAGGAGTTGTTGTATTTGGTGACAAAACTGATGGGGGGGAAATCGTGCAGCAGCTGTTGGTTCCAGGTCCCTATCGATGGAGAATTTTAGACATGGCCCATACACATGTTTTGGCGGGACATTTGCGTGTAGAAAAAACTCATGAGAAGGTAATGCGGAGGTTCTATTGGCCCGGATGCTACCAGGAGATCTTAAATTATTGTAGATCCTGCCCCACCTGCCAGATAGCCCCTCCCTCTTCCCAATTCTGAAGTCCACTAGTCCTGTTACCTGTTATAGAGGTCCCATTTGAGAGAATTGCCATGGAACTAGTAGGTTCCCTTGTTGATTCTGCAGTGGGATATCAAAACATTCTGGTGATTATGGACTATGCGACCCGTTACCCAGAGGCGGAACCACTGAGGAATTCATCCGCCAAGTGTATAGCCAGAGATCTTGTCCATTTTTTTTTTCTGGACCGGCCAACCAAAGGAGATATTGATGGACCAAGGGACACCCTTCATGAGCAAGGTGATGAAGGAGCTGTGTAGGGTCCTTGAGATTGCCCAGTTGCGAACCTCCGTCTACCATCTGCAGACATACGGCCTAGTGGAGCGCTTCAATAAGACCTTAAAGGTTATGCTCGAGAATGTCAGTCCCGGTCTAGACCATCCTTCTCAATATCTGCTTCCGTGCCTGCTCTTCTCTGTAAGGGAAGTTCCTCAAGCCTCCAGTGGTTTCTCTCCGTTCACGCCCTTGTATGGACTACATCCGCAAGGGCTCCTGGATATCACCAAGGAAACCTGGGAAGCCGAGGTCACGCCCCATCGGAGCATCATAGAGCACGTCATCCAGATGCTGGAGAGAGGCCTGCAAACAATTTGCTGAATATAAGCAGACGAAGAACTTGACTTACTGGAACCATGTCCTGTGGTCTGATTAGACCAAAATAAACTTATTTGGTTCAGATGGTGTCAAGCGTGTGTGGCGACAACCAGGTGAAGAGTACAAAGACAAGTGTGTCTTGCCTACAGTCAAGCATGGCGATGGGAGTGTCATGCTGTGGGGCTGCATGAGTGCCGCCAGCTGTAGAGAGCTACAGTTCATTGAGGGAACCATGGATGGCAACATATACTGTGACATGCTGAAGCAGAGCATGATCCCTTCCCATTGGAAACTGGGCCGCAGGGCGGTATTCCAACAGAACGACCCCAAACACGCCTCCAAGCATGGCTGGGCAGAGGGGCAAATGCCCCCCCCCCCAGGCAGGTCCTCCAGCAGAGGTTTTGGGCCGCCTGTCCATCAGCCATCGCCTCAATACTGCTGCAGCCAGTCTCGTCTGCATGCAGCTTGATGGGAGGGTGCTTGCAGAGGAAAGTGGCCGCGGCGCTAGTGAAAGGGGATGGCCTGTGGGCCCACAGGTAGGTAGGGATCAGTGTTGGAATAGCAGAGGTGAGTATTTTATTTTTTTAATCTGGGACCATTATACTGTGAGGAGCACTATGCGGGGCCATGTATATAGTACGGAGCACTATGCGAGGCCGTGTATACGGAGAACTATGCGGGGCCGTGTATACAGTATGGAGCACCATGTGGTGTCGTGTATACAGTACAGAGGACCATGCGGGGCCGTGTATACAGTACGGAGCACCATGCGGGGCCGTGTATACAGTACGGAGCACCATGCGGGGCCATGTATACAGTACGTAGGACCATGCGGGACTGTGTATACAGTACGGAGCACTATGCAATCAAGCGTTTGCAATAATTGGCAATGAGTCTTTTACAACTCTCTGGAGGAATTTTGGCCCACTCATCTTTGCAAAATTGTTGTAATTCTGCCATATTGGAGGGTTTCCGATCATGAACTGCCTTTTTAAGGTCATGCCACAGCATCTCAATCAGATTAAGGCCAGGACTTTGACTAGGCCACTCCAAAGTCTTAATTTTGTTTATCTTACGCCATTCAAAGGTGGACTTGCTGGTGTGTTTTAGATCATTGTCCTGCTGCATAACCCAAATGTGCTTCTTCTTGAGGTCACAAATAGATGGCCAGACATCCTCCTTCAGGATTATTTGGTAGACAGCAGAATTCATGGTTCCACTTACCACAGCAAGTCTTCCAAGTCCTAATGCAGCAAAACAGCCCCAGACCATCACATTTCCACCACCATATTTTACTGTTGTATAATGTTCCTTTTCTGAAATGCTGTGTTACTTCTACCTCAGATGTAATGGGACATACACCTTCCAAAAAGTTCAACTTTTGTTTCATCAGTCCACAGTGTATTCTCCCAAAAGTCTTGGCTATCATCAAGATGGTTTCAGAGACCAGCCTTTATGCTCTTTTTGCTCAGCAGTGGTTTTCGTTATGCATGTAATTTTTGCCCAGTCTCTTTCTTATGGTGGAGTCATGAACACTGACCTTATCTGAGACAAGTGAGGCCTGCAGTTCTTTGGATGTTGTTGTGGGGTCTTTTGTGACCTCTTGGATGAGTTGTCGCTTTGCTCTTGGGGTAATCTTGGTCTGCCAGCTACTCCTAGGAAGGTTCACCACTGTTCCATGTTTCCGCCATTTGTGAATAGTGGCTCTCACTGTCGTTCACTGGAGTCCCAAAGCTTTAGAAATGGCTTTATAACCTTTTCCAAACTGATAGATCTAAATTACTTTGTTTTTCATTTGTTCCTGAATTTCTTTGGATCGCAGCATGATATCTAGCTTTTGAGGATTTTTTGGTCTACTTCAATTTGTCAGGCAGATCCTACTTAAGTGACTTATTGATTGAGAACAGGTGTAGCAATAATCAGGCTGGTGTATGGCTTGGGAAATTGAAATCCGCTTTCCAAAGATGTGAAATTAACTTTGGTTTAAGTTTCAAAGGGGGTGGGGGGCAGGCAATCGCTTTTTCAGATGTTTTGAGATCTGAAACAAGCAAAATAAGAAATCAGGGAAGGGGCAAACACTTTTTCAGACCACTGTATAAAAATTGCAAGATTACTCCTCCTCCTCATGCCTCCATTGTCATAGCAACTGTAGACAATCAAATGTCAAAGTTAAAAATTGCTGATAACGTCATATAAAAAAACTTAAAAATCAACTTGAGAAGAATATGCTTCAAAAGGGTCTATATACAGTCTCTTGAAACGGCTTACACACTTTGAGAACGCTGGCCGGTGAGATCCCTTTTCCAATTTGTGCTGCAATTTCCCGGTAACTGTACCCTTCTTCTCTTAAAGTAACAGCTCTGGCTCTCTTCTTAGGTGACCACTCCGGTCTAATACTGCTGGCACAATATTGGTCTTAAATCACACCCAGGTCACTATAAACAAACATAGAATACATATTGCAAAAGAGGGCGTGTGTTCAAGTAAGTATGTCAGTGAAAACTTTCATTAAATATTGGTGATGGTGAAAAACTGCAGGTGTTGCCTCTATTTTGGCCACTAGTGTACATATGTATCACAGTTGTCATATAAACAGCATTCTACTGTATACAATGCCTTGAAAAAGTATTCATACTCGGTGAAGTTTTCCACATTTTTTCACTTTACACCCACAAACAAATGTATTTTACTGGGATTTTATGTGATATACTGTTATGGTTATTTTTTTAATATCTAGATATCATTATTAATTTAGAAAAAAACAATGTATATTTTTGCTATGTCTGAAGTCTGCTTGAGTGTTTTCTGATTTTACATTGTGGAATGTCTGACTAAGATACTTGATTCCTGTAAAGTCCCTGACAAGAAGGTTTTACGCTGGGCCAAGGGAAATTTGTTACTGATAAGTCTATTTCGGTTTTCTGTTCAGTTGTATGTAACAATGAATTTCTGTTCTGTCTAGCTAGTAAATATGGAAAAGCTCATGTGGTATGAATACTTTTTCAAGGCATTATAGGGACACATCATCATAAAAATAGTACTGATCACTTTTGGGTAGCTAACAACCTCATTTTATTATCCCACTGCTAATAAAATTATTGTATAATATATTGTTACATTTTAGCGCCAAAATCCAATATAGATCTAAATCCGCGCACTTTTTTTTACCCATTGAGCTCCTGCCAAGATGACATTTCTTATTACCTTTTTTTCAGACTATAAGATGCATCGGACCATAAGATGCACCTAGGTTTTAGAGGAGGAAAATAGAAAAAAACTTTTTTAGCAAAAAATGTGGTCATGATGTACTATTAAGGGGGTCTGCTGCTGACACTTATAGGGGTAATGTCCCCCAATTCTGTTAATATCCCCCTTCCTGATATATATGCCCCTCCTTCCTGTTATACGTGGCCCTCATCACCATCCTGTTATGCATGGCACCCCAATCCCCCATCCTGGTATGCATGGCACCCCAATCCCCCATCCTGGTATGCATGGCACCGCAATCCCCCATCCTGGTATGCATGGCACCCCCTGATCCCGATCCTGGTATGCAAGGCACCCCTCATCCTGGTATGCATGGCACCCCTCATCTTGGCATGCATGGCACCCCTCATCTTGGCATGCATGGCACCCCTCATCTTGGTACGCATGGCACCCCTCATCTTGGTACGCATGGCACCCCTCATCCCGGTACGCATGGCACCCCTCATCCCGGTACGTATGGCACCCCTCATCCTGGTATGCATGGCACCCTTCATCCCTCATCCTGTTATGTATGGCACCCTTCATCCCTCTTCCTGGTATGTACAGTACAGACCAAAAGTTTGGACACACCTTCTCATTTAAAGATTTTTCTGTATTTTCATGACTTTGAAAATTGTACATTCACACTGAAGGCATCAAAACTCTGAATTAACACGTGGAATTATATACTTAACAAAAAAGTGTGAAACAACTGAAAATATGTTGTATATTCTTGGTTCTTCAAAGTAGCCACCTTTTGCTTTGATGACTGCATTGCACACTCTTGGCATTCTCTTGATGAGCTTCAAGAGGTAGTCACCGGAAATGGTTTTCACTTCACAGGTGTGCCCTGTCAGGTTTAATAAGTGGGATTTCTTGCCTTATAAATGGGGTTGGGAGCATCAGTTGTGTTGTGCAGAAGTCAGGTGGATACACAGCTGATAGTCCTACTGAATAGACTGATAGCTGCTTTTTTCTTGCCATAATACAAATTCTAAGTAAAGAAAAGCAAGTGGCCATCATTACTTTAAGAAATGAAGGTCAGTCAGTCTGAAAAATTGGGCAAACTTTGAAAGTGTCCCCAAGTGCAGTTGCAAAAACCATCAAACGCTACAAAGAAACTGGCTCACATGAGGACTGCCCCAGGAAAGGAAGACCAAGAGTCACCTCTGCTTCTGAGGATAAGTTTATCCGAGTCACCAACCTCAGAAATCGCAGGTTAACAGCAGCTCAGATTAGAGACCAGGTCAATGCCACACAGAGTTCTAGCAGCAGACACATCTCTACAACAACTGTTAAGAGGAGACTTTGTGCACCAGGCCTTCATGGTAAAATAGCTGCTAGGAAACCACTGCTAAGGACAGGCAACAAGCAGAAGAGACTTGTTTGGGCTAAAGAACACAAGGAATGGACATTAGACCAGTGGAAATCTGTGCTTTGGTCTGATGAGTCCAAATTTGAGATCTTTGGTTCCAACCACCATGTCTTTGTGCGTCACAGAAAAGGTGAACGGATGGACTCTACATGCCTGGTTCCCACCGTGAAGCATGGAGGAGGAGGTGTGATGATGTGGGGGTGCTTTCTGGTGACACTGTTGGGGATTTATTCAAAATTGAAGGCATACTGAACCAGCATGTCTACCACAGCATCTTGCAGCGGCATGCTATTCCATCCAGTTTGCGTTTAGTTGGACCATCATTTATTTTTTAACAGGACAATGACCCCAAACACACCTCCAGGCTGTGTAAGGGCTATTTGACCAAGAGGGAGAGTGATGTTGTGCTACGCCAGATGACCTCGCCTCCACAGTCACCAGACCTGAACCCAATCGAGATGGTTTGGGGTGAGCTGGACTGCAGAGTGATGGCAAAAGGGCCAACAAGTGCTAAGCATCTCTGGGAACTCCTTCAAGATTGTTGGAAGACCATTTCCGGTGACTACCTCTTGAAGCTCATCAAGAGAATGCCAAGAGTGTGCAAAGCAGTAATCAAAGCAAAAGGTAGCTACTTTGAAGGACCTAGAATATAAGACATATTTTCAGTTGTTTTACACTGAAATATATAATTCCACACGTGTTAATTCATAGTTTTGATGACTTCAGTGTGAATGTACAATTTTCATAGTCATGAAAATACAGAAAAATCTTTAAATGTAAAGGTGTGTCCAAACTTTTGGTCTGTACTGTATGTCACCCTTCATCCTTCTTCCTGGTATGTATGGCACCCCTTATCCCTCATCCTGGTATGCATAGCACCCTTCATCCCTCTTCCTGGTAAGTATGGCCCCCCTCATTCCTCTTCCTGATATGTATTGCCCCCCTCATTCCTCTTCCTGGTATGCATGGCACCCTTCATCCCCCTTCCTGGTATGTATGGCACCCCTATCCCTCTTCCTGGTATGCTGGCCACCCCTCCATCCTGGTATGCATGGCACCCTTCATCCCTCTTCCTGGTATGTATGGCACCCCTCATCATGGTATGCATTGCACCCTTATCCCTCTTCCTGGTATGCACGGCCCCCCTCATCCCTCTTCCTGGCATGTATGGCCCCCCTCATCCCTCTTCCTGGTATGTATGACCCCCCTCATCCCGCTTCCTGGTATGCATGGCACCCCTCATCCCTCTTTCTAGTATGCTTGGCACCCCTCCATCCTGGTTTGCTTGGCATCCCCTGATCTCCATCATGCTGCACACCAAAAAATAAACTATTATACTCACTTTCTCTCTGCACCAGCGCTGCGTCCTGCTCTGCTGCTGACACTGATCTCACTGTGTGAGCCGTGCATGGTGTCACTACCATGTGTCCTCACACTGTAAGATAATCTGCTGGTATAGTCACTGCTCCACACGCCGGGACTATGTACGTGGGGAGCACCTTTAAATGCACGCACAGTGTACCCACAGTGCGGCTCCTGCTGTGGCTCTGCTCTCTCGTGTGCCTGCTATTAAAGAATATGAATGTTTACTACTCCCCACGCCCATGGGAGTGGGTTGTAGTGAATATTCATGTTTAATAGCAGGCACACATGACCGCAGAGCAGCAGTAGGAGCTGCGCTGCGAGTACAGTGTGTGCGCTATTAAGGAAAATGAATATTCCCATAGATGCTTAGCACTTGTTGGCCCTTTTGCCTTCACTCTGCGGTCCAGCTCACCCCAAACCATCTCGATTGGGTTCAGGTCTGGTGACTGTGGAGGCCAGGTCATCTGGCGTAGCACCCCATTACTCTCCTTCTTGGTCAAATAGCCCTTACACAGCCTGGAGGTGTGTTTGGGGTCATTGTCCTGTTGAAAAAATAAATGATGGTCCAACTAAATGCAAATCTGATAGAATAGCATGCCTCTGCAAGATGCTGTGGTAGCCATGCTGGTTCAGTATGCCTTCAATTTTGAATAAATCCCCAACAGTGTCACCCGCAAAGCATCCCAACACCATCACGCCTCCTCCTCCATGCTTCACGGTGAGAACCAGGCATGTAGAGTCCATCCGTTCACCTTTCCTGCGTCGCACAAAGACACGGTGGTTGGAACCAAAGAACTCAAATTTGGACTCATCAGACCAAAGTACAGATTTCCACTGGTCTAATGTCCATTCCTTGTGTTCTTTAGCCCAAACAAGTCTCTTCTGCTTGTTGCCTGTCCTTAGCAGTGGTTTCCTAGCAGCTATTTTACCATGAAGGCCTGCTGCACAAAGTCTCCTCTTAACTGTTGTTGAAGAGATGTGTCTGCTGCTAGAACTCTGTGTAGCATTGACCTGGTCTCTAATCTGAGCTGCTATTAACCTGCGATTTCTGAGGCTGGTGACTCGGATAAGCTTATCCTCAGAAGCAGAGGTGACTCTTGGTCTTCCTTTCCTGGGGCGGTTCTAATGTGAGCCAGTTTCTTTGTAGCGCTTGATGGTTTTTGCAACTGCACTTGGGGACACTTTCAAAGTTTTCCCAGTTTTTCGGACTGACTGACTTTCATTTCTTAAAGTAATGATGGCCACTCGTTTTTCTTTACTTAGCTGTTTTTTTTTTGCATAATACAAATTCTAACAGTCTATTCAGTAGGACTATCAGCTGTGTATCCACCTGACTTCTGCACAACACAACTGATGGTCCCAACCCCATTTATAAGGCAAGAAATCCCACTTATTAAACCTGACAGGGCACACCTGTGAAGTGAAAACCATTTCCGGTGACTACCTCTTGAAGCTCATCAAGAGAATGCCAAGAGTGTGCAAAGCAGTCATCAAAGCAAAAGGTGGCTACTTTGAAGAACTTAGAATATAAGATATATTTTCAGTTGTTTCACACTTTTTTGTTAAGTATATAATTCCACTTGTGTTAATTCATAGTTTTGATGTCTTCAGTGTGAATGTACAATTTTCATAGTCCTGAAAATACAGAAAAATCTTTAAATGAGGTGTGTCCAAACTTTTGGTCTGTACTGTACGAGTTTCTACATTACTTCACACCTAGCGCCTCAATGACCACCTAACAGAGAGTGACCAGTCAGCAATCGGTAAAAGATGCCCAAAGTTGACTAATTAACAACCCTGCCAATCTCTCAGATTTCTCTAAATACAACAGTCTTCTTATCGAAAGCACATAGGTAGCGTCCCAGCAGGGTTAACCAATCAGAAGTCAGCAATTGCTGCCTTTGTTCAGAAACAGAAATTCAGATGCCGACATATGACAATCCTCTGATTCCTATTGATAGTCCATATCTGGTTAGAAGTTTCTTGTGAATTTTTCTTATGAAATCTTAGGGATCATCTTCTATTTTCTCAATCGTTTCTTCATTGCTTCTAGCAGCAGGAGTAGAGAAATAGACTGATGAGATACAAATAAAAAAAAAACGTAAACACCTTGATTGTGATCACAGAATATAAGCTTCGGAATCTAAAGTTGAAGTGCAACTATGAAAAGCATAAGGTAACATTGAGTGTTTTCCTGGTCAGAAGAATAAAACATTATTACATGGCAACAAATTAACCCATACGAAATGTATCTCAACTATTTGATAACATATACCAATATTAATTTTAATAAAAAGGTGAATCAAAAGCAGCACAAAAAAATGGAACAAAGGTGCAAAGCCCCCCAGTTACACACCAGTCCTATGTATATCCACAAAGAGATTGGAGGCAGCACACAGATAAATGATGAAAAAATTGTCTTTTAATAGCACATGTGGCTGTAGCAACGTTTCGGTCCAAAAATGTGGACCTTTCTCAAGCAATGTGAAAGTGCAATGTGCCAAGTATTTAAACCTGCTTAATCACACACATTGATTAGCAGTAATTAATACAACATATACATTTTAGACATGATACAGATACAATCAATACAGCATTTATCATGATTCATACAATGTGTACAATATATAAAGTGCAAAAGAACTAAGAAGACAAAAAAAATTCAAGTCATCATTATAAAAATAATTTCTATTCATAATTGATCATAGTCACCGGCTGTACATATTTAAATAGCCACTTGACTCACCCCATAGTGTAAACATGAGAAGCGCCAAATCTCAGCGTCCCTACTATCTCTTGCGCATGTCCGGAAGGAATATAACAGTTCTGGAGCGCAATTGCGTTCCAAAGACCGGAAATTCCGGCGCCGTCATAGAAACCTATATGAAACTGACCGCGCATGTGTGAGGAGGCGTCAACACATCCCTCACTGCGTTCATAGACAGACTTGTAGCCCGGGCATCTATGTTTATTAAGGGCAACTCGTCCAAATCTCACTATGTCAGAATGCGCAATGCACATATATATATATATATTATAAAACTGCAGGGGACGCAGCGCTAAAGTGCACATTATAACTAAGTCTTGCACTCATTTAAAGGTATGAGTCACAGATATTTGAGCCTGAGAGGCATGGGAACGCCCCCATTAGCTGGGGATGGCAACCCAGTGGCCTTACTGAGATGGGAGACAAGTACCCAAAAGGGCACCAATCTCAACCCCTCATGACACAAGCTACCCAATTGTCCATATACTCCCATAAATAATTGTGTAGCAACCCCTCAGTATATTGTATAAATTCATATATTAAGAAGAAGATTTTATCATATGGAGCCCAATTCATGTATTTTATCATCATATTCCTATACAAACATTGCGCTATTTTAAATAAAGTATAAAAACTATTAATTTTGATAGGGATGAATCATGTCCTCAAACATCAGACAGTGGTGGTAGATCTATAAAGAAAAATAAGAAAAATTAATAAAATATTAATTAGAATTCTATAAAATAACCACATCATGTATGACTAAGAGATAATCACAAGGAGGAAAAGGCAAGCAAACATCCCTAAATAGTTACACTCAATTTATAATCAACATTTAATCCATTGGGTTTTAATGTTTTAAGTCTCTTAATCCATTCCAATTCTCTGATTTTCAACAAACGGACCCTGTCTCCACCCCATCTCAAGTGTGGTATGTGGTCAATAATTCTACATTTCAAATGTTTCTCTGAGTGTTGCATCTCAGTAAAATGTTTTGGAACAGGTAAGTCAAGTCTTTTTTTCCGAATTGTATATCTATGCTGGTTGAGTCTAATTCAAAAATCTAACGTAAAAGAGATTACAGGGACACTGTAATAGATAAATAACATAATTTGATGAGCATGTTAAAAAATGATTTATTAGAAAGCTGAAACTGATTGCCTTTCTGTAAAAATGAACAATTAATACAATTGAGGCAAGGAAAACGACCTGTTCTCCGTTGTCCTGTTAATGTACTCTGAACTGTCTCCCTTTGGGAGCCAATGTCTGCCCGGATCAACCTATCCATGATGTTTTTAGCACGTTTGTAACATATCAGGAGAGGTGATTGAAATTCTTTAATTTCAGGTAGACATTTATTTAGCATTGGCCAGTGGCGTTTAACAATATTAGCCACCATCTTGTCTCCTCACAAAAAGACGTTACCATCGGTATCCTATCCAAATTTCCAGGTTTTTTCACTGGTTTATTTAACAGGCTATTACGGTCCACTCCCTTCACTTTGTCCTTCCATTTGTCTAGCAGTTTACATGGGTAATTCCTCACCCTGAATTTATCCATCATTGAGTCCAAAGAAGCCTCCAACATACTATCCTCACTAACAATCCTTCTAATTCGCAACATCTGACTATAAAGAAGCGATTCCACCATTCTGCGTGGATGGTGACTGTCATATTTCAATAAGTTATTTCTATCCGTAGGTTTGACAGATAGTTCTGTACTCAATCTATTGTTATTATATTTAATTAATACATCTAAAAATTGTATCTCTCTATCTGAATGCACCAAAGTAAGCCTAATGCCCTCAATCAGATCATTAAGAAAAACATGAAAATCCAACAGTTCCTCCAAAGAACCAGACCATAGGAGGAGGACATTGTCTTTGTATCTCCACCACCCACATACATGACGGAAGTGGTGGGACATATAGACGAGGTCCTCCTCCATGACTCTCATCACCAAATTTGCATAAGTGGGTGCCATACTGGCGCCCATCGCTGTTCCTCTGCACTGCATGTAATATTTGTCACCAAACAAAAAATAATTGTTTCTCAATACAACCTCAAGTAAGTTCACAATGAAATCTTTCTGTCTGGATGTAAAGTGGGTCCCACTCAATATCTTATTCACAGCACTAAGTCCCACCTCATGACTAATAGACGTATATAAAGATACTACATCAAATTATGCCAAAATAATCTCACCACTAAGCCTGACCGAACTCAATTTACATAAAAAGTCAGTAGTGTTCAATATAAAGGATTTTGCCTCTCTTGCTAGTGGGCCTAAGATTTTATCCGAAAAGATTCCAATATGACTCGACAAAGAGTCACTCCCAGATATAATGGGACGTCCTGGCGGATCTATAAACGTTTTATGTATCTTTGGGAGAATATATATATAACCGGCGTAACCGGATTCTCCTTCAACAAAAATTTAGACAAGTCCTCATCAATTATGCCCTGTGCCATTGCCTCATTCAAAATCAATTTAATCCTTTGCATAACCACTAATTTAGGATCCCCGCTTAATTCTTCATATACCTCAGTATCAGCAAGTTGCCGATCAATTTCGGCTATATATTTTACTGTATCCATGACGACGACCGCACCCCCCTTGTCCACTGGTTTAACCGTGAGGTCGCCGTCATGGATCAAGGAATTAAGGGCAATAGTCTCACCTTTGGAGAGATTTGTTGGCATATGCAACAGATTATGACTTATTATAAGTGAAAGGAGGACTTTATACTAACCAGACAGCAGATGGCGATAGTGTGTAAAATGATATGCTTGCTGTAATGTGGGGAGGGAAGCTCTCAATTGTTGGTTGTTTTTACTTCCTTTGGGGTTTTTTTCTGTATGTGTTATGTCAGCAGCACACAGACTGTGTGACACTGAATTGTATCTCATGTTTATCTAGTATGAAGTAAATACTGTTTACTCAAGATATCTTGCTGTTTGAAGCTCTCGTAAGTACAGCGGTGACTGTAAGAAGATGCACTCTGCGACAGGTTATGGGCCCAGACACTACAGGCCAGCACTACAAGCCCAGGCAGCAGTATCCCTGTTTATAACCCCAGATAACGGAGCACACAGATAAGCTCTGTAAACAGAAGGAAATAAATCCAGATACCGAGTGACAAAGAAATTCATGATCCCAGGAGCTGGATATAATTACAGAGAATTCAACACAGGCAGGACATACAGGAACTATCAGCAAGAGAAAAAACAGGAGAATATCTTCAGTACAACTCTCTAAACAAGTAAGACTATATAAAGATGATGAGTAACACAGAACTGAAATTTACAGTAGCTAAACTGAATAGTGAAAATTATCAGTTATGGAAATTCAAAGTAGAGATGTTGTTATCTAAGGATGATTTATGGGAAGTAATTGTTACAGAAAGACCAGACCAAGATAATCAGACATGGGATAAGAAGAATAGACAAGCGAGAGCCACCATTAGCTTATTAGTGGATGATGCTCAATTAATACATATAAGAAATGAAGAAACAGCGAAAGGAATGTGGGAAGCATTAAGAAAACTGTATGAAAGACCTAGCTTGAATCACAAGTTATTTTTATTAAGAAAGCTTTACAGTATGAGATTGAGTGCAAATGACGACATGCAGAAGCACATATTCTCAATGATGGAAATGATATCACAGCTAAGATCTATTGGTGAAGACATTAAAGAAAGTCATGTAGCAGCTATATTATTGTGCAGTTTACCAGATTCGTATACAGCCTTGATAAATGCCCTTGAGACGAGACCAGAAACTGACATTACATTAGATTTTGTGAAAACAAGACAAATAGATGAATATCAGAGAAGAAAAGAACAAAGAAATGTTTCTTCTACTGGAAAGGACAGTGAAAACGCTCTTAAAGCTACAGAATTTAAAAAACCCTATAATAAAGAGACAAGAGAATGCTTCAGATGTAAGAATAAAAGGTCATTTAAAGAAAGAATGTACCATATGGAAAGCAGAACAACAAAAATTACAACATAAAAAGCATACACAGAAAGTAAAAAACACAATTTCTGATTCATGTGAGAATAATTGGAATGGCACATTTAAAGTAACAGACAAGAAATCATCACTTGGTTGGTTTATTGATTCAAGATCAACGAGTCATATAACAAGTGACAAGAATTTCTTTACTGATCTTGATTTAGATAAGAAAGAAGCCATTTATCTTGCAGATGGAAGCAAAATAACCGCAGAAGGTATCGAACAAGGTATGCTAAATTGTTCAAACAAGTTCGGACAAGATTCAACTTTGTACAGGATGTGTTGTATGTTCCAAAATTGGAAAGCAGATTATTATCTGTGAAACGTTTAACAGCAAAATGACTTACAGTAAAATTCAAAGACAATGAGCGTGCAATTATTGCAGGAAATAAGATGATAACCAAGTCAAGGCAGATGAACAATTATATCATTTTGACACACCAAAGGAACAGATGAAGGTATGTACACATGATCACAAAAACTGTATTCACATGTGGAATAGACGTCTAGGACATAGACACCCTGACAGTATAAGGGAACTACAGAGAAAAGAATTGACAAAAGATTTAAAGATATCAGATTGCTCAATTACCATAAGATGTGAATGTTGTATAAAATCCAAAGCCACAAGGATATCTATTCCAAAAGAAAGTGAGATGAAAAGCTAAAGACCACTTGATTTGGTGCATACTGATGTATGTGGACCCATGAAAGTGACTACATCAGGAGGCAATAGATACATGTTGACTTTTATAGACGACTACTCAAGATACACAGTCACATACTTAATTAAGAACAAAAGTGAAGTTTTTGATAAACTTGTAGACTGTGTAACAGGATCAAGTAACACATTTCAAAGGAAGTCAATTGTCATCAGAAGTGATAATGGAGGTGAATTTACAGGTCACAGAATAGAAGACTACTTAAGACAAAATGGAATAGTACACCAGAAAACTGTTCCATACACACCTGAACAAAATGGAGTAGCAGAAAGGAAAAACAGAACTCTAATAGAAATGATAAGATGTATGCTGACGGATTCCAAACTACCAGAGAAATATTGGGGTGAGGCAGCAATGACAGCTACATATCTACAGAACCGACTTTTTTCCAGAAAACTCCATATGAACAGTGGCTAGGTATGAAACCAAATGTCAATCATTTAAAAGTTTTTGGATGTAAAGTTTTTATATTCATTCCAACAGAAAAACGTTCCAAACTCCAAAACAGATCCATAGAAGGAATATTCGTTGGATATAGTGAAAATTGCAAAGGATATAGAATCCTAGATCCCAAAACAGACAGAGTTACGGGGAGTAACAGTGTGACATTCATTGAAGATTTAAATGAAGACATAATGATTTCAGTTGAAACAAAAAGTGAGAAAAACAATAGTGACATAACTGTAGAAATATCTGATGAGAAAGAAGTAGAAATTAATGAAGAACAAAATACTGAAAGTGAAGAATCACAACTACAAACAGACACAGAACCAAGGCGTTCAATGAGAGAGAACCACCAAAACGTCTCTCATACAAGACCAGCATAAAAAAAATCTATGAGCCTACCTCTTGGGAAGACATATCTAAACTTCCTGAAGAAGAAGCTAATAAATGGATAGGAGCAAGAGAAACAGAAATTAAATCCATGCATGATTCAAATACATGGACACTAACAGAGTTGCCAGAAGGAAGAAAAGCCATAGGATGTAAATGGATTTTTAAAGTAAAATACCAAACAGATGGCACAGCTGAAAGATACCAAGCAAGACTCGTAGCTAAAGGGTATTCTCAAAAATATGGAGAAGACTATGATGAGACATTTGCTCCAGTTGTCAAACACACTACAATAAGAACTTTACTTACAGTTGCAGCAATGAAACAGATGGAACTGAGACATCTGGATGTAAAGACAGCTTTTTTGAATGGAGATTTAACAGAAGACATTTACATGGAACAACCTCCAGGATTCAAAGATGAAAGAAATCCAAACAAAGTTTGCAAACTACAGAAAAGCATATATGGTTTAAAGCAAGCAGCTAAAGCGTGGAATGACAAAATCACGGAAGTACTTACAAATGAAAAATTTCAAAGGAGCAAAGCTGATCCGTGCTTGTACACAAAAAGGCTGATTAATAGATGGATTTATGTACTCATATATGTAGATGACATTTTGATTTGTTTTAAACAAGAAAGGGATAAAGAAAACATTCTAAAAATCCTGAAGCAACATTTTGAAATCAAAGACTTGGGAAATGTGAAACAGTACCTAGGAATACAGGTAGAACGAGAAGAAGACGGAAGTTTCCTACTGAATCAAAATCACATGATTCAAGACATAACAGAAACATTTGGATTAAAGGATGCAAAAACAGTAAAGTCTCCAATGGAAACTAATTATCTCAAAGAGATGAAGAGTGAACAAAATATGGTACCAAATAATGAAGAATACGGAACAGCAATAGGAAAACTACTGTATCTAGCGACCGTTACAAGACCAGACATCGCAGCAGCAGTAGGAATCCTGAGTAGAAAGGTATCAAAACCAAATAAAGCTGATTGGAGTGCCGTGAAGAGAGTAATGCGTAATTTGAAAAGAACTAGCAATGTTAAGCTGAAATTACCCACAAGTGATAATTGCATTTTAACAGGATATGTTGATGCAGATTGGGCTGGAAATCCAACTGACAGAAGATCTACCAGTGGACATATTTTTTTTCTCTCAGGTGGACCAATAAGTTGGACAAGTAAGAAACAGTCAATTGTGACACTGTCTTCAACAGAAGCAGAATATGTTGCCGCAGCACATGCGAGTCAAGAAGTACTGTGGTTAAGACAATTGTTGACCGAATTAGGATAACAACAGTTGGAACCAACAAAACTGAAAGAGGACAATCAAGGATGTCTTGTTCTTGCTCAGATGGAAAGAGTCAATCCAAGAACCAAGCATATTAATGTGAAATATCATTTCTTGAGAGATCATCAGGAACAAGGAGTCTTGAAGTTAGAGTATTGTCCTACTGAAGAAATGACAGCAGACATCTTCACGAAGGCGTTGAATGCTGATAAACACCAGAGACTAATAAAAAAGTTGGGTTTCATTGAATAAGTCCTTACTGTTGAGAAAGGGTGTTGGCATATGCAACAGATTAGGACTTATTATAAGTGAAAGGAGGACTTTATACTAACCAGACAGCAGATGGCGATAGTGTGTAAAGTTATATGCTTGCTGTAATGTGGGGAGGGAAGCTCTCAATTGTTGGTTGTTTTTACTTCCTGTGGGTTTTTTTCTGTATGTGTTATGTCAGCAGCACACGGACTGTGTGACAATGAATTGTATCTCATGTTTATCCAGTATGAAGTAAATACTGTTTACTCAAGATATCTTGCTGATTGAAGCTCTCGTAAGTACAGCGGTGACTGTAAGAAGATGCACTCTGTGACAAGATTAGGGTGGCAAAACAAGGTTTTAGTATGTGACTCTTTCAACCTTTCCATATCTTTGTTCATTGCTTTAATATATGCCTCAATAACAGGTTGATTTGTAATAGGTACAAAATCACTTTTATTGCTGAATCCATAGTCCTGCAGTCTTAGAGTAGCTGGTCATGTTACTCCCTAGTTTCTTATCACTCCTACCAAACCAATATTTTAATTTGATTGATCTAAAAAATTTAAACATTTCAGTTTCAAGCTTAAACCAATTGATATGAGTGCAATAACTATGTGACAAACCTTTAGCCAACACATTAATCTCATCATCTGTGAGGATTTTGGAAGATAAATTAACTACCAAATTTACTCCTTCTTTCTCATTTGTCTTGGTGGGTTCACCCGAATATTCTGCCGCTTTTCTTTTCTCTCTACGATAGTGTTTCCTTCCTCCCCGTCTAGTTCTTTGTTGTCTTCCTCCACCTCGCTCAACAGACCCTCTAGGAACATGGTTTTGAAAATGTGAAACATTATTATGTACATTAATACAATAATTATAAGATAAATAACCACCTGTCCCAGTACAGTTTTTTTATTCATGGTAGTTCTACCGCCATCTTTTTGCCAATTATAAATGTTCCCCAAAAGATAGTCCTCAGAATCACTATCCCACTTTCATCTTTTTGTATCCTCCAATTCATTTTTGGTAGTTAAGAGGTGTCGATCGGTACTTTTCTTGAATTTAATCCAAGTCTCAGAATCTGATTGTTCCTTTAATTTTTTCTCTGTGTCAGCAATCCTAACATTCAAAACAGCAATGTCACCTTGTAAATACTCCATGTTCAATAACAGAATGTCCATTGCATATTTGTTGGAAAGTGCAAAAAATTTGTCACAAAAAATGTTATTAAAAAATAGATTAGGGCGAATATTGGACCTTAAACCTCTAGGAATTAGTTTGTTTATAAAGTATTCTTTCAATGTCATTAAGTCAAGTTGAAAAGTCAATAGCCTTTTGGTGTCAAGACCATACTTGCGTTTCAATCTGAAGGTGATGTTTTATTCAGGAATGTTGCCTCTCCTTCTATTCCTCCCAGGATCCTCTCCTCGTCCTCCATGCTGTAGCAGAACACATCGGGCAAATCCAAATCTCCACTTGCAGTGGCCATACTTGCAAAACCTGTGCACGCTTAAGCAGGTAATAGTCAAAAAAAGGTGAATCAAAAGCAGCACAAAAAAATGGAAAAAAGGTGCAAAGCCCCCCAGGTACACACCAGTCCTATGTATATCCACAAAGTGATTGGAGGCAGCACACACATGAATGATGAAAAAATTGATTAGCAGTAATTAATACAACATATACATTTTAGACATGATACAGATACAATCAATACATCATTTATCATGATTTATACAATGTGTACAATATATAAAGTGCAAAAGTGCTAAGAAGATATAAAAAAATCATCATTATAAAAATCATTTCTATTCATAAATAATTGATCATAGTCACTGGCTGTACATATTTAAATAACCACATGACTCACCCCATAGTGTAAACATGAGAAGCGCCAAAATCTCAGCGTCCCTACTATCTCTATTGCGCATGTCCGGAATGAATATAATAGTTCAGTTCAGAGTTCAGTTAACAAGACAACGGAGAACAGGTCGTTTTCCTTGCCTCAATTGTATTAATTGTTCATTTTTACAGAAAGGCAATCAGTTTCAGCCTTCTAATGGTGGGTAGATTTACTCTATAAATCATTTTTTAACATGCTCATCAAATTATGTTATTTATCTATTACAGTGTCCCTGTAATTTTACGTTGGGGAGACTACACTAGATTTTTGAATTAGACTCAATCAGCATAGATATACAATTTGGAAAAAAAGACTTGACTTACTGTAGCGCCGGCGTCCCTGCCCTCTGCTAGGCAGGGACGCTGTTCCCCTCACCCCTCTGCTCCGAGCCCGGCGTCCTCCTCCCGCTCTGCTGGCAGCGCGCGCTCCTTCCCGGCCACTGTGCTTAGGGCGCGCGCGCGCGCTCCCTCCCTCTTAAAGGGACCGCGCGCGCCGTCCTAAGGAGTCCCCGGCCAATGGCCGGAGGACTTCACCATATATAAGGCACCTCCTCCAAAATGGAGGTGCCCGAGCAATGTTGTTGCACTGTTCACTACTCTGCTTCAGCCCTCAGGTCCCGTTGCCAGTTACCTGCCAGATTCCTGCCAGTTTGCTGTCTGATTCCTGCCTGATATTCTGCTTACCTGCCTGCTAGCCTAAGGTCCGACGGTCTGCCTACCGACTCCTGTCAGTCTGTCTAAGGACCAGCTTGCCCGCTCACCTGGGAGCGCTCCCCTGCTACCTGCCTGCTAGCCTGAGGTCCGACGGTCTGCCCTCCAACTCCTGTCAGTCTGTCTATGGACCAGCTTGCCCGCTCACCTGGGAGCGCACATCTGCTACCTGCCTGCTAGCCTACCTGGAGGCTCCGCCGTCACGTGCTGTGACCACCTGCCATTCTAGAGACTCCTGCCCGCTCACCTGGGAGCGCACACCTGCTACCTGCCTGCTAGCCTACCTGGAGGCTCCGCCGTCACGTGCTGTGACCACCTGCCATTCCAGAGACTCCTGCCCGCTCACCTGGGAGCGCACACCTGTTACCTGCCTGCTAGCCTACCTGGAGGCTCCGCCGTCACGTGCTGTGACCACCTGCCATTCCAGAGACTCTCGCTTGCTCACCTGGGAGCACACATCTACCATCTGCCTGCTAGCCTACCTGGAGGCTCTGCCATCACAGGTCGTACCTACCCTTTACCCAGAGACTGCCCCGGTCACTTGCCGTGACCTCCTGTCCGTTCATCCAGAGACTGCCCCGGTCACTTGCCGTGACCTCCTGTCCGTTCATCCAGAGACTGCCCCGGTCACTTGCCGTGACCTCCTGCCCGTTCATCCAGAGACTGCCCCGGTCACTTGCCGTGACCTCCTGCCCGTTCATCCAGAGACTGCCCCGGTCACTTGCCGTGACCTCCAGCCCGTTCACTCAGAGACTGTCTCGGTCACCTGCTGTGACTGCCTGCCCATCTTCCCTGGTCGCCACCCGCTCCCTTACAAGGACCGCCCCCTTGTATAGTAGCTCAGAGGTTCCGCCTCCCAGACCCGTTACAGTTTGCTCGGGCCATGGAACCCGGTGGCACCCAAGCTCCCTCACTCTCGGACCTATGTCATGAACTGTCCCGTCAGAGGTCCCAACAGGAGTCCATCCTGGGTCACCTGCGGAATGTCAATACTCGCCTGGACACTCTGACTGCTCCACCAGCAACCACCGCCAGAGCCATGACTCGCAGTCCGGCAGCTCCGCTGCCCACCAATACTATGGTATCCTACCCCGGCCCCCGGCTTTCTGCACCTCCTCGCTTCGGAGGCGACTCCGCTCAGGCTCGGGGCTTTATAAATCAGTGCACCCTGCACTTTGAACTCCTGTCCCACCAGTTTAACTCCGACCGGGCCAAAATTGCCTTCATCATGTCCCATCTCACCGGGGAGGCCCTGGCCTGGCTAAATCCTCTATGGGAGAGAGGAGACCCCCTGGTGTCCGACTTGCCTGCCTTTCTCACGGCTTTCCGGAAAGTCTTCGACGAACCTGGACGGAAGACCTCATCCGCATCATCTCTGCTACGCCTCCGTCAGGGAAGTCTCACCGTGGGCCAATATGCCATACGGTTCCGTACCCTTGCCTCGGAGCTGGCCTGGGATAACGACGCTCTGGTATCTGTCTTCTGGGAGGGTCTGTCCGGCCGTATTAAAGATGAACGTCGAGACATTCCTACCACTCTCGATGACCTAATAACTCTTGCACCCGGATTGACCTACGGTTCCAGGAGCGTGCCAAAGAAGTCACCCGTGAGAGAAGGTTTCCACGTCTAGCTCCTACTTTTCAGAAATCCGTCACTCCCTCCGTTTCTCCCCAGGTACACTCTCCTGAGCCTATGCAGGTCGACCAGACCAAGATGGTCAAAACCCGTCAGGACTTACGCCGTGCCGAGGGGAGCTGCTTCTACTGTGGCAGTAAGGAGCACCGGATCCGTACCTGCCCGGAGAGGTCGGGAAACGCCTGTGTCTAGGTTCGCTCAGAGAGGTCGACCTAGACAAGAATAAATCCTCTCCATCTCTGCTGCTGTCAGTCTCAATTATCTGCGGGGAGAATCGTTATTTCGAACTAGCCCAACTTGACTCTGGAGCGGCCGGGAATCTTATTTCACAGGCCCTGGTAGAAAAATACCGCATTCCCACCAAACCTCTGGCTATACCATTATCTGTCGCTGCTGTGGATGGGGGCCTCTTACCACGTCCCATCCAACTCATCACCGAATCCGTAACTCTGCAGGTGGGAATGCTGCATTCTGAGAGCATCTCTTTTCATGTTCTGCCTGGACTCTCTCACGCCCTCTTACTAGGTCTACCTTGGCTCCAGAGATATGCACCCGTGCTTGACTGGCAGACCGGAGAAGTCCTTCGCTGGGGACAGGACTGTCATAAGACTTGTTTGGTTCCTGTTCATCCCGCCCGTCCTTCTCCTACCCCAACTAATCTACCTGGACTTCCGATTCCCTATTGGTCATTTGCTGATGTCTTTAATAAAAAGGAGGCAGAGACATTACCCCCTCATAGACCATACGACTGTCCTATCGACCTGTTACCCGGTACTACGCCTCCCCGTGGGCGTATTTACCCATTGTCCGCTGCTGAGACCCGGTCGATGTCCGAATATATTGAGGAGAATTTGGCCAGGGGATTCATCCGGAAATCTACCTCCCCGGCGGGAGCAGGCTTCTTTTTCGTAAAAAAGAAGGACGGCTCTCTCCGTCCCTGTATAGACTATAGAGGCCTTAACCAGATCACGGTGAAGAATAAGTACCCCCTTCCGCTCATTCCAGAATTATTTGATCGTCTGAGGGGGGCTAGAATCTTCACCAAACTGGACCTCCGTGGGGCGTACAACCTGGTCCGTATCCGTCAAGGGGATGAATGGAAGACTGCATTCAACACCCGGGACGGCCACTATGAATATCTGGTAATGCCCTTTGGTCTCTGTAACGCTCCTGCCGTCTTTCAAGAGTTGGTCAATGACATCTTCCGGGACCTTCTCTACTCCTGCGTAGTGGTGTACCTGGACGACATCTTGGTCTTCTCTCCGGATCTCCAGACTCACCGGAGAGACGTTCGTCAGGTCCTGCTCAGGCTCAGGCAGAATCACCTCTTCGCTAAATATGAGAAGTGCCTCTTTGAGCAGACCTCGCTTCCGTTTTTGGGCTACATTATTTCTCAGACCGGCCTTCGAATGGATCCAGAGAAACTGTCTGCCATCGAGAAATGGCCCCGACCGGAGGGGTTGAAGGCCATTCAGCGGTTCCTGGGCTTCGCCAACTACTACCGCCTCTTCATACCGCACTTCTCTTCCCGGACTGCCCCAATTTCCGCGCTCACCCGTAAGGGCACTAATCCCAGAGAGTGGCCGCCCGAAGCAGAGGAGGCCTTTCCTTAAAACAGGCCTTCTCTTCCGCCCCGGTGCTGCATCGCCCCGATGGCAACAAGCAGTTCTTCCTGGAGGTTGACGCCTCCTCCTCTGGAGCCGGAGCGGTACTTACCCAAAAATCATCTTCCGGGAGAATGGTAACTTGTGGCTTCTTCTCCAAACTCTTCTCCTCTTCTGAGCGCAACTATTCCATAGGAGATCGAGAGTAATTGGCCATCAAGCTGGCATTGGAGGAGTGGCGTTACCTGCTCGAAGGGGCTCTTCACCCGGTAATAATTTACACTGACCACAAGAACTTGGCTTACCTCCAGCATGCCCAGAGACTTAACCCGCGCCAAGCCCGGTGGTCCTTGTTTTTTGCTCGCTTTGATTTTATTCTTCATTTTCGCCCGGCTGACAAAAACATCAAGGCGGACGCCTTGTCCCGATCCTTTCTGGTGTCTGATCTCGAGGAGGAACCGAAACACATCATCGATCCCGCCAGAGTAATGCAGGTGCGTCCCGTGAGTCTAAATCGTCTCCCTCCCGGTAAGACGTTCGTATCAGTACCTGATCGGGAGAAGATCCTACACTGGGGTCACTCGTCTAAACTAGCTGGCCACGCCGGTCAGAAAAAGACCCTCCAGCTTATTACCCGGCACTACTGGTGGCCTACCCTGCACAAGGACGTAATTGACTTTGTTTCTGCCTGTGTGTCCTGCGCCCGCAACAAGGTTCCGAGACATCTGCCAGCCGGTCGCCTCCTTCCGCTCCCAGTACCTGCTGCCCCCTGGCAGCATATAGCAATGGACTTTATAACTGATCTCCCCGTCTCTGCCGGTTGTACGGTCATTTGGGTGGTCGCTGACCGCTTTTCCAAGATGGCTCATTTCGTTCCCCTGCTAGGCCTCCCGTCTGCACCCGAGCTGGCTAAAGACTTTATCCGCCACATCTTCCGTCTTCATGGCCTGCCCCTCCACATCGTGTCGGATCGTGGGGTACAGTTCACCTCACGCTTCTGGAGAGCCACTTGTAAACTGCTAGACGTCACCCTGAACTTCTCCTCCGCTTACCACCCACAGTCTAATGGTCAAGTGGAGCGGATCAATCAGAACCTGACCAGTTACCTCCGGCACTTTGTTAATGCCCACCATTCAGACTGGGTGGATCTCCTGCCATGGGCCGAATTTTCTTACAACAATCACGAGAGCGAATCTTCCTCCAAATCCCCGTTTTTTGTTGTCTTCGGTCAGCATCCTCTGATCCCATTTCCCGTCTCCACCTCGGTGGACAATCCGGCTGCGGAATCTCTTGTTAACAAATTTTCCTCCATATGGGAGAGTACCCGATCCGCACTCCTTCTGTCATCCGAGCGTATGAAAAGACATGCTGACAAAAAACGTCTGGATCCTCCTCAATTCCATCCAGGGGATAAGGTCTGGCTCTCGTCCAAGTATGTCCGGCTCAAGATTCCTTCCTCTAAGTTAGGGCCTCGGTTCATCGGTCCTCTGGAGGTCATCAGTCAGATCAACCCGGTGGCCTATAAATTGAAACTCCCGGCCAACTTGCGGATCCCTAACTCCTTCCATGTATCTCTCCTCAAACCTGTGGTACTTAACTCTTTTTCCAAGTCTACAGGTACGCCTCCTGCTCCGGTTTCCGCTGAAAACGAATTTGAGGTAGAGAACATTCTAGCCACCAAAAGGGTAAGAGGGAAGACCTTTTTTCTAGTAGATTGGAAGGGGTTTGGTCCTGAAGAGAGAACGTGGGAGCCCCGGAAGAACATCCATGCCCCTCTCATCCAAGCTAAATTTCTCTCTGGCCTAAAAAAGGGGGGGCCTAAAGGGGGGGGTACTGTAGCGCCGGCGTCCCTGCCCTCTGCTAGGCAGGGACGCTGTTCCCCTCACCCCTCTGCTCCGAGCCCGGCGTCCTCCTCCCGCTCTGCTGGCAGCGCGCGCTCCTTCCCGGCCACTGTGCTTAGGGCGCGCGCGCTCCCTCCCTCTTAAAGGGGCCGCGCGCGCCGTCCTAAGGAGTCCCCGGCCAATGGCCGGAGGACTTCACCATATATAAGGCACCTCCTCCAAAATGGAAGTGCCCGAGCAATGTTGTTGCACTGTTCACTACTCTGCTTCAGCCCTCAGGTCCCGTTGCCAGTTACCTGCCAGATTCCTGCCAGTTTGCTGTCTGATTCCTGCCTGATATTCTGCTTACCTGCCTGCTAGCCTAAGGTCCGACGGTCTGCCTACCGACTCCTGTCAGTCTGTCTAAGGACCAGCTTGCCCGCTCACCTGGGAGCGCTCCCCTGCTACCTGCCTGCTAGCCTGAGGTCCGACGGTCTGCCCTCCAACTCCTGTCAGTCTGTCTATGGACCAGCTTGCCCGCTCACCTGGGAGCGCACATCTGCTACCTGCCTGCTAGCCTACCTGGAGGCTCCGCCGTCACGTGCTGTGACCACCTGCCATTCCAGAGACTCCTGCCCGCTCACCTGGGAGCGCACACCTGCTACCTGCCTGCTAGCCTACCTGGAGGCTCCGCCGTCACGTGCTGTGACCACCTGCCATTCCAGAGACTCCTGCCCGCTCACCTGGGAGTGCACACCTGTTACCTGCCTGCTAGCCTACCTGGAGGCTCCGCCGTCACGTGCTGTGACCACCTGCCATTCCAGAGACTCTCGCTTGCTCACCTGGGAGCACACATCTACCATCTGCCTGCTAGCCTACCTGGAGGCTCTGCCATCACAGGTCGTACCTACCCTTTACCCAGAGACTGCCCCGGTCACTTGCCGTGACCTCCTGTCCGTTCATCCAGAGACTGCCCCGGTCACTTGCCGTGACCTCCTGCCCGTTCATCCAGAGACTGCCCCGGTCACTTGCCGTGACCTCCTGCCCGTTCATCCAGAGACTGCCCCGGTCACTTGCCGTGACCTCCAGCCCGTTCACTCAGAGACTGTCCCGGTCACCTGCTGTGACTGCCTGCCCGTCTTCCCTGGTCGCCACCCGCTCCCTTACAAGGACCGCCCCCTTGTATAGTAGCTCAGAGGTTCCGCCTCCCAGACCCGTTACACTTACCTATTCCAAAACATTTTACTGAGCTGCAACACTCAGAGAAACATTTGAAATGTATAATTATTGATCACATACCACACTTGAGATGGGGTGGAGACAGGGTCCATTTGTTGAAAATCAGAGAATTGGAATGGATTAAGAGACTTAAAACATTAAAACCCAATGGATTAAATGTTGATTATAAATTGAGTGTAACTATTTAGGGATGTTTGCTTGCCTTTTCCTCCTTGTGATTATCTCTTAGTCATACATGATGTGGTTATTTTATAGAATTCTAATTAATATTTTATTATTAATTTTTCTTATTTTTCTTTATAGATCTACCACCACTGTCTGATGTTTGAGGACATGATTCATCCCTATCAAAATGAATGGTTTTTATACTTTATCTAAAATAGCGCAATGTTTGTATAGGAATATGATGATAAAAGACATGAATTGGGCGCCATATGATAAAATCTTCTTCTTAATATATGAATTTATACAATATACTGAGGGGTTGATACACAATTATTTATGGGAGTATATGGACAATTGGGTAGCCTGTGTCATGAGGGGTTGAGATTGGTGCCCTTTTGGGTACTTGTCTCCCATCTCAGTAATGCCACTGGGTTGCCATCCCCAGCTAATGGGGGCATTCCCATGCCTCTCAGGCTCAAATATCTGTGACTCATACCTTTAAATGAGTGCAAGACTTAGTTATAGTGTGCACTTTAGCACTGCGTTCCCTGCAGTTTTATAATACAGGGTGTTCCAAAAGTAGGTGGACAGAAAGTGTAATGAGGTTATGAAGGGGGGAGATTTATCAAACATGGTATAAAGTGAAACTGGCTCAGTTGCCCTTAGCAACCAATCAGATTCCACTTTTCATTCCTCACAGACTCTTTGGAAAATGAAAGGTGGAATCTGATTGGTTGCTAAGGACAACTGACCCAGTTTCACAGATCTAGTTTTCACAGATAGATCTCCCCCAAATCTGTTTTCTTTTCAGATAATTCAGATAACACATAATGTCAAAAAATTTAAATACAGATCAAAGAAAATGCATTTTAACAGAGTATTGGAAATCTCAAAATGCTGAAACCGTTAGAGAAAATTGGGTTGAAACATTTGGTACTCAAGCCCCAAAGAGACAAACCATTTACCGCATTCGTGACAAATTCAATGCCACTGGCTCAATCATTAATGATCCAAAAACTGGTCGACCCAAAACAGTCTGTACAGAAAATAATAAACAACCAAAAAAGTCCACCAGAAGAGCCTCTTTGGAATTGGGAATTTCACGAGCTTCTATCATGCGAATCCTGAAATCTATTGAGTGGAAAGCTTATCGTCCACGTCTAATTCATGGTTTAATGGAGGATGATCCAGACAGGCGGCTGCAATTTAGTGTTTGATAAATCTCCCCCTTCATAACCTTATTACACTTTCTGTCCACCTACTTTTGGACCACCCTGTATATATAGGCGCATTGCGCGTTCTGACATAGTGAGATTTGGGTGAGTTGCCCTTAATAAACATGGATGCCCAGGCTACAAGTCTGTCGATGACTGCAGTGAGGGATGTGTTGACGCCTCCTCAAGCATGCGCGGTCTGTTTCATATAGGTCTCTAAGACGGTGCCGGCATTTCCGGTCTTTGGAATGCAATTGCGCTCCAGAACTATTATATTCCTTCTGTACATGTGCAGTAGAGATAGTAGGGACGCTGAGATTTGGCGCTTCTCATGTTTACACTATGGGGTGAGTCATGTGGTTATTTAAATATGTATAGCTGGTGACTATGATCAATTATGAATAGAAATGATTTTTATAATGATGACTTGAATTTTTTTTTGTCTTCTTAGCACTTTTGCACTTTATATATTGTACACAATGTATGAATCATGATAAATGTTGTATTGATTGTATCTGCATCATGTCTAAAATGTATATGTTGTATTAATTACTGCTAATCAATTTGTGTGATTAAGCAGGTTTAAATACTTGGCACATTGCACTTTCACATTGCTTGAGAAAGGTCCACATTTTTGGACCGAAACGTTGCTCCAGCCACATGTGCTATTAAAAGACAATTTTTTCATCATTCATCTGTGTGCTGCCTCCAATCTCTTTGTGGATATAATAATTTTTAGTTTTTTAGGGGCCAATATATTCCCCATAGTTTTATAATTAGGAGACAAAAGTACACCCAAGTAAAATGGTCAATTTGAACATTTTCAGTATGAATATTTATAGTTTGACATTTATTGATCCTAGTATATTAAACTCTGATTCACCTAACCATATACATAAAACCAGACTGATTAGTATGAAAACAATTAACAAATATTAAAGTTTGAGAGTCCTCTGTGACTCTCAAGTTTTAATATTTTTCTATCTACTGGCTAACACGCTACAAAGATATATTTTTTCTGTGTATAAAAAGGAAGTTAGGCGTTTCTTTTTCAACGCATACATGTGGATGTATTATGGCAATCTATCACTAGAGGGCACCAGTGCTTAATCATTCACTCAACGTTAGTATTTCAGCAAAGTATCTTTATATAATTTTACTGATAAATTATATCAATAGGTAGAGCACATTTTCCTATCTTTTCTTTTTTATATATTATGTCAACATGGACTGTCTCAATTAGCACTTAACCCCTTATTGACCAACTGTCACCCTCGGGTCAGGAGATCCGCCAGCCAGACCGTGCAATGCGATGCTATCGTCGTCCATGTTTTACGGCCGACTGACTGCGCCCTTAGAGCCATACATTTTTTTCATCCACGTGGTGTAACAGTAATGTCGGCTTCCCTGCATGTTCCCTCTCCCTCCTCCCAGCAGGGACGTCGACATACTCCATGCCCCGGCTGCTCAGTGGTGTCTCTGTTCCCTAGGCCAGGTCTCCCAGTGGCATGCCTAGTGCCCGTGGTCTCTGATTCTTAAAGGAGCAGCACACACGCTTTGAAAATACCCCCAGCCAATATTTGGGAAGCTGCTAGTATTTAACCCCTTTCCGACGAGGTCAGTAATAGTTTGTAGCTGCGTCCTGGGCCTTATGGACCAGCTACGTACTATTACACAGAATGCGATCGCGCCCGCACACAAGTGGTGCAGGGCGATCGCCACCGGGTGTCAGCTCTGACAATCACAGCTGACACACGGTGCTATGTGCTGGGAGTGGTCCTGCACCACCCCCAGCACATTAACTCCTGAAATGCTGTGATCGAAGTCGATCGCAGCATTCTGGTGGCTAGGGGAGATAAGCGCTGCTTACTCACCTCTTCTCCGGCATCCCGCGCTGTCTGTGCCGGGTCCTGGATGTTGTCATTGTGACCCGATGTTGTCATGACGACATCCGGGTCACCAGACAGCAGGACGTTAGGTAGATCGTCTAACTAACTTGTGTGCAGGGGCTGCAGCCTGCATAGCATAGAGATTAGTGTTGAGTCACCCCCGTAGTGTTCGAGTTCGGTTCGTCGAACACCCGTATGTTCGCCGAACTGTTCGTCGAACTGTTCGTCGAACACCTTCGAAAACCGTTAAAACCAATGGCAGGCAAACAAAAACACATAGAAACACATAGAAAACACCTTCAAAGGTGTCCAAAAGCTGACAAACTGCTCAGAAGACACAACTAACACATGGAAAAGTGACAAGTACATATAGTCATGCGAAAAGAAAAGAGGTGGAGGAGTAAAAGGAGGGGGAGACACAGATACAGGCATGTCATGCCCTTCTAAAACCAAAAAAGTGCAAAGCCGACACGGCCAGTCCGTTCCTGCCCGTGCGACCTCCGTGTCGCCGGGTTTGTGCCAGAGCTGTGGTGGACCCTGACGGCCAGCCCCCCTCTCCCAATACTGGTGCCTGTCCGCTGGTGGGTCGAGCGAGCCCCCCTGTGGTGGAGGCAGGTCTAAGCTTTTTAATTTAAATTGTCTCTCTAATTTGAATGAATACACTTTAAATCCTTTTACAAGGATCTATTGGAGGGCAAGTCTCATGCCAGCAGCCGCGTAATTCCAGCTCCAGTAGCGTCCACTAAAGCTGCTGCAGTTAAACAGCTTTTATAAGGATCGAGCTCGGCGGTCCACCGCAAGGCGTCCTACCGCCAGTCCCAGCCCCTATGCCTTGGGGTGCCTCCCCGATGCTCTTCACTGAGTGTCCTGGGGGCCCGAACCATTTCCTTTGAAAAAATTAAGTGTCCAAACTACAGGTGGTGTAGCTTGCTTAACAGCTGGGATAATCCGCTGACTAGCAGACACTGCTACTAGGCACAAAGTATTTCCTGGGCTAGATGCAGTTAAAAATTTGTAATTAGATACTCTCGTTGGATGCTGAGAAAGCACTCCATGGAGTCTCCTGGCCTGGCACGCCATATATTATTCCCTTAAAAAGCTTGGGGTAGGGGTCTAGGGGACCCTTTTATAGGCAAAATCACGGCCCTGTATCGCAATACGTCACCTAGGCTGAAGATAAATGGAACATTTTCATCACCTTTCATAATCATCAATGGGACAAGGCAGGGATGTCCTCTGTCCCCTCTCTTATACATCCTAGTGATGGAGCACCTGCTCTCATCAATTCGCCATAACCCCAATATTAGGTGGATTGAGGTGGGAGGCACCGAGTACAAGTGCTCTGCATTTGCTGATGATGTCCTAGTATATATCACTCAATCACATATATCCATCCCTGCTGTTATGGCTGAAATAGATCACTTTGTTACATGGTCAAATTTTAAAATCAATGCAGCGAAGTCTGAGGCCCTCGATGTCTCCCTCCCCAAATCCATACAGGATTCCATCCAGTCCAACATTCCCTTTGCCTGGCCCTCACAGGGTATCAAATACTTAGGAATTCCTATTCATAGAGACCTCTCCCATCTATGTTATCTTAATTTTGGGCCCTTTATTGAACAACTCCATACAGACCACGGTTGGCAAGTTAGAACTGTAAGATTCACTACGTGAACTACTGGTGTTTTGTGGAAAAGCACATGTACACTGTGTTCCAAATTATTATGCAAAAAGTGTTTAGGAGTGATAAGGTAAGAATTTTTTTGTTTGTCATTTAAACTCATTGATGGTGATGTGTGTCAGGGCTCTTTATATCACTGTAAGCAATTGCAGACACCTGTGCTAATTAGTTTGGCAGGTGTGTCCAATGAAAGGCAAGACTACTTAAGAAGGCTGTCTCACATTATTAAGCAGCCTACATTTTCTGCCAAAATGGGAAAGAAAAAGGATGTGTCGGCTGCTGAGAAGCAACAAATTGTGGAGTGTTTAGGTCCAGGCATGACTACAATCAACATTGCCAAGACACTTCATCCTGATCATCGCACAATCAAGAAGTATGTAATTGATTCACAGTACACACGTGTGCGTGCTGACAAGGGAAAATTGAGGACTCTTTCCTACAGGCAATTACGTCAGGTTAAAAGAGCAGCGGCAAAAAAGCCTTGTCATAGCAGCAGACAAGTTTTTGAAGCTGCTGGTGCCTCCAACGTCCCCCGAACAACAAGATGCAGGGTCCTTCAGAGGTTTGCATCTGTGAGTAAGCCATCCTGTCGACCTCCTGTATCCACTTCACACAAGCAGAAACGGCTCCAGTGGGCCAAACAATACATGAAGACTGACTTCAAAACTGTTTTGGTCACCGATGAGTGCTGTGCAACGCTCAATGGTCCAAATGGATGGAGTGGAGGATGGCTGGTTGATGGACACCCCACGCAAACACGGCTACAGCGCCAACAAGGAGGAGGTGGAGTAATATTTTGGGCTGGAATCATGGGGAGAGAGATTGTCGGCCCCTTTAGGATCCCTAAAGGGGTAAAGATGAACTCCATAATGTATGTTGAGTTTCTCAAACAGCACTTACTGCCATGGTTCAAGAAGAAGAACCGTGTATTCTGCAGCAAGATCATTTTCATGCATGATAATGCACCGTCTCATGCTGCACATAACACATCTGCATCTCTGGCTGATATGAGTATAAAAGGGGACAAACTTATGGTGTGACCCCCATGCTCCCCTGACCTCAACCCCATTCAGAACCTCTGGAGCATCATCAAAAGGAGTGTCTATGATGGCGGGAGGCAGTTCACATCTAAGCAACAGCTCTGGGAGTTGAAAACTGTTTGATTTCAGTTTCTAATAACCTGCTAATGCTTATAATTTCAAAAATGAGCAATTTTTTGTTCTTTATTAAAATGAAAAGGTTGATCGAAGTGTGTGGGGGATCTAAGAGTGTGGCAACCCAGTAGTCAGGATTACTTCGAATTCTGACAATCTGAGGGTCATGTTGCAGGTAGTGCAGCAAGAAGGCACTCATGTGTCTTGCGCATTTAGGAGCCCCAAAATTATTTTCCGGGCTAGATGCAGCTAAAAATTATTATTAATTTGAAAGCTGATGGAGCTTAGTATAGATGGCCTAATAGAATCAGTACTGCAAACTGCTACAAAGCCCAAATTATTTTCCAGCCAAGATACAGATAAACATGATTAATAATTTTAAATCTTGTGGAGTTTAGTATAGATGGTCTAATAGAATCAGTACTGCACACTGCTACAAGGCCCAAATTATTTTCCAGCCAAGATACAGATAAACATGATTAGTAATTTTAAATCTTGTGGAGTTTAGTATAGATGGCCTAATAGAATCAGTACTGCACACTGCTACAAGGCCCAAATTATTTTCCAGCCAAGATACAGATAAACATGATTAGTAATTTTAAAGCTTAAAACGGTTGGTGAGGTGATTTTAACAAATCATCAAGCTTTTACTCTCCCCAGGATGACACAGGGGTAGAAAAGTCGTTTCGGATCCATGATTTGTTCATCTTTATGAACGTGAGTCTGTCTACATTATCAGTGGAGAGCTGCGTGCGCTTATCTGTCAGCACACCACCAGCAGCACTGAACACACGTTCAGACAGAACGCTGGCTGCGGGGCATGACAAGATCTCCAAGGAGTAAGTGGCGAGCTCCGGCCATTTATCCAGATTGGAAGCCCAAAAAGAGCAAGAGTCCAGTGACACAGTCATGGCTTCAATGTTTACTTGGAGATACTCCTGTACCATCGTCTCTAAGCGTTGACTATGTGTCAGACTTCTTGTCTCCTGTGGCCTTGTAAAGGATGGGCTAAAAAAGTGGTGAAATGATTCCGCAAAATTGATGTTACCAGCAGATACTGTGTTTCTGTTACGTTTTGAGAACTGAACACTCGACGGTCCCACGGTTGGCAAGTTGGAACTGTGAGATTCACTACGTGCACCACTAGTGTTTTGGGGAAAAGCACATGTAAGATTCTGCAACAGTCTCTGCTGATACTCCTGCATGCGTGCATCTCTTTCTATGGCAGGAATAATTTCTGCAAATTTACTTTTGTACCAGGGATCTAACAGTGTGGCAACCCAGTAGTCAGGATTATTTCTAATTCTCACAATTCGAGGGTCATGTTGCAGGTAGTGCAGCAAGAAGGCACTCATGTGTGTTGCGCATCCAGGAGCACCAAGTCCCTGTTGTGTTGGTGGCGAGGTAACAATCATGCTTCCTTCCTCTGCCCTCTCCCCCCAACCTCACACAACAGAAATGTGATCAAGTGTAGCATCGGCGTCCCTGCCTCCTGCTAGGCAGGGACGCCATTCCCCTCACCTCTCCGCTCCGTGCCCGCGTCTTCCTCCCGCTCTGCTGGCAGCGCGCGCTGCTTCCCGGTCACTGTGCTTAGGGCACGCGCGCGCTCCCTCTCTCTTAAAGGGGCCGCGCACGCCGTCCTAAGGAGTCCCCGGCCAATGGCCGGAGGACCTCACTATATATAAGGCACCTCCTCCAAAATGGAGGTGCCCGAGCAATGTTGTTGCAAAGCCTTTCAACTCTGCTTCAGCCCTCAGGTCCCGTTGCCTGATACCTGCCTGATTCCTGCCTGATATCTGCCTGATTTTTGCCTACCTGCTTGCAATCCTGTGGTCCGACAGTCTGGCTACCAGCACCTGCCAGTCTGTCTATGGATCATTCCACCCGCGGACCAGGAAGTACCTGCCAGATACCTGCCTGATACCTGCCTGCCTGCCTATCCAGAGACTCTCACCCGCTCACCTGGGAGCGCTCACCTGCTACCTGTCTGCTAGCCTACCTGGAGGCTTAGCCGTCACTTGCTGTGACCACCTGCCTGTCCCAAGACTCTCACCCACTCACCTGGGAGCGCTCTCCTGCTACCTGCCTGCTAGCCTACCTGGAGGCTTAGCCGTCACTTGCTGTGACCACCTGCCTGTCCAGAGACTCTTACTCGCTCACCTGGGAGCACTCACCTGCTACTTGCCTGCTAGCCTACCTGGAGGCTCTGCCGTCACTTGCCGTGACCCCCTGCTTGCCTAGAGACTCTTACCCTGTTGTCACTTGCCGTGACCACCCGCCTGTCAAGAGACTGTCCCTGTCACTTCCTGTGACCACCCTGCCCTTCTACCCTGAGACTGTCCTTGTCACTTGCCGTGTCTACCTACCCGCCTTCCCTGGGAGCCACCCGCTTCCTTACAAGGACTGCCCTTTGTATAGTAGCTCAGAGGTTCCACCTCCCAGACCCGTTACAGTTTGCTCGGGCCATGGAACCCGGTGGCACCCAAGCTCCCTCGCTCTCGGACCTATGTCATGAACTTTCCCGTCAGAGGTCCCAACAGGAGTCCATCCTGAGTCACCTGTATAGTGTTAACTCTCGCCTGGACACACTGACTGCCTCATCGGGAGCTGCTTCCACTCGCACACTTACTACCCCGGCACCGCCGCTGCCCATCAATACCATGGCATCCCTTCCCGGTCCCCGTCTCTCCGCCCCGCCTCGTTTTGGCGGCGATCCCAGTCAGGCACGGGGCTTCATTAACCAGTGCACTCTGCACTTCGAACTGTTGGCACACCAGTTTTCCACCGACCGAGCCAAAGTAGCCTTCATCATGTCCCATCTCACGGGGGAGGAGCTGACTTGGCTAAATCCTCTATGGGAGAGAGGAGACCCCCTGGTGTCCAACCTGCCAGCCTTTCTCACGGCTTTCCGGAAAGTCTTCGACGAACCAGGACGGAATACCTCATCCGCCTCATCTCTGCTACGCCTCCGTCAAGTAAGTCTCACCGTGGGCCAATATTCCGTACCCTTGCTTCGGAGCTTGCCTGGGATAACGACGCCCTGGTGTCCGTCTTCTGGGAGGGTCTGTCCGGCCGTATTAAAGATGAACTCGCCGGTAGGGACATTCCTACCACTCTCAATGACTTAATAACACTTGCCACCCGGATTGACATCCGGTTCCAGGAGCGCACCAAAGAGGTCACCCGTGAGAGGAGGTTTCCACGCCTTGCTCCTACCTTTCAGAGACCCGTCACTTCCTCCGTTACTCCCCAGGCGCACTCACCCGAGCCTATGCAGGTTGACCAGACCAAGATGGTCAAAACCCGTCAAGAATTACGCCATGCCAAGGGGAGCTGCTTCTACTGTGGCAGTAACGAGCGCCGGATCCGTTCCTGCCCGGAGAGGTCGGGAAACGCCTGTGTCTAGGATCGCTCAGAGAGGTCGTCCTAGACAAGAGTAAACCCTCTCCATCTCTGATGCTGTCGGTCTCTATCATCTGCGGGGAGAACCGTTACTTTGAACTAACTCAACTTGACTCTGGAGCTGCTGGAAATCTCATTTCTCTATCCCTGGTAGAGAAATACCGCATTCCCACCAAACCCCTGGCTGTACCCTTATCTGTCGCCTCCGTGGATGGGGGCCTCTTACCACATCCCATTCAACTCATCACCGAATCCATAACTCTGCAGGTGGGAATGCTGCACTCTGAGAGCATCTTCTTCCATGTTCTGCCTGGACTCTCTCACGCCCTCTTGCTAGGCCTACCTTGGCTCCATAAACATGCACCCGAGCTTGACTGGCAGACCGGAGAAGTCCTTCGCTGGGGACAGGACTGCCATAAGACTTGTTTAGTTCCCGTTCATCCTGTCCGTCCTTCTCCTACCCCAGCCAATCTACCCGGCCTACCGGTTCCCTATTGGTCTTATGCGGACGTCTTTAATAAAAGAGAAGCAGAGACATTACCCCCTCATAGACCATACGATTGCCCAATCGACCTGATACCCGGCGCTACTCCTCCCCGTGGGCGTATTTACCCTTTGTCCACTGCTGAGACCCTGTCCATGTCTGAATATATTGAGGAGAATCTGGCCCGGGGATTTATCCAGAAATCTACCTCCCCGGCGGGAGCAGGCTTCTTCTTCGTCAAAAAGAAAGACGGCTCACTCCGTCCCTGCATAGACTATAGAGGCCTTAACCAGATCACGGTGAAAAATAAATACCCTCTTCCGCTCATTCCCGAATTATTTGACCGTCTGAGGGGTGCTAGAATCTTCACCAAGCTGGACCTCCATGGGGCGTATAACCTGGTCCGTATCTGTCAGGGGGATGAATGGAAGACGGCATTCAACACCCAGGACGGCCACTATGAATACCTTGTAATGCCCTTTGGTCTCTGTAATGCTCCCGCCGTCTTTCAAGAGTTGGTCAATGACATCTTCCATGACCTTCTCTACTCCTGCGTGGTGGTGTACCTGGACGACATCTTGGTCTTCTCTCTGGATCTTCTCACTCACCGGAGGGACGTTCGTCAGGTTCTGCTCAGGCTCAGGCAGAACCACCTCTACGCAAAATATGAGAAGTGCCTCTTTGAGCAGACCTCGCTTCCGTTTCTGGGCTACATAATCTCTCAGACCGGCCTACGAATGGATCCTGAGATACTGTCTGCCATCCAGAAGTGGCCCCGACCGGAGGGGTTGAAGGCTATTCAGTGGTTCCTGGGCTTCGCCAACTACTACCGCCTCTTCATTCGGCACTTCTCGTCCCGGACTGCCCCTATCTCTGCGCTCACCCGTAAGGGCGCTAATCCCAGAGAATGGCCGCCCGAAGCTGAGGAGGCCTTCCTTTCTTTGAAACAAGCTTTCTCCTCCGCCCCTGTGCTGCATCGTCCAGACGGCAACAAACAATTCTTCCTAGAAGTTGACGCTTCCTCCTCCGGAGCCGGAGCGGTACTCACCCAAAAGTCGTCTTCCGGAAGAAAGGTAACCTGTGGCTTCTTCTCCAAACTCTTCTCCTCTTCTGAGCGCAATTATTCTCTAGGAGACCGAGAATTATTGGCCATTAAGCTGGCGCTGGAGGAGTGGCATTACCTGCTCGAAGGAGCTCTTCACCCGGTAATAATTTACATGGACCACAAGAACTTGGCTTACCTCCAGAGTGCCCAGAGACTTAACCCGCGCCAAGCCCGGTGGTCCTTGTTCTTCGCCCGCTTTGATTTCATTCTTCATTTTCGTCCGGCAGACAAAAACATCAAAGCTGATGCCTTGTCCCGATCCTTTTTGATCTTTGATCTAGAGGAGGAGCCTAAGCACATCATCGACCCCGCCAAAGTAATGCAGGTGGCCCCCGTGAATCTAAATAGTCTTCCACCCGGTAAGACGTTTGTAACAGTACCTGATCGTGAGAGGGTCCTACACTGGGGACACTCATCTAAGCTAGCAGGCCACGCTGGTCAGAAAAAGACCCTCCAGCTTATTACCCGGCATTACTGGTGGCCTACCCTGCACAAGGACGTAATAGACTTTGTTTCAGCCTGTGTGTCCTGCGCCCGCAACAAGGTTCCGAGACACCTGCCAGCCGGCCGCCTCCTTCCTCTTCCTGTACCTGCTGCCCCGTGGCAGCATATAGCTATGGACTTTATAACGGACCTCCCTGTCTCTGCCGGTTGTACGGTCATTTGGGTGGTCGCTGACCTCTTTTCTAAGATGGCTCACTTCATTCCCCTGCCGGGCCTCCCGTCTGCATCTGAGTTGGCTAAAGACTTTATACATCATATTTTCCGTCTTCATGGTCTTCCTCTCCACATTGTATCCGACCGAGGGGTTCAATTCACCTCTCGCTTTTGGCGAGCCATGTGTAAATTACTGGGGGTCACCTTGGACTTTTCTTCTGCTTATCACCCACAGTCCAATGGTCAAATAGAACGGATCAACCAAAATTTAACCAGTTACCTTCAGCACTTTATTAATGCTCACCATTCCGACTGGGTGGATCTTTTACCATGGGCCGAATTTTCCTACAATAATCACGAGAGCGAATCTTCCTCCAAATCCCCGTTTTTTGTAGTCTACGGTCAGCATCCTCGGATCCCGTTTCCCGTCTCCACCTCAGTGGACAACCCGGCTGCGGAATCTATTGTTAGCGAATTTTCCTCCATTTGGGAGAGTACCAGATCCGTACTTCTTCAGTCATCTGAGCGGATGAAAAAACAGGCTGACAAAAGACGTCTGGATCCACCGCAATTCCGTCCTGGAGATAAAGTCTGGCTCTCGTCCAAATATGTCCGGCTCAAGATTCCTTCCTACAAGTTAGGGCCTCGGTTCATCGGCCCACTGGAAGTTATCAAGCAAATCAACCCGGTGGCCTATAAATTGAAACTCCCGGCCAGCTTGCGGATCCCTAACTCCTTCCATGTATCTCTACTCAAACCCGTGGTACTTAACTCTTTTTCCAAGTCTACAGGTACGCCTCCTGCTCCGGTTTCCGCTGAAGACGAGTTTGAGGTAGAGAACATTCTGGCCACCAAAAGGGTAAGAGGAAAGACCTTTTTTCTAGTGGATTGGAAAGGGTTTGGTCCTGAGAAGAGAACATGGAAGCCCCGGGAAAACATCCATGCCCCTCTCATCCTTGATAAATTTCTCTCTGGCCTAAAAAAGGGGGGGCCTAAAGGGGGGGGTACTGTAGCGTCGGCGTCCCTGCCTCCTGCTAGGCAGGGATGCCGTTCCCCTCACCTCTCCGCTCCGTGCCCGGCGTCTTCCTCCCGCTCTGCTGGCAGTGCGCGCTGCTTCCCGGTCACTGTGCTTAGGGCGCGCGCTCGCTCCCTCTCTCTTAAAGGGGCCGCGCGCGCCTTCCTAAGGAGTCCCCAGCCAATATATATATATAAGGCACCTCATCCAAAATGGAGGTGCCCGAGCAATGTTGTTGCAAAGCCTTTCAACTCTGCTTCAGCCCTCAGGTCCCGTTGCCTAATACCTGCCTGATTCCTGCCTGATATCTGCCTGATTTCTGTCTACCTGCTTGCAATCCTGTGGTCCGACAGTCTGCCTACCAGCACCTGCCAGTCTGTCTATGGATCAGTCCGCCCGCGGACCAGGAAGTATCTGCCAGATACCTGCCTGATGCCTGCCTGTCTGCCTATCCAGAGACTCTCACTCGCTCATCTGGGAGCGCTCACCAGCTACCCGCCTGCTAGCCTACCTGGAGGCTTAGCCGTCACTTGCTGTGACCACCTGCCTGTCCCGAAACTCTCACCCGATCACCTGGGAGCGCTCTCCTGCTACCTGCCTGCTAGCCTACCTGGAGGCTTAGCCGTCACTTGCTGTGACCACCTGCCTGTCCAGAGACTCTTACTCGCTCACCTGGGAGCGCTCACCTGCTACCTGCCTGCTAGCCTACCTGGAGGCTCTGCCGTCACTTGCCATGACCCCCTGCCTGCCTAGAGACTCTTAACCTGTTGTCACTTGCTGTGACCACCCGCCTGTCAAGAGACTGTCCCTGTCACTTGCTGTGACCGCCCTGCCCTTCTACCCTGAGACTGTCCTTGTCACTTGCCATGTCTACCTACCCGCCTTCCCTGGGAACCACCCGCTTCCTTACAAGGACTGCCCTTTGTATAGTAGCTCAGAGGTTCCACCTCCCAGACCCGTTACATCAAGGTCTACCTCATCTGATGAGTCTTCCATCAGTTCGTCCTCCACTTCTTCCTGGGCTCCTGCACCTTCCTCACTAGTTTGGCTGCTACCCTGCACCCTGGTAAAACCTTCTCCCCCACCCTCACATGCCTGCCGCCTTGGTGCTGCCGACCGTCTGAACCTTGCAGATGTTAGCCTTTCCGCATACAACTCCTCCTCCTCTACTTCCTCCACCTCCTCTTGTGCCACCACCTGACTCCGAATTCTGTTTAACATGTGCTCCAGCATGTAAATCACCGGAATAGTCATGCTGATAATGGCATCGTCAGCACTGAACATCTTCGTCGCCATTTCAAAACTGTGCAGAAGGGTGCATAGGTCCCTGATCTGAGACCACTCCTCCAGCGTGATTTGCCCCACCTCTGGATCTCGTTGGCCCAGGCTATATGTCACAATGTATTGCACCAGGGCTTGTCGGTGCTGCCACAGTCGCTGCAACATGTGCAGAGTTGAATTCCACCGGGTAGGCACATCGCATTTTAGCCGGTGAAGTGGCAGGCCCAATGACTTCTGTAGAGATGTAAGTCGCTGAGCTGCGGGATGCGAACGGCGGAAGTGAGCACACAGCTACCGTGCCCTCTGCAGAAGGCCATCTAATCCGGGATAGTGGGCTAAAAATTGCTGGACAACCAAGTTCAACACGTGAGCCATACAAGGCACGTGTGTGACATTGCCCCGGCGAAGGGCCGCACCCAGGTTTGCAGCATTGTCGCACACGGCCTTCCCTGGTTTCAGGTCCAGTGGAGCCAACCATTCATGAAACTGGTTCTCCAGAGCTGACCACAACTCCTCAGCTGTGTGACTCACATTTCCCAGACATTTCAAAGTAAAAACCGCCTGATGACGTTGAGCCCTGCTGCCAGCATAGTAAGGAGGTGTGCAGGATCCCTTCTGCGCAGTTAGAAAGCTTGTGGCATGACCAGACAGGCTTTGGGTGCAGGTGGAGGACCGAGAGGAGGTTGAGGAGGCAGAAAAAGTGGAGGAACTTTGAGATAGAGGATTGACGCACAACTCTTGGGGACGGCAAGACTTGGACAGCAGCCCCTTGTCCTGCTGTCACCATAGTTACCCAGTGCCCAGTCAGCGACATGTAGCGCCCCTGTCCATGCCTACTCGTCCAAGTGTCTGTGGTGAAATGCACCCTGTCACACACAGAGTTTCTCAAAGAAGTGGTGATGTTGTGTGCGACATGCTGGTGGAGCGCAGGCACACCTTTCTTTGAGAAGTAGTGCCGACTGGGCATCTGGTACTGGGGCACTGCGACGGACATAAGGTCTCGAAAATCCTCTGTGTCCACCAGGCGGAAAGGAAGCATTTCTGTAGCCAAGAGCTTGCAGGTGGTGAAATTCAACCTCTTAGCTTTCTCATGGCTAGGAGGAAATGGTCTTTTACTTGTCCACATCTGAGGGACCGAGGGCTGGCTGTTGTGCTTAGACGGGGTTGAGAAGGGTGTCCCCAGCAAACTGCTGGTCTGTGAGGAAGATGCAGGCGGACATGTTAGGTTGCCTTGATCCAAAGGTGGTGCTATCGATATCGGACAGCGCTGAACACCAGCTGGTGTTTCCACCTCCAAAGAAAATGATGACCTGCCAATCACCCTGGCTGTTGCGGGTAAAGAGGTGGCAGGTCTGCGTCCCAAAACAGGTGTGACTGCTGTCCCCCCAGTCACAGAGGATGAAGAGGCCGCGGATGCACAAGATGTGGCAGACGGTGGTTGGCCCGGCCGGCTTGGCCGCATTGTAGCACAGTGAGCTTTCCACTGCAACTTATGCTTCATATCCATGTGCCGGTTCATGCATGAAGTACTCAAACTATGTATTTTTTGGCGTCTACTTAGCTTTTGCTGACAAATGTTACAGATAACACGAGTTGGGTCATCTTTATCGATCTGAAAAAATGCCCAGGCTATGCAAGGCTTAGCACCCATGCGACCTGAAGAGCCACCACGACTTGTGGTCAGAGGCAGAGTTGTGTTTGAGGATGCAGTTGTTGACGTGCTTCCAGTACTACGTCTCTGTCCAGGAAGGCGAAACCTGACCTCGTCGTCACTAGCATCCTCCTCCACCTCCTCTGCTGACCTCATCTCTTGGCTGACTGTGGGTTGACAGTAAGTGGGATCTCCAACCTCATCATCATCACCCTGTGTGTTATCACACCCGTCGTCCTCAGAGCCAACCTCTTCCTGCCCTGACAAAAAACTAAAGTTGTCGCTCCAATCAGGTATTTGAGTCTCATCATCGTCTTCCTCATTGTCTCCACCAACAGGAGTTACAGTTTGGGAACGAGGGTCTACATTATGGTCAGAACCTTCTGCGTCTGGTCCTGGATCCGACTTATAAAGATTCTGGGCATCAGTGCAGATCATTTCCTCGTCTGGATTCACAGAAGCTCTGGAGCCGACCTCTGATTCCCAGGCTATAGTATGAGTAAACAGCTCTGCAGACTCAACCATCTGTTCTACCCCATACTCAGACGGGCAGCTGGAGACTTGGGAGCTGTGAGGAAGCAAGTGCGATTGGGGTGACACCTCTGAGGACTGAAGTATTTGTGATGTTGAAGTTGAGGTGGAGGAGAGCCCACTTAAAGGAGCACTTGATATCCATTGAAGCACCTGCTGCTTTTGTGCCTCATCTGGAATTTGTAGCGATTGGCGTGGCCGTAAGAAAGGGATCTTATCACATTGTCCGCTAAAAGAAGTAGACATCTTAGTTTGGCTGGAAGATGGTCTTTCTTCTGCAGATGTTACTGTTGCTTTAACACCTACCCCACGGACACAACCTTTTTTTCCCTTCCCAACACGCCTATTCCCCTTTCCACCAGCAGCAGGCCTTTTTCCACTCATTTTGGTGGTTAACTAATTCACAACTCTGGAGTTGTTTGCACAAAAAACAATGGATGGAACCGAGCAGAGCTGAGTGGCCAAACTGTGGTATTAGCCCAAAAGTATTGGCTGGGTTAGATGCAGATAAAAATTATTTTGAATTTGCAACCTGATGGAGGTTAGTATAGATGGACTAATAGAACAAGTCCCACACACTGCTAGAAGCCTAAATATTTTTTCAGTGCTAGATGCAGAAAAAAATTATATTGAATTTGCAACCTGATGGAGGTTAGTATAGATGGACTAATAGAATGATGCTATGCCCAAAAGGTTTTACTTCACTAGGTGCAGTAAAAAAAATTGTATTCTATACACAGGTGGTGTAGCTTGCATCACAGATAGGCTTCTCCACTGACTAACACACACTGCAAGAGGACAAAAAGGATTTGCTTTGCTAGATTTAGCCAAATGCTGTGAAAAAAACTTGCACAGCACTGGCACAGACCTGCCTGGCAAAAAGTGATAGGAACTGATGTAACCTAGCCCTGAAAAGGACTGCAATTACAATTAGTCTTTACTCCCAACCTATCTATTTAAGAGCACAGACCTGCCTGATAAAAGTGATAGGAACTGATGTAACCTAGCCCTGAAAAGGACTGCAATTACAATTAGTCTTTACTCCCAACCTATCTATTTAAGAGCACAGACCTGCCTGATAAAAGTCGTAGGAAATGATGTAACCTAGTCCTTAAAAGGACTGCAATCACAACTATTCCCTACTCCCAAGCTATCTGTAGATTTGTGGGAAAATTGGCTTGAAATTAACAAAGTATAGCGCACACAGCAACAGCGGTGCCGTCTAACACGCAGCTGCAGCAGTGAGAAAATGGTGGTGCCGGGGAAAATGGCTGGGTCTTATAGGGCAAGGACATGTGACATACACTGCCAATGACACATGCCCTTGCTTGTGTGAAAAAAAGCAGTTCGCTCTGTGTGTGCGCTGCTGATAGACTGACAGATTGCACCTCCCCACTGTAAATGCGGGAAAGAGAAAAAAAAATGGAGATCTTCATTATTTCTGCAGAGATCCATCCCCTGCCCCTCCCCCCGCCAAGCTGTACACTCAAACTGCGTATTAACATTAATTTTCAGCATTACTGAGAAAAAATCCAGTTATGATTTTGGTGCACGAACAGTTATCGAACATAACCTCGAACAGCCGAATTTTTTTCAAATCGTTCGTGTTCGCCGAACGGCTGGAACACCGCCCAAAACAGCTCAAATTTGAGATTGGTGAACAGTTCGAGTCAAACACCGCTCATCTCTAATCATCATACCGCCAAACAAAAAATGGACGAATGTAAATAAAAATGGTACCACTGAAAACATCATCTCATCCCGCAAAAAACAAGCTGCCATACAGCTCCAACGGCCGAAAAATAAAAGTTATAGCTCTCAGAATAAAGTGATACAAAAAAAATATATTTTTTCTATAATATAGTTTTTATTGTGTAAAAGCACCAAAACATAAAAAAAGATATAAATGTGATACCACTGTAAATGTACTGACCCAAATAATAACACTGCCTTATCAATTTTACTACACGCGGAACGGCATTAAAAAAAAAAACAATTCCGGAATTGTTGGTTTTTGTTTATTTTTCCTTCCAAAAATCGCAATAGAAAGTGATCAAAAAATGTCACATGCCAGAAAATGGTACCAATAAAAACGTCAAATTGTCCCGCAAAAAACAAGGTGTCACATGACTCTGTCGGCCTAGATATGGAAAAATTATAGCTCTCAAAATATGGCGATGCAAAAACTAGTCTTTGCAAAAAAAATGTTTTTTTAGGCTATGTGCCCACGTTGCGGACCTGAAGCATATTTTTTACGCTTCTCCCTGGCGGGAAAATCGCATGCGGATATTACATGCGGTTTTCCCGCCAGGTAGAAGCGTTTGTGAGGCGTCTTTGCATGCATTTCCGCATGCGGGTTATCAAGCACTTCTCCAAGCATCACTTGGAAAAGTGCTTGACAACTTGTTCAGAATGGTAAAAAATAAAAAAATAAACTTTATACTCACCTTCTGATGCATTCTCTGCCCCGTCCGGAGGCTTGAGCGGCTCACGCTGTTGTGTGCAGGACCTGCGGTGACGTCATTGAGTCATGTGGTGGGTCACATGACTCAATGACGTGGCAGGTCCTTCAGACAACAGCGCGACGGAGGGAAAACATCAGAAGATAAGTATAAACTTTATTTTATTCTTTTTTTTACAGGTTCTTTGGTACCCAGGTCTGGATGAGAGTCTCCTCTCATCCAGACTTGGGTACCATCCGCACATTGATTCCGCTGCGCTTCCGCAAAATTAATGAACATGCTGCGGATTTTTGACCGCAGCATATACGCTGCGGAAAAATCCGCAGCATGGGCATTGACATTGCGGAATGCCATTGGGGACCATGGGGTGCGGATATACATCTGTTTTTCAAGCGTTTACGCTGCGGAAATTCCGCAGCATATACGCTTGAAAAACGCTACGTGGGCACACAGCCTTAGTGTGTGACAGCTGTCAATCATAAAAACCCGATATGAATCTGGTATCGCTGTAATCGCACCGACCCGAAGAATAAAATTGTCTAATCACTTATACTGCATGAGGAGCGGCGTAAAAAATAAACCCTAGGGTTAGGGTTGTGTAAGGGTTAGGGTTGTGCTAGGGTGAGGGTTGGGCTAGGGTTGAGGTTGGGCTAGGGTTAGGGTTGTGCTAGGGTTAGGGTTGGGCTAGGGTTGTGATAGGGTTAGGGTTAGGGTTGGGCTAGGGTTAGTGTTGTGCAAGGGTTAGGGTTTGGCTAGGGTTAGGGTTGGGGTTGTATTAGGGTTGGGGTTAAGGTTGTGTTGGGATTTTTTCAAAAGTAAAGAAAAAAAATGACGACGACATGGTGACTAGTGTTGAGTGCAAGTGTTCACTACTTGAGTTTGTATCGGGTCCTCGGGTATGCACTGAGTATCGCAGGTGCTCGAGTGACATGCTCAAGTCTCCACCCCATATGTTTTGCAGCTGTTATACAGCCATAAAACCTCACTGGGATTGCCTGCCATGCACGAGCGATCCCCGCATGTTTTTTTTGGGGGTGTCTAACAACCATTAGACATGCAGGCGGGGACTCGAGTATGTCAATTGAGCATCCGCGATACTTGGTGCATACCCGAATACCCGATGCAAACTCAAGTAGCGAGCACTTGCGCTCAAGACTAGTGACAACTTATTCAATATGATGACCTAATGTTATCAATTTCTGTGTCGTACCTTTGGTTTCAAAATGTTCACTATGCCCCTTGATAAAATCCTTTAAGGGTGTAGTTTCCAAACTGGTGTCATTTGTGGGGGTTTTCCACTGTTTAGGCACATCAGGGGCTCCCCAAATGCAACATGGCGTCCGCTTGTTATTCAAGCAAATTTTACATTCAAAAAGTCAAATGGCTCTCCTTCCCTTCCGAGCCCTGCCGTGTGCCCAATCAGTGGTTTTCCCCAACATATGGGGTATCTGCGTGCTCAGGAGGAATTGCACAACAAATTTTGGGTCCATTTTTTCCTGATACCCTTGCGAAAAATAAAAAATATTGGGGTCTAAAGTAACATTTTTGTGAGAGAAGTTAAATGTTCATTTTTTTCTTCCACATTTCAAAAATTCCTGTGAATCACCTGAAGGGTTAATAAACTTCTTGAAAATGCTTTTGAGCACCTTGAGGGGTGCAGTTTTTAGAATGTTGTCACTTTTGGGTATTTTCTGTCATAAAGGCCCCTCAAAGTCACTTCAAATGTGATGTGGTTCCTAAAAAAATGGTTTTGTAAATTTTGTTGGAAAAATGAAAAATCGCTGGTCAACTTTTAACCCTTATAACTTTGTAACAAAAAAAAAATTTGGTTCCAAAATTGTGCTGATGTAAAGTAGACATGTGGGAAATGTTATTTATTAACTATTTTGTGTGACATATCTCTCTGATTTAAGGGCATGAAAATTCAAACACAAGTCACCTCAAATAAATTTTACCACTATCATGAAGTACAATATGTCACGAAAAAAAACAAATCTCAGAATAAGTGTGATCCGTTGCAGCATTCCAGAGTTATCACCTCATAAAGTGACAGTGGTCAGAATTGTAAAAATTGGCCTGGTCATTAACGTGCAAACCACCCTCGGGGGTAAAGGGGTTAAGGCATACTCTCCTGTAGAGAGGTGCCTGTACAACAATCCTCCTTAGTGTTAGTTTAAGTTTGTCCCTGCTAGTTAGTTGTCAGGTCCCTGAACCCATTCCTGAACTGTTCTCTGAACCTATTCTGTTAGTTCCTGAACCTGTTGTAGAACCCGCTTAGTCTGAACCTGTGCCTGTAACCCTTGAAAGAAGACACATAAAGTGAATGTCATGGCTTGCAAATAGTCTCAATCTCAATCCAATTGAAAATCTTTGGTGGAAGTTGAAGAAAATGGTCCATGACAAGGCTCCAACCTGCAAAGCTGATCTGGCAACAGCAATCAGAGAAAGTTGGAGCCAGATTGATGAAGAGTAAGCTGTTATTAAAGCCAGAGGTGGTGCAACAAACTACTAGTGATGTATTGGAGTGTTCTTTTGTGTGTTTGTTTTTCACAATTCCATAATTTTTTCATCAAAATTGAGTGATTCCATATTTTTTCCCTCTGCTCGGTCTGAAAAAAATTACCCTTACTGAGTACCACATTTTTTATCTTGATCTCTTTTAGTGTTTCTTAGAGCCCTAAAGTTGCCATTTGAAATGACTTCAGTTTTGTGCCATGTCTGTGATCTGCTTTTTTTCAACAACATTAAACAACTGAATGAACATCCTCCAAGCCCGGTGATCCCATAATTTTTGCCAGGGGTTGTAATTAGTGTTGAGCGAGCATGCTCATTACTCGCCCGAGCATCTCACTACTCAGAATGTTCGGCGAGCACCAAGCATTTCCGGGTTACTCGGGCGGGAGCACGGGCCCTGCACGTTTGGCGCTCTTTACAGAGCCAATGAACATGCAGGTATTGCCAGCCAGTCACTGTAATGCCGCAGCCATGTTGTTTGTGGGCATTCCAGTGATTGGCTGGCCACACAGCGTCACCTCGAGTATTTAAAACCGGGCACCGCCATCTTGGACACAGTCACTCCGGATCAGACATTGTAGAGAGGGTGCTGCTGAGCTAGGGAGAGATATCTAGTGCGAAATAGGTAGTGTAGGGTCTCTAAAGCCTGCCAAATCAAACAAACAGTCCTTCTCAGGACTAATATCCATCCCAGATATCAGGCAGGCAGGCAAGCTGTATAGGAGATGCAGTGGTTATACCAGCAAATGCTGCATTACAGTCCTGTGTGCTCCTGTTGGTCAAATTGCTAGACTTATCACCGCGGTCTCAGGGGCCAGGAAATTTTTTATTTTTTTTTATCTAAATCCTGTATTTTTTTTTCCCTCAGTCAGACTGTACACATACGCGTCTTATTAACCTTTTGGTATTCCCCCCCCCCCAAAAAAAAGAAAAAATTTAGTGTGTCTGTGACTGTTCAGACACCAATATATCTGTTTAAAAGAGTCTGGTGTAGGCCAGAAAAATAGAACTGTGGTTTTGCAGTTCCATGGGTCAAATCTCTGTATTATCCTGCTTTTGGCATTTTTTTCCGTAAAAAAAACTGTAATAGTGTCTCCCTGACTGGTCAGACACCAATATATCTGTTTAAAAGAGTCTGGAGTAGGCCAGAGAAATAGAACTATAGTTTTGCAGTTCCACGGGTCAAATCTCTGTATTATCCTGATTTTGGCATTTTTTGCCGTAAAAAAAACTGTAATAGTGTCTCCCTGACTGGTCAGATACCAATATATCTGTTTAAAAGAGTCTGGTGTACGCCACATAACTATAACTGTGGTTTTGCAGTTCCACGGGTCAAATCTGTATTATCCTGCTTTTGGCATTTTTTGCATTAAGAAAAACCTGTAATAGTGTCTCCCTGACTGGTCACACACCAAGATATCTATTTAAAAAATTCTGGTGTATGTCACATAACTATAACTGTGGTTTTGCAGTTCCACGGGTCAGATCTCTGTATTATCCTGCTTTTGGCATTTTTTGCCATAAAAAAAACTGTAATAGTGTCTCTCTGACTGGTCAGACACCAATATATCTGTTTAAAAGAGTCTGGTGTAGGCCAGAAAAATAGAACTGTGGTTTTGCAGTTCAACTGGTCAAATCTCTGTATTATCCTGTTTTTGGCATTTTTTGCTGTAAAAAAAAAACTGTAATAGTGTCTCCTGACTGGTCAGACACCAATATATCTGTTTAAAAGAGTCTGGTGTAGGCCAGAAAAATAGAACTGTGGTTTTGCAGTTCCACGGGTCAAATCTCTGTATTATCCTGCTTTTGGCATTTTTTGCCGTTAAAAAAAAAACAGTAATAGTGTCTCCCTGACTGGTCAGACACCAATATATCTGTTTAAAAGATTCTGGTGTACACCACATAACTATAACTGTGGTTTTGCAGTTCCACGGGTCAAATCTCTGTATTATTCTGCTTTTGGCATTTTTTGCTGCAAAAAAAACTGTAATAGTGTCTCCCTGACTGGTCAGACACCAATATATCTGTTTAAAAGATTCTGGTGTACGCCACATAACTATAACTGTGGTTTTGCAGTTCCACGGGTCAAATCTCTGTATAATCCTGCTTTTGGCATTTTTTGCCGTAACAAAAACTGTAATAGTGTCTCCCTGACTCGTCAGACACCAATATATCTGTTTAAAAGAGTCTGGTGTAGCGAAGAGGAATAGAACTGTGGTTTTCCTCTTCCACGGTTCTAATCTCCTTTTTATTACCCTTTTTCCATTGATAGTGCGAGTGTAAGCTATTTTACTTCATTTACAATGGGCAAGACGTGTGGCAAGGGACGTGCAACTGGACGTTCTGGTGATGGTGCGTGTAGAGGATGGGGCCGTGGCCAAGGTGAAAATGTGCCACAACCAACAGCCACATCTTCTCGCTCCCACTTCTTGACCGAATTACTAGGGAAGCACACTACAACACCAGTATTGCGAACTGATCAGTGTGAACAAGTTATTGATTGGATAGCAGATAATACTTCCAGTTACCTGGGCACCACCACCTCCGGTCTGTCTTCCACATGGTCAAGTTTTAGTAGCCGTGAGTCTCGACTGCATACTCCTCCTCACCCTGATGCTTCTTCCTCCCACCATGCCGAGTGTTGTCAGACAGCAACTGATCCCACACTTGGACACTCTGAAGAGCTTTTCACTGGTCCATTTCCATATTTGTGCCCCTCGCCTGCTTCACTTGAAGTGGTGGAAGAGGAGATCCCATGTAGCGATCCCAAATATTTGAACAGCTACGGCCACAGGAAGTAGACGCTTGCAATTTGTCACAAGAGGTGGACGATGACGAGACACAATTGCCACGAAGTGAGGAGGAGGATCGTGGTGTGCAAGTGGAAGAGGAGGAGGTGGTGGATGATCTAGTAACTGACCCAACGTGGCAGGAGGACACGCAGAGCGAGGCCAGCAGCACACAGGGGGAGGGAGGCAGAGTACCCCAACAGGCAGGAAGAAGCAGTGTGGTGGCCGCACACAGGAGGCAGGCAACAGTTCACCGTAATACCAACACGAGGGACATTGCCAGTACAACCGGTAGGTCTTCCAGAGTCTGGAATTTTTTTAAAGACTCTGCTGATAACCTCAAAAAGGCCATTTGTACCACCTGCCATGCCAGCATCAGCAGGGGTGACAAAACTACCAGCCTGACCACCACCAGCATGATCAGGCACATGGCAGCAAAGCACCCGACTTTATGAGGCGAACCCCAGGGTCCACGACCAGTGTCAGCGGGTGTCACCACTGCTTCTTCCGCTGTTGTGCATGTAATAGAACCCCCTGTTGTGCGTGCAAGGCAATCCCCTGTCCATACTGCATCAAAGATGCCCCCTCCTCTCAGTCTTCACTTGTTATGGCAGTTTCTCAAGAAACAGCATCAACGTCCACGTCCCACCGCAGCGTTCAATTGTCCATATCCCAGAGCTTTGAACGAAAGTGCAAATTCGCAGCCAACGCCCCACAGGCCACAGTCCTAAATTCGCACATTTCACAACTGGTTACGTTGGAAATGCTGCCTTTTAGGCTGGTGGAGACGGAATCCTTCTGCAATCTTATGGCGGTGGCCATCCCTCGGTACTCAGTCCCCAGCCGACACTATTTTGCCCAGTGTGCCATCCCCGAACTACACAAACACGTGTCCCAAAACATCTGTCGTGCACTCAACAACGCAGTTACTGGGAGAGTCCACCTGAAAACAGACACGTGGACAAGTGCTTGTGGCCAGAGACGGTACATCTCCCTGACGGCACACTGGGTAAACATAGTGGAAGCCGGGACCCAGTCGGACTTTGGGACAGAACTCATCCTCCCCACACCAAGGATTGCGGGCACTATGTCAGTCAGAGTTGCCCCCACAGTGTACAGCTCCTACGCATCATCCTCCTCCTCCTCATGTTCAGCCTCCATCTCAGATATCACCACATCAGTTACAAGCTGGAAGCACTGCAGTACTGCCTCAGCCAAGCAGCAACAGGCTGTGCTGAAACTCATAAGCTTAGGTGATAAACCTCACACTGCTTGTGAGTTGTGGACAACTGTGAAAGAGCAGGCAGATCTGTGGCTGAGACCGCTGAACCTACATCCAGGCATGGTCGTGTGTGTCAATGGCCGCAACCTGGTGGCGGCTCTGAGGCGAGGCGAGATCACACACGTACCATGCCTGGCTCATGTGCTTAACCTAGTGGTTTAGCGGTTTCTTAAGTCATACCCCGAGTTGCCAGATCTGCTCGTCAAAGTACGCCGCCTGTCAGCTCATTTTCACAAGTCGGCTACAGCTTCGGCCGCCCTTGGTGTGTTGCAGAAGCGTTTGCAGCTTCCGGCACACCGACTGGTGTGTGATGTCCCCACACGTTGGAACTCTACCCTCCACATGTTGCAAAGGATTTGTGAGCAGAAGAGAGCAGTTGTGGAGTACCAGCTGCAACAAGGCTGTCGATATTCAGGTCAGACTCCACACATAAGACCTCAGGAGTGGACCTGGATGTCTGATATATGTACCATCCTGACAAACTTTGAGGAGTCCACCAAGATGGTGAGTGGCGATGATGCCATCATTAGCGTCAGCAACCCACTTGTCTGCCTTTTGCAACGCTCTCTGCAGAGAATTAAAGAGGAGGCATTGCAGCCAGAATATGATGAGATGGATCAAGAACCCGTAATGGGCGATTACACACAGCCCAGCCTCATCTCATCCCAATGTGCATTTTGGACAATGAGGGAGAGGAAGAGGAAGAACAGGAGCTGGTATCATGTGCTGTAGGCGGTAGTACCTGTACAACAGTCATACAGTCAGATCAGCGTGGGTGGCCTGAGGACAGTGGGGAGGAGGAGGAGGAGGAGAGCATGGTCAGTCTTCATCTTGGTGAGGACACAGAAGTCTTGCCCGTTACCAGTCTGGCATGCATGGCTGACTTTGTTACGCTGCCTTAACCGTGACCCTCGCGTTGTCGTTGTCAAAATGTTGGGTGACAGTCATTACTGGTTGGTGACACTTTTAGACCCCCGCTACATGGAGAACTTTCACTCTCTTATTCCTGAGATGGAGAGGTCTACAAAAATGGGGCAGTACCAGAAGGCCCTTGCTGCAGAGCTGTTAAAAAAAATTCCTATCTGAACACGCTAGCGGCAGAGGTCACAGTTCGTTGACCAACCAAGGCGTACAGGCGAGAGAGACGCAACTCCAATCCAGCAGAGGCAGGGGAACACTGTCAACATTCTGGGACAGTTTTCTGAGACCCTCCCAGCTTACAGGCCCTGAGGCGCGGGGTACTCTCACAAGAAGTGGAAAGTTTTAAAAGGTGGTGAGGGAGTACCTTGCCAACCGTACTAGCATCCTCCGTGATTTCTCTGTGCCTTTTAATTATTTGGTATCCAAGCTGGACACTTGGAATGAACTCGATCTGTATGCCTTGGAGGTCCTGGCCTGCCCTGCCGCTATTATGTTTTTGGAGCACGTTATTAGTGCCGCTGGGGGAATTATAACTGATAAGCGCTCTCGCCTGTCAACTGATAATGCTGACAAGCTGAACCTTATCAAAATGAACAAGGGCTGGATTGGGCCAGACTTCTCATCACCACCAAATGACAGCAGATTAACATAAAGTCAAATCCAATGTGTTATTTTGGAAGGTGTATTCCCATGCACCGCTTCACACCCACACATGGGTATACGCTTCCTCATTTCGGTTGTATATTGCTCTTTTTCTTATCCTCAGCCTCCACCACCACTATACCACCAGGGTGACCGTGGTCCGTGTTGCCAGCATTGCAAGTTACTCCGTCCTATTTTTTGGCAGCTTTTGCTTCGAAAGCATAGGCAAAGACTATGGGAGACCCACTCCACAATAATGGGAATAATGTTTTTAATATGCTGTACTGCATGGCTATTGTAAGGGGTATGAAAACTGTCTTTTTAAGCTACTACGACCTTCACCACTTTTCCCAGAGGCATTGATATTGTCTTTTTATTCCACTGCGACTTCCACCATTCTTCCAAGGGGCATGAAAACCGTCTTGTTAAGCTACTGCGACCTCCACCACTTTTCCCAGGGGCATTGATATTGTCTTTTTATTCCACTGTGACCTCCACCACTTTTCCCAGGGGCATTGATATTGTCTTTTTATTCCTCTGCGACCTCCACGTCTCTTCCAAGGGGCATTAAAACCGTCTTGTTAAGCTACTGCGACCTCCACCACTTTTCCCAGGGGCATTAAAACCGTCTTGTTAAGCTACTGCGACCTCCACCATTATTTCAAGGGGCACTGATATTGTCTTTTTATTCCACTGCGAACTCCACCATTCTTCCAAGGGGCATTAAAACCATCTTGTTAAGCTACTGCAACCTCCACCACTTTTCCCAGGGGCATTGATATGGTCTTTTTAGTCCACTGCAACCTCCACGTCTCTTCGAAGGGGCATTAAAACTGTCTTGTAAAGCTACTGCGACCTTCACCACTTTCCCAGGGGCATTAAAACCGTCTTGTTAAGCTGCTGCAACCTCCACCACTTTTCCCAGGGGCATTGATATTGTCTTTTTATTCCACTGCAACCTCCACGTCTCTTCGAAGGGGCATTAAAACCGACTTGTAAAGCTACTGCGACCTCCACCACTTTCCCAGGGGCATTAAAACCGTCTTGTTAAGCTACTGTGACCTCCACCATTTTTTCAAGGACCACTTATATTGTCTTTTTATTCCACTGCGTACTCCACCATTCTTCCAAGGGGAATGAAAACCGTCTTGTTAAGCTACTGCGACCTCCACCACTTTTCCCAGGGGCATTGATATTGTCTTTTTATTCCACTGTGACCTCCACCACTTTTCCCAGGGGCATTGATATTGTCTTTTTATTCCTCTGCGACCTCCACGTCTCTTCCAAGGGGCATTAAAACCGTCTTGTTAAGCTACTGCGACCTCCACCACTTTTCCCAGGGGCATTAAAACCGTCTTGTTAAGCTACTGCGACCTCCACCACTATTTCAAGGGGCACTGATATTGTCTTTTTATTCCACTGCGAACTCCACCATTCTTCCAAGGGGCATTAAAACCATCTTATTAAGCTACTGCAACCTCCACCACTTTTCCCAGGGGCATTGATATGGTCTTTTTAGTCCACTGCAACCTCCACGTCTCTTCGAAGGGGCATTAAAACTGTCTTGTAAAGCTACTGCGACCTCAACCACTTTCCCAGGGGCATTAAAACCGTCTTGTTAAGCTACTGCAACCTCCACCACTTTTCCCAGGGGCATTGATATTGTCTTTTTATTCCACTGCAACCTCCACGTCTCTTCGAAGGGGCATTAAAACCGACTTGTAAAGCTACTGCGACCTCCACCACTTTCCCAGGGGCATTAAAACCGTCTTGTTAAGCTACTGTGACCTCCACCATTTTTTCAAGGAGCACTTATATTGTCTTTTTATTCCACTGCGTACTCCACCATTCTTCCAAGGGGAATGAAAAGCGTCTTGTTAAGCTACTGCAACCTCCACCACTTTTCCAAGGAGCATTAAAACTGTCTTGTTAAGCTACTGCGATCTCCACGTCTCTTCCAAGGGGCATTAAAACCATCTTGTTAAGCTACTGCGACCTCCACGTCTCTTCCAAGGGTCATTAAAACCGTCTTTTTAAGCTACTGCGACCTTCACCATTTTTCAAGGGGCATTGATATTGTCTTTTTATTCCACTGCAAACTCCACCATTCTTCCAAGGGGCATGAAAACCGTCTTGTTAAGCTACTGCGACCTCCACCACTTTTCCCAGAGGCATTGATATTGTCTTTTTATTCCACTGCGACCTCCACCATTCTTCTAAGGGGCATGAAAACCGTCTTGTTAAGCTACTGCGACCTCCACCACTTTTCCCAGGGGCATTGATATTGTCTTTTTATTCTACTGTGACCTCCACCACTTTTCCCAGGGACATTAAAACCGTCTTGTTAAGCTACTGCGAACTCCACCATTCTTCCAAGGGGCATTAAAACCATCTTTTTAAGCTACTGCGACCTCCACCACTTTTCCCAGGGGCATTGATATTGTCTTTTTATTCCACTGCGACCTCCACTTCACTTCCAAGAGGCATTAAAACCGTCTTGTTAAGCTCCTGCGAACTCCAGCACTTTTCCCCGGGGGCATTAAAACCGTCTTGTTAAGCAACTGCGACCTCCACCACTTTTTCAAGGGGCATTGATAAGGTCTTTTTTTCCTCTGCGTACTCCACCATTCTTCCAAGGGTCATGAATAGCGTCTTGTTAAGCTACTGCGACGTCCACCACTTGTCCCAGGGTCATTAATATTTTCTTTTTATTCCACTGCGACCTCTACCACTTTTCCCAGGGACATTAAAACCATCTTGTTAAGCTACTGCGACCTCCACCATTCTTCCAACGGTCATTAAAACCGTCTTTTTAAGCTACTGCGACCTCCACCACTTTTCCCAGGGGCATTGATATTGTCTTTTTATTCCACTGCGACCTCCACCATTCTTCCAAGGGGCATGAAAACCGTCTTGTTGAGCTACTGCGACCTCCACCACTTTTCCCAGGGGCATTGATATTGTCTTTTTTTTGCACTGTGACCTCCACCACTTTTCCCAGGGGCATTGATATTGTCATTATATTCCACAGCGACCTCCACGTCTCTTCCAAGGGGCATTAAAACCGACTTGTTAAGCTACTGCGACCTCCACCACTTTTCCCAGGGGCATTAAAACCGTCTTGTTAAGCTACTGCGACCTCCACCACTATTTCAAGGGGCATTGATATTGTCTTTTTATTCCACTATGAACTCCACCATTCTTCCAAGGGGCATTAAAACCATCTTGTTAAGCTACTGCAACCTCCACCACTTTTCACAGTGGCATTGATATGGTCTTTTTATTCCACTGCGACCTGCACCACTTTTCCCAGGGACATTAAAACCATCTTGTAAAGCTACTGCGACCTCCACCATTCTTCCAAGGGGCATTAAAACCGTCTTGTTAAGCTACTGCGACCTCCACCACTTTTTCAAGGGGCATTGATATTGTCTTTTTATTCCACTGCGAACTCCACTATTCCTCCAAGGGGTATTAAGAACGTCTTGTTAAGCTACTGCAACCTCCACCACTTTTCCCAGGGGCATTGATATGGTCTTTTTATTCCACTGCGACCTCCACCACTTTTCCCAGGGACATTAAAACCATCTTGTTAAGCTACTGCGTCCTCCACCATTCTTCCAAGGGGCATTTAAACCGTCTTGTTAAGCTACTGCGACCTCCACCGCTTTTTCAAGGGGCATTGATATTGTCTTTTTATTCCACTGCAAACTCCACCATTCTTCCAAGGGGAATTAAAATCGTCTTGTTAAGCTACTGCGACCTCCACCATTCTTCCAAGGGGTATTAAAACCGTCTTATTAAGCTACTGCGACTTCCACGACTTTTCCCAGGGACATTGATGTTGTCTTTTTATTCCACTGCGACCTCCCCGTTTCTTCCAAGGGGCATTAAAACCGTCTTGTTAATCTACTGCGACCTCCACCACTTTTCCCAGGGGCATTAAAACCGTCTTGTTAAGCTACTGCGACCTCTACCACTTTTTCAAGGGACATTGATATTGTCATTTTATTCCACTGCGAACTACACCATTCTTCCAAGGGGCATTAAAACAGTCTTGTTAAGCTTCTGCAACCTCCACCACTTTTCCCAGGGGCATTGATATTGTCGTTATATTCCACTGCGACCTCCACGTCTCTTCGAAGGGGCATTAAAACCGTCTTGTAAAGCTACTGCGACCTCCACCACTTTCCCAGGGGCATTAAAACCGTCTTGTTAAGCAACTGCAACCTCCACCACTTTTCCAAGGGGCATTAAAACCGTCTTGTTAAGCTATTGCGATCTCCACGTCTCTTCCAAGGGGCATTAAAACCGTCTTTTTAAGCTACTGCGACCTCCACGTCTCTTACAACGGTCATTAAAACCGTCTTGTTAAGCTACTGCGACCTCCACCACTTTCTCAGGGGCATTAAAACCGTCTTGTTAAGCTACTGCGACCTCCACCATTTTTTAAAGGGGCACTTATATTGTCTTTTTATTCCACTGCGAACTCCATCATTCTTCCAGGGGCATTAAAACTGTCTTGTTAAGCTACTGCAACCTCCATCACTTTTCCAAGGGGCATTAAAACCGTCTTGTTAAGCTACTGCGACCTCCACCACTTTTTAAGGGGCATTGATATTGTCTTTTTATTCCACTGCGAACTCCACCATTCTTCCAAGGGGCATGAAAACCGTCTTGTTAAGCTATTGCGACCTCCACCACTTTTCCCAGGGGCATTGATATTGTAGTTTAATTCCACTGCGACCTTCACCATTCTTCCAAGTGGCATGAAAACCATCTTGTTAAGCCACTGCGACATCCACCACTTTTCCCAGGGTCATTGATATTGTCTTTTTATTCCACTACGACCTCCACCACTTTTCCCAGGGGCATTAAAACCGTCTTGTTAAGTTACTGCGACCTCCACCATTTTTCCAAGGGGCATTAAAACAGTCTTTTTAAGCTACTGCGACCTCCACCACTTTTCCCAGGGCCAGTGATATTGTCTTTTTATTCCACTGTAACCTCCCCGTCTCTTCCAAGGGGCATTAAAACCGTCTTGTTAAGCTACTGCGACCTCCACCACTTTTCCCAGGGGCATTAAAACCGTCTTTTTAAGCTACTGCTACCTCCACCACTTTTTCAAGGGGTATTGAAATTGTCTTTTTATTCCACTGCGAACTCCACCATTCTTCCAAGGCTCATGAAAACCGTCCTGTTAAGCTACTGCGATCTCCACCACTTTTCCGAGGGGCATTAATATTGTCTTTTTATTCCACTGCGACCTCCACCACTTTTCCCAGGGGCATTAAAACCATCTTGTTAAGCTACTGCAACCTCCACCATTCTTCCAAGGGGCATTAAAACCGTCTTTTTAAGCAACTGCGACCTCCACCACTTTTCCCAGGGGCATTGATATTGTCCTTTTATTCCACTGTAACCTCCACGTCTCTTCCAAGGAGCATTAAAAGCGTCTTGTTAAGCTACTGCGACCTCCACCACTTTTTCAAGCGGCATTGATATTGTCTTTTTATTCCACTGCGACTTCCACCATTCTTCCAAGGGGCATGAAAACCGTCTTGTTAAGCTACTGCGACCTCCACCACTTTTCCCAGGTGCATTGATATTGTCTTTTTATTCCACTGCGACCTCCACGTCTCTTCGAAAGGGCATTAAAACTGTCTTGGAAAGCTACTGCGACCTCCACCACTTTCCCAGGGGCATTAAAACTGTCTTTTTAAGCTACTGCGACCTCCACCATTTTTTCAAGGGTCACTTATATTGTCTTTTTATTCCACTGCGAACTCCACCATTCTTCCAAGGGGAATGAGAATCGTCTTGTTAAGCTACTGCAACCTCCACCACTTATCCAAGGGGCATTAAAACTGTCTTGTTAAGCAACTGCGATCTCCATGTCCCCTCCAAGGGGCATTAAAACCATCTTGTTAAGCTACTGCGACCTCGACGTCTCTTCCAAGGGTCATTAAAACCGTATTTTTAAGCTACTGCGACCTCCACTACTTTTTTTTCAAGGGGCATTGATATTGTCATTTTATTCCACTGCGAACTCCACCATTCTTCCAAGGGGCATTAAAACAGTCTTTTTAAGCTTCTGCAACCTCCACCACTTTCCCAGGGGCATTGATATTGTCGGTTTATTCCACTGCGACCTCCACGTCTCTTCGAAGGGGCATTAAAACCGTCTTGTAAAGCTATTGCGACCTCCACCACTCTCCCAGGGGCATTAAAACCGTCTTGTTAAGCTACTGCGACCTCCACCATTTTTTCAAGGGGCACTTATATTGTCTTTTTATTCCACTGCGAACTCCATCATTCCTCCAGGGGCATTAAAACCGTCTTGTTAAGCAACTGCAACCTCCGCCACTTTTCCAAGGGGCATTAAAACCGTCTTGCTAAGCTACTGCGATCTCCACGTCTCTTCCAAGGGGCATTAAAACCGTCTTGTTAAGCTACTGCGACCTCCACCACTTTCTCAGGGGCATTAAAACCGTCTTGTTAAGCTACTGCGTCCTCCACCATTTTTTCAAGGGGCACTTATATTGCCTTTTTATTCCACTGCGAACTCCATCATTCTTCCAGGGGCATTAAAACCGTCTTGTTAAGCTACTGCAACCTCCATCACTTTTCCAAAGGGCATTAAAACCGTCTTGTTAAGCTACTGCGACCTCCAACACTTTTTAAGGGGCATTGATATTGTCTTTTTATTCCACTGCGAACTCCACCATTCTTCCAAGGGGCATGAAAACCGTCTTGTTAAGCAATTGCGACCTCTACCACTTTTCCCAGGGGCATTGTTATTGTAGTTTTATTCCACTGCGACCTCCACCATTCTTCCAAGTGGCATGAAAACCATCTTGTTAAGCCACTGCGACATCCACCACTTTTCCCAGGGTCATTGATATTGTCTTTTTATTCCACTACGACCTCCATCACTTTTCCCAGGGGCATTAAAACCGTCTTGTTAACCTACCGCGACCTCCACCATTTTTTCAAGGGTCACTTATATTGTCTTTTTATTCCACTTCGAACTCCACCATTCTTCCAAGGGGAATGAAAATCGTCTTGTTAAGCTACTGCAACCTTCAACACTTATCCAAGGGGCATTAAAACTGTCTTGTTAAGCTACTGCGATCTCCACGTCTCCTCCGAGGGGCATTAAAACCATCTTGTTAAGCTACTGCGACCTCGACGTCTCTTCCAAGGCTCATTAAAACCGTATTTTTAAGCTACTGCGACCTTTACTACTTTTTCAAGGGGCATTGATATTGTCTTTTTATTCCACTGCGAACTCCACCATTCTTCAAAGGGGCATGAAAAGCATCTTGTTAAGCTACTGCGACCTCCACCACTTTTCCCAAGGGCATTGATATTGTCTTTTTATTCCACTGCGACCTCCACCATTCTTCCAAGGGGCATGAAAAACGTCTTTTTAAGCTACGGCGACCACCACCACTTTTTCCAGAGGCATTGATATTGTCTTTTTATTCCACTGTAACCTCCACGTCTCTTCCAAGGGGCCTTAAAACCGTCTTGTTAATCTACAGCGACCTCCACCACTTTTCCCAGGGGCATTAAAACCTTCTTGTTAAGCTACTGCGACCTCCACCACTTTTTCAAGGGGCATTGATATTGTCATTTTATTCCACTGTGAACTCCACCATTCTTCCAAGGGGCATTAAAACAGTCTTGTTAAGCTTCTGCAACCTCCACCACTTTCCCAGGGGCATTGATATTGTCGTTTTATTCCAAGCGACCTCCACGTCTCTTCGAAGGGGCATTAAAACCGTCTTGTAAAGCTACTGCGACCTTCACCACTTTCCCAGGGGCATTAAAACCGCCTTGTTAAGCTACTGCGACCTCCACCATTTTTTCAAGGGGCACTTATATTGTCTTTTTATTCCACTGCGAACTCCATCATTCCTCCAGGGGCATTAAAACCGTCTTGTTAAGCAACTGCAACCTCCACCACTTTTCTCAGGGGCATTAAAACCGTCTTGTTAAGCTACTGCGATCTCCATGTCTCTTCCAAGGGGCATTAAAACCGTCTTTTTCCGCTACTGCGACCTCCACGTCTCTTACAAGGGTCATTAAAACCGTCTTGTTAAGCTACTGCGACCTCCACCACTTTCTCAGGGGCATTAAAACCGTCTTGTTAAGCTACTGCGTCCTCCACCATTTTTTCAAGGGGCACTTATATTGTCTTTTTATTCCACTGCGAACTCCATCATTCTTCCAGGGGCATTAAAACCGTCTTGTTAAGTTACTGCGACCTCCACCATTTTTTCAAGGGTCAATTATATTGTCTTTTTATACCACTGCGAACTCCACCATTCTTCCAAAGGGAATGAAAATCTTCTTGTTAAGCTACTGCAACCTCCACCACTTATCCAATGGGCATTAAAACTGTCTTGTTAAGCTACTGCGATCTCCACGTCTCCTCCAAAGGGCATTAAAACCATCTTGTTAAGCTACTGCGACCTCGACGTCTCATCCAAGGGTCATTACAACCGTATTTTTAAGCTACTGCGACCTTCACTACTTTTTCAAGGGGCATTGATATTGTCTTTTTATTCCACTGAGAACTCCACTATTCTTCCAAGGGGTATTAAAATCGTCTTGTTAAGCTACTGCAACCTCCACCACTTTTCCCAGGGGCACTGATATTGTCTTTTTATTCCACTGCGACCTCCACGTCTCTTCGAAGGGGCATTAAAACCGTCTTGGAAAGCTACTGCAACCTCCACCACTTTCCCAGGGGCATTAAAACCGTCTTGTTAAGCTACTGCGACCTCCACCATTTTTTCAAGGGTCACTTATATTGTCTTTTTATTACACTGCGAACTCCACCATTCTTCCAAGGGGAATGAAAATCGTCTTGTTAAGCTACTGCAACCTCCACCACTTATCCAAGGGGCATTAAAACTGTCTTGTTAAGCTACTGCGATCTCCATGTCTCCTCCAAGGGGCATTAAAACCATCTTGTTAAGCTACTGCGACCTCGACGTCTCTTCTAAGGGTCATTAAAACCGTATTTTTAAGCTACTGCGACCTTCACTACTTTTTCAAGGGGCATTGATATTGTCTTTTTATTCCACTGCGAACTCCACCATTCTTCCAAGGGGCATGAAAACCGTCTTTTTAAGCTACTGCGACCACCACCATTTTTCCCAGGGGCATTGATATTGTCTTTTTATTCCACTGTAACCTCCATGTCTCTTCCAAGGGGCATTAAAAACGTCTTGTTAAGCTACTGCGACCTCCACCACTTTTTCAAGCGGCATTGATATTGTCTTTTTATTCCACTGCGAACTCCACCATTCTTCCAAGGGGTATTAAAACCGTCTTGTTAAGCTACTGCAACCTCCACCACTTTTCCCAGGGGCATTGATATTGTCTTTTTATTCCACTGCGACCTCCACGTCTCTTCGAAGGGGCATTAAAATCGTCTTGTAAAGCTACTGCGACCTCCACCACTTTCCCAGGGGCATTAAAATCGTCTTGTTAAGCTAGTGCGACCTCCACCATTTTTTCAAGGGTCACTTATATTGTCTTTTTATTCCGCTGTGAACTCCACCATTCTTCCAAGGGGAATGAAAATCGTCTTGTTAAGCTACTGCAACCTCCACCACTTATCCAAGGGGCATTAAAACTGTCTTGTTAAGCTACTGCGATCTCCACGTCTCCTCCAAGGGGCATTAAAACCATCTTGTTAAGCTACTGCGACCTCGACGTCTCTTCCAAGGGTCATTAAAACCGTATTTTTAAGCTACTGCGACCTTCACTACTTTTTCAAGGGGCATTGATATTGTCTTTTTATTCCACTGCGAACTCCACTATTCTTCCAAGGGGCATGAAAACCGTCTTGTTAAGCCACTGCGACCTCCACCACTTTTCCCAGGGGCATTGATATTGTCTTTTTATTCCACTGTGACCTCCACCATTCTTCCAAGGGGCATGAAAACCGTCTTGTTAAGCTACTGCGACCACCACCACTTTTCCCAGGGGCATTGATATTGTCTTTTTATTCCACTGTAACCTCCACCACTTTTCCCAGGGGCATTAAAACCATCTTGTTAAGCTACTGCGACCTCCAACATCCTTCCAAGGGTCATTAAAACCATCTTGTTAAGCTACTGCGACCTCCACCACTTTTCCCAGGGGCATTAATATTGTCTTTTTATTCCACTGCAACCTCCACCACTTCTCCCAGGGACATTTAAACCGTCTTGTTAAGCTACTGCGACCTCCACCATTTTTTCAAGGGGCACTTATATTGTCTTTTTATTGTACTGCGAACTCCATCATTCTTCCAGGGGCATTAAAACCGTCTTGTTAAGCTACTGAAACCTCCACCACTTTTCCAAGGGGCATTAAAACCGTCTTGTTAAGCTACTGCGACCTCCACCACTTTTCCCAGGGGCATTAAAACCGTCTTTTTAAGCTACTGCTACCTCCACCACTTTTTCAAGGGGCATTGAAATTGTCTTTTTATTCCACTGCGAACTCCACCATTCTTCCAAGGGGCATGAAAACCGTCTTGTTAAGCTACTGCGACCTCCACCACTTTTCCCAGGGGCATTGATATTGTAGTTTTATTCCACTGCGGCCTCCACCATTCATCCACGGGGCATGAAAACCGTCTTGTTAAGCTACTGCGACCTCCACCACTTTTCCCAGGGGCATTGAAATTGTCTTTTTATTCCACTACGACCTCCACCACTTTTCCCAGGGGCATTAAAACCGTCTTGTTAAGTTACTGCGACCTCCACCATTTTTCCAAGGGGCATTAAACCGTCTTTTTAAGCTACTGCGACCTCCACCACTTTTCCCAGGGGCATTGATATTGTCTTTTTATTCCACTGCGACCTCCACCATTCTTCCAAGGGGCATGAAAACCGTCTTTTTAAGCTACTGCGACCACCACCACTTTTCCCAGGGGCATTGATATTGTCTTTTTATTCCACTGCGACCTCCACGTCTCTTCGAAGGGGCATTAAAATCGTCTTGTAAAGCTACTGCGACCTCCACCACTTTCCCAGGGGCATTAAAACCGCCTTGTTAAGCTACTGCGACCTCCACCATTTTTTCAAGGGGCACTTATATTGTCTTTTTATTCCACTGCGAACTCCATCATTCCTCCAGGGGCATTAAAACCGTCTTGTTAAGCAACTGCAACCTCCACCACTTTTCTCAGGGGCATTAAAACCGTCTTGTTAAGCTACTGCGATCTCCATGTCTCTTCCAAGTGGCATTAAAACCGTCTTTTTCCGCTACTGCGACCTCCACGTCTCTTACAAGGGTCATTAAAACCGTCTTGTTAAGCTACTGCGACCTCCACCACTTTCTCAGGGGCATTAAAACCGTCTTGTTAAGCTACTGCGTCCTCCACCATTTTTTCAAGGGGCACTTATATTGTCTTTTTATTCCACTGCGAACTCCATCATTCTTCCAGGGGCATTAAAACCGTCTTGTTAAGCTACTGCGACCTCCACCATTTTTTCAAGGGTCAATTATATTGTCTTTTTAAACCACTGCGAACTCCACCATTCTTCCAAAGGGAATGAAAATCTTCTTGTTAAGCTACTGCAACCTCCACCACTTATCCAATGGGCATTAAAACTGTCTTGTTAAGCTACTGCGATCTCCACGTCTCCTCCAAAGGGCATTAAAACCATCTTGTTAAGCTACTGCGACCTCGACGTCTCATCCAAGGGTCATTACAACCGTATTTTTAAGCTACTGCGACCTTCACTACTTTTTCAAGGGGCATTGATATTGTCTTTTTATTCCACTGAGAACTCCACTATTCTTCCAAGGGGTATTAAAATCGTCTTGTTAAGCTACTGCAACCTCCACCACTTTTCCCAGGGGCACTGATATTGTCTTTTTATTCCACTGCGACCTCCACGTCTCTTCGAAGGGGCATTAAAACCGTCTTGGAAAGCTACTGCAACCTCCACCACTTTCCCAGGGGCATTAAAACCGTCTTGTTAAGCTACTGCGACCTCCACCATTTTTTCAAGGGTCACTTATATTGTCTTTTTATTACACTGCGAACTCCACCATTCTTCCAAGGGGAATGAAAATCGTCTTGTTAAGCTACTGCAACCTCCACCACTTATCCAAGGGGCATTAAAACTGTCTTGTTAAGCTACTGCGATCTCCATGTCTCCTCCAAGGGGCATTAAAACCATCTTGTTAAGCTACTGCGACCTCGACGTCTCTTCTAAGGGTCATTAAAACCGTATTTTTAAGCTACTGCGACCTTCACTACTTTTTCAAGGGGCATTGATATTGTCTTTTTATTCCACTGCGAACTCCACCATTCTTCCAAGGGGCATGAAAACCGTCTTGTTAAGCTATTGCGACCTCCACCACTTTTCCCAGGGGCATTGATATTGTCTTTTTATTCCACTGCGACCTCCACCATTCTTCCAAGGGGCATAAAAACCGTCTTTTTAAGCTACTGCGACCACCACCACTTTTCCCAGGGGCATTGATATTGTCTTTTTATTCCACTGTAACCTCCATGTCTCTTCCAAGGGGCATTAAAACCGTCTTGTTAAGCTACTGCGACCTCCACCACTTTTTCAAGCGGCATTGATATTGTCTTTTTATTCCACTGCGAACTCCACCATTCTTCCAAGGGGTATTAAAACCGTCTTGTTAAGCTACTGCAACCTCCACCACTTTTCCCAGGGGCATTGATATTGTCTTTTTATTCCACTGCGACCTCCACGTCTCTTCGAAGGGGCATTAAAATCGTCTTGTAAAGCTACTGCGACCTCCACCACTTTCCCAGGGGCATTAAAACCGTCTTGTTAAGCTAGTGCGACCTCCACCATTTTTTCAAGGGTCACTTATATTGTCTTTTTATTCCGCTGTGAACTCCACCATTCTTCCAAGGGGAATGAAAATCGTCTTGTTAAGCTACTGCAACCTCCACCACTTATCCAAGGGGCATTAAAACTGTCTTGTTAAGCTACTGCGACCTCCACCATTTTTTCAAGGGTCACTTATATTGTCTTTTTATTCCGCTGTGAACTCCACCATTCTTCCAAGGGGAATGAAAATCGTCTTGTTAAGCTACTGCAACCTCCACCACTTATCCAAGGGGCATTAAAACTGTCTTGTTAAGCTACTGCGATCTGCACGTCTCCTCCAAGGGGCATTAAAACCATCTTGTTAAGCTACTACGACCTCGACGTCTCTTCCAAGGGTCATTAAAACCGTATTTTTAAGCTACTGCGACCTTCACTACTTTTTCAAGGGGCATTGATATTGTCTTTTTATTCCACTGCGAACTCCACTATTCTTCCAAGGGGCATGAAAACCGTCTTGTTAAGCCACTGCGACCTCCACCTCTTTTTCCAGGGGCATTGATATTGTCTTTTTATTCCACTGCGACCTCCACCATTCTTCCAAGGGGCATGAAACCGTCTTGTTAAGCTACTGCGACCACCACCACTTTTCCCAGGGGCATTGATATTGTCTTTTTATTCCACTGTAACCTCCACCACTTTTCCCAGGGGCATTAAAACCATCTTGTTAAGCTACTGCGACCTCCAACATCCTTCCAAGGGTCATTAAAACCATCTTGTTAAGCTACTGCGACCTCCACCACTTTTCCCAGGGGCATTAATATTGTCTTTTTATTCCACTGCAACCTCCACCACTTCTCCCAGGGACATTTAAACCGTCTTGTTAAGCTACTGCGACCTCCACCATTTTTTCAAGGGGCACTTATATTGTCTTTTTATTCCACTGCGAACTCCATCATTCTTCCAGGGGCATTAAAACCGTCTTGTTAAGCTACTGAAACCTCCACCACTTTTCCAAGGGGCATTAAAACCGTCTGGTTAAGCTACTGCGACCTCCACCACTTTTCCCAGGGGCATTAAAACCGTCTTTTTAAGCTACTGCTACCTCCACCACTTTTTCAAGGGGCATTGAAATTGTCTTTTTATTCCACTGCGAACTCCACCATTCTTCCAAGGGGCATGAAAACCGTCTTGTTAAGCTACTGCGACCTCCACCACTTTTCCCAGGGGCATTGATATTGTAGTTTTATTCCACTGCGACCTCCACCATTCTTCCAAGGGGCATGAAAACCGTCTTGTTAAGTTACTGCGAACTCCACCACTTTTCCCAGGGGCATTGAAATTGTCTTTTTATTCCACTACGACCTCCACCACTTTTCCCAGGGGCATTAAAACCGTCTTGTTAAGTTACTGCGACCTCCACCATTTTTCCAAGGGGCATTAAACCGTCTTTTTAAGCTACTGCGACCTCCACCACTTTTCCCAGGGGCATTGATATTGTCTTTTTATTCCACTGCGACCTCCACCATTCTTCCAAGGGGCATGAAAACCGTCTTTTTAAGCTACTGCGACCACCACCACTTTTCCCAGGGGCATTGATATTGTCTTTTTATTCCACTGCGACCTCCACGTCTCTTCGAAGGGGTATTAAAATCGTCTTGTAAAGCTACTGCGACCTCCACCACTTTCCCAGGGGCATTAAAACCGTCTTGTTAAGCTACTGCGACCTCCACCATTTTTTCAAGGGTCACTTATATTGTCTTTTTATTCCGCTGTGAACTCCACCATTCTTCCAAGGGGAATGAAAATCGTCTTTTTAAGCTACTGCAACCTCCACCACTTATCCAAGGGGCATTAAAACTGTCTTGTTAAGCTACTGCGATCTCCACGTCTCCTCCAAGGGGCATTAAAACCATCTTGTTAAGCTACTGCGACCTCGACGTCTCTTCCAAGGGTCATTAAAACCGTATTTTTAAGCTACTGCGACCTTCACTACTTTTTCAAGGGGCATTGATATTGTTTTTTATTCCACTGCGAACTCCACCATTCTTCCAAGGGGCATGAAAACCGTCTTGTTAAGCCACTGCGACCTCTACCACTTTTCCCAGGGGCATTGATATTGTCTTTTTATTCCACTGCGACCTCCACCATTCTTCCAAGGGGCATGAAAACCGTCTTGTTAAGCTACTGCGACCACCACCACTTTTCCCAGGGGCATTGATATTGTTTTTTTATTCCACTGTAACCTCCACCACTTTTCCCAGGGTCATTAAAACCGTCTTGTAAAGCTACTGCGACCTCCAACATCCTTCCAAGGGTCATTAAAACCATCTTGTTAAGCTACTGCGACCTCCACCACTTTTCCCAGGGGCATTAATATTGTCTTTTTATTCCACTGCAACCTCCACCACTTCTGCCAGGGACATTTAAACAGTCTTGTTAAGCTACTACGACCTCCACCATTCTTCCAAGGGGCATTTAAACCGTCTTGTTAAGCTACTGCGACCTCCACCACTTTTTCAAGGGGCATTGATATTGTCTTTTTATTCCACTGCGAACTCCACCATTCTTCCAAGGGGCATTAAAATCGTCTTGTTAAGCTACTGCGACCTCCACCATTCTTCCAAGGGGTATTAAAACCGTCTTTGTAAGCTTCTGCGACCTCCACCACTTTTCCCAGGGGCATTGATATTGTCTTTTTATTCCACTGCGACCTCCACGTCTCTTCCAAGGGGCATTAAAACTGTCTTGTTAAGCTGCTGCGACCTCCACCACTTTTCCCAGGGGCATTAAAACTGTCTTGCTAAGCTACTGCGAACTCCACCACTTTTTCAAGGGGCATTGATATTGTCATTTTATTCCACTGCGAACTGCTCCATTCTTCCAAGGTGCATTAAAACCGTCTTGTTAAGCTACTGCAACCTCCACCACTTTTCCCAGGGGCATTGATATTGTCTTTTTATTCCGCTGCGACCCCCATGTCTCTTCGAAGGGGCATTAAAACCGTTTTGTAAAGCTACTGCGACCTCCACCACTTTCCCAGGGGCATTAAAACCGTCTTGTTAAGCTACTGCGACCTCCACCATTTTTTCAAGGGGCACTTATATAGTCTTTTTATTCCACTGCGAACTCCATCATTCTTCCAGGGGCATTAAAACCGTCTTGTTAAGCTACTGAAACCTCCACCACTTTTCCAAGGGGCATTAAAACCGTCTTGTTAAGCTACTGCGACCTCCACCACTTTTCCCAGGGGCATTAAAACCGTCTTTTTAAGCTACTGCTACCTCCACCACTTTTTCAAGGGGCATTGAAATTGTCTTTTTATTCCACTGCGAACTCCACCATTCTTCCAAGGGGCATGAAAACCGTCTTGTTAAGCTACTGCGACCTCCACCACTTTTCCCAGGGGCATTGATATTGTAGTTTTATTCCACTGCGACCTCCACCATTCTTCCAAGGGGCATGAAAACCGTCTTGTTAAGCTACTGCGACCTCCACCACTTTTCCCAGGGGCATTGAAATTGTCTTTTTATTCCACTACGACCTCCACCACTTTTCCCAGGGGCATTAAAACCGTCTTGTTAAGTTACTGCGACCTCCACCATTTTTCCAAGGGGCATTAAACCGTCTTTTTAAGCTACTGCGACCTCCACCACTTTTCCCAGGGGCTGTGATATTGTCTTATTATTCTACTGTAACCTCCACGTCTCTTCCAAGGGGCATTAAAACCGTCTTGTTAAGCTACTGCGACCTCCACCACTTTTCCCAGGGGCATTAAAACCGTCTTTTTAAGCTACTGCTACCTCCACCACTTTTTCAAGGGGCATTGAAATTGTCTTTTTATTCCACTGCGAACTCCACCATTCTTCCAAGGGTCATGAAAACCGTCTTGTTAAGCTCCTGGGACCTCCACCACTTTTCCCAGGGGCATTAATATTGTCTTTTTATTCCACTGCGACCTCCACCACTTTTCCCAGGGGCATTAAAACCATCTTGTTAAGCTACTGCAACCTCCACCATTCTTCCAAGGGGCATTAAAACCGTTTTGTTAAGCTGCTGCGACCTCCACCATTTTTTCAAGGGTCACTTATATTGTCTTTTTATTCCACTGCGAACTCCACCATTCTTCCAAGGGGAATGAAAATCTTCTTGTTAAGCTACTGCAACCTCCACCACTTATCCAAGGGGCATTAAAACTGTCTTGTTAAGCTACTGCGATCTCCACGTCTCCTCCAAGGGGCATTAAAACCATCTTGTTAAGCTACTGCGACCTTGACGTCTCTTCCAAGGGTCATTAAAACCGTATTTTTAAGCTACTGTGACCTTCACTACTTTTTCAAGGGGCATTGATATTGTCTTTTTTATTCCACTGCGACCTCCACCATTCTTCCAAGGGGCATGAAAACCGTCTTTTTAAGCTACTGCAAACACCATCACTTTTCCCAAGGGCATTGATATTGTCTTTTTATTCCACTGTAACCTCCACGTCTCTTCCAAGGGGCATTAAAACCGTCTTGTTAAGCTACTGCGACCTCCACCACTTTTTCAAGCGGCATTGATATTGTCTTTTTATTCCACTGCGAACTCCACCATTCTTCCAAGGGGTATTAAAACCGTCTTGTTAAGCTACTGCAACCTACACCACTTTTTACAGGGGCATTGATATTGTCTTTTTATTCCACTGCGACCTCCACGTCTCTTCGAAGGAGCATTTAAACCGTCTTGTAAAGCTACTGCGACCTCCACCACTTTCCCAGGGGCATTAAAACCGTCTTGTTAAGCTACTGCGACCACCACCACTTTTCCCAGGGGCATTGATATTGTTTTTTTATTCCACTGTAACCTCCACCACTTTTCCCAGGGTCATTAAAACCGTCTTGTAAAGCTACTGCGACCTCCAACATCCTTCCAAGGGTCATTAAAACCATCTTGTTAAGCTACTGCGACCTCCACCACTTTTCCCAGGGGCATTAATATTGTCTTTTTATTCCACTGCAACCTCCACCACTTCTGCCAGGGACATTTAAACAGTCTTGTTAAGCTACTACGACCTCCACCATTCTTCCAAGGGGCATTTAAACCGTCTTGTTAAGCTACTGCGACCTCCACCACTTTTTCAAGGGGCATTGATATTGTCTTTTTATTCCACTGCGAACTCCACCATTCTTCCAAGGGGCATTAAAATCGTCTTGTTAAGCTACTGCGACCTCCACCATTCTTCCAAGGGGTATTAAAACCGTCTTTGTAAGCTTCTGCGACCTCCACCACTTTTCCCAGGGGCATTGATATTGTCTTTTTATTCCACTGCGACCTCCACGTCTCTTCCAAGGGGCATTAAAACTGTCTTGTTAAGCTGCTGCGACCTCCACCACTTTTCCCAGGGGCATTAAAACTGTCTTGCTAAGCTACTGCGAACTCCACCACTTTTTCAAGGGGCATTGATATTGTCATTTTATTCCACTGCGAACTGCTCCATTCTTCCAAGGTGCATTAAAACCGTCTTGTTAAGCTACTGCAACCTCCACCACTTTTCCCAGGGGCATTGATATTGTCTTTTTATTCCGCTGCGACCCCCATGTCTCTTCGAAGGGGCATTAAAACCGTTTTGTAAAGCTACTGCGACCTCCACCACTTTCCCAGGGGCATTAAAACCGTCTTGTTAAGCTACTGCGACCTCCACCATTTTTTCAAGGGGCACTTATATAGTCTTTTTATTCCACTGCGAACTCCATCATTCTTCCAGGGGCATTAAAACCGTCTTGTTAAGCTACTGAAACCTCCACCACTTTTCCAAGGGGCATTAAAACCGTCTTGTTAAGCTACTGCGACCTCCACCACTTTTCCCAGGGGCATTAAAACCGTCTTTTTAAGCTACTGCTACCTCCACCACTTTTTCAAGGGGCATTGAAATTGTCTTTTTATTCCACTGCGAACTCCACCATTCTTCCAAGGGGCATGAAAACCGTCTTGTTAAGCTACTGCGACCTCCACCACTTTTCCCAGGGGCATTGATATTGTAGTTTTATTCCACTGCGACCTCCACCATTCTTCCAAGGGGCATGAAAACCGTCTTGTTAAGCTACTGCGACCTCCACCACTTTTCCCAGGGGCATTGAAATTGTCTTTTTATTCCACTACGACCTCCACCACTTTTCCCAGGGGCATTAAAACCGTCTTGTTAAGTTACTGCGACCTCCACCATTTTTCCAAGGGGCATTAAACCGTCTTTTTAAGCTACTGCGACCTCCACCACTTTTCCCAGGGGCTGTGATATTGTCTTATTATTCTACTGTAACCTCCACGTCTCTTCCAAGGGGCATTAAAACCGTCTTGTTAAGCTACTGCGACCTCCACCACTTTTCCCAGGGGCATTAAAACCGTCTTTTTAAGCTACTGCTACCTCCACCACTTTTTCAAGGGGCATTGAAATTGTCTTTTTATTCCACTGCGAACTCCACCATTCTTCCAAGGGTCATGAAAACCGTCTTGTTAAGCTCCTGGGACCTCCACCACTTTTCCCAGGGGCATTAATATTGTCTTTTTATTCCACTGCGACCTCCACCACTTTTCCCAGGGGCATTAAAACCATCTTGTTAAGCTACTGCAACCTCCACCATTCTTCCAAGGGGCATTAAAACCGTTTTGTTAAGCTGCTGCGACCTCCACCATTTTTTCAAGGGTCACTTATATTGTCTTTTTATTCCACTGCGAACTCCACCATTCTTCCAAGGGGAATGAAAATCTTCTTGTTAAGCTACTGCAACCTCCACCACTTATCCAAGGGGCATTAAAACTGTCTTGTTAAGCTACTGCGATCTCCACGTCTCCTCCAAGGGGCATTAAAACCATCTTGTTAAGCTACTGCGACCTTGACGTCTCTTCCAAGGGTCATTAAAACCGTATTTTTAAGCTACTGTGACCTTCACTACTTTTTCAAGGGGCATTGATATTGTCTTTTTTATTCCACTGCGACCTCCACCATTCTTCCAAGGGGCATGAAAACCGTCTTTTTAAGCTACTGCAAACACCATCACTTTTCCCAAGGGCATTGATATTGTCTTTTTATTCCACTGTAACCTCCACGTCTCTTCCAAGGGGCATTAAAACCGTCTTGTTAAGCTACTGCGACCTCCACCACTTTTTCAAGCGGCATTGATATTGTCTTTTTATTCCACTGCGAACTCCACCATTCTTCCAAGGGGTATTAAAACCGTCTTGTTAAGCTACTGCAACCTACACCACTTTTTACAGGGGCATTGATATTGTCTTTTTATTCCACTGCGACCTCCACGTCTCTTCGAAGGAGCATTTAAACCGTCTTGTAAAGCTACTGCGACCTCCACCACTTTCCCAGGGGCATTAAAACCGTCTTGTTAAGCTACTGCGACCTCCACCATTTTTTCAAGGGTCACTTATATTGTCTTTTTATTCCACTGCGACCTCCACCATTCTTCCAAGGGGCATGAAAACCATCTTGTTAAGCTACTGCGACCACCACCACTTTTCCCAGGGGCATTGATATTGTCTTTTTATTCCACTTTAACCTCCACCACTTTTCCCAGGGGCATTAAAACCGTCTTGTTAAGCTACTGCGACCTCCACCATTCTTCCAAGGGTCATTAAAACCATCTTGTTAACCTACTGCGACCTCCACCACTTTTCACAGGGGCATTAATATTGTCTTTTTATTCCACTGCAACCTCCACCACTTCTCCCAGGGACATTTAAACCGTCTTGTTAAGCTACTGCGACCTCCACCATTCTTCCAAGGGGCATTTAAACCGTCTTGTTAAGCTACTGCGACCTCCACCACTTTTTCAAGGGGCATTGATATTGTCTTTTTATTCCACTGCGAACTCCACCATTCTTCCAAGGGGCATTAAAATCGTCTTGTTAAGCTACTGCGACATCCACCATTCTTCCATGGGGTATTAAAACTGTCTTTGTAAGCTACTGCGACCTCCACCACTTTTCCCAGGGGCATTGATATTGTCTTTTTATTCCACTGCGACCTCCACGTCTCTTCCAAGGGGCATTAAAACTGTCTGGTTAAGCTGCTGCGACCTTCACCACTTTTCCCAGGGGCATTAAAACTGTCTTGCTAAGCTACTGCGAACTCCACCACTTTTTCAATGGGCATTGATATTGTCATTTTATTCCACTGCGAACTCCACCATTTTTCCAAGGGGTATTAAAACCGTCTTGTTAAGCTACTGCAACCTCCACCACTTTTCCCAGGGGCATTGATATTGTCTTTTTATTCCACTGCGACCCCCATGTCTCTTCGAAGGGGCATTAAAACCGTCTTGTAAAGCTACTGCGACCTCCACCACTTTCCCAGGGGCATTAAAACCGTCTTGTTAAGCTACTGCGACCTCCACCATTTTTTCAAGGGGCACTTATATTGTCTTTTTATTCCACTGCGAACTCCATCATTCTTCCAGGGGCATTAAAACCGTCTTGTTAAGCTACTGAAACCTCCACCACTTTTCCAAGGGGCATTAAAACCGTCTTGTTTAGCTACTGCGACCTCCACCACTTTTCCCAGGGGCATTAAAACCGTCTTTTTAAGCTACTGCTACCTCCACCACTTTTTCAAGGGGCATTGAAATTGTCTTTTTATTCCACTGCGACCTCCACCATTCTTCCAAGGGGCATGAAAACCATCTTATTAAGCTACTGCGGCCTCCACCACTTTTCCCAGGGGCATTGATATTGTCTTTTTATTCCACTACGACCTCCACCACTTTTCCCAGGGGCATTAAAACCGTCTTGTTAAGTTACTGCGACCTCCACCATTTTTCCCAGGGGCATTAAACCGTCTTTCTTAGCTACTGCGACCTCCACCACTTTTCCCAGGGTCTGTGATATTGTCTTATTATTCTACAGTAACCTCCACGTCTCTTCCAAGGGGCATTAAAACTGTCTTGTTAAGCTACTGCGACCTCCACCACTTTTCCCAGGGGCATTAAAACCGTCTTTTTAAGCTACTGCTACCTCCACCACTTTTTCAAGGGGCATTGAAATTGTCTTTTTATTCCACTGCGAACTCCACCATTCTTCCAAGGGTCATGAAAATCGTCTTGTTAAGCTCCTGCGACCTCCACCACTTTTCCCAGGGGCATTAATATTGTCTTTTTATTCCACTGCGACCTCCACCACTTTTCCCAGGGGCATTAAAACCATCTTGTTAAGCTACTGCAACCTCCACCATTCTTCCAAGGGGCATTAAAACCGTCTTGTTAAGCTACTGCGACCTCCACCATTTTTTCAAGGGTCACTTATATTGTCTTTTTATTCCACTGCGAACTCCACCATTCTTCCAAGGGGAATAAAAATCATCTTGTTAAGCTACTGCAACTTCCACCACTTATCCAAGGGGCATTAAAACTGTCTTGTTAAGCTACTGCGATCTCCACGTCTCCTCCAAGGGGCATTAAAACCATCTTGTTAAGCTATTGCGACCTTGACGTCTCTTCCAAGGGTTATTAAAACCGTATTTTTAAGCTACTGCGACCTTCACTACTTTTTCAAGGGGCATTGATATTGTCTTTTTATTCCACTGCGAACTCCACCATTCTTCCAAGGGGCATGAAAACCGTCTTGTTAAGCTACTGCGACATCCACCACTTTTCCCAGCGGCATTGATATTGTCTTTTCATTCCACTGCGACCTCCACCATTCTTCCAAGGGGCATGAAAACTGTCTTTTTAAGCTACTGCGACCACCACCACTTTTCCCAGGGGCATTGATATTGTCTTTTTATTCCACTGTAACCTCCACGTCTCTTCCAAGGGGCATTAAAACTGTCTTGTTAAGCTACTACGACCTCCACCACTTTTTCAAGCGGCATTGATATTGTCTTTTTATTCCACTGCGAACTCCACCATTCTTCCAAGGGGTATTAAAACCGTCTTGTTAAGCTACTCTAACCTCCACCACTTTTCCCAGGGGCATTGATATTGTCTTTTTATTCCACTGCGACCTCCACGTCTCTTCGAAGGAGCATTAAAACCGTCTTGTAAAGCTACTGCGACCTCCACCACTTTCCCAGGGGCATTAAAACCGTCTTGTTAAGCTATTGCGACCTCCACCATTTTTTCAAGGGTCACTTATATTGTCTTTTTATTCCACTGCGAACTCCACCATTCTTCCAAGGGGAATGAAAATCGTCTTGTTAAGCTACTGCAACCTCCACCACTTATCCAAGGGGCATTAAAACTGTCTTGTTAAGCTACTGCGATCTCCACGTCTCCTCCAAGGGGAATTAAAACCATCTTGTTAAGCTACTGCAACCTCGACCTCTCTTACAAGGGTCATTAAAACCGTATTTTTAAGCTACTGTGACCTTCACTACTTTTTCAAGGGGCATTGATATTGTCTTTTTATTCCACTGCGAACTCCACTATTCTTCCAAGGGGCATGAAATCCGTCTTGTTAAGCTACTGCGACCTCCACCACTTTTCCCAGGGGCATTGATATTGTCTTTTTATTCCATTGCGACCTCCACCATTCTTCCAAGGGGCATGAAAACCGTCTTGTTAAGCTACTGCGACCACCACCACTTTTTCCAGGGGCATTGATATCGTCTTTTTATTCCACTGTAACCTCCACCACTTTTCCAAGGGGCATTAAAACCGTCTTGTTAAGCTACTGCGACCTCCACCATTCTTACAAGGGTCATTAAAACCATCTTGTTTAGCTACTGCGACCTCCACCACTTTTCCCAGGGGCATTAATATTGTCTTTTTATTCCACTGTGACCTCCACCACTTCTCCCAGGGACATTTAAACCGTCTTGTTAAGCTACTGCGACCTCCACCATTCTTCCAAGGGGCATTTAAACCGTCTTGTTAAGCTACTGCGACCTCCACCACTTTTTCAAGGGGCATTGATATTGTCTTTTTATTCCATTGCGAGCTCCACCATTCTTCCAAGGGGCATTAAAATCGTCTTGTTAAGCTACTGCGACCTCCACCATTCTTCCAAGGGGTATTAAATCCGTCTTTGTAAGCTACTGCTACCTCCACCACTTTTCCCAGGGGCATTGATATTGTCTTTTTATTCCACTGCGACCTCCACGTCTCTTCGAAGGGGCATTAAAACTGTCTTGTTAAGCTGCTGCGACCTCCACCACTTTTCCCAGAGGCATTAAAACTGTCTTGTTAAGCTACTGCGAACTCCACCACTTTTTCAAGGGGCATTGATATTGTCATTTTATTCCACTGCGAACTCCACCATTCTTCCAAGGGGCATTAAAACTGTCTTGTTAAGCTACTGCAACCTCCACCACTTTTCCCAGGGGCATTGATATTGTCTTTTTATTCCACTGCGACCTCCATGTCTCTTCGAAGGGGCATTAAAACGTCTTGTAAAGCCACTGCGACCTCCACCACTTTCCCAGGGGCATTAAAACCGTCTTGTTAAGCTACTGCCACCTCCACCATTTTTTCAAGGGGCACTTATATTGTCTTTTTATATCACTGCGAACTCCATCATTCTTCCAGGGGCATTAAAATCGTCTTGTTAAGCTACTGAAACATCCACCACTTTTCCAAGGGGCATTAAAACCGTCTTGTTAAGCTACTGCGAACTCCACCACTTTTCCCAGGGGCATTAAAACCGTCTTTTTAAGCTACTGCTACCTCCACCACTTTTTCAAGGGGCATTGAAATTGTCTTTTAATTCCACTGCGAACTCCACCGTTCTTCCAAGGGGCATTAAAACCGTCTTGTTAAGCTACTGCGACCTCCACCATTTTTTCAAGGGTCACTTATATTGTCTTTTTATTCCACTGCGAACTCCACCATTCTTCCAAGGGGAATGAAAATCATCTTGTTAAGCTACTGCAACCTCCACCACTTATCCAAGGGGCATTAAAACTGTCTTGTTAAGCTACTGTGATCTCCACGTCTCCTCCAAGGGGCATTAAAACCATCTTGTTAAGCTACTGCAACCTCGACGTCTCTTCCAAGGGTCATTAAAACCGTATTTTTAAGCTACTGCGACCTTCACTACTTTTTCAAGGGGCATTGATATTGTCTTTTTATTCCACTGCGAACTCCACCATTCTTCCAAGGGGCATGAAATCCGTCTTGTTAAGCTACTGCGACCTCAACCACTTTTCCCAGAGGCATTAAAACTGTCTTGTTAAGCTACTGCGAACGCCACCACTTTTTCAAGTGGCATTGATATTGTCATTTTATTCCACTGCGAACTCCACCATTCTTCCAAGGGGCATTAAAACCGTCTTGTTAAGCTACTGAAACCTCCACCACTTTGACCAGGGGCATTGATATTGTCTTTTTATTCCACTGCGACCTCCATGTCTCTTCGAAGGGGCATTAAAACGTCTTGTACAGCTACTGCGACCTCCACCACATTCCCAGCGGCATTAAAACCGTCTTGTTAAGCTACTGCCACTTCCACCATTTTTTCAAGGGGCACTTATATTGTCTTTTTATTCCACTGCGAACTCCATCATTCTTCCAGGGGCATTAAAATCGTCTTGTTAAGCTACTGAAACCTCCACCACTTTTCCAAGGGGCATTAAAACCGTCTTGTTAAGCTACTGCGACCTCCACCACTTTTCCCAGGGGCATTAAAAACGTCTTTTTAAGCTACTGCTACCTCCACCACTTTTTCAAGGGGCATTGAAATTGTCTTTTTATTCCCCTGCGAACTCCACCATTCTTCCAAGGGGCATGAAAACTGTCTTGTTAAGCTACTGCGACCTCCACCACTTTTCCCAGGGTCATTGATATTGTAGTTTTATTCCACTGCGACCTCCACCATTCTTCCAAGGGGCATGAAAACCGTCTTGTTACGCTACTGCGACCTCCACCACTTTTCCCAGGGGCATTGATATTGTAGTTTTATTCCACTGCTACCTCCACCACTTTTCCCAGGGGCATTAAAACCGTCTTGTTAAGTTACTGCGACCTCCACCATTTTTCCAAGGGGTATTAAAACCGTCTTTTTATGCTACTGCGACCTCCACCACTTTTCCCAGGGGCCGTGATATTGTCTTTTTATTCCACTGTAACCTCCACGTCTCTTCCAAGGGGCATTAAAACCGTCTTGTTAAGCTACTGCGACCTCCATCACTTTTCCCAGGGGCATTAAAACCGTCTTTTTAAGCTACTGCTACCTCCACCACATTTTCAAGGGGCATAGAAATTGTCTTTTTATTCCAATGCGAACTCCACCATTCTTCCAAGGGTCATGAAAACCATCTTGTTAAGCTACTGCGACCTCCACCACTTTTCCCAGGGGCCTTAATATTGTCTTTTTATTCCATTGCGACCTCCACCACTTTTCCCAGGGGCATTAAAACCATCTTGTTAAGCTACTGCAACCTCCACCATTCTTCCAAGGAGCATTAAAACCGTCTTGTTAAGCTACTGCGACCTCCACCATTTTTTCAAGGGTCACTTATATTGTCTTTTTATTCCACTGCGAACTCCACCATTCTTCCAAGGGGAATGAAAATCTTCTTGTTAAGCTACTGCAACCTGCACCACTTATCCAAGGGGCATTAAAACTGTCTTGTTAAGCTACTGCGATCTCCACGTCTCCTCCAAGGGGCATTAAAACCATCTTGTTAAGCTACTGCGACCTCGACGTCTCTTCCAAGGGGCATTAAAACTGTCTTGTTAAGCTACTGCGACCTCCACCACTTTTCCCAGGGGCATTAAAACCGTCTTTTTAAGCTACTGCTACCTCCACCACTTTTTCAAGGGGCATTGAAATTGTCTTTTTATTCCACTGCGAACTCCACCATTCTTCCAAGGGTCATGAAAATCGTCTTGTTAAGCTCCTGCGACCTCCACCACTTTTCCCAGGGGCATTAATATTGTCTTTTTATTCCACTGCGACCTCCACCACTTTTCCCAGGGGCATTAAAACCATCTTGTTAAGCTACTGCAACCTCCACCATTCTTCCAAGGGGCATTAAAACCGTCTTGTTAAGCTACTGCGACCTCCACCATTTTTTCAAGGGTCACTTATATTGTCTTTTTATTCCACTGCGAACTCCACCATTCTTCCAAGGGGAATAAAAATCATCTTGTTAAGCTACTGCAACTTCCACCACTTATCCAAGGGGCATTAAAACTGTCTTGTTAAGCTACTGCGATCTCCACGTCTCCTCCAAGGGGCATTAAAACCATCTTGTTAAGCTATTGCGACCTTGACGTCTCTTCCAAGGGTTATTAAAACCGTATTTTTAAGCTACTGCGACCTTCACTACTTTTTCAAGGGGCATTGATATTGTCTTTTTATTCCACTGCGAACTCCACCATTCTTCCAAGGGGCATGAAAACCGTCTTGTTAAGCTACTGCGACATCCACCACTTTTCCCAGCGGCATTGATATTGTCTTTTCATTCCACTGCGACCTCCACCATTCTTCCAAGGGGCATGAAAACTGTCTTTTTAAGCTACTGCGACCACCACCACTTTTCCCAGGGGCATTGATATTGTCTTTTTATTCCACTGTAACCTCCACGTCTCTTCCAAGGGGCATTAAAACTGTCTTGTTAAGCTACTACGACCTCCACCACTTTTTCAAGCGGCATTGATATTGTCTTTTTATTCCACTGCGAACTCCACCATTCTTCCAAGGGGTATTAAAACCGTCTTGTTAAGCTACTCTAACCTCCACCACTTTTCCCAGGGGCATTGATATTGTCTTTTTATTCCACTGCGACCTCCACGTCTCTTCGAAGGAGCATTAAAACCGTCTTGTAAAGCTACTGCGACCTCCACCACTTTCCCAGGGGCATTAAAACCGTCTTGTTAAGCTATTGCGACCTCCACCATTTTTTCAAGGGTCACTTATATTGTCTTTTTATTCCACTGCGAACTCCACCATTCTTCCAAGGGGAATGAAAATCGTCTTGTTAAGCTACTGCAACCTCCACCACTTATCCAAGGGGCATTAAAACTGTCTTGTTAAGCTACTGCGATCTCCACGTCTCCTCCAAGGGGAATTAAAACCATCTTGTTAAGCTACTGCAACCTCGACCTCTCTTACAAGGGTCATTAAAACCGTATTTTTAAGCTACTGTGACCTTCACTACTTTTTCAAGGGGCATTGATATTGTCTTTTTATTCCACTGCGAACTCCACTATTCTTCCAAGGGGCATGAAATCCGTCTTGTTAAGCTACTGCGACCTCCACCACTTTTCCCAGGGGCATTGATATTGTCTTTTTATTCCATTGCGACCTCCACCATTCTTCCAAGGGGCATGAAAACCGTCTTGTTAAGCTACTGCGACCACCACCACTTTTTCCAGGGGCATTGATATCGTCTTTTTATTCCACTGTAACCTCCACCACTTTTCCAAGGGGCATTAAAACCGTCTTGTTAAGCTACTGCGACCTCCACCATTCTTACAAGGGTCATTAAAACCATCTTGTTTAGCTACTGCGACCTCCACCACTTTTCCCAGGGGCATTAATATTGTCTTTTTATTCCACTGTGACCTCCACCACTTCTCCCAGGGACATTTAAACCGTCTTGTTAAGCTACTGCGACCTCCACCATTCTTCCAAGGGGCATTTAAACCGTCTTGTTAAGCTACTGCGACCTCCACCACTTTTTCAAGGGGCATTGATATTGTCTTTTTATTCCATTGCGAGCTCCACCATTCTTCCAAGGGGCATTAAAATCGTCTTGTTAAGCTACTGCGACCTCCACCATTCTTCCAAGGGGTATTAAATCCGTCTTTGTAAGCTACTGCTACCTCCACCACTTTTCCCAGGGGCATTGATATTGTCTTTTTATTCCACTGCGACCTCCACGTCTCTTCGAAGGGGCATTAAAACTGTCTTGTTAAGCTGCTGCGACCTCCACCACTTTTCCCAGAGGCATTAAAACTGTCTTGTTAAGCTACTGCGAACTCCACCACTTTTTCAAGGGGCATTGATATTGTCATTTTATTCCACTGCGAACTCCACCATTCTTCCAAGGGGCATTAAAACTGTCTTGTTAAGCTACTGCAACCTCCACCACTTTTCCCAGGGGCATTGATATTGTCTTTTTATTCCACTGCGACCTCCATGTCTCTTCGAAGGGGCATTAAAACGTCTTGTAAAGCCACTGCGACCTCCACCACTTTCCCAGGGGCATTAAAACCGTCTTGTTAAGCTACTGCCACCTCCACCATTTTTTCAAGGGGCACTTATATTGTCTTTTTATATCACTGCGAACTCCATCATTCTTCCAGGGGCATTAAAATCGTCTTGTTAAGCTACTGAAACATCCACCACTTTTCCAAGGGGCATTAAAACCGTCTTGTTAAGCTACTGCGAACTCCACCACTTTTCCCAGGGGCATTAAAACCGTCTTTTTAAGCTACTGCTACCTCCACCACTTTTTCAAGGGGCATTGAAATTGTCTTTTAATTCCACTGCGAACTCCACCGTTCTTCCAAGGGGCATTAAAACCGTCTTGTTAAGCTACTGCGACCTCCACCATTTTTTCAAGGGTCACTTATATTGTCTTTTTATTCCACTGCGAACTCCACCATTCTTCCAAGGGGAATGAAAATCATCTTGTTAAGCTACTGCAACCTCCACCACTTATCCAAGGGGCATTAAAACTGTCTTGTTAAGCTACTGTGATCTCCACGTCTCCTCCAAGGGGCATTAAAACCATCTTGTTAAGCTACTGCAACCTCGACGTCTCTTCCAAGGGTCATTAAAACCGTATTTTTAAGCTACTGCGACCTTCACTACTTTTTCAAGGGGCATTGATATTGTCTTTTTATTCCACTGCGAACTCCACCATTCTTCCAAGGGGCATGAAATCCGTCTTGTTAAGCTACTGCGACCTCAACCACTTTTCCCAGAGGCATTAAAACTGTCTTGTTAAGCTACTGCGAACGCCACCACTTTTTCAAGTGGCATTGATATTGTCATTTTATTCCACTGCGAACTCCACCATTCTTCCAAGGGGCATTAAAACCGTCTTGTTAAGCTACTGAAACCTCCACCACTTTGACCAGGGGCATTGATATTGTCTTTTTATTCCACTGCGACCTCCATGTCTCTTCGAAGGGGCATTAAAACGTCTTGTACAGCTACTGCGACCTCCACCACATTCCCAGCGGCATTAAAACCGTCTTGTTAAGCTACTGCCACTTCCACCATTTTTTCAAGGGGCACTTATATTGTCTTTTTATTCCACTGCGAACTCCATCATTCTTCCAGGGGCATTAAAATCGTCTTGTTAAGCTACTGAAACCTCCACCACTTTTCCAAGGGGCATTAAAACCGTCTTGTTAAGCTACTGCGACCTCCACCACTTTTCCCAGGGGCATTAAAAACGTCTTTTTAAGCTACTGCTACCTCCACCACTTTTTCAAGGGGCATTGAAATTGTCTTTTTATTCCCCTGCGAACTCCACCATTCTTCCAAGGGGCATGAAAACTGTCTTGTTAAGCTACTGCGACCTCCACCACTTTTCCCAGGGTCATTGATATTGTAGTTTTATTCCACTGCGACCTCCACCATTCTTCCAAGGGGCATGAAAACCGTCTTGTTACGCTACTGCGACCTCCACCACTTTTCCCAGGGGCATTGATATTGTAGTTTTATTCCACTGCTACCTCCACCACTTTTCCCAGGGGCATTAAAACCGTCTTGTTAAGTTACTGCGACCTCCACCATTTTTCCAAGGGGTATTAAAACCGTCTTTTTATGCTACTGCGACCTCCACCACTTTTCCCAGGGGCCGTGATATTGTCTTTTTATTCCACTGTAACCTCCACGTCTCTTCCAAGGGGCATTAAAACCGTCTTGTTAAGCTACTGCGACCTCCATCACTTTTCCCAGGGGCATTAAAACCGTCTTTTTAAGCTACTGCTACCTCCACCACATTTTCAAGGGGCATAGAAATTGTCTTTTTATTCCAATGCGAACTCCACCATTCTTCCAAGGGTCATGAAAACCATCTTGTTAAGCTACTGCGACCTCCACCACTTTTCCCAGGGGCCTTAATATTGTCTTTTTATTCCATTGCGACCTCCACCACTTTTCCCAGGGGCATTAAAACCATCTTGTTAAGCTACTGCAACCTCCACCATTCTTCCAAGGAGCATTAAAACCGTCTTGTTAAGCTACTGCGACCTCCACCATTTTTTCAAGGGTCACTTATATTGTCTTTTTATTCCACTGCGAACTCCACCATTCTTCCAAGGGGAATGAAAATCTTCTTGTTAAGCTACTGCAACCTGCACCACTTATCCAAGGGGCATTAAAACTGTCTTGTTAAGCTACTGCGATCTCCACGTCTCCTCCAAGGGGCATTAAAACCATCTTGTTAAGCTACTGCGACCTCGACGTCTCTTCCAAGGGGCATTAAAACTGTCTTGTTAAGCTACTGCGACCTCCACCACTTTTCCCAGGGGCATTAAAACCGTCTTTTTAAGCTACTGCTACCTCCACCACTTTTTCAAGGGGCATTGAAATTGTCTTTTTATTCCACTGCGAACTCCACCATTCTTCCAAGGGTCATGAAAATCGTCTTGTTAAGCTCCTGCGACCTCCACCACTTTTCCCAGGGGCATTAATATTGTCTTTTTATTCCACTGCGACCTCCACCACTTTTCCCAGGGGCATTAAAACCATCTTGTTAAGCTACTGCAACCTCCACCATTCTTCCAAGGGGCATTAAAACCGTCTTGTTAAGCTACTGCGACCTCCACCATTTTTTCAAGGGTCACTTATATTGTCTTTTTATTCCACTGCGAACTCCACCATTCTTCCAAGGGGAATAAAAATCATCTTGTTAAGCTACTGCAACTTCCACCACTTATCCAAGGGGCATTAAAACTGTCTTGTTAAGCTACTGCGATCTCCACGTCTCCTCCAAGGGGCATTAAAACCATCTTGTTAAGCTATTGCGACCTTGACGTCTCTTCCAAGGGTTATTAAAACCGTATTTTTAAGCTACTGCGACCTTCACTACTTTTTCAAGGGGCATTGATATTGTCTTTTTATTCCACTGCGAACTCCACCATTCTTCCAAGGGGCATGAAAACCGTCTTGTTAAGCTACTGCGACATCCACCACTTTTCCCAGCGGCATTGATATTGTCTTTTCATTCCACTGCGACCTCCACCATTCTTCCAAGGGGCATGAAAACTGTCTTTTTAAGCTACTGCGACCACCACCACTTTTCCCAGGGGCATTGATATTGTCTTTTTATTCCACTGTAACCTCCACGTCTCTTCCAAGGGGCATTAAAACTGTCTTGTTAAGCTACTACGACCTCCACCACTTTTTCAAGCGGCATTGATATTGTCTTTTTATTCCACTGCGAACTCCACCATTCTTCCAAGGGGTATTAAAACCGTCTTGTTAAGCTACTCTAACCTCCACCACTTTTCCCAGGGGCATTGATATTGTCTTTTTATTCCACTGCGACCTCCACGTCTCTTCGAAGGAGCATTAAAACCGTCTTGTAAAGCTACTGCGACCTCCACCACTTTCCCAGGGGCATTAAAACCGTCTTGTTAAGCTATTGCGACCTCCACCATTTTTTCAAGGGTCACTTATATTGTCTTTTTATTCCACTGCGAACTCCACCATTCTTCCAAGGGGAATGAAAATCGTCTTGTTAAGCTACTGCAACCTCCACCACTTATCCAAGGGGCATTAAAACTGTCTTGTTAAGCTACTGCGATCTCCACGTCTCCTCCAAGGGGAATTAAAACCATCTTGTTAAGCTACTGCAACCTCGACCTCTCTTACAAGGGTCATTAAAACCGTATTTTTAAGCTACTGTGACCTTCACTACTTTTTCAAGGGGCATT